>NC_069386.1:18687000-19332750 GCF_027475565.1 Acinonyx jubatus
TATTTTATTTAAAAAGAAATGGTGTGGGGAGAGTGTTTTGCTTCACCAGATTACTACAATTTACTTCAAAATGCTTTAACAGTTGGCATAGAAATGACATAAATCAGAAACAAATGAAACAAAATAAAATCCAGAAATATTAACATTTTCCTTATTGTCTTTGGCTTGTTTCACTTATTAAAGATATGTATTACTTCATAATTTAAAAAAATCTAATAAAGACAATTTAAAAACAATCTAATGGAATATTTCTATTTATATACACTTTCCATATCTTTTTAGAAAAACAATCGTATTTTTTTCAGATGACTTTTTCTTTTTCTGCATGTGTTTTTCTTCTTTTTAACATTCCAAGGATCATTGTCAAGTATTCAATAACCCAGAAGTATATTGAGGAAAAATGGCTAAGTCCCTCTTCAAGATCCAGGAAAGTTTAATGTGTCTTCTCCATTGATTCTTAAGATTGCTTTGCATGGTTTCAGATCACACATTTTTATGGCCCCGCACTATCATGCAAAATGAAGAATCCTGTATATGTGTTTAGGTATTTGCCTTTTAAAACCTAAAATGGCATAATTCTGGATTTGCTGTTCTTCAAAAAAATTTTAATTTATTTTATTTTAGTGTGTGTGCAAGCACGTGAGTTGGGGAGGGGCAGAGAGAGAGGGAGAGATCCCTAAACAGGCTCCATGATGAGCGTGGAGTCCAACTCAGGGCTCTATCTCACAAACCTGGGATCATGATCTGAGCCAAAATCAGGAGTGGGATGTTCAGCTGAGCCACCCAGGCATCCCTTGTTCTTCAAATTTTCTAAATTTTTTAAGTTTATTTATTTATTTTGAGACTGAGACAGCATACACAAGGGAGGGGCAGAGAGAGGGGGAGAGACAGAACCCTAAGCAGGCTCCACACTGTCAGCACAGATCCCAATGTGGGGCTCGAACTCACAAAATCATGAGATCATGGCCTGAGCTGAAACCGAGAATTGGACGCTTAACCAACTGAGCCATCCAGGTGCCCCTTCAATTTTTTAAATATAATCTTTTAAAAATGTCAAGTTCTTGGGATGCCTGCATAGTTCAGTCGGTTGAGCGTCCAACTTCGTCTCAGGTCATGATCTCATGTATGGTTCGTGAGTTCAAGCCCCATGATGGGCTCTGTGCTGACAGCTCAGAGCCTGGAGCCTGCAGATTCTGTGTCTCTGTCTCTGTCTCTGTCTCTGTCTCTGTCTCTGTCTCTCTGTCTCTCTCAAAAAGTAAACAAACATTAAACATAAAAATAAATAAATAAATAAAAATGTCAAATCCAACAGAACTATGGATTAAAAGTTTTTCATTGCAAAGCCTATCTTCCCATCTCACCCCCAATCTCATTTTTCTCACCAGAGTAATAGATTGGTGAGGATCGTTCTAGTTCTTGTTTTGCAATAGGTATATATATTTTGCACGTAGATAAGTGGGTCATAATAAATGTATTGTTTTGAGGCTGTATTGTTTGTATTTAAGAATAGGTCTTTGGCAGCAGCGGTAGTAGCACTGCTAGGAATTTCCCCCAAGGGATACAGGAGTGCTGATGCGTAGGGGCACTTGTACCCCAATGTTTATAGCAGCACTTTCAACAATAGCCAAATTATGGAAAGAGCCTAAATGTCATCAACTGACAAATGGATGAAGAAATTGTGGTTTATATACACAATGGAATACTACGTGCCAACGAGAAAGAATGAAATCTGGCCTTTTGTAGCAACATGGATGGAACTGGAGAGTGTTATGCTAAGTGAAATAAGTCATACAGAGAAGGACAGATTCCATATGTTTTCACTCCTATGTGGATGCTGAGAAACTTAACAGAAGACCATGGGGGAAAGGAAGGAAAATAAAATGGTTAGAGAGGGAGGGAGCCAAAACATAAGAGACTCCTAAAAACTGAGAACAAACTGAGGGTCTATGGGGGGGGGAGGGTGGGGTAGGGGGTGATGGGTATTGAGGAGGGCACCTGTTGGGATGAGCACTGGGTGTTGTATGGAAACAAATTTGACAATAAATTTCATATTTAAATAAATAAATAAATAAATAAACATTAAAAATAAAAAGAAAGAAAAAAATAGGTCTTTGGTCTCTTCCTCCTTCTGTACATGTAGAACTGCCTCATTCTTGTAAAGGGCTGCATGGCATTTCATAGTAGAAATACACCATTATTAATTTTTTACAGCGTCACCCCAACAGACATTGAAATTTCCCCAAATTTAGTTATTGCCAGCACTGCTGCAGTAAATGATCCTGAACATGTGGTGTTATGCATGGTGTAAGGATTTGTGTCAGCTATGTTTTTAACTGTGAAATTGTTGAGTCAGAGGGTGACCCATTGATGGACACCACTCAGTGCCCTGTATAAACATGGTCCCTGTTCCATACTTCTATCAATAGTGTGTGATGGGTCCCTTTCTCCCATACTCTAACCCAGATGGGATATTATCAATGTTTTTACATTTTTGACAATCTGATAGATTTTAAAATGTCATCTCATTGTTTGAATTTGCATTTCCATGCCCAATACTTCATGGTTTACCAGCCATTTATATTTCTTCTGTGAATTGCTTTTATAAATACCATTTGCCCATTTATTCTACTAGGCTATTCTTTTTTCTTTGACCAATTTTTAGAAATTTGTTACAATTTAAAACTTGAATGTCTTTTATACATATTACAAATATTTTCTCTCTAAGTTTACCTCATTATTAAACCTTGCAAATGATGTCATTAATATATAGACGTTTTAAAAATTATAGATATTTAAATCTGTCAGTGTTTCTATTATGGCCAGTGGATTTGGTATTCTGCTTATGACATTACATATCAAATATGAAGATATACCCCTATATATTTTTTCTAATACTTTTATAATTTTATTTTTCTGCACTTGATTCTTTAATGCAGCTGGATTTTATTTTTGTATATAGTGATGTTTTAGGAATATAAGTATATTATTTTTTAATAGTAGTACCTTCATTTATTGAACATTCTAGTCTGTCTCTGCTGGTGATGGTCCTCTATTATGTGATAAATTCCCAAGTAATCATGAATCTGTTCCAAGACCTGTCCTTTTCCATCCATCTATTTGTCTACTCTGGCTATCAATATCACAATATTTTAATTACTGTAACTTTATAGAATATTTTGATATCTAGCACATCAAGTTCTTGTCATTTTTATTTTTCCAACACTTTTGACTATTCTATATTTTAAACAGAATCCATTTTGTACATTCCATAGAAATCCTTTAGGATTTTTGTTCATATTTTATTCAATTTGTGCATCATTTGGGACAGACTCTACCTCTTTATAAAACTGAACATTTCCAGTGAAGCTCATGGAGTTTTTCAGACTTCTTAAACGTTGTTCAGTAAATTGGTTTACATTTTTTCATGAATTTATACTCTTTTTCCTATAGTAGATTTAAAATATTTCATTTGGTGTTGTTTTGAATGGCATTTCCCCCCATTACAATTATAAATACTAATTGGGAAGTCTATGCCTTTGTGTGTGGCAGTGAGGTGCTGGGGGAATAAAGGAGTGACTAAAAAGTATTTCTTCATTTGCTTTCATGGAAGTACTTATACCCCATCTTCATCATCTTTTATTTATTTATTTGTTTTTTTTGTAATCTCTGTGTCATGGATACTACTGATAATTCTTCAAGGTCTTCTATTTAAAATTTTTTTTAATGTTTATTTATTTTTGAAGGAGAGAGAGAGAGACAGAGCATGAGCAGGGGAGGGGGAGGGAGAGAGGGAGACACAGAATCTGAAGTGGGCTCCAGGCTCTGAGCTGTCAGTACAGAGCCAGACACGGGGCTCGAACTCATGATCCCTGAGATTATGACCCGAGCCAAAGTGGGACACTTAACCAACTGAGCCACCCAGGCACCCCAAGTTCTTCTATTGTTTTATCATCATTTATTAATCCAGTGATTCTTAACTGGAGATGGGGTGGATACACCTTCTGAGGAGGCACATCAAATATACTCCAGTGTTAGGAAATATTTCACACATACAAAGAATATGTATAATGTCTACATAGGGGATAAAAAATAATATAATGAACCCTCCTCTATCCACCACTCAGCTTAAAAAATTAAATATCACCAAGTCTTCGAATGCCTTTTGAAGGTCTTTCTGATCTCATTCTCTTTCTTCTCTTGAGGAAGTAAGAAATATCTTGAGCTATTTATCACTTTCTTGCTTTTCATCATTACTTTACTACACGTGTATGCATTGGGGCAGTTTTTAAATTCACACACACAGATATTTTAACATGGTTTTCCTTCCATCTCAAGCCCTCTCAATGAGAATCTTTGCCATAAAGAAACACTGTAACTCTGGGAAAATGTGGAGTACTCCAGAGACTGAGTTTGAAAATCATTAAACCCTTGTCATTAATCCCTTTGAATTTTATCTTGTATTACTGAAGCACTTAGGTTTCTTCTTAAGTTTTTTATCCCATTTCATAGGTATGTTTACTTCTCCACTGGTCCCACACTTTCTTAATGATCGTAGCTTTAAGATAGGCTGTTTAAAAAATTGCCATGGAAAATTATCTTTATTAATCTTTTTAAATCTCTTATTAAAACAGGAAATATGTATCAATACAGAAAAGTACCAAAAACATTAGTGAATAATAATCTATTAAATCTTTACAAGGTGAAAATTCCTGTCATCAAATTGAGAAATAGAACATTTCTACCACTCTTAGAAAGTTCCCCATATGTCCCCTCTTGATTACAAATACTGAATAACATGTCCAAATAAAATAGGCTTTGTTTTAATATCTGGAAATGCATTATGCTTTTTTGTTTTAAAATTTTCTTCACTACTATTAGCTTTTCATTCCTCAAGAAGAATTTTATATTAATGCTCTTAGGTCACTCAAAAGGTCATCTTGAGCACAGATTGAAAATACATTACACTTGTAAATTAATTTGGGAAGAAATTTCATCTTTACAATATTCAACCTTTCCAATCAAGAGCTCAGTATCTTTCTACATTTGTTAAAATTTTATTTTATTTTCATTATTAGAGTTCAAAGCTTTTGTGCTCACTTCAGCAGCACATATACTAGAGTTCATATACTAGCTTTCTCAACAAATCCTGCTTTTTTATGGTAAGTTCATTCTTATGTGTATGTTAATATTTTTTTAGTAACTAAAAATATTGCTTCTCTGAGAGTCTGTAAAAAAGAATCTTTGTATATTAAAATTAAAATCTTCTGCACAGTGAAGGAAACAATCAACAAAACTAAAAGGCAATCTAAATGGGAGAAAATATTTGCAAATGACATATCCAATAAAGGATTAAAATCCAAAATATATAAAGAACTTAGACAAATCAACACCCAAAACCAAGTAATCCAATTAAAAAATGGGCAGAAAACATGAATAGACATTTCTCCAAAGACATCTAGATGGCCAACAGCCACATGAAAAGATGCTCAACATCACTCATCATCAGGGAAATGCAAATCAAAACTGCAATGAGATGTCACCTCACACCTATCAGAATGGCTAAAATCAAAAACACACTAATTGCTTCTTTAGTTTTGGTGAGAGTGTGGAGAAAAAGGAACCCTCTTTCACTGTTGGTGGGAATCCAAACTGGTGCAGCCACTGTGGAAAGCAGTATGGAAGTTTCTCAAAAAGTTAAAAACTGAGCTACCTTACACTCCAGTAATCCAGCTATTGGGTATTTACCCCCAAAATACAAAAACACTAATTCAAAGGGATATATGCACCCCTATGTTTATAGCAGCATTATTTATAATAGCCAAATTATGGAAGCAACCCAAGTGTCCACTGATAGATGAATGGATGAATGAAGAAGATTAAGGAGATGTGATATGGAATATATATATTCAGCCACAAAAAAGAATGAAATCTTGCCATTTGCAAAGACATGGATGAATCTAGAGAGTATAAATGCTAAGTGAAATAAGTCAGTAAGAGAAAGACAAATACCATATGATTTCACTCATATGTGGAATTTAAGAAACAAACATAAAACGATAAAGAAAAGAGAGGGAGAGAAAGAAACCAAGAAATAAACTCTTAACTATACAGAACAAACTAGAAGGGAGTGGGGGTTGGTTTAAATAGGTGATGGGGATTAAGGAGTGCACTTGCTGTGATGAGCATTGGGTGAAGTATGGAAGTGATGAATTGCTATATGATATATCTGAAACTAATATTATACTGTATGTTAACTATACTGGAATTTATAATAAAATAACATTTTGTAAAAGGAATCTTTGTTAGGATACATTTGTTTAGGATTTTGGTCTCATACTCACCCTAAATGCTACATGTTTCTTCTTTTTTCTTGCTTTTTTTTTTAAGGTATAATTGACATATAATATTATATTCGTTTCAAGGGTACAACATGATTCTATATTTGTATAGATTGCAAAATGATCACCACAATGAGTTAACATCCATCAACATATGATTCAATATTTGTATATATTGTGAAATGATCACCACAATAAGTCTAACTAACATCTATCACTATACATAGGTAATTTTTGACAGTGTGGTAAAGCAGTCTTCCAGAAAGAAAAGCTACTGATTTCTCTGTGATTATTTTTCTTAGCTGGTTAGAAGGTGTCTTTTTGAAAATGTTCAAACAGAACTACCTAGTTTGTGAAATAGATCAAGATCAAATGAGAGTAAGCAAAGGCTCTTTCAAGCTGTAAAATAATATGTGAATATTACTTATTCTTGCTATTGTTTAAATTGGTCTTAAAGTCTTTAGCCAATATTCATCAGAGAAGGCTATGTCATGCTGTAGCAATAAATGAACCCTGTAACAAACAAAAGTTTATTTCTTGCTCATATAAGGTCCACTGAGAGCTGGTTCTTGCCACCTGGTGACTCAGCAATCCAAACTGTCCATTTGTCTCAGGTCACTGAAGTAGGGGAAGGGAGAGATGGAGAATACACACTGTCTCTTATTTCTTATCCTGGAAGGAAAGCACATCACTTGTGCTCACAATCCATTGGCCAGAGTTAGTCATACCTAATAGCAAGGGAGGCTGGGAAATGTTGGGAAGCTCAAGGATGGTAGGTAGGTGAGTATCAACTGTTCCCATGACACCAGCAAAGTCACCGTAAATAAACTCATGTGTGTGGTCTCGTGCCCTCACTGAGGAGTTTCAGCCACAAAGGACTGGCCTTGCAGCTGCTGACAGTGTGTGGGAAAGTGTGCTGAGCCCAAACAAGCTCTGGGACCCATGGTCTATTTCCTGGATTTCTCATTCACACCCTTTGTTCTTTCTGACTTTAGCTTCTGTGTGTAAATATGCCTAGGTCACTCAATCCCTTGGCTTAGTCATCATCTCTAATTCCTCATGGGGCAATGGGTGGTTTCTAAGGCAGTGTCTTCAGTGCCTTGGGACCAGGGCAGGTTAGGCTCAGGCAGCCACCTGGACGTCCCTGTGAGAGCAAAGGATACCAGTTTCAGGGCTTCACTCTTGTGTCTACAAGCAACAGAAACACACTCAAATTCAGACTTTTCTCTTTTCTCACTTCCCACATCCAATGTCAGGAAGCCCTGTTGGTCCTCATGTGGTATAGATCCAGAACTGCTGCTGATTTGAGCATCAGTAGTTCACACCTGAATATGGCAACCATAATTCATATGGCCCATCCAGTCTCTTCTTTTTCTCCCATCTGGTCTCAAAAAGTGGCCAGGATGAATGTTTTAAAGCCTAAGTCAGCTGGTGACATTCTTCTGTTCATGCCCCCCAGGGGCTGCCCGAGTCCCCCAGCCCCTTACTTCTCCTGCCTCTTTCTCCATAGCTCTGCCCTTTGCTCATGTGGCTCCAGCTCTCTGGTCTCTTTGCTGTTGGTCAAACATCCCAGAAGTGGTCCCATGTGGGGTTTTGCACTTGCTGTGCCTTCTGCCAGAAGCAGCCTTCCCTCAGGTAGTATCACCTTCATCTCCTTAACCCAACAAGGATTCACCTGACCATCTTATTTAATATTACAACTTACTTCCCCACTCTCTAGGCCCCCAATCCCCTCCTTCTATTCTACTCTCAGCCTTCTAGCACCTGTAACTCTCTACATACTATATAATTGACCTACTTGTTATGCTTATTGCTTATTATCTGTTTCCTCCTTCTAGAATGCACACTCCATGAAAACAGGGTCTTTGTTAATGTTGTTATCTGATATAGGCCAAGCACATAGAATTATGCCTGGTACCTAGTTGATGCCTGATAAATACCTTTTTTTTTTTAATTTTAGAGACACAGCATGAGTGGGAGAGAGGGGGCAGAGGGAGAGAGAGAGTGAGAGAGAGAGGGAGAGAGAGGGAATCTTAAGCAGTTTCCATGTTCATCTTGGAGCCCAATGTCAGGCTCAATCCCATAACCCTCAGGTCAAAAACCATGACCTGAGCTGAAAGCAAGAGTCAGACGCTCAACTGACTGAGCCACCCAGGTGCCCCTGATAAATACTTTTTTGAATAAATGAATGAATAAATACAGCTCAAGTGAAATATTTTCTTAAAATAAGACTACAAAGGCCTCATGGGAATCCAAGAAGGGGTCCCCTCAACTAGTGGAGATCAATTACAGAACTTGTCCAGGAGATCAATTACAGACCAGGGTAGCTGCCCTGAGTATCTATGTCAGGGCTGGCAGCGTCTGCATCATAGATTCTTGGCACACTGGCTCCTCTGTGCTCCTTCTGCCCTTTCTGCCCAGTCTTTCTGGCCAGTCCCTCTACCTGCAGGTGCCTGGACCCAGGGACTGATGGATGAGGTTGCAGTGACCTTGGGCTGCAGCCATAGAGGTGGGACAACATGTGGCACCCAGAGGGGCCTAGATTCTGAAATAAGGGCTTCTTATGGCATTGGCCTCTTCTATGCCAATTCACAGGCAAAGGCAAGACTCTACCTTAGTAGTCTTTCCCTCAAGTCCTTCCAGAACTTTCCATTTGCTTTAATACCAATAATTACTGTCTTGCTTTGCTCCTGCTTGCTTATCTGTCCTCCCAAACAGTGTGAACCTTGTAGTGTGGAGACGTCTTTTGTCGTCCGTGTATCCACAAGGTTAGCACAGTAACTGCAGGTAGCAGGCACTCAATAAATATTTGCACATCAATGAATGAATGAATGACAGTGTGGGGTGAGACAGAGCTCACAGGTGGGTGCAGGGCCAAATCCAACTGGAGTTGAGTTAAACACAAACAAGGGTGCTAAATTCTAGGCAGGCCCTGGCCCTTGGCTACCTGCATTTCTGCTGGCTAGCATGTCAGAGGCCCAGGACCATTGCTGTTCCCTATCACTGGGGCCATCCCCATCAGAGAGGCATGCAGTGTGCTAGTAACACCTCCTACCTTTTGTATTCTCAGGAAATGTTGGTGCCTTCATCTCTATGCATTAACACCCACCCTCCTAAAACTTGGCAAGAGACCTAAGGAAACTCAAGACAGGTTTTAAACTCTATCAATTCCGAAGAAGGGAAGGGTTTTTTCCTCTGAGGACTATTTGTGAATAGATGGCTCATGAATGTGTTAGAGAGAGAGGACTCTGCACTTCTGGAAAATCATAAGAAGAATGGATTGCTATAGGTTCGGCAGTATCCACCGATAGGCTATCAGGTTCAGAAGCTGTGTCTGGGGTTTTACGTTCTGCAATTTTCTCCACAGCCCTATGAGCCAGGCTGGGGGTGGTATCTGCCTTCTTCAGATGGAGCTAGGGGCCAGCCTCAGGGGTTCTGAGGGACTTGCCATAGTGGAAGGGGATAGCCACAACAAGGCCTCCACTCCAGCTCTCCTATAATTCCATGTGACGGGGGCTGAGCTGGAGCTGGGGACACATAGCCCTGAATAAGACAAGATCCCCCAGCCTGGAACCCACAGGACCAGTGGTTCTCAGTGAAGGGCCCAAAGACCACCTGCAACAAGACCACCTGGTGTGTTTGTTAAAATGTACATTCTTGGGCCCCCAAATCAGAATCTTGGGCATGGAACCAGGCAAGCCACCTTTTTATGATGTTGCCATAATTTTGTGCACACTGGAGTTTGGGCACCTTTGGGATGCGTATGGGAGAGAGTGACTAATGGGCAGACAATCACAATGTGGAGTGACAAATGCAACAGTGGAGGTGTGTCCAAACTATTCTGGAAGGAAAGATTGGGTGGTCATGGTCAACTCCCATGACATGATGTTGGCATTGGGTTTCACAGTGTGAATAGGCATGTTGCCAGTTGGAGAACTGGGGAAAGAGGGCTCCCTAGCAATGGAACGGCATGAGGAAGGGCATGGTAGGAACAGCACAGTGTGGTCTGGGAGTAGGCAGTAGGTCAGTGTGGCTGAGGCAGAGGGCGAGGGGCATGGGGAAAGCTGGCAGGGGAAGACGACCAGACAGGCGGAGGCTAGACAGTGTCCATCCAAACAGTGAATGATCAGACACAGGGTCCCAGGCTTCCCTGGGGATCTGGAGGCAGACAGCAGATGGATAGGATGGAGAGATACCACTGGGGTAGACATGGGCATGAAGACAGCCCTCAAGATGGAGGTAAGACAAGTGCAGGCCTGACTGGAGGTTGTGTGGATGGAGAGATGAAGAGGGCTTGAGGAAATGGGGAGACAGATGCCAGAAGCTTCCAGCAGACAGGCTGGGAGAGGGGTCAGGGATTCCAGCTGAGGTGACTGGACAATCTGGAACCCTGGCAGGGGACACCCAGAGGTAGTTTGAGAAAGAGAGGTCAGTAGAAGATAATTCCACTTTGAAAATGGAAATGCCAGTCTGGAGCATGTTTATCAAGCACCTACTATGTGCCTGGAATGTCACTAATCAGCTGTAGGCACTAGTTTAAATCTGAGGAGCCTGGATGTGTGTGGGAGGCAAACGGGGAAGAAATCACAACTGTGACAAGCTAACCTCAAGGGCTGGCCTCAGCAGAAATCTCTGCCACCTTCACTGTAGACAAAATGCCTCTGTGAAGGGCCTACTTTGCCTGCCAGCTGCTGGGGATCATGCAGTCTGTGGGGTCTAGACAAGCTGGTGTGGTTGTTGTAGGTGTACTCTTGGGCACTCCTCGGAGTCAGGAGGAGTGAAAACCCCAGACCCTGAACCCTGAACCACATAGCCACGAGAACTGAACCAAGTCACAGAAATAGTTGCTCACTCCCATTTGTCTTGCAAGTTCTGGAAAGGCTCTGGCTCATCTCAGTTCTTAGTAATGGGGCGAAAGGCAAGGCAGGCTGGGTGCCTTTCTCTGCAGCAGGTAAGGTGAGCTGTGGGAGCTGCCATGACCTTCCCCTTGGGTGAGTGGGGGGCCAGCTCAACCAGGAGCCCTCTGGTGAGCAGGGTGCCTTCAGTGGAGCTGGCTTGTGGAACAATGGACAAGGGGTCTCAGGAGAGCCCTGGAGAGGCCTGTTCTCAACCCCCTCAACAGAGATGTAGTGGGGCTCCCTGTCTGCTCTGCAGATAAGTGAAATTCTCTGGACCAGGCTGAGTCTGAGGGCTTCATCACATGTAAACTTAGCCTGTCCACCTACCACCAACACAGAGGGACCCCTTCCCAATCCCCGTCAGCCTGTCCAGGACTCATTTTCAGACCCTATGGACAGACTCCTTTATGAGTTGAATTGTGTTCCTCCAAAACGGAAGTTGATGTTCTGACCCCCAGTACCTTAGAATGTGATTTCATTTGGAGATAGGATTGTTGCAGTTTTAAGTGCTTAAGATCATACTGAAGTGGAGTGGGACCTTAATCCTATATGACTGGTATCTTTTTAGAGGGGGAAATTTGGACACACACACACACACACACACACACACACACACGGAGTCCTGAAGATGAGGGCAGAGATGGTGGTAATGCTTCTATAAACCAAAGAATGCCTGAGACCACCAGCAGCCAGGATAGATGCTGAGAGCAGATGCTCCCTCATGGTCCTCAGAAGGAAGCAGCCTTGCCAGCACCTTGATTTCAGACTTTCAGCCTCCAGAGCCCTGAGACAAGACATTTCTATAGCTCAAGCCCCACCTCCTAAAGTCTGTGGTACTTTGTTACTGCTGCCCTAGGAAACTACTTTTTTTAAAATGTTTATTATTTATTTTTGAGAGACAGAGAAAGAGTGCTGGCAGAGGAGGGGCAGACAGAGAGGGGGAGACACAGAAGTGGAAGCAGGCTTCAGGCTCTGAGCTGTTAGTACAGAGCCTGACACAGGGCTCGAACTCATGAGTGGTGAGATCATGACCTGAGCCAAAGTCGGATGTTTAACCAACTGAGCCACCCAGGAGCCCTGGAAACTACTTAATACAGTCTCCATTCTGTGCAACATGAGTGAGTGAAAGGTCTAAGAACATGGAACCTTCAGAAAGCAAGAATAGGGATCTTTGTTCCTCTGCTGAGAGGGGTGAGGCTGCTGCCTCACATGGTAGGAAAAGCTGCTGACCTTCACTGAGCTCATTCTCTGGGCCAGCCCCCACACACAGTTATCCTTCCTTTACCAATGAGGAAACTGAGTCACAAGTCCCAAAGCTAGTGAGAGGTGGAGTCCTGTTTGACTCCAAAACCTTTGTTTTTAACAGTTAGAGAAGCTGCCTCTGAATAAGCAAGGCTCATCAGGCATTGAAGGCAAGAAGTATGAGAAGCCTGGCTAGAGGCTTATCAATTTTGTTTATTTTTTCAAAAAACTGGCTCTTGGTTTCATTGATCTGCTCTATAGTTTTGTTTTTTTTTTTTAAGATTCTATATTGTTTTTTCTGCTCTGCTCTTTATTATTTATCTTCTTCTGCTGGGTTTGGGGTGTCTTTGTTGTTCTGCTTCTATTTCCTTTAGGTGTGCTGTTAGATTTTGTATTTGGCATTTTTCTTGTTTCTTGAGATAGGCCTGGACTGCAATGTATTTTCCTCTCAGGACTGCCTTTGCTGCATCCCAAAGCGTTTGGATTGTTGTATTTTCATTTTCATTTGTTTCCATATATTTTTAAATTTCTTCTCTAATTGCTTGGTTGACCCATTCATTCTTTAGTAGGGTGTTCTTTAACCTCCATGCTTTTGGAGTCTTTCCAGACTTTTTCCTGTGGTTGATTTCAAGCTTCATAGCATTGTGGTCTGAAAGTATGCATGGTATGATCTCAATTCTTGTATACTTATGAAGGACTGTTTTGTGACCCACTATGTGATCTGTCTTGGAGAATGTTCCACGTGCACTCGAGAAGAAAGTATATTCTGTTGCTTTGGGATGCAGAGTTCTAAATATATCTGTCAAGTCCATCTGATCCAATGTATCATTCAGGGCCCTTGTTTCTTTATTGATACTGTGTCTAGATGATCTATCCATTGTTATAAGTGGAGTATTAAAGTCCCCTGCAATTACCACATTCTTATCAATAAGGTTGCTTATGTTTGTGATTGTTTTATATATTTGGGGGCTCCGGTATTCGGCGCATAGACATTTATAATTGTTAGCTCTTCCTGATGGATAGACCCTGTAATTATTATATAATGCCCTTCTTCATCTCTTACTACAGCCTTCAATTTAAAGTCTAGTTTGTCTGATATAAGTATGGCTACTCCAGCTTTCTTTTGACTTCCAGTAGCATGATAGATAGTTCTCCATCCCCTCACTTTCAATCTGAAGGTGTTGTCAGGTCTAAAATGAGTCTCTTGTAGACAGCAAATAGATGGATCTTGTTTTTTTTATCCATTCTGATACCCTATGTCTTTTGGTTGGAGCATTTAGTCCATTTACATTCAGTGTTATTATAGAAAGATATGGGTTTAGAGTCATTGTGATGTCTGTAGGTTTCATGCTTGTAGTGATGTCTCTGGTACTTTGTCTCACAGGATTCCCCTCAGGATTGCTTGTAGGGCTGGTTTAGTGGTGATGAATTCCTTCAGTTTTTGTTTGTTTGGGAAGACCTTTATCTCTCCTTCTATTCTAAATGAGAGACTTGGATAAAGGATTCTCGGCTGCATATTTTTTCTGTTCATCACATTGAAGATTTTCTGCCATTCCTCTCTGGCCTGCCAAGTTTCAGTAGATAGATCCATCACTATTCTTTTCAGTCTCCCTTTATATGTTAGAGCATGTTTATCCCTAGCTGCTTTCAGAATTTTCTCTTTATCCTTGTATTTTGCCAGTTTCACTATGATATGTCATGCAGAAGATTGATTCAAGTTACGTCTGAAAGGAGTTCTCTGTCCCTCTTGGATTTCAATGACTTTTTCCTTCCCCAGATCAGGGAAGTTCTCAGCTATGATTTCTTCAAGTATACCTTCAGTACTTTTCCCTCTCTCTTCCTCCTCCGGAATCCCAATTATGCATATATTATTGTGTTTAATTGTGTCACTTAGTGCTCTAATTCTCCCCTCAGACTCCTGGATTTTTTTTATCTCTCTTCTTCTCAGCTTTCTCTTTTTCCATAATTTTATCTTCTAATTCACCTATTCTTTCCTCTGCCTCTTCAATCCGAGCTGTGGTCACCTCCGTTTTATTTTGCAGCTCATTTATAGCATTTTTGAATTCCTCATGACTATTTCTCAGTCCCTTGATCTCTGTAGTAATAGATTCTCTGCTGTCCTCTATACTTTTTTCAAGCCCAGAGATTAATTTTATGACTACTATTTAAAATTCATTTTCTGTTACATTGCTTAAATCGTTTTTGACCAGTTAATTAGCTGTCGCTACTTCGTGGAGTTTCTTTTGAGAATTCTTCCGTTTCATCATTTTGGATAGTCCCTGGAGTGGCGCGAACTGCAGGGCTCTTCCCCTGTGCTGTCTGGAGTAACTTGCGTTGGTGGGTGGGGCCGCAGTCAGACCTGATGTCTACCCCCAGCCCACCACTGGGGCCACAGTCAGACTGGTATGTACCTTATCTTCCCCTCTGCCAGGGGCAGGGCTCACTGTGGAGTGGTGTGGCCCCTGTCTGGGCTACTTGCACACTGCCAGGCTTGTGGTAATCTTGGATCTGGTGTATTAGTCCAGGTGGATCCGCAAGGTGCACAGGGGCAGGAGGGGCAGACTCAGCTCACTTTGCATTTGGTGGTCCGCTTTGGGAGGGGCCCTGCAGCACCAGGAGGGAGGCAGACCCGTTGGAGGGATGGATCCACAGAAGCACAGCATTGGGTGTTTGCCTGGTGCAAGCAAGTTCCCTGATGGGAACCAGTTCCCTTTGGGATTTTGGCTGGGGGATGGGCAAGGGAGATGGCGCTGGCAAGCGCCTTTGCTCCCCGCCAAGCTGAGCTCTGTCCTCCGGGGCTCAACAACTCTCCCTCCCGTTGTCCTCTAGCCCTCCCACCCCCAGAGCAGAGCTGTTGACCTATAACATTCCAGACATTAAGTCCCGCTGGCTATCAGAACACACTCCAAAGGACAGTTCAGAACTGAACTCCAAAGGACTTACAGAGTTAGATGGAACAATTTGGGTAAGTGATGCAAGAAGGGGGAGGGTGGGAAGAGCGACCCACCAAAGCTGGTGAGCCTGACCTGTGGGAAGCCAGAGATGCAGCTGGAAACACATTGATGAGGTGGAGGGTCTACACTAGGGATGTTCGCTTTATCTCAAGAGTAATGGAGGAAATTTATCAGAGGGTTTATACTCATCACGACTGGTTTATATTTAGAAAGACCTTTCTGCTTGTGCAGAGCATGGGTAGAAGTATGGATAGGTAAGGGGAGGCCTGTTTGGAGGCTCTGGCTCTAGTAAGAATCCGAGCAAGAGAGGGTGGAGTCCAGGTTGGGTGGCAGCATTGGGGACCAAGAGAAAAGGGGGTAACTAAAAAAGATGGTTAGTGTCACTAATCACCAGAAAGATGCAAAGCCAAAGCACCATGAGATAGCGCCTCACACCTGTCAGGATGACTATTATCAAGGAAAGAACGAAAAAGAAAGAAAGAAAGAAGGGAAAAGAAAAAAAGAAAGAAAGAAAGAAAGAAAGAAAGAAAGAGAGGGAGGAGGGAGGAAGGGAGGAGGGAGGGAGGAAGAAAGAGAAGGAGGGAGGAATGAAGGAAGGAGGACGGAAAGAGAAAACAAGTAATGGCCAGGATGTGAAGAAATTGGAAATATTGTGCACTGTTGGTGGGAATGCAAAATGATGCAGCTACTGTAGAAAACAGTATGGCAACTTCCTGCAAAGCTAAAAATATAAACATCATATGATCCAACAATCCCACTTCTGGTTTCATACCCAAAAGGACTGATATCAGGATCTTGAAGAGATAGTAGAACCCCGGAGTTTATTACAACATTATTCACAGTACTGGAAACAAACTCAATGTCCATCAGTGGATGAATGGATAAAGAAGTTATGGTCTATGCATACAATGGAATATTATTCAGCCTTAAAAAAGAAAGAAATCCTGCAATATGTGACAACATGGATGAACCTTGAGGACATTATGTAAAGTAACATAAGCCAGTCACAGAAGGGCAAATACTGTATGAATCCACTCAGACAAGGTCATTGAAATTGTGAAACTCATAGAAGCAGAGAGTAAAAGGGTGGTTGCCAGAGGCTGGAGGGAGGGGGAAATGGGGAATGGGGAATCAAAAGGCATAAAGTCTTAATTATGCAAGATAAAGAAGTTCTGGGGGTCTTCTGTACAACACTGTGACTGTAGTTAACAATACCGCAGTGTGCACTTAAAAAAATGTTAAGGGGGTAAATCTCATGTGAAATATTATCACAGTATAATTTTTTTTAAATGTTAACGATTTTAAAAAGAGACATATTTACGGGGGCTAACTGTTGGCAAAGCTGGGGAGGTGAGGGAGTGGGTGGATGGCCGTGAATAGTGGTGCCATCTAGGACTGTGGGAAAATACTTGAGCCTGCAGATCAAAAGTTTATATTTTGGCTGTCCAGAATTTGAGGCCTCAGTGAGATATCAGAGTGTATTTGTCAAGTGGGCAGTTGGTGGAATCAGACCGGGATCTTGGAGAAGAGGACTGAGGGAGGCAGACCATGAGGGAATTATCAGAGGATGCAGTGGGGCCAAAGCCACGGGAGGAGCTGCAAAGAGAACTCACCGAGGAAGAGCCCAGGGCAGGAGAGGAGAACCAGGCCAAACCTGAAAGGGGAGGAGTGGCAGAACTGACTGGAAGGGTGAAGGCAGAGGACAGAGTGGCCAGTGGGAAGAGAACCAGGTGGGGTTGTGGGTGAGAGGCTTTGGGAAAGACAGAGGGGCAGCTGTGTAGACTTCTGACCAGAAGTTGAGTCCATTGAAAACTGCAACACACCAGGGCAAGTTTAGTGATTTGGGTCATTGGCAAATGAGTAGGAGTTCTGTAGGTGGGGGTGCCGAAGCAGATTCCAGGGTGTGGTGGTCTGAGGAGCAAGAGAGGGGAGAGGGAAGTACATTCAGAGTGTGGGCAAATAGCACAAGGCACTATTTGGTCTGCTTCAACTTTTCCTGCCTAGATCAGTAAGCACTGGACAGTTTTCCACAAACACTGGGCACCACCATTTCTCGGGCACTGTGTTGGCTGAGGAGATCCCCAATACTCCCTACACATAGGGAGATCCTAGAACAGTGGGTAAATCAGAAATTAAGATAATTATAATATTAGAAAGTGAGTAAGGTAGGAGTATGTGGGGGGTGGTGATTATGTTGACCTTGGAGGTTGTCAAGGAGAGAAAGGACTTTTGTGCAGAGTGAACAGCAGGAAGGGATTTGTGAGGAGGGGAAGCCAGAGCCAAAACAGGTGTCTTGGTCTTGCTTCCTCCACCCTGAGAAACTTCAGCAAGTTCTGCCATCTTCCAGTAATTTGCCAAAATGACAAACACAAAAGGAAAGTGGAGAGGCATTTGCTATATGTTCTGTAGGCTTTTTAGAAAACATAGAGTTGTTCCTTTGGCCACATACATGCAAATCTCTAAGAAAGGTGATATTGGAGACATCAAGGGAATGGGCACTGTTCAAAAATGAAATACCCCACAAATGTTACCATGGGAGGACTGGCACAGTCTACAATGTCACCCGGCTTGCTGTTGGCATTGTTGTAAACAAACAAGTTACAGGCAAGATTCTTGCCAAGAGAATTAATGTACAGATTGATCATATTAAGCACTCACAGAGCTGAGGTAGCTTCCTGAAGCATGTGAAGGAAAATGATCAGAAAGTGAAGGAAGCCAAAGAGAAAGATACTTGGGTTCAGTTGAAGCACCAGCCTGCTCCATCCAGAGAAGCTCACTTTGTGAGAACCAATGGAAAGGAGCCTGGGCTTCTGGAACCCATTCTCTATTCATTCATGGCACGATAAGTATAAAAAGAACCCAAACAAACAAACCTCTAGACTGTAAAAAAAAAAAGAAATTCAGAAAACTACACCTTACATCTGTTTTCTTCCCAGTGAAATGTCTCCATGCTATTCATATTAAAGTTCTGACAAATCTCACAAAAAAGAAAGGTCTTAGATTTCTAATCCAGCATTTCCCATATTTTATCAAAACCTTCTTTTTAAGGGTACATTTGGGGAAGTTTAGGAGCAGGTGGTAGGGAGCCATTGCAGGGCTTTGAGCACACTAGAAAGGTTCCCCTAAGAGTTATGTGTAGGCAGATGGGAGGAAGAGATGAAGAATAGAGAGCTGGTTATGGCAAGATTAATGTGCCCTAGTCCTAGCTCAGGCAGCGTTTGGGTAGATGCATGGAAGGGGACAGATTCCAAGAAATTTGGAAGAAAGAACCACCAAAACTGGATGACCCATTAGGGGTATGTGTGAGTGTGTGAGTGTGTGAATGTGTGTGTGTGTGTGTGTGTGTGCGCGCGCGCACGTGTGTGTGGAGGTGGAGGTGTTGGTACAGGTAAGTCTGGAGGTGGTGTAGGTTGTTATGATAGTAGTGGTGGAGGATGTGGAGGTGGTGGTGACAGAGGTGATGGTGATGGTGGCAGAGGTGAAAGCACAGACAGGTGAATATGGAGGTAGTGGTCAGGGTGGAAGTTTTAGTGATGGTCGTGGCGGAGGTGGAGGTGATGATGGTGGGGAGTAGCAGAAATTCCTGACCCTGTGTCTAGATGAATTTTATCAAGAGAGAGAATGTAGGTGGAGTGTAGATTTGGGGCTGGGATAAAAGGTGGGAAATCTTGGACATAGTTTGAGACATCTGCAGAGCAGACACAGGGTGTCCCAAAGAACTGCTGCTTTACCTGCTGGAACTCAGGAGAGGACTCTGGGATACAAGTTTGGGTATGGGTCAATAGCCACAGAAGTGGATGGAACCATAGGAAAGGCAAGGAGAAAGGAAGACAAGGGGACTGGTTGGTGACTGGCTTGGGTCAGGGTCTCCTAGATAAGCTCCAGTGGAATGGGCCAGTGATGTCTCTCAAGTGCTACGTGTACCAGAAAATTCCTGGGCATAAGACTCAGGGTCCAGTGCAGGCCCTGCTCTTATAGGAAAAAGTGCCAAGCCCAGCTCCATCTGGACAAGGATGGGCCTGCCTTGCCCTGCCCTGTTTTGCTATGGACCTAATGGACTATGTTTATGTTTTTGGTCCAGTTACTCATAGGCAGCCAATTGGCGGGGGAGGATTTGTGTGCCATTTGGAAGTGACAGCCCTACATCTCCATTCCTTGGCTGGACTCCGGCTGGCAGATTAAGGGAGACTGGCTTGGCACAGGAGCGAACAGTGGCTCTGCAGATGGGTGTCTTGCTTGCACGCCAACTGGGTGTGTGCTCAGATCACACAGATTCCTTTCCTCCAAGCCCTTTGGGCTGTACTGATCTCAGTATGGAGTCAGTGGCCTCTGCCATCTTGGATTATTGGACAAATGCGTTGGCAAATCTAGTGGAGTTGGAGGCCAGAGGCCCCAGCAGGGTGCCTGGTGCCTATTGGGCTTCTTCAAACTTAGAACCACCATACCCACTGTAACCCTGGGTGCCAATGTTAGGAGGGAAGGCTTGGGATTGCTAGGGGGTATGCTTGTTGTGGGTTTGCATTTGGCTTGTGAGTCTGGATTCCTGTGCTTGGAGGCATCATAGGAAACAAACTTCCAGGTACACAGACAGACACATAGACAATATCTATTACACAGATATTTCGTTTAAATATTGATTGAAATATGCATTGAAGGGACGCCTGGGTGGCTCAGTCGGTTAAGCGTCCAACCTCGGCTCAGGTCATGATCTCACAGCTCGTGAGTTTGAGCCCCGTGTCGGGCTCTGTGCTGATAGCTCAGAGCCTGGAGCCTGCTATGAATTCTGTGTCTCCCTCTCTCTCTGCCCCTTCCCTGCTTGTGCTCTGTCTGCCTCTCTCAAAAATAAACAAACATTAAAAAAATTAAAATGATAAAAAAAGACATATGCATTGAAAATCAAGCCATTTCATTGAGGTTTTAGGTGTTGAGGTCAAAGTCTGTTTTAACCTAAGAGTTATACTTGGTTCTAATTTGTGTGTAAGATGCCCAGAGTTCAAGGAAGCCATAGGACTTGACGATCAATGGTAAGTAACCCTGTGGCCTCACTTAGGGACTATGTCATCCTCTGGTATTGGGGAAAAGGTGAGGCCTTCAAGTGGTGTCTATAGAGAAAGTGTGTCAGACCACTGCCAGCTCCATCCAGGATCTTGTGTAGGAAAGATCTTCCCAGACAGCCTGTTTAGAAATCCCTTTTTGGACTTGCAGACACCCAGGCAGACTTCGTCTCTTCCCTGAAATGCATCTCCCACTGAAAGCTCTCACAATGTAGCTGCTGGTTTGGGGAGGGGAAATAAAGACCACGGCTTGGTGTTTATGCAAAAAAAGCAAAAAACAAAAGTAAGCAAACCAACCTCCCTCCTACCTTGCATTACTAGTGCTAAAATGTGCCCTTCTAACCTTGTCAGTTTAGACAGGGTAGACGGTGTAGACAGTCCAGCCTTGTCTCTCCAGTCCAGTGCCTGCTCTCTCAGACACAACCTTTCCCAGATTCTGTCCCCAGAAGACCCAGGAGTCAGCTGGGAGGAAGCTCTTTCAGGCTCTGATGACCTTTGCCCCCAATGTGCATGTCACAGGCAGCTTGGCAATGTGCATCATGCTGCATGTTGATCCTGAGGCCCAAGGAACTGGGTGGTCTCAATCCAACCTGATCCTGGTCTCCTGGAGACTCTGATGCCCACCCAGCCAGTCACAGCCTTGTTCCATCCTGGGGTGCATGGGACAAGCAGGTGTGGGGGTGATGACATGGGCCAGGGAATTGCTGAGAATGGTCTTCAGAACTCTTGCAAGAAGAGAGACCTGACCCTCATTGGCAAATGGAAGCTGGATGACCTTGTAGTTGAGAAGAGTATTTTTTGCTTAGTCCCTTTTGGAAGCCTTTCCTGGATCTGGCCTCTTATTGAATGTTTTTAAGGGAAAAAGAGATGAAAAAAAGTTTAATAGATCCGTTCATGCTTAACTGGATTCCCAACCACTTCTCCCCTTGAGTGGCAGTTCCCACAGCCAGCCTTATACTCAAGTCTCAGTGAATTCTTTGGTTGGTGGGGCTATGTTAGTTAGCCCTGGATGTCAGAGCACATGATCTGGTCATTTGGGGGCTCCTTGACCCTCCTGCCCCATGTCAGGCTAGAGAGCCCCATGGTTTGACTGAAGGAGCAGAGGCTCTGCTACAGACAGACCTGGGTTCTGACAGTGAATCAGCCATGGGCCTGGGCAGGAAACCCCTCTAACCTGTTGATCCATCTCTAAATCAGGATAAGCATACTTACCTCACAGGTTGGTATGCTGATTCATTAAATGCCCTGGTATAGGCATGTATATACAGCCCCAGCATGCTCCCGGGCACCTAGTGCCCTTGCAATGCTGGAGTCTGTCACGGAAGGGGCTTGGGAACTGTCTGTAGAATCTGAGTCCTCAAAGGGATTATTCATGGTTTAGTAACAGCCTATCAGGAAGGACAATGGTCCCCTTATTGTTCTCTTTCCCATCATTGCCAGCTAGGCCTATTTATAACCTTAGAGGATTCCTCAGGAGTGACTCACCTGCCACAAGGCTACCCCAAGGAGACCTTATCACACATTACCTGCCTTGCCTGCTGGCCTCTACCCTGGACTCTTCTGGTCTCACCTCAGCAAGCCCAGTCCAGAGGTGCCTGTTTGTGTCCTCAGCTCAGGCATGACATGACTCCACCAACTAGAGAGGCAAACAGAGGCCAGGGGTCAAAGACAGAGGGTGAGAGGAAACCAAATCCCATTGTGAGGCCCAAGTCAGGGACTGGGGTCACCATTCAGATGGAGACATCAGCCCCAAGTCATGGCTGGACATGTGGGGGAGGGCTGGCATGAACCAGTTGGATGGAGAATCCAGTCAGCACAAGGGGGCACCAGTCTGGGTTCAGGAACAAGAATTTAAGGCCAGGTCCATCCCAGCCATCCTGGGAGCCCACCCAGGGGTGACTCCAAGGTTTCAGAGACTGTGTGAAGAAAGGCCCTCAGTGGGGCTTTCCTCTCCCCAGTAATGGGCAGTAAGGGGTTATAAGGGGCTAGGCACCACAATGGCTACAGAAAGGAGGGCTCTGGAGACACCTCATGCAGAACCAGCTCCCTCTCCACATCCCTTAGTCAGACTGTGGGGCAGCAATTTCCGGTGGAAGAGGGTGCCTGGGGCCCTCCCCCTTCTGTTCTCACCTCCTCATAGTCACCTCTGGCCTCAAGATTCAGCTCTGGGGCACTTGACGGTGTTCCTCCTTCCTTCACAAAAATTCCCGGGAAAAGACAGCAAGAAAACTCACATGCTGGGAGTACTAAGCATTTTTAAAGCCTTGTTTTTGGTGGGCAGCCCTTGGCTTCCTTCCTTGCAAAAGGCGAAGGTTCTGTTCCAGGGAGAGGGACCCTTGGCATCCACCCCAGAGTCAATGGCAGGGGTGTTACAGGCCTATGGCAGGCTGGATTCTGCCATCAACTTCTTCCACTTCTTTGCCTACATTTGGGGGTGCTTGGGTGGCTCAGTCAGTTAAGCATCTGACTCTTGACTTCAGCTCAGGTCATGATCTACAGTTCGTGAGTTCAAGCCCCCCATCAGCTCCACACTGTCAGTGCAGTGCCTGCTTGGGATTATCTCTCTCTACCTCTGTCTCCCTGCCCCTCCCTTGCTCACTTTCTTTCTCTCCCAAAATAAGTAAATTAAAAAAAATAATAATTACAAAAAGCTCCTTAATAATTACAAAATCATCTGTAAACATTGAGATGAACTTAAATGGTACTTTCTCAAGAATCTCACAACCCCTTTAGAGGAGTTGGGAGGTGCTCATCTGAAGGGCAGCAGGAACAGCCCCCGGGACAGTCCTCTTTACAGCAGGCCCGTGCCCTGTTAGGATGGTGGAGCTGGCAGATTATGCCTTCTGTGTGTTTTTCATCTTATCAGAAAACGTGGAAGAAAGGACACTAGTATTTGTCAGGCACCTACTCAACATTTTTCAGTGATTAGTCCACTTAATTCCTTAAGCACCCCTGTGTGTAGGTATAACTGTAGCTGGTAATAACTAACGTATAACTAAGTAGTAATAACTAAGCACTCACGGTTAGCTCTGTTTTAAGCACTGCTAAGCTCTGTTTATATGAATTCACTCACCCAGTACTCCTGACAACCCTCCAGCAGCGATCCCCACTTTATGAGGTAGGAAATCGAGGTTTAGAAATGTAAGTGACACAACATGACACAGCCAGTACCTGGAATCACTGGTATTTGGCTTCGGGCAGTCTGACTCACAGTCTAAGCTCTCGACCCCTTTATGTCATCCTTCTGAAGTGACCAGGCCAGAATTTGAATCCAGACCACCTTCTCTACCCTGTCAGGCTGCCTCTCAGGATTGGAAAGGAACTTGGCTCTCCAAATGGCCCACCGATGGCTGCTGGGGAAGTGACAGATCCCAGCTCAGAACATCAGATTCCCACTACCGGAAAGAATGGTGGGTAGAAAGGGGGCTAGGGAGAGGAGGAGGGTCTAGTAGGGAGGGGTCTCCTGTGCTAGTGCTGCACTTTTGGTTTAGTTCCAATTCCTTAGGTGCAAGACATTGTGCTGACCCCCAGGTTTTCCTTTGCTTGTTAACCCAGGGGCACCTGGAAGAATCTGCTGTACTGATGCCAAGAAATAGGCTGGGCCAGGCAGGGGCAAAGATGGCTTTCCCACAGCATGGAAGAGAGGCCACCAAGCTCTCAGTCCCCCCTCTGCTTCCCTGTGAGAGGGTCCACACACCCTCTCCTGTCCCTGTGAGCTCTTGTTCAGGCGTCTGTCTCCAGCCAGCAGGAGACATGGCCTGGTTCTATCTCGAGTGCTGGCGCAGGGCCTGGCAATCAATAAACATTTGTTGAAAGAATTAATCAAACTTGGAGCATTTACTGGACAGAGGCCATTAACCCCTGGTTCGAGTCCATCGGCCTGACCTCTGTCTTCAAGTGGTCAGATTAGTCCTTCTGAGGAGACCCAATGGCCCTTGGCACTGAATCCACGTTTCCTTGCTGGTCAATGACAGAGCGGTCCTGGCCAATGGCCACTGGCTCCAGGAGCAGGAGGCTGAGCTTTCCCATCGTTGCCTCAGCAGTGGCCCTGCCAGGCTTCTGGTCAGTCTGGTGTCCCCTCTGGGCTGGCTTCTTGCTTCCCAGCTCATTTCTCCAGGCACGTGGACTCCAGGATCAGATAGAAAGGGTTGAGAAAGACAGGGCAGAGAGAAAGGCGCCACACTCCCTGGGAAAATAGTTGGTTATATTTGCTACTCAATGCCTGGCCCGCTGTTTGTTACTGTCTGCAAGGCTACAAGTACAGATATTGAGAGTGAGACATTTTTAGAGCAGTTTGACACTGCTGCAAGGGCCAAACAACTGACCTGTGGACTCATCTTCTTGAACCACTAGCATGGATTCAAGTTAGCTCTTCACCATAGATGGTGGGAGAGATGCTGGGTGATAAAAGGTAGCTCCAGAAATGCATGTTCCTTGCAAGCCTCCTCTATCTCTCCTCATCCCAACTCAAACTGACACTGAAGATGTGTCAGTCTCGTGCCCATAAAGTCCAGGGTAGGTTGGGATAGTTCTAGGTTTTCATTCTGGCTCCATCACCTATCAGCTGTTTGATGCTGGGTAAACTCAAGGGTGGCTCAGTTTCTCAATTGTTGATTATGGTGAGCATTAGCTGAATTAGCATAGAACTGGGTCTGGCAAATACTAGACAATGTACACATGTCAGTTCTTGTCACTGATGAGCATACCCTGCTCTGTTTCAGGCTCTCAAGAACCTGAAAGAAGCATGAGACCCAGACCTAGCCTTCATGTTGCTCTTTAGGAGAGAAGACATAGGTATTGAGACCAGGGAAGCCGGGCTCCAGCAAGGGATGCAGCCCAGAAGCTGCTGCAGAAGGATCCATAGATCACAGGGGCTATGACTGGTAGATGGGTCTTGAAGATGGATCTCATGGGGAGAGTGCCAAGAAAGGGTTGAAAGTGGAATAAACACAGTTTTTTTAAGGGGACTATAATTGGCTTCCTTGGTGTAGGGGGCTCATTTAAGGAGAGTCTTGAGAAATGATATCAGATGGGGCCCAATTATGGATTATAAATACTTGAGATTGGTCCCATAGGCAACAGGACAGGGAGAGGGCAGCATTTGTAGTTTCAGTGACATGATTTAGATAAGTCACTAGTAGATGGATTAATGCCTAGTACCTAGTATGTAGGTGAGTGAATAAATGAATGAATTGATGCATTAATTAGAGCTCCTTGGGTTGTGCATAAAATCATCCCAACTCAAACTGACTTAAGTAAAAATAAAACTAGGACATTTATTGGCTTCAAGATATGAAAATAACTTGGAGCCTAGCTGTATCCGGGGCTCAAATGTTATCAACACTCTCTTAGCTGAACAGCTGTAATTACTTTTCCAGTAATTCCAAAGTTCTGGAATTTTGTCTTCCTGCTCAGGCTTGGGTCATGCTTCCAAAGGAAATGGAATAGATTGGTTGGCTATACTTGGGTCACCTGTCTATGCTGGGGAGTAGAGTCACCCTAAGCACAGAGCTCCCCATGGGGAAATAAGGGTGTTGTTCACAGAGAAGGGTGCAGAGTTGCAGAGCAGGTAAGGAGATCAGTTCTGCATGGCAGCAGATGGTAGCTGGAGCCCAGAAGACCAGAGAGATGTTAAAGTCTTGAATGAAAGTAAAGCTGAGCATGTCACCTTAGTAGACCACAGTGTTTGTCTTCTCAACCTTTCCCACAAAAGGGCATAATGGCTTGAGATCAGTATGACTCAGGATGCTGTGCCAAGCATCCAGAGGAATCCTCTTGGCTGCAGGCACTGTGGACATGCAGACATGAGAGAGGAATTGTAGAAGGCAAGAAAATAAATGTCTTTATTTGTTTTGCTTTGTTTTCCCAGAGGGAAAGAGGGGATTGGCAGCTCCATGTTGGTCATATTCCATTTGAGATGCCTCCTAGGCACGCAAATGGGAATTCCAAAGAGGCACCTGATTATAAGAATATGAGGATCAGGGGCAAGGTCTAGAGAGGTCTTCTTGGGGTCCTTAGTGTATAGAAGGTATATAAAGTCATGAGACCAGATAGGATCACATAGGAAGAGAGTGCAGATGGAGAAGAGGTCCCAGGGCTAAGCCTGGGGTGCTGTCAAATTGAGTATTAGTCAGTAAAGGAAGGGCCAGAGAATATGGGCGGGAAATGCAGCAGGAGGAAATCAAGTTGGGGAGAGGCCCAGGAAGTTGAAAGAGGAGGGTGTTTCAATTAGCAGGGAATAGACAAATGTGAGCAATACTAATGGGAGAAGAAAGTGTCTATCAGATTTGTTTACAAGGAGATATTGGTGATCCTGCTAAAGGTAGTCTCAGTGAGACTAGAGGACAAGAGTCAGACTGGAAAGAAATGAAGAGGTATAGATTGTAGTGGTGTGGACATGGAGACAGAGAGTAGAGACAGCATTTGGAGCCATTCTGCTGTGAAAGAAAGCAGAGAGATGAGACAGAGGATCTTGTAATCCTGGGTTGTTTGTTTGCTTGTTTTTAGGTTGAAGGGTGCCAGAGTATGTTTGTATACTAGAGGCAACAATCCAGTGGCAAGATGGAAGGTGATGGTAAGGAAGAGGACAGGGATGTAGGATGCCATACAAGGCTGAGGAGGGGAGTAGGATATACTGCCCACTGCACCAGGGGGGGCCTGGGGAGATGGGGACCATGCAGGTACACATCTTTGCGGGGTGGTGGGAAGTTGAGGGATGGCGTCTCTATTGGTTTCAGTTTTTCCATGCAGAAAATATGAGGCAAAGGCATCCCTGAAAATGGGATGTGGGTGGGAAAGGGCATGAAATTGTCTCAGATAGCCTGAAATCAACCCCAAGGGAATGATTCTGGGTGTTGAGCAGCACTGAGTATCTCTGAGGCTTGTCCTAAAGGGCTCAGGTGGAACCTGTCCACTTGGTTGGGAGTCTTTCTGTGGCAATGACAAACATGTGGGTAAGGCAAACTGTTGAGTCCATTTAAGGTTGGGGGAGCAGCCAGATGGGTTGATGGATGACAGCAGCAAGAACAGGGTGCCAGCAGAGCGGGAAGGGAAAGACAGTGGTGTGGAAGCAGCAGTGGGAGTTCCTTGCCTTCTGACCCAACCCATCTTTCTCTTATACCAGCTCCCTTTCCACTCTCCTAGAGGCAGCAAGGCAAGTAGAGTTCTCCAGGGAGGGGCAGCTCCATTCCAGTTAAGGCAAAGAGTTAAGGAAAAGTTTAGAGAAGAGGTTGGGGAGATGGAAAGTTCCAGAGAACCTGGTGAAGGGTTTAGGGTGAGGGAGGGAATGGGAAGTCAGGTCAGATTAAGGAATGAATGAATCTCAAATGAATGAATCTGTGAGTTGATGCCATGCTAGTTAGCTTGAAAGAGGGCACGTTGATGATACCTTGTTGATGGCACCATACTGTGCACATTCTTCTCCATTGTTCATTGTTGGTATTGCTGGTAGAGGCGGGTGGTGGGCGGATGCAATGACAGATAGTGTGTGCCATGTGTGGCGTGATGTGCCTCAGTGGTGTACATTTCATTGCTCAGTGATCTCGTTTTGAGTCTCACAGAATTTATTTCCTCAAGCTGTTTCTATCCTTATTTATATAAGTGACTAATCCTTTCATGGGTAGAGCCAAGTCTTCTGTTTCAGTTACATAGAGATACCACGACAAATTACTCATGAACGTTCCAGAAGAGATGAGTATCTGCAAATTATTGAGAGTGTTTCAATATGTAAATAGTATTCTGGAAAGCCTCACAACTATCCAGATTAGATTAGACACAAGAAGTGGGTAATTCCAGACCAGTTATCTCTTTCACATATGGCACAGTGCCCCACTACTTTGCAGCTCATATGCCTGTCCGTCGCATGTCTATGTGGTAAGAATGCTTCCAGAGGAAGCTGGGGAAAAGAAGGAGGGCTGCAGGATATGTCCCAAAGACTGAAAATTTAACATCCCTGTTCTGGATGTGTTACATCTTGTTGGTAGAACATTGTCCATTTAAAGGGAGGTGTCTCCTGAATTTACTTTGTAAGTATTTTTGCAATACCCCTCTGAAGAACTAATTGGCCCTAATAAATCTTGCAGAAGAAGAGCCCAACCCTAATGGGGAGAACCATTTGCAGTCAAGAGTCAAGCCAGCTGCAGCATTGACACATGCAGAGAATGAAGAGGAGTGCTAATGTCAAGGGTCATCCCACTCTTCATGTTGACATAAACAAAACCCTGAACACAGCCTAGAACAAGCT
Organism: Acinonyx jubatus; assembly: GCF_027475565.1. Taxonomy (NCBI): domain Eukaryota; kingdom Metazoa; phylum Chordata; class Mammalia; order Carnivora; family Felidae; genus Acinonyx; species Acinonyx jubatus. Next base: position 18,715,729 of record NC_069386.1, read on the forward strand.
GACATTCATTCCTAAGTTTCCTGATAACTCTGAATTCTGAAAGGAAAATAAAATAAAATTTTTGTGAGCAGAGAGATCCATGTTCTATTTCAAAATCCGTGAGTGTGTTGAGTGAATCATCACTTCCAACTACTGGGTTTTGGTGTTTGACTCCTCACTGCAGACAAAGCACCAAGACCTTACTATAAAATGTAAAAGTACTTTTGAAAGTCAAGAAGATTTTTAATTTATCCTGACTAGTTAAGTTCAGGTAAGTCATCCTAATAATACTTGTCCACACATGTAGCTATCCCTGCCAAAAGAAATGCAAACAGAAGTCTAGTGAGTTTCTAACTTCCCCATCTCCCTGTCCCCACTGGAGACATCTGCCAAGGGTTCACCAAGGGGTATGATGAGACAGCTGGCAGGACTTAGATTCTCAATGGCAGTCAACCCCTTCAAAGTCACCACCCTGTCCCTGGATGTGGTGACTATATCCAGATTTTTGCTTCTAAAGTTGGCTTTCTTGAGAGGTTAGGCATGACTCCAGGGACAACACCAAAGCTTTCTCAAAACACATTTTTGGCATTAGCTTCTAGGACTATACATGAAGAATTAGTCATACAGAAAACCTTTAACGATAGCAAATTTGGGTCTACTGAGGGTGTATTTGATTTGTGAAAATCAAGCTATTGAAAATCAAGCCAAAACAAGTTGTAATTCTAACTCATGGACTCTGATTTTTTTAGGTAGCTTATTGAACCAGCCCTAGAAAGACTCTAAAACAGGCAGTTCCATTTATTTTTTTAATGTGTATTTATTTATTTTTGAGAGGGAGGGAGAGAGAGAGAGAGAACAGCGGAGAGGCAGAGAGAGGGAGACAGAATTCCAAGCAAGCTCCATGCTTTCAGTGCAGAGCCCAGTGTGGGGCTTGAACTCATGAACCATGAGATCATGACCTGAGCTGAAACCAAGAGTCGGACACTTAACTTACTGAGCAACTCAGGCACCCCAGTAATTCCATGTTAACAATTCTTTCATCCCTTTTTTTTTTTTTTTTTTTTTTTTTGCAGAATGGAAAAACAAAAACCAAAAATACTCTCACAGCCAGAAACACTTGATTTCAGATTCCAGCCTTGGCACTTATTAGCTGTGTAACTTTGGGCAAATTACTTAACCACTGAGCTTTAGCTGAAAAATCTCCGTAAAGGAAACATACCTACCTCCTAAGGTTATTCTACTCTTTTTTTTTTTTTTTTTTTTCTGTTTCTCCTTCCCTGAATGGAGGATCTTTCCCTCCTGGGACATTGTCTTCATTCCAGATTCTTCATTCCTCTACTCCCTGTAGTTAAGTGGTAAGTTAGATCTCTGAAAATAATCACGTCTTGATTTGTGGATTCTGCCAATCTCCGTGGTATAAATACTTCCACCATGGCTGAGTTTAAGTTATGAACAGTTTATCAATAGGCTCACAAAGTTCCTAAGTATTTAATAACTGGCCATGATGGATGGTAGGAGCTCACTGCAGCACATCTCTTCTTCCTTCTCTCTCCTTTATGCTTTATACTTTCCTGATAGACCTGTGGATGTTGCCAGATAGAATTTCCATCTGTGCCTCTGACTTTTACATTTAACCAGCTCGTGTGCTAGAATTCCGGTGGTCTAACCATTGCCTCTCATCTTCTTGAATACTCTTTGGCTATCTCATCAGCAGGAATTTTCAAAGGAGACAGAGGGCTCTTGGTTTTCTGTAGGGATCTGTTAATTTACAGTTGGGTGTCCTCATTCTACCTGTGTTGAGGACTGATCTATTACCAGTAGAGTTTTCCATTGTATAAGTGCTCAGGCTTCTCTGTCCACCCTCTACCCACAACGATTCTGGATCCAATTCCAATCTGAGTGTGTTTTGGGGAATGCGGAGTCCAACATTATCAACCAATTCTGACACCAGCTGGGTATCCTATAATTCAACTCAATTCTGACACTATCTACCTAAGGGGAATATCAGATCCCACAGGTTAAAGGGTTCAGTTCTACAAGACTGTCCTCACCATACACATACACTTCAGATGCCAGTCATAAGCTGAGATTATCACATGTGCTTCGGATCAACTGTCAGAGAGGTTTATGACCCCATCCTTCGATTCGATTAATTCACTAGAGTGGCTTACAAAACTCAAAGAACTATTTTACTTACTAGATCACTGGTTGATTATAAAAGGGTGTGACTCAGGAACAGCCAAATGGAAGAGATGCTTAGGGCAAGGTATAGGGAAAGGGTGTGAGCTTCTATGTCCTCTCTAGGCCCACCAGTATCCCCAAATCTCCACATGTTCACTAACTTTGAAGCTTTCTGAAACCTGTCCTTTTGATTTTTTACGGAAGCTTCACTTCATAGCTGTGATTGGTTAAACCGTGGGTCATTGGCAATTGATTCAACCTCCAGTTCCTTTTCCTCTCCAGATGTTGGGGGATGGGACTGAAAGTTCCAGTCCTACAATCACATGGTTGGTTCCTAAGGCAACCAGCCCCTACCCTTAGATGGGGGTATAAAAGTCACTTCATTGACATAGCAGAAGACAGCTTTACTCCTCTCATTTCAGGAAATTCCAAGGGTTTTAGGAGCCAGAAACAGGATGGAAGACCAAATATATATTCCTTTTTGGAAGTCACAGTATCATACCATCTGATTGCATTCTACTTCCAGTGGAGTCTGGAGGAGATTTGGAAACCCAGCAAATGGAGAAAAAAGAACCAGAGTTCTGGTACTCTGTCACAAGGCCATGTGATAACATGCATGTCAGAAGGAGAAAGAGCACCATCCACAGACACTCTCAAAGCAATGTAAGTTGACTTAGTAAGGAGCTCTTCCTCCCAGGGTGGGTCTTAGGCACTAAAAACATCCATGTGTTGTAACAGTCTTGAGAAGGACCCCCAGGCATCCAAAGATAGATACCAACTCCATCAAGCACAGGTTATGTTCACAGATTATTTCACATCGGCTCTATCACAACCCTATGAAGGTGAAATTCTTACCCTGATTTTCCAGGTAAGGGTGGATCACACACCCAGGATTCTCAAGGGAGCAGGAAATGGTTCGGCTCACAAGCCTTACTGGAAATGTAAATTAGCATAATCCTCCAAAAGGCAATGTTGCCTTTTATCTCAGTCTTGAAATTCTTCATCCTGTCTCTTTAAAAAAGACCTTTGGTTATGTCAGTCCAGGTAAGCTTACTTTCATAACCAACAGCCCCCAAATCTTAGCTAGAGAAAGGCGGGGTTGGCAAACCATCTATACAGGCTGGATAGTAACTGTTTTAAGCTTTGTAAACCATACAATCTCTGTTGGAACTGCTCATTTCTGTCTTTGTGAAAGAAACCACAGACAATAAGCGAATGAATGGTGTGGCTGTGCTCCAGTCAAACTTTATTTATGGACACAAATTTGAATTTCACGTCATTTTCACGTGTTACAAAATTCTATCCTTTAAACCATTTTACAAATGTAAAAACTATGTGGAGCTCACAGGCCATAGAAAAGGAGGGAGCAGGCTGGATTTGGCCTTAGCTCCACAGTTGGCTGGCCCCTGCCTGAAGCTCTGGAAGTTTCCTCTCATTGAGGCAGTGGTCCAACATGGGGGCTCCTAGCTGGAAGGCCCTCCTGGGCGGCTCTTTGCCAGTGGGTTCTCAGGGATCCAGGATCCTGTGCTCCACCCTTTACAGACCTTCAAGTCTTCTTTACTCTCTCACTGAAGGAGAGAGAGGACAGAGAGGATTTTGTAGGCATTTTTCCTGGGCAGCCTGGAGGTGTCCACATTACCTCCTCCCGCATTCCACTGCCCACGAGTCAGCAGGCTCCAAATGGCAGGAGAGACAGCGAAGTTTGCCTAGCTGTGTTCCCAGGGGGAAAACGGACAGGGGCTCCGTGATCACGGAGCAGCGTATTCACAAATCAAATAACACACTATGTTCACATGTGTCTGTACTACAGCAGTGCTTTAAAGTTGCAAGACTGGAAGAGTGCATGGGTGACTCAGTTGAGCATCTGATTCTTGATTTCGGCTCAGGTCATGATTTCACAGCTTGTGAGTTTGAGCCCTGCATCGGGCTCTGCACTGACAGTGCAGAACCGGCTTGGGATTCTGTCTTCCTCTCTCTCTGTCCCTCCCTGACTCGTTCTCTCTCTCAAAAATAAATAAACATTAAAAAAATAAAGGTGCAAGACTGGAAACAAGCCTGGTTGGAGGAGAACTTTGGAACAACAGTTGAGCCTGTGAGTATATCCCATGCCCTAGGCACCATGCACATTGTGATCCTGCAGCCTGTTCTTGGGCCTGGACCCTCCAGGTCATTGCTGAAGTGACCTCTGCACAATGCTATCCTCTTCTGCCATATGGCAGAGCCACGGCCACAGAGGCCAGGCTAAGGTGGTGGGCCTGGGGGCAGTAACTCTGTGCCCAACTGACTTGAGTAACCCCCACAACAACCGATAGGGAACGTGCTATGAACCATTCCAATTTTAAAGACAAGAAAACCAAAGACCCTGAGAATGCCTCATTTGACAGCTGAGGAAACTGATTCCAGAGAGATGAAATGGCTTTCTCAAAGTCATGTCGTATTAACTATAATAATAGTATTTTCCCCAGGTGCATGGGTGTCTCAGTGGGTTGAGTGTCCAGTTCTTCATTTTCAGCTCAGGTCATCATCCCATGGTCGTGGGATGGAACCCCATGCTGAGCTCCACTCTGAGCGTGGAACCTACTTAAGATTCTCTCTGTTTCTCTCTCTCTCTCCCACTCTGCCCCTCTCCCCCACTTGTGCTCTATCTCTTTCTCTAAAATAAAATATTTTTTAAATAAAAAAGAACAATAATATTCTCCCATTTAATTAGTGCCTATTATGTGTTAGGGGATATGCTGAAATTAGATCTAATTTTCATAACAACAATGCAAGAGAGAGCTTTCTTCTTATTTTTCAAGAGTCCCCACAAGGGGTATTCATTAAGATCATACAGCTGGCAGGTGAGTAAGCAGAATAATGCTGTCCCCACTCTTTCTGAAGCCACTATGCCCAGCTGCTTCCTGGCACTGCGACAAGGCCTGAACATTCCCCATCCCTTCCCTGTCCTCAAGGGTGCCTTGAGGCCTAGGGCTGTCCTTGGCTTCCATAGACCTGCCCCAGCATTTCCCCCCTCTGAAAAAAGGTGAAGAAACATTTCACAATGGAGATACCAAGAGCTTGACTTGCCAGCAGCCCACGCTCTTGGGGACAGGAGGGAGAGGCCTCGGCTCTTGCTGCTCTTGGGGATGAGTAGACCAGGTTCCCTATTCCAGAGTTTCCCAATGTCCAGGAGAGGAGATGTGGGGCTGACAGAGGGTGGAGGGAGGGGAGGAGGGACTGGTGTGGGGTTTTATATACAAATTACATTTAAATTCAGATGCCAGCAGGTACAGCATGCTGAACGATTCTAGATAGGGGACATTACCCCTGGGCCTCAGTTTCCCCATTCATTCATAAAGGGAGAATAACAGGGTAATGCGCCTGGCAGGGGAGATCAAGTGGGACTGGGGAAGGCACTTACATGTTGAAATGCATCGTGTGACCTTGAGGTGTCCAAGACTCCCCATTCTGGCCCCTTCTCAGCAGGCCCTTCCAAGGTATGCCTCCAAGGCTGGGCTCACTGGTTAAAAGACTATGTCAGGTCAGATACCAAAAGTTTGAGGTTACTGTTCTGGGGGCCTTGTGTGGTGGTTGCCACGCCCTCCCACCAAGAGTTTTCCCTCAGTGAAGGTCACTGCCACTGAGACTCCCTTGGTACCTGCCCAGTGATAGGCAGGTTTGGAAGCCATGATGTGTACCCTCATGAGCCTGGAAAATCTCCCCCAGTGGGGTTTGGAACTTAGAAAGGAAGTGTACTCCAAGTCTGTTCTCATCCATCAAGGTAAGCCCTGCAGGAGCCTGGCAACAACCAGGCTGACCACATCCTACATCTGGAAAGGTCCCGACCCCATTTTGCTTTCAACCTCCACCAGATGACATTCTCATTCACCAACTCCCAAGGGCTCCAACACACACTTGCAACAGGTGTGAGCTGAGAAACACAGAAGTGCAGCTTGGGGACACTCTGGGTCTGTCTGATTGTCTGGAGGGAGGCCAGGGCAGGCCCAATGGGGCAAGGAGACCCTCCTGTCCCATAAAGCACCCCTGAGGTTGGAGGGTACCTAAAGAAGCTTGAATGTTCTTCCTACTACTTGCATAGTATGACATAATTTTATGTATTTGTTGGCTTGTTGGCATTTTCCTGCCTGCCCTAGGAGAAAGTAGGGTCTACAAGGCCAGGGACTTATTGTTTTCTTTTTAACCACCAGTGGCAGGCTGAACAATCTTTTTCCCCTAATGATATCAAGTCCTAATTCCTGGTACCTGTAAATGTCACCTTATAAGGTGAGAGGGTCTTTGTAGATATGATTAAAGATCTTGAGAACGGAAGATTATCCTGAATTATCCAGGGTGGTCCTAAACCAAATCACAAGTATCCTTCTAAGAGAGAGGCAGAAGGAGAGGAGGGCTATGTGACCACAGAAGCTGGGAGGTGAGGGACACGGCTGTCAGAACCTGGAAGAGGCAAGGAACAGATTCTTTCCTCGGAGTCTCCAGAAAGAGCACAGCCCTACCACACCTTCATTCCAGCCCAGCGATACTGGTTTCTGACTTCTGGTCTTCAGAACTGTGAGAATATATTTCATTGTGGTTTTAAGTCACCAGATTGTGGTGACTTGTTACAACAGCCACAGAAAGTAAATACACTACCATATCCCAGTGCCTGGCCCATGGCAGATAGTTGATAGATATTTGTTGAAAGCATAAATGAATGTTCCTAGCCAAGGAGCCAAGGATGCTCCCCAAGCCAGCTTTGGTCTACCCAAGGGTTCAAGACCCCAGCCTGTGTCCTGAGTGGTTCTGCCTACAACAACGCCTTCAGCCTGGGCCTGTGAGGCTGTCCACCAGAGGGCCTGTGTCCGACTGAATTCTACTCACCTCTTGCAGAGTCATTGCCTCCCAGACAAAGCTGAACGTAAGCAAGGGGGCCACATCCAGTCAGCAGACATATCTGGCTGGCATAGAATCTTGTTTGTAAATTACATTAGTTGCTAACATTTTATTGAAAATGGGGAGACTTCACATAAAATCAGGATTTCCAACCTCTGTGGAAAAATCAGATGTTCTTTTCAGCCTCAGGTTGTATTCCCACGTGGCTCAAGGGGTTAGACCTTAGTGGTAGCTCAGTCCACAACCACCAGGACCCTCTCAGTGTCCATCTGCACACCTGCCCCCCACTTTTGAGATGGGGGAATTCAGATTTTCTCAAACTTGCATGAAGTATCAGACCGTCTCAACCTCTCAGCTCCTCTGTCCCGCCCAACTGCCTCCCAGACCTTCTTTTGTAAAGATTCTAAAGGGACCCCTCCCTGCCCTGCTCAGGGGCTTTCTACAGGGGGTTCCACTTCCCTGGTCCCTTTCAGGCTCCAGGCCTCTGTAGCCCCTGGAAATCACCCAGTTGTTCCTGGGGGTCTTCACTCTCTTGGTCAGCAGGACAGCAAACTTCCCAGAGCCACCCAGGACGACCTCCCGCATTCCTGGAAGACGGTGGGACGGCAGAAATGCATCTGCTTTCCCAAGCACTCCCTGGCCGAGTCAGACAGTGGCTCCAACGGAAACCAAAAGCACTAATGAAGGAAAGGAATGTAAGTGAAACACTTGGGAAGGTCCCATGAGGAGGGTTCTTGGCTCACTTGGAGGACACAGGGTCCTCAACGTCTCCAAAACGATGCCCAAGTCTGAATGTCAAGTGTGCGTAAGACTCTCTGCATCTGCCTTTAAATGTGCAGATCCCAGGACTGACATTAGCAGGCTCTGATTCAATGCAACCGGGGGCGGAGGGGGGGGAGGAGCAACCCAGAGAACTGCATTTATGGCCAGTGGCCCTAGTGGTTCTGACTTGGGGGTCTGGGACCGTACTGGGCCTGGGGGTGCAGAGCAGGGGGGTTCTCAGAAACACAACAGTCTCCTCCTCTCCAGGCAATAGCCACAGCAGCACAGAGAATCCATCTGATGAGAAGAGTCACTGAGTGGGGCCCCTAGGAAGTGATCTGTGTCCACAGCTGCCGTCTACTCGGCTGTTTTAGCAAGTCTTCCCCAGGGCTTGAGAAAATGAAATTTAAAACATGTGTCAGGCCTTAATAGGACCAGTAAACTCCTCAGAGTCCTGCTCCGGCTAACATTTTTAATTCTGTGAGCACTTCTGACCAGGGGTCTCTAGCACTTGGGAATGGATTGAGTGAGATGAGGAATAAATATGCAGAATCAGCTGGCTCTGTGTGACCGCAGGCAAGTTCCTTAGCCTCTCTGAGCCTTGATGTTTTTACCTATAAACCGGGAACAAGAACTGCCTCAAAGGGCTATTGTAAAAAATTAATTGAGATGAGGAACATGCATGTCTGACTGTTAACAGGCACTCATGCAAGTTTCCATGTCTGGACCCCGTATTTTAATCCTAAGGTTGGGGAATGTCTGATGTTGTGGCTCCCACATCTTTCTCTCCTGCACCACTGGGGTGAGGAGTGGGGTGCCAAGTCTGCAGCTCTGATAGTCACGGCTTTCGGTGACCATTAGCAGAAACCCACTCAAATAGGCAAAAAAAAAAAAAAAAAAAAAAATAGGTGTATAAATGAGGTGCATTTATTATCACAAAGCAGAGGGAACCCCTCAAAATATGTGAGCCTAGGAAGACCTGGACCCAGGAATGGGAAAGCCATGGAAAACCTTTCCTTCTGGGTTCCCTTCTCTCATTGTCTGCCTCTCCACATGGCCTCTTGAGCAGGCTTGTGGTCAGGCCCATGGGACAAGGTAGCTGACATTGAACCTCCTTGCTGACATGTCTTCAATTCAGGTGAGCAACAGAGAACATTGACATCTCCAAATCTCACCCACAAGTTCCCAGGCCCAGCATGGGGGTCTTCACCCCCAGACCAATCAGCTACAAGGAGGGGCCCAGCTCAGCCCTGGCACACTGTGTCAGCCACTCCTCCCAATGGGATTGTCCTCAGTGCAGCAGGACCAGGGCCTCCTAAAGTTGTCCGTCCAGGAGTCCAACCCTGATGCATAACTCATTTAGGATGCATAACTTTCATCTTCCAAACCTGCCTGGAAGCATCTGGGGATGGGGAGAGCAAGCCTAGCATCCACACAACTTCTCCACAGGGCCATGATGAGTCCTGTCATGCAAAAAGAGGCAGAAAACTGCTATTGTGAGAGCATTTGCTTCTGCCAGCCAGGTCTTGGTTAATCCTGGGTGATGCATGGAAGATTCTCCATCAAGGAGACGCCCTGTGGAAAGGTACAGGTATCTGACTAGCACTTCCCTGCTCTGCTCACAAAGTCTTTGTGCAGACATCTGCTTGAGCCCTCACAAAACTATGAGAGAGAGAGAGTTAGGTGGTCACAGAGCTAACCAGAACCACTATGCTGCACTACTTGGGGCAACATTCACACTGTGATCTAAGTGAATGGCACCTCCTGGAGTTGTGCAGTGCACTACCTGGGTAGCTGAACATAGTGTCCCTGTAGCTAATCATTAGCAGAGCCAGGTGAAACTCAGGACCTTGGCCTTGAATTCTATTTTCTTTCCATTGCTGTCTCTCCTTCTGAAGTACCTCACTGAATTTGAAAAGATGCCTGATGCCTACACTGTTGGGCTCCTCATCTGTAAATTCAGGCTAAAAAATCAACTTCCATTGCTGGGATGAGTAAATGCTATAAAGTAGAAAATAGGACCCTGACACAGGGTCTAGGTCTTAGTGAGAATGTGAGAAAAGGAAGTAGTTATTGCTACCACTTCTATTGTCATAATAATATTCATTGTAAGTATCTGTGCCCGCCATTATTAAGATCCTCTTTCCCATGCAGACACACCTCCTCCTCAGGGTGGTGAGGGTCCAAGGCTCCTAGCACCACACTGCACAGATTAGGTAGTCCTCTGTCTTCCTCTTGCTCTGCTAAAGTGGGGGTGACCCACATCATACTCCAGGGAGTTGGTGAGGAAGGAGCCCTCATCGGCTGAGACAGGAGTAGCCACCTGATAGGTCCATGAGTGAAATGGTTGAGAGCTTCTGGCGCCACCCCTGCCCTGCCTTCCTTCTCCCTGCTGTGTCATGCAGGTGTTGATGCGCGTGCCTCACTCTCCCTAGTAGATCCAGCAGCCACTGACCACATGCCTCACCTGCGCCCAGAACAGGATGTGGTTCCTGTGTGTCCCACACAGTAAATTGATGAAGGGCTGGGTGAGCACATGAGAAGTGGAACTCTCCCCTTCAGCTTCCATTTAGCACATTTTCATTTCCTTTCTCCCAGCACACCTTAGGGTGTACCTGCTCTGTGAAATGCACAGTGCCAGATTGGGACACTAAGACAAATCTACATGCCCTTGACCTTGGCAGCTCACACCTAGGCGGGAAGAGCTCTGGGGCCTGCTCCACCCCCTCCTCCAAGCCCCTGGGCAGATTGGCTCTACCTCAGAGGTCCTCACTCTAGCAGGCAGCAGAACCCGCTGGAGGGTTGTCAGGACGCACACTACTGCCCCCCTCCCCCGCCCCCCGCATTTCTGCTGTAGTGGGTCTGGGTTTGAAAGCGGGCATTTCTCCCAAGTGCCCAGGGGTAGCTGTTGCTGCTGGTTGGGGACCACGCCTTGAGGACCACCGCCCTCCCTGAAGGGGGCGCTGGTTCCCCAGTGCCAGCCTGCGGTTGCCTTGGAGATTACAACGTAATGCTGCCAGGTCTCCTGATTTTTCAGAGGAAGCCAGAAGTGCAGATTTTCATGTAAACTTTTCTGATTAAAATAAAATGTGTAACGAAGTTTTTAAAAAGTGAAACTGTCGGGAATTAAATAAAATATATCCACAGGTTGAATTGGATTCACAGCTTCCCACTTTGTGAGCAGGGTGTTTTACGCATGCGTGGTTTGATGCCGCTTAATGCCTGATGATGTTTGTGCCCATTGTCTTCTGACCGTTGCCACGTGTTCCCCAGGAGCTGAGGGTCTTGTTGGAACCCATGTGTTGTCCTTGTCCTTGCAGCCTAGGGCACAACGAAGACGGGTTGGTTTGTCTTACAAGCCTCTGTCAATGAGAAGGAACAAAAAGGCCACCCATCCTAAGAGGATTATCACAGACTTCTCAGACCACAAATAATTAATGGCGGGGCACACCACTGCGGGGAACCCTGGGCTGGGCTTAGCAAGAAGCCGGGAGCGCCCTGCCAAGTGGGAAACTGAGAGACGCCACCGGTAACAATAGCCCCAATGAAATGACAGGCAGCTCAGCTTTCAGGCTCAAAGGACAGAGGATGATCTGAGCGCAGGTCAGGATAAGTGTCTCCCTCCCCAGGCATAGGACGGCAGAGCAGCGCACACCTCCAGCATCACGTCTGGCTTCGAAAGGCGGGCCTCCGGCCAGCAGCTCAGGCTCATTCTTGAGCTGGGCACTGCCTCATACAGCCATTCCTCTACCTACTTCTCTTATCCTTCAATAGGACAGCAGCAGCCACAAAGCAGTTGATAGCTCTGAGCATAGCCAGCACATCGAGACTTTTCTGGATCTTTGAGCTGTACTTTCTGTTGAGTGATGATTACCTGTGGAAGAAAACACACAAAATATGGCAATTTTAGTTTACCTCCCCATCCCCACCATAAACACAACCAGCGAGCATGGTGCGGGACAGCTTATGCCTGAGTACCATCAGATCAGCTGTGCAGAAGTCAGTCATTAAACCAGTTTACAAAACTGCTTAATTAAAAACGCTCATAGTCGTGTGTGTGTGTGTGTGTGTGTTTCTTGTTTGTTTGTTTTTGCCTTGATTCATTTGATTTTCAGAATGAAGTGTTCTCTAGCTTGTTTTGAAAAGTCATAGTGGTCCAATGTAGAATGTTTCTAGGCCTGGAGATTAAGGTTTACTATTGTTCATGTTAACATGAAGAAACAGAGGGAAGCTTCCAATCTTCAACATGCCTATAGTTGGGGTATGGTCGGCCTATGCCACCATCACTCTTTGCCCAGAAGATTAGCTTCTCCCTGGATGAGGACCATCAAAACGGATACAAGAAATTGACAAGGGGTTTATTCTAGACATTTCTAGACATTTCTCACTCTGATCCTGGAAAGTATGTCCTTTAAACATGGAAAAACTGGATTAACATTTGAGATTTCAACCAGAGCTCCTTCCTGGTGTCTGTGTCTCAGGCAGTCCCGCAGACTCAGAGAGTTTGAGGCTTGGAGAAAACACACACTCAGCATGCTGACCTGATGGAGGGTGCTCACTGCAACACTTTTAAAGGACATGTTTTAGAGGTACTATAGGAGGTTATTGTATTAATCAGGGTATTCCAGAGAAACAGAACAAATAGGATGTGCATATATATGTCTCTCTGTCTCCATCTCTTTCCAAGAAATTTAAGGAATTGACTGACATGATTGTAGAAGATGGCAGTCTAATTTCTGCAAGGTGAGCCAGCAGGCTTGGGACCCAGGGAAGAGATGATATTTCAGCTTGAGTCCTAAGGTCATCTGAAGGCAGAATTGCTCTTCCTTGGGGGAGACCAGTCATTTTTCTCCTAAGGCCTTCAACTGGTTGGATGGGGCCCATCCACATTATAGAGGGTAATCTATTTTATTCCAAGTCTACTGATTTACTCCTAAATCTAAGACTACACTGTATGTTATCCAACTTGAATTTAAATAACTAAGTAAATGAGGAAAAAATGTCTACTGATTAAAATGTTAATGTTATGTAAAGAATACCTTCACAGAAACATCTAGAATGTTTGACCAAATATCTGGGTACCATTGCCTAGTTGAGTTGACACGTAGAATTGGCCATCACAGGCATGGACTGGGTAATATTTGGGAAGTGGGCCTCTTAGGAGACTGATAAGCAAAGATGGTCCATGCTGGGCCAGGGGAAAGTCTTTCCAGTCCCTGGGAGGTCCTGAAGAAAGGGTTCTCACCCATCTCCCTTGAAATTCCAGCCCCTCAAGTTCTAATGCCAGATCTCACACCTGGGTTTTGGTGTAATATTTTGCCCTATGACCAGAACCATCTTGCTGATGATGTGACAATGCCCCAGCAGCACACAGGCAAGCATAACACAACCTTCCAGGAAACTAGGCTGTGGACCTTATTTTGGTTTTCCTTCCATGCTTTTTCTGTCCAATGCTCCTGTTTATGCTGTCTTGACTTCTATCAGCTTAGGGAAGGTACTGAGGATCACTGAGAACAACAGAAACAAAGTCTAACCTTTGAGCATCCCAGCTGACACCTGGTGCAAAGGGCATGAATGGGTCAGGGCCAGTTTTTCCCACCATTCAAACTAGACAAAACTCCTGTGGGCTGCAGGGAGAACAGTTGGTGGGGAGAGAAACAGCATCACATCCGGGCATGGATCTCTGAAAAATGGGTGAGAAGGTAAAGAGCAGGACAGTTCTGGGAGAACTGAGCACAGTGGGAAACTGCGCCTCCCATCTCCAAGCCTGGAGGGACACTGTACCTTGAAGAGAGCTCCTGTATGCCAGGATGGAGAGGAAGCAAGAGGGCAAAAACAGTACCTTGGCTTCCGGGTCTCCACCACCTCCCTGCTGGGTTTCCAGGACCACCAAGGGCATATGAAATCATGCACCTTGTCTTGTTCACTCTCACTGAGCAGTATTGCATGCACTCTAGGCCCTGGTAACCAGTTGATGAAAGATATTGGGTGAATGAAAACTCATTTGTTCAATGGGCCTGGTCCCAAAGAGAACCCACTCTGGGCTGGGTGGTGGTAGCTGTGGAGCTCCAGAGGCAGCTCCTCTTTTTTACCTGGTAGGCTTAATGAGGGTACAGTGAAGGTCACAGTCTTTGCCCACAAAGGGGCAAGCTACCATCTGTCTGGTTCAGCCTCTTGCAAACCAAATACCCCTGGAACTCAGTGAAATTTGACTGGCCCCTACCAATTGGTTGGCCCTTGGAGAGTCTGCAGTGGGTGGGTGAGTAGGGCACAGGGAAGATTTCTCCTGGTGCCTCCTTGGCCCACACAAAGGACCAAGGCCTTTGATTGTGTCTTGTGGGAAGGTGTCCTTATGGCCTGACTCAATACCACCTGGAGATCTCACAAAGGCCCAGGGCATGGGTGCCATGTCTGAGAGTTAGTAGCAGCCAGATGAGTCTTTTTCTCTCCAGAATGGCCAATGCTGAGTCCTTCCCTAAGATGGGATATCTCCTAACTCAGAGGCAAGAGCCTGACTTTTCCAGCCTTTTCACAAGAAAGTTTCACCCATCACAGGATTCTGTGGGGGAAAGAATCAGAGTCACAGTTTTTATAGCCTCTTGTTCTGCCCCACAGCCAACTAGATAGGAGAGAGAAATTGTAGCCAAGCATGGTGGGAAAATCGAGGGAATTGAGACAAAAGTCTTGGTTCCTTCTCTCGCCAACTGTGGCCTTGGGCAGGTTCCTGGACCAGACTAGGCCTCAGCTCTCCAGTATGGGAAATGGGAGCTCTGTGCAAGGCACTGCCCATGCTGCTATGGGATGCATGAGAACATAAGGAAGAACTCAACTTCAGGGAGCCTACACCCCACTCATTAAATCCGGCGTATTGAAGGAACACATGGAGTTCTGGTCAATTGAGATCTCACTTCCTTTTAGCTGATCTGTTTGTTCAGTTCAATAAGATGTTTACTTAGCACCTATTATGTCTTAGGCCCTTTATTAGAGGCTGGCAAGAACAAGGTTAAAAGATGGGATCCCGCCCTGGAGCAGTGATTCTCAAACTTTCTGATTTGAGAACCCCTTTGCTCCTCCACTTTATTCTCCAAAACAGGGCAGGGGGAAAGCTAATGAGAAGAAGCGACATAGTTTTACATGTTTACTAATGTGAAATAAATTCCATAAGACTTCTTCAATGTTGAATTTAATAGAAGGCAGCTGGATTCATATATCTGCTTCTGCATTCCATGTGCTCTGATAAATCACATCCTGGAGACTTTAGAAGAAATAAGAAAAAGGGAAATAACATCTTAGTGTTAATTATGAAAATAGGTTTGACCTAGTGGGGCCCACTGGGCTTCAATAGACAGTTTGAGAGCCACTCAAAATGAGCCACCGGCATTAGTGTCAGGAAAATGTACTGCTTTTTATAGATATTTTTAGTTGTCATATTAGTTGTAGGGCACTATTAACTGAGCCAGGAATCTAGCTCCATTTTACATGTAAACACAAAGTAATGTTTGCATAGTTTTAATATACTCAGTATTTTCCAAGAATTCAACTACCATGGCAAATGAGAGAAGATTACATGTTGCTTTGTTCAGAACTTTACTAAGAGTTATTAATCCTTTTGGAAAACACATTATTAATGGCAATGTTGTTTGTGGTGTTTGAGTTACCAGCACAAACTCCTGAATTATCCTGGATTTGAGCCTGTTGTTGTCCTCCTGACTATCCCATAGATACAAGAATCTTGTCTACTATCGTATCTGTGGCTTCTGTATTTATTTTTGTAATTAAGATTTTATTTTGAGAAAATTACAGATTCACATGCAATGGTAAAAAAAATAATACAAAGAGATGCTCCTGGGTGACTCAGTTGGTTAAGTGTCTGACTCTTGATTTCAGCTCAGATCATGATCTCGAGGTTCATGAGATTGAGCCCCACATTGAGCACTGCATTGACAGTTTGGAGCCTGCTTGGGATTCTCTCTCTCTACCCTTCTCTCTCTCTCTCTCTCTCTCTCTCTCTCTCTCAAAATAAATTAATAAATATCTTTAAAAAATAAAAAAGTAATAACACAAAGAAATCCCAACAATCATTTACCCACTTTCCCCTAATGGTAACCTTTTCCAAAACTATAGCACAGTATCACAACTAGGAAATTGACACTGACACAGCCAAGACACAGAACATTTCCATCACCAGAAGGATCCCTCACATTGCTCTTTTGTAGCCACACCCACGTCCCTCCTCCCCACCCGCTCCTGAACCCCTGACAAACACTAATATGTTTTCCATGTTGATAATTTTTTCATTGAAAGATTGGTATATAAATGGGTTCATGCAGTATGTAGGCTCTGGATATTGGCTTTTCTCACTCAGCATAATTCTTTGGAGATTCATCTGGGGTGCTGTGTAAATCAAGTTTGTTCCTTTTTCATTGCTCAGTAGTATTCCATGGCATGGATGTACTACAGCTTGTTCCATTATTCACCCACTAAAGGACATCTGCCTTGCTTCCAGGTGTTTGGTTGCTGCAAATAAAGCCACTATAAACATCCATATACAGTTTTTTGTCTGAACACAAATCATTTCTCTGGGATAAATGTTCAGGAGTACAACACTAGTTGCATGTTTAGGTTTAAAAGAAAGTGTCAAACTGCTTTCCAGGGTGACTACCATTTTACATTCCCATCAGCAATGTAGGAGTAATCCAATTTCTCTGTATCTTTTCAGTATCTTTTCATGTGCTTGTTTGCCATCCATATATCTGATTTGGTGAAATGTCTGTTCATGGCTTTGCCCAATTTTGAAGAATTGTTTGCTTTTTTATTGTTTAGTTTTGAGAGTTCCAAAAAACTCTAAAGATTAGCCTTTTATCATATACATGGTTTACAAATATTTTCTCTCACTCCATAATTTCTCTTTTCATCATCTTAACAGGGCCTTATGCAGAACAAAAGTTTTAAATTTTGATGAGATTTAATTTATCCATTTTTTTTCCTTTTACACATCATGTTGTTAATATCAAGTCTAAGAACTTTTTTTTTTGTTTATTTATTTTGGTGGTGGAGGGGGGAGGCAGAGAGAAAGAGAGAAAGAGAATCCCAAAGCAAATTTCACTCTGTCAGCACAGAGCCCAATGCAAGACTCAGTCCCATGAACCCTGAGATCATGACCTGAGTTGAAATCAAGTGTCTGATGCTTAAACAACTCAGCCATCCAGGTGCCCCAAGTCAGGCAAAATAGGGAAATACTTTCCCCTATTTTTTTCTAAAAGTTTTACAATTTTACATGTCACATTTATGCCCATGATTCATTTTGAGTTAATTTTTGTACACTGCAGGGCAAGGTTCTTTTTTTTTTTTTTTTTTTTTTTTGCCTATGGATGCCCAGTTGCTCTGATACTGTTTGTTGCAAAGGCTATCTTTACCCCTACTGAATTGTTTTTGTTCCAATGTGAAAGAAAAATCATATTTATATGAATTTATTTTGGGGCTTTCTATTCTGCTCTACTGATCTATGTCTATCCTACAAATGCCACAAAGTCTTAATTACTATACTCATATAGGAAGTCTTGAAATTGCAGAAACCAATGCTTTCCACCATATCCTTCTTTTTCAAAATGTTAGTTACTTTGGTTCCTTTTGTTTTTCCATATAAATTTTAGAATAATTTTGTTCATATACATAAAATATCTTGGCTGAGATTTTGATAGGAGTTGCATTAGCCCTACATATCAGTTTGGAAGAATTACTATGTTGAGACTTCCAATTCACAAACATATGCCTCTCCATTTATTTCTATCTTCTTTGATTTCTTTCATCAGCATGTGTAGTGTTAGCTTACAAAATCCCACAAATAATTTGTTAGATTTACACCTATTTTATTTCTTTTGAAAGATTGTAAGTGGTGTTGTATTTAAAAAAATTTTAGGGCGCCCAGGTGGCTCAGTTGGTTAAGCTTCTGACTCTTGGTTTTGGCTCAGGTCATGGTCTCCTGGTTCATGGGTTCGAGCCCCATGTTGGGCTCTGTGCTGACAGTGCAGAGCCTGCTTGGGATTCTTTCTTTCCCTCTCTTTCTCCTTCTCTCTCTGCCTCTCCCCTGCTCATGTTCTCACTCTCTCAAAATAAATAAATAAACTTTTAAAAAATTATTATTTATTTTGAGAGAGAGAGACAGAATGAGAGTGAGGGAGGGTCAGAGAGAGACAAGGAGACACAGAATCTGAAGCAGGCTCCAGGCTCTGAGCTGTCAGCACAGAGCCCGATGCGGGGCTCGAACTCACAAACCGTGAGATCATGACCTGAGCCAAAATCCAATGCTCAACCAACTGAACCACCCAGGCGCCCCACAATTTGTTAATCTTTAAAGAGAACTAGTTACCTGTTTTCTTGATTTTTCTTTAACATTTTCAATTCCAGTGAAGTCTGCTCTTATCTATATTACTTCCTTCCTTCCACTAGCTTTGGATTTATTTTGCTCTTTTTCTAGGTTCTTGAGGTAAGAACTTAGATTAATGATGTGATACTTTTCTTCTTTCCTAATGTATGCATTTAATGTTATAACTACCCTCTCACCACTACATGCTGTGTCCCCCTAATTTTGATATATTTGTTTTAATTTTTATTAATTTCAATATATTTTCAAACTTTTCCTTGAGACTTTCTCTATGACCCATAGATTATTTAGTCTATTGTTTAGTTTCCAGACAATTTCCTGTTATTTTTATGCTATTGATTTCTAGTTGAATTGCACTGTGATCAGAGACATATTGTATGACTCCAATTCTTTTAAATTTGTTGATTTTTCCTTTTTAAAGCATAGGTTGTGGCCTATTTTGGTATATGTTTCATGGGTACTTGAAAAGAATGTAAGTTCTGCTGTTTGGTGCAGTGTTTTATGAATGTTATTTGGATACTGTTATCTGATGGTGTTGTTGAGTTCTCCTATATCCTTGCTTACTTTCTGTCTAGTTTTTCTCTCAGCTGCTGAGAGAGAGATATTAAAATCTCAAGCTACAACTGTGGATTTATCTATTTTTCCTTTCACTTTTATCAGTTTTTGATTCACATATTTTGTGGCTATTTTTTGGTGCCTACCCACTTAGGATTCCTGTCTTCTTGGTGGACTGACCCCTTCATTATTACATAATGTCTCTCTCTGTCTCTGACAATTTTCTTTACTTTTATATTACACTTATATAGCTTTCTGCTTTCCTTTAATTAATGTTTGCATGATATATCTTTTTCTATTCATCTCCTTTTAACCTGCTTATGTTGTTGTGTTTAAAGTGAATTTATTTTAGGCAACATATATTTGGATTGTGTTTTTTAATAGACTTTGCCAATCTCTGTCTTAAAAATTGGTGTATTTAGATTGTTTTCAAGGGCGCCTGGGTGGCTTACTCAGTGGCATTTGCTCACGGTTCGTGAGTTCAAGCCCTACATCGGGCTTTATGCTGACAGTGAGGAGCCTGCTTGGGATTCTTTCTTTCTCCCTCTCTTTCTGCCCCCTCCCCAACTTGCACTATCTCTGCCTCTCTCAAAATAAGTAAATAAACTTAAAAAGTAGATGATTTTCATTTAATAGAATTATTGATATGTTAGGGCTTAAGTCTGCCATTTTGTTATATGCTTTCTGTTTGCTATCTCTGTCTTTGTTTCTCTGTTTTCTTTTCCTGCCTTACTGTGGATTTTGTGAACATTTTTTAGAATTCCAGTATGATTTATCTGTAGTGTTTTTGAGTCTGTTTTTTTGTATAGCTTTTAAATGGTTGCTTTAAGTATTACATTACATATAATAACATATCACAGTCTACTGGTATTGTCCTTTTACCAGTTTATTGAAGCATGCATAGAAAATTTGCCTTCCTTTACAAGAAGAGTAAAGGGATTTACCTTCTCCAGTTACATTTGTATTACAATTTTCTCTACATACATTTAGAACCACATCACACAGTGTCATAATTTTTGCTTCCACCATTAAGCATAAATTAGAAAACTTAAGAGAAGAAGAAAAATCTCTTTTATTTGCTCATATTTTTGTTCTTCCTTCCAGGTGTTCCAAGATTCCTTCTTTATTATTTCATTTCTATATGGAGATTTCTCTTCCACCTATTATTTTGGGGTAGATCTGCTAGTGATAATTCTTAGTGTTTTTTTTTTTAATATGAAAATGTCTTGATTTACCCTTCATCCTGATGAATGTCTTTCTTGGGTACAGGATTACTGGGTTGACAGTTCTGTACACTCAGAACTTGGAAATATTATGCCTCTTCTTTCTGGCCTCTGTGGTTTCTGATGAGAAATCTGCTATCACTCAAATTGTTTTTCTTCTGTAAGTAATGTGTTGTTTTCACTGGCTCCTTTCAAGATTTATTTTTTCCTTTAGCTTTCAGAAGTTCTGTTTTTATATGTCTTAGCATGCCTTTCTTTGTTTATCCTCTTTAGCATTTGCTCTACTTCTTGAATCTGTAGGCCAAATCTATCGCCACATTTGGAAAGTTTTCAGCCATTATTTCTTCAAGTACTTTTTCATCTCTGTCCTCTTCCTTGTGGGATTCTGATGACACAAATTTTAGAGCTTTTGTTATAATCCCTTAGATCCCGAAGCCTCTGTTCGTTTTATTTCCAGTCTATTTTCTCTCTTTGTTCAGATTGGATTATTTCTAGTTTTCTGTTTTCAAGTTTAGTTGATTCCTTCCCCTGTATCTTCTATTCTGCCATTGAACCCATCCATCAGGCTGTTTGTTTCAGTTATTGTATTTTTAAATTTTTTTTAATTTTTAAAGTTTTTAAAATTTCCATTTGGTTCTTCTTTACATTTTGCGTTTCTTTGCCGAAGCTTTCTACTTTCTCCACATTTGTTTCAAGTGTGACCATGACTGCTTCCTCAAGCATTTTGATCATGGCTTCTTTAAAATCTTTTTTATTTTTTTTTTAATTTTTTTTTCAACGTTTATTTATTTTTGGGACAGAGAATAGACAGAGCATGAACGGGGGAGGGGCAGAGAGAGAGGGAGACACAGAATCGGAAACAGGCTCCAGGCTCTGAGCCATCAGCCCAGAGCCTGACGCGGGGCTCGAACTCACGGACCACGAGATCGTGACCTGGCTGAAGTCGGACGCTTAACCGACTGCGCCACCCAGGCGCCCCTAAAATCTTTTTTAGATAATTTTAACTTCTCATTTGTCTTCATGTTTGCGTCTGATTTTTTTTATTCTTTTACTGAAGTACAATCAATGTGCAGTATTATGTTACTTTCAGGTTTACAATATAATGATTCAACAACTTTATATATTAACTCTGCTCATCATAAGTGTACTTTTAATCTCCTTTATCTATTCCACCCATCTCCCCACCCCACCCAGTCCCCTCTGGCAACCACCAGTTTGTTCTCCAGATTTAAGACTCTGTTTTTTCCCTCCTTTTTACATTTGTTTGTTTTGTTTATTAAATTCTGCATGAGTGAAATCATATGGTATTGTCCTTTTCCATTCAATTTGAAATCTTCCTGGTTCTTGATATGATGCGTGATTTCAATTTTATACTGGACATTCTTGTATTATGTTATGAATCTATATCTCATTTAAATTTTCTATTTTAGCTGGCTTTCTCTGCCGCTACTCTGCAGGGGAAGGACAGAGGTGCTGCCTCATTGTCAGACGGAAGTATAAGTCCAGTACCCTCACTCAGTCACTATAGACACCGGAGGTATAAGGCTTTTCATTATAGCCTCATGTAGGTGGGAGATTTAGCTTCCCACGTGGTCACCACTCTGACCCTGGTTAAAGTGGAGTGTTTCAGTCACTAGGGATAAAAACCCAGGTTTCTGCTTAGTCTTCTCTGACACCACCCTTGTGGGGGTGTTGGGACATGTCATTAGAGCTTCACAAATATAGAAGTCTAGGCTCCCCACTTGGTCTTTGCTGGCATGGGTAATGTTTTCTGTGGTTTTTTATTAGAATAGAGCAGTTATTGTGTAAAAGGTTTTGGTCTTGCTAGGCTGTCCTTTTCTGGTCCTTTGGTTTGAGAGAGAAGGCTTTTATTATTGTTTTTTTTTTGTTTGTTTGTCCCCATTGGTATTTCAAGGGTTCCACCTCCTTCGGCTCCAAGACTGGTATATGTGAGGCAGGAAGAAACCCCAGGAGAGCCATCACCATGTTGTCATTCCTTGTTCTCAAGGCACTCAGCCAGCCTGCCTTCTTCTTTTCACTTTTCAGAGTCTTCTTTTGTTTTATATATAATGTCTAGTTTTTAGTTGCACTTAGTGTGAAGAATAGGGAAAAGTATGCCTATTCCATCTTCCCAAAAGTAGAAGTCTCCAAAATTTGTTATTAAAATGTATTAGTCAAGGTTCTACAGAGAAATAGAACTGTATGTGTGTGATAGGGAGGGAGAGGGTAAGAGAGGGAGGGAGAGAGAGACACAGATTTTTATGAAATTGGTTTACATGACTGTGATCATCACAATTGTGGATGTTGGCAGGTCTAAAATCCATAGGGCAAGCCAGCAGGCTGGATACCTAGTTAATGTTGCAGCTCAAGTCCAAAGGAGTCTAGAGGAAGAATTCCTTCTTCCTTGGGGGACTTCAGTTTTTGTCTCTTAAGGTTTTCTTTTTATTATTTATTTATTTATTTATTTATTTATTTAATTTGTCTCTTAAGGTTTTCAACTGATTACTTGAGACCCACCTACATTATTAAAGGCAATCTTCTTTACACAAAATCTATTGATTTAAATCCTAATCCATCCAAAAATATCTTTACAGCCAAAGCTAGACTGGTATTTTACCAAATACCCAGATACCATGGCCTTAGCCAAGTTGACACATAAAATTAACCATCACAATATTACCTTATTATAAAGCAATTTCATCTAATTTCTCCCTTATGATAAAGTTGAAGACCATTATTGTTTTTCTAAAAATACATATGGTTGGGTGATATTACCTGACTCTCAAGAAAATGAAGGAGACATTGCAAAACATTAGTTATAAAGAGGATGTTATCTGGTAGTGTTAAGAACTACCACCTTTGAGAAACCTCATTCTGACCTACTTCCCCAACCTTCTGCATGTTGAAGTTACAGAATCAGTTTAGAATCCTATGATGTTGCTGTTTTCACAGTCAAAATATCAACAGTTTTATTACATTTATTATTTTTAATCTAATATCAACATATCCACCAAAAGGAGCAGGAGCAGATCAGACACCACTTTGTAAGAATGCTGCTCATCCAAGCTGCCACTCTGTGCACAAGAATATTGATTTCCAAGGTCCATTTGTTCTCCAGTCCAAGTCCTTCTCTGGAATGATTCCTGATGTGCTTTCTTGCTTAGGATTTTATAAAGATAATGATCACACTATGGAATGAACCAAATGATTCACTATATATACACAACAGTCAACATTTAAATGGAATGTCCAGCTCCCATTCTTCCTCATTAAGACTTCCATAAGACTGTTATCCAAGGATCTATTCAGTTCTCTTCAAGCTACTGGTTCTTGGTCATGAGTCTTTCTTTTGTCTCCCAGCTAGTCTTTCTCTTATGGTTACCATTTACTTTTGTGACTTGTATCTAATTTGAAGTGTCTCTATCTCTAAGTGTAACAGAGTAAGGTAGGTATCAGTGTTGCTCTTCTAACATACAATCAAACATCTTTTGGGCTCACTCTATGCACCAGAGTCTTTTATCCTTTGCCTCCTTCAAAGTTCATACTTTAAGTTGGGCCAATCTTAGTTCTGTAGATATAACTTTCTAGTATATAAAATACTGCACAGATCTATTCAATGCTAGTCATAACCTAAAATGTCAATACTACTCAAAAGCAATCTACACATTCAATGCAATCTCAATCAAAATTACACCAGCATTCTTCTCAAAGCTAGAACAAGCAATCCTAAAATTTGTATAGAACCACAAAAGACCCCGAATAGCCAAAGTTATATTGAAGAAGACCAAAGCAGAGACTTCAGCCTCTACTGCAAAGCTGTAATCGTCAAGACAGCATGGTATTGGCATAAAAACAGACACATAGACCAATGGAATAGAATAGAGACTCCAGAATTGGGCCCACAAAAGTATGGCCAACTAATCTTTGACAAAGCAGGAAAGAATATCCAATGGAAAAAAGACAGTCTCTTTAACAAATAGTGCTGGGAGAACTGGACAGCAACATGCAGAAGAATGAAACTAGACCAATTTCTTACACTATTCACAAAAATAAACTCAAAATGGATAAAGAACCTGAATATGAGACAGGAAACCATCAAAACCCTAGAGGAGAAAGCAGGAAAAAAAAACCTCTCTGACCTCAACCACAGCAATTTCTTACTTAACACATCTCCAAAGGCAAGAGAATTAAAAGCAGAAATGAACTATTGGGACCTCATGAAGATAAAAAGCTTCTGCACAGCAAAGGAAACAATCAACAAAACTAAAAGGCAACTGAAGGAATGGGAAAAGATATTTGCAAATGACATATCGGACAAAGGGCTAGTATCCACAATGTATAAAGAACTCACCAAACTCCACACCCAAAACAAAAATAATCCAGTGAAGAAATGGGCAGAAGACATGAATAGACCATTCTCAAAAGAAGACATCCAGATGGCCAACAGGCACATGAAAAGATGCTCAACGTCACTCCTCATCAGAGAAATATGAATCAAAACCACACTGAGATACCACCTCACGCCAGTCAGAGTGGCTAAAATGAACAAATTAGGAGACTATAGATGCTGGCGAGGATGTGGAGAAACAGGAACCCTCTTGCACTGTTGGTGGGAATGCAAACTGGTGCAACCACTCTGGAAAACAGTGTGGAGGTTCCTCAGAAAATTAAAAATAGATCTACTCTATGACCCAGCAATAGCACTGCTGGGAATTTACCCAAGGGATACAGGAGTGCTGATGCATAGGGGCACTTGTACCCCAAGGTTTATAGCAGTACTTTCAACAATAGCCAAATTATGGAAAGAACCTAAATGTCCATCAAGTGATGAATAGATAAAGAAATTGTGGTTTATATACACAATGGAATACTACGTGGCAATGAGAAAGAATGAAATCTGGCCTTTTGTAGCAACGTGGATGGAACTGGAGAGTGTTATGCTAAGTGAAATAAGTCATACAGAGAAAGACAGATACCGTATGTTTTAACTTTTATGTGGATCCTGAGAAACTTAACAGAAGACCTTGGGGGAGGGGAAGGAGAAAAAAAAAAAAAGAGAAGGAGGCAGCCAAAGCATAAGAGACTCTTGAAAACTAAGAATAAACTGAGGGTTGATGGGGGGTTGGAAGGAGGGAAGAGTGGTTGATGGGCATTGAGGAGGGCACTTGTTGAGATGAGCACTGGGTGTTGTATGGAAACCAATTTGACAATAAATTTCATATTAAAAAAAATAAAGTGCTAGTCTGAAAAGATGATTGATATAGCAACTTGTGGGTGATTTTGGATTCACCTTTGGGTACAACAAGACACTTTATGAATGGGGTTAATGAATTTAGGTCTGTGTGGGTACTATGACTTTTGGTAGAAAAATAATGACTTTCAGATTGAAAGCTGCATAATTTCCCTCCCATTATTCAAAAGAAGTTTTATTATGGTTATTTTCCATTATACTATTAAGTTCTACTGCCCCTTCCCCCACCTTTTACCTAGGGCTTTAGCCACCAGTCCCTCTTGCCAAATATATCATCCCTACTTATATGTGAACCATAAAGACTCTTCTTCTATTTTTGGTAGTCCTCACCATGAGGGTCTGGTATAGAGGATACAAGACAGGTGACCAGATGGCCTGTTTTCTGAGGCCATAAGTAGTGCTATAAGCAGATGGGGACTCTGTGGTTTCCCACCAGACAATGGGGGGCTGCTGAGATACCGAGAACAACTTTATTTTGTTAGGAAAATTTTGAACATACTCAAATATACATACAAAGTATAATGAACACCCATCATTGAGTCTCAGTAATCATTAGCTCATTGCCAATCTTGTTTCATCTCTCCTTTCTTCCCTTAAGTGGATTTGTTTGAAGCAAATCCCAAACATCAAGTCTTTTAATCTGTAAATACTTCAGTATGTATATACAAAAGATAAGACTTTAAAAAATAACCATATTATTATTATTATCAAGCCTAAAAATGTTAACTAAATGTCTTAATATTATCAGCTTTTTTATTTTCTCCAATATCTTATAATTCTTTTTGCATTTGGTTTGAATCAGGATCCAAACAAAGTCCGTACATTGTATTGGTTGATGAGTTTCCTAAACCTTTTTTAATCCATAATAAACTTCCTCTCTCCCTTAATGTACCTGTTGAATGTCTAAATTATTCACCCTGTAGAGTTCGTGGTATTTTAGATTTTGCTGATTGCAACCCCTGATGTCATTTACCATACTCTTCCATCTGCAGTCTTCCTTGTGTAACATGGTAGATTTGGTGACTTGATTATAAACATATTGACTTTTGGAGACAAGAATATTTCATAAGTCATGCTGTGTACATAATGTCTGATCCTGTCTATGCTATCAGAATTGATCAATAGGGTTTCAGATATTGTTAGCCTGATCCATCCATTATAAAGTTCCCCATCAGTTTTTCACCTAATACTTTTATCAGGCATTGATGATCATCAGAGGCTGCAAAATGGTGATCTCCTACTTCTATCATTCCTTCTTAATTTATTAGCTGGACTACATCTACAACAAGAAATTTCCTTTCATCAACAACTTGATTACTCTGAGATACAGTTCATAGAAGACACAGAGGATAAATGTTGGATTCTTTCCCTTTGTTTACCAGTTTCAGAATAATGAATTGGCATTCTATCAGGCTATCAATGTAAAATAAGTTTGAATTTTGTCTTGTTTTGTGTGTCTCCTCATCATTATGAACTCATGTGTTAAACATGTTTCATGTGCTTCAATCTTTGGTAACCACTATTCTTTTTGATTTTCAATTTGTACTATCTTTGGCCATTGGGAACCTTCTAAGTTGGCTCCTGAGTCCTTTTAGCTCATCCTTAGAAGTCCACAACCACTTCCTTGTTCTCCAGCTTGACAAGGTGCTGTGGGTTCCTCTTGCACAGTTCTTGTACCAGACTAGGATTTAGCCATTTCTTCAAGGAGCCTGTTCCTTCTGGTGGAAAATAGAATTTAGAGACCAAAATCTGGGCATTACTGGTCTTCACTGATCCTTGGTTGGCCATTGATTTTAGGCCTTTGCTACTGAACAGAACTAGAAAAATCTTTATTTTTTAATACATCATGAGTTTATGTTATTTTCAAATTCAAATTTAGGATTACAGAAATTTTACATTAAATCTTGATTCCTAACAAGATTAGCATACTTACTTATTTACTTGCCCCAAATATATATATTTATATAAATATTTATTTATTTATATATATTATATATTCCCCAAATATATATTTATATAAATACATATATATTAAATAAATAAATAATATAAATATGTATATATATATTGGTTTCAGAATATCAGTTCCAAAATTATTTATAATATCATGATTAGTAACAGTTAAGAGTCCCTTGTAGTTAT
Source organism: Acinonyx jubatus (assembly GCF_027475565.1). NCBI lineage: Eukaryota > Metazoa > Chordata > Mammalia > Carnivora > Felidae > Acinonyx > Acinonyx jubatus. The sequence goes on from NC_069386.1 coordinate 18,743,075, forward strand.
TTTTTGTCTTTGGAGTATATCCAAAAAAAATGTTCAATAAAATTACTGTGTTTTAAAACCATTTGCAGTTATACGCCTTTGTATGAATAAGCCACCAGTCGAATAAAAAGATTTATTTGTTCCAATTTGGCTTTCTATTTTTAGAAATTACCTTATAAGTGTTCCTTTTATTTAATTTTATGCATATGTAAAACATTTACATGGCTGCAAAGTCAAGTACTGGAAACAGGTACATTCATAGAAGTCTAGTTATATATTAGTTTTACAATTTTATTGTCCAATTTTCTTCTTCACATCATAATATATTCTAGAGATTATCTGTAGCAATGTATAGAGATATTCTTAATTTCTCTTAAAACCTACATAGCATTCTACTGAGTGGAAGTACTATAGTTTATACATTTAATTTATACAATCCCATTGGTGGACATTTGGTTTGCTTCCTGTCTTTTGCTATGAATAGCCTTGTGTGTATAATTTTTTTCATATTTGGCACTATATTTTCAGTATTGATTTATATAGAAGGGATTTCTGTATTAAATGCTTATGTAATGTAGCTAATCTTTCCAAATTTCTTCTCATAGAGCTGTAGCACCTTTTTATTCCCACCGGCAATAAGTTTGTCATCAGACTTTTGAATTTTTGTCCCATAACAGGTTAGAAGGGATACTTGGTATGGGTTTCATTTAAATTTCTCTTATTATAAAGAAGGTTAAGCATTGTATATGTTTGTAAGGGCCATTTGCATTTCTTTTCTGACCTACTTGTTTGTAGATAGCTCTTGCCTGTTTTTTAAATGAGATTGTTGGATTTTTTTTCCATCTCTCTTTTAGAATCTGTTTTTCATAGTTAATCATTTGGCCTTTCTCTTTATTTATGATCTTTTTGTTTGGTTTGTTTTTGCCATGCAGAAATTTTATGTATTTGCTATTAGATTTATTAGACTTTTTCTTTCAAATCATAGTTTAAGAAGTTTTCCCTAGTCTCTGAATTTTTAGGAATTAATCCTTTTTTTCTATATTTTCTAGGATTTATTCTATATTATTAAATATTCTGTTTAATTTCTGAGCTATTTAGAATGTATCTTGGTATACAGAGTGAGAGACAGATTCAGTTTTCTTTTTCCCTACAGCTGTACAGCTATCCCAACACTATTTATTTAAAAAGTGTATCTTTTGAGATACCTCCTTTAGTATATACTAAATTTCTATAAGCAATGGAGGCTATTTTTGGACTTTTGATTCAGTTCTAACAGTCTGCCTATCCATTTACTAATTCTACACTTTTTTTTAAGTGATAAAGACTTTGTAATACATTTTAATATTTGGTAAATCTAGTTTCTCTACCTTGCTTTTTTCTAGGTTATCCTGGCTATTTCTGCTTGAACTTTTGATTCAATTTGTCCAGCTCGAGAAAAAAAAATGGTATTATGTTAAATTCATAATTTATTTTAGGGTAAATTGAATTGATATCTTTTGATGTTCAGTCCTTCTATCTAGGAACATGGTATATCTCCCCATTTCTTTTGCTACTTTCACAAAAGTTTTATATTTATCTTGCATAGATTTAAACATCTCTCATTGAGTTCATACCCACAGTTTTCTTTTTCTATCATAAATGAAATCTCCTCTTTCATTGTTTCTTTCAAATGGCCTTTCTTTATAGATATGTAGGCCATTGCTCTTGCTTATTGATTTTACAGCCTGCTACTTTTGAGTTTCATTATTGTTTATGTTAGTTTTTCCATAGATTCTCTCGGGTTTTCCCAATATATTATCATATCATCTATAAACAGATATCATTTTGTTATTGTCTCTTTTCAAATTCTTCTGCTTCTAAATATTTCTTGTTTCATTGTTTTGCCTAATGTTTCCAACACAAATTGACACAGTATTGGTGATGTGGACATCTTTGTCTTGGCTCTGACTTCAATGAGAAAGTATTTTTAGTATGAATGAGTGTTGCATTTCTCAAATGTATTTTGTATCTTTGGAGACTGTCACATTGTTTTTATCCTTAGTTCTATGAATATTATGAATTATATTTCTGTATTTCCTATATTGAACCACACTGGAATTCCTGGAACAAACACTATTTGCTCATAATGTATTACCTTTAATGTGCTGTTGGATTCTATTTGCTTAGGTTTTTCTTTAACATTTGCATATCAATATTAGTAAGTGATATTGGTTTGTAGTTTTAATTTTTCATATTTTCAAATGATGATATTCTTAGCAATAGTCAGAACTTTTCCCTCTCTTTCTATGCTGTAGAATAGTTTACGTAGCACTGGAATTACCCAATTTTTGAAGGTTTGTTAGAATTCTCCTGAGAAATTATTTGGGCTTAATGTTCTTTTGGGGTGCTGGGGGACAGCTCTAACTACTTTCTCTATTACTTCTATGATAATTGGTCTGTTCAGACTTTTTTGAAGAAAGGGGGCCATTTCTAGTGGGTTATGACATGCAGGAATCAAAGAAAGAAATGCAAATATTCTTTGTAGGTCGGGGATCACGGTACTGTTTTTATTGGTATATTACTTTGTTTTTATGTTTTAAACACAATAGAAAGAAGAAATAGTCCTTCTTCACAACTTACATTAAATCTTTTTGGAAGTTGAATGTCCTTGATAATATGTTGTGAAACAGATAGCATTCTTTAAGACCTTTCTTTACTTGAAACAAAACTTTGTATAAATACATTGGTGTGTACATATCACAATAGAGCTGGGATCCCCAAAACCACCAAGTGCATATTTCAATGTCATGTCAATTCAGTTAGGTTAATAAGTAAAGATTCAATTTTGGTTAAAATCTCCAATAGAAATAGTAATTCTTGAAAAATGATTTGTTTTGGACTCAGGTTGGCATTTGCCAAATTAGGATGGTTTAATTTGGTTTGGAGTTTGTGATTTTGTGCTAAGAAGAGCTTCATGAGATTGTGTCATTTCTCTGTTTCATTCTTAAGAAATCACAATCCTCCACTCTTATTCTTCACTTACTTTTTCTCTAGATAATATTTTCCACTAGAACTTTGGGGAATGAAGCAGATGCATTTGGATTCCTTTGTCCAAACTAATGACTTGTTTCTGGACAGAAAAATGTTACCATCAACAGGATTTTTTTTTAAATATTATACAGTGTTTGGTTCAGGCCAGCAGTGTGGGATGGGGATTTAGTCTCTGGGTTTGCCAAGATGTTTATGCAGCGGGAATGTTACTTATGTAAGCCTGGAAGTGCTCCTCATGTACTCGCCTCCCTCTCCCCTTTCAGCTTTTTTTCATTAAGAAGTTGATCTTCCTTTCATGATACCACATTAAATGGCTAAAAAGAAAAGAAAAGAAATTATTTACTGTAAAAAATAACCTAACTGTCCACAAAACATCCATTTAGTTAAAGGAACCACAAGGAGATCTGGAAAACTGGGCTGTGAATTGTTTTTATCCTCTTGGTTTGGCCCCTAACTCACTTCCTACTGCTCCCCAGAAGAGATCAAACTCAGATTTGGGGGAAAAAATAAAATATTTTTAAAATAAAGGAATAAACAAACAAACAAAATACATTTTTTTTACATTTTTCTGGGGACTGCAGATAAATTTCCATGTAACAGAGAAATGTAAAAGTGAGGGTAAATCATGAATGTTAGACATTAATAAAACATATTACAAATAAAATCTATACTTAACAGTTGTGAGAAACTAACACAGTGTAGAATTAGAACTAACCTCAACACAGGTAAATAAATATCTATGTGCTTACATAATCAACCAACAAAACTTATTGAAAGCAAATAGGGCATTTGGAGGTGAAAACAGAGATGACCGTGAAAAGTCATGAGGCAATACTCCCAACCCTCCCTGCTTACCTCATCCTCCTGCTTTTCTGTGTATGCTGCCCTATGAGTCAGTGGAGATGATAAACTTAAATGATTTTAAGCAGATGTGTGTCAACATTCCTTGATAAAAGCATGCCAGAACCTTATACCAGTCTGTTCCAGCACCCATCCCTCAACAAAGCAACGGTCCTCCAACCAAAGTGGTAACAACTGCAGGTTACACTCACCTGGGAAACCTCTATGACCTCAACAGCTCAGAGGGGGGATATTCTTCACTGAGGAGTCCCTGAGCCTAGGTCTTGAAACATTGGTTGGAGTTTACCTTCTATCTATGGCTCTGTGAACTTCCTGGATAAACGTTGGAACCATGGCTCTACACTGACATATTTTTCATATGGACAACAATGAGGGTGAGACCATATTTCTGAGATTCAATCAAGTCTCTCAGTTCTAATTGCTGAAGAAGAGATGGAGCCTCAGCCTGGGAATATCAAGGTGGCAGGTGTGGGGATGGTTGCTACTCTGTATTCATAAATCCCTCCAACTAATATACATGGAGCAGACAGATATTGGCAGATCTGCCACATACAGCTGAGAAGGTTTCACACTGCACAAGCTTGATCTATTAAAGGGGCACCAATCCCATAGTAGACAGATATCATAGATTTTCATGTTTCTTGTGCCAGTTTTCTTTTTTTTTTAAGTTTTTTTTTTTTGAGGAGAAACAGAGGCAGTGCAAGTAGGGGAGAGGCAGAGAGAAAGAGAGAGAGAGAGAGAGAGAGAATCTGAAACAGGCTTCATGCTGCCAGCACAGAGCCCAACACAGGGCTCAAACTCACTAAACCATGAGATCATGACCTGAGCTGAAACCAAGAGTCAGATGGTTAACTGACTGAGCTACCAAGGTGCCCTTCTTGTGCCAGTTTTTTTTAGAGAATAACGATAAAGTATCTTGAGTAAGGGATGGATCACACAAAAGTGCTACCTTTGCTTGAGGAACTGGGAAGATGGTTCTGGGTGGTGGGAATCCAAAGCTGCATGGGACAATGAAAGCTTCTCATGATTCTGTGTTTTGCTGTATGTGTGCCAGAGTGGATGGGGGCTAAAATGCCATGGACCAAGGAAAGAAGAGGGCTCTGGCACCTAGCAGCATGCCCCTAAAGCAAGCCATGTCATATTGGCCATACTGTCTAGAAAGATGCTATCCAATACAAACATTATATGAGCCACAAGTGCAAGCCACCTACCTCATTTCAAATTTTCTAGTAGCCATATTTTAAAAAGTAAAACAAAACAAGTAGAATTAATTGTAATAATATAATTTCTTGATCTGCCTAAAATACTGTCATTCAACATATATCATCAATATAAAGATGATTAATGAGATAGTTTGCACTATTTTTTTGTACTAAGTCTTTGAAAGCCAGTGTGGATTTTATACTCTCAGCACATCTCAATTAGGACTAACCACACTTCAAAGGCTCAGCAGCCTTCTGTGGCTAGCAGCTCCCATATTGGACAGGAAAGTTCTAAAATCTTGTTGGTTATCATCTGGATTCTCTCTCTGAGTGAGGGTGAGGCCTCCCTCTGGAGCAGTCAAAGCTGAGTTTGGGTCTCTGAAGGAACAGAAGTGCAGATGGGCATTGAGGGTCCCAGAGCATCAGCACAGGAAGGCTGGAGCCCCTGACCACCCCAGGACCACCCTCCCCACCGCTCTTCCCTCAGCCCAGAGACTTGGGTATATTGGATTGAGAAAGTCAGCACTTTGGTGAGACATAAGGCAAATAGACCCAGTGCTGTTCCCATTAGAGGAAGGAACCACTACAGACCATTCTTCAGGGAGCCACACAAGTGATCAAGTTCAGAGAGGCGGGAAGCCGCAGAGCTGGGTGGCCTCCCTCCAAAACATTTATGACGACTGTGGTCGCAGCCGCCACCACCATGTCCCAGGCGTGGTGCTTGGTGCTGGATCTGATCTCCACAGCGTGCACCCACTCTGTGGGAGGTAGGGATTAGCACCCTGTTTTGTGAGGAGGAAACAGAGACTCAGAGACGCAAGTGTCTTGCCTGGGGGCCTCATGGCCAGAGCAGCAAAGCCATCAGTGCCTCTACAAACCCTGCTGCTTCTTCCAGGTTATCAGCTACTAGTCACAGATGGAGTTGGCATTTATAGGGTCTGAAACTTTGACCAAATCCGCTGGTCATGGTAGCTTCAGTGACCCTATCATCCCGCAGAGCCCAGCCTCATCACCATAGCCTGAAAAGATAGGTGAAGACCTAAGTTAGATTGCTAGATGTGGCCATTTCCCTCTTCATCCCTACCTTTATCATGTTAGCCTGGAAGAGAAAAGCAGCTGGGGTGTGTTTCCTTTCATGCAAAATGCTTTGTCCCCTGCCAGGTGTGGGTCAGATGAAGGAAGAAGAAAGGAAGGTATGGGGTGTGTGTGTGTGTGTGTGTGTGTGTGTGAGACAGACAGACAGACGGTGCCCGGGTCTGATGCAGGAGATGAGCACAGGACAGGGCACAGAGCAGGGCAGGGAATACCTAGCTTAGGGAAGTAGTTGAGGCTTAAGGAAGAGAGGAAAGTTTTGCAAAGCAGAGACGTGATTAGGGATTAGAACTGTGGTAGGTGTTTCTAGCTGGGGGTAGAACCACGACCACTGAGGGCAGAAACCTGGTGTATGTAAGAACTTTCCAGTAGGCACAACCAAAGGATGAGCTGCCTCAGCAGGATGTGTTTCCTGTCCCCGGAGGTATTTAAGCTTGTGCACGGTGACAACTTGGCCACGATCACATGGACTGGGGGCTCAATGAGATGTCCTTAGTGGAATGGGGTGCTGACTTCAGCAAGAGATCAAGAAAAGAGACAAAGAAGGAAAGCCACAGTTACCCTGGAAAGTTCCGGTGTGTCCTTTTATTGGATTTAAAAAATAATAAAAGAAAGATCTGTATGATGAAAATTACAAACTGCTGATCAAAGAAATCAAAGAAGACCTAAACAGACTGAGAAACATCTGTGTTCATGGGTTGGAAGGCTCTGCATTGTAAAGATGTCAATTTCTACCCAAATTGATAATAGTTTCAATGGAATGCCAATCAAAATCTCCACAAGGTTTTTGCAGACCCAGAAAAGCTGATCTGTAAATTCCTATGGAAAGGGAGACTCAAGAATAAAACATCTTGACAAAGAAGAATGAAGGCAGTGGCGTCACTTGCCTGATATTATGTTTTACCATAGAGTGGCAAAAATCAAGACAGTGTGGTATTGGCCAAGGGGCTGACTCCTGGATCACCGGAACAGAAGGGAGACCCCAGGGCTTGGGATTCCCTGATTTCCAAATGCTGACCTATCCCAGGAGTTATGAGTCTCTCCTCTGTCTCTCCTTCTTCCTGGGGAGGTCTAATGCTGGTGCGGGCCAGGGATCATCTGGGTGATATGCCAGCTTCCTTTTGCACATGCTCTCTGAATTGAGACACCACGTCTCCCTCTTTGGGCCTGGGCCTCCATCCACCCTTCAGAGGTGCCAGTTCTACGTGCTCTCTGCGCACCTCTGAGCCACCTCCACACCTCTCTGAGGAGCCCCGGGAAAGTTGTGGATTCTCTCGGGGCTGCCCTGGCTCTAGAGAGAGCAGGTGTTTCTGTCCCAACCTCCTCCACCACTATGTCCCTCTAGATGGCCACCAGAGGGGCCTCTTTACACCAACCAGGTCAGTGAGAGAAGCTGTCACCCTCAGAGTCCCAGGTGGAAGACAAGACCCAGTGCCCTTGACCTGGCACCCGTCAACCCATGCGAGGTGTCTTTCCCTGAACCCTGGAGAGTGGGGTGAGTCATCCCACAGTCTGGGGATGTTCCTGAGGCCTTTTAGCCGGTGACCACAAGCCTTGAAGACCCAGAGGCACCCACACTTCCTCCTTTTCTGGGGTAAACCTTATACACCGAATCTTTCTTGAGCAGCACTGAGCACCTGCGCTTTCTTAAAGCTACTGCCCTACATGTGCCTCTGAGATCAGAGTTGCATTGTGCCGCTTCCTCTGCTGTGTCTCAGTCTGTGCCTCCAGGTCTTCCTTCCCTGGCACAGTCAGCCTCAGCCTCAAGATCAGGCTCAAAGGGGCAAAGAGGAATGGCAGAGAAAGAGAACCACATGCCATGTCTGCTTATTCTCCTCTGCTTTGGTGGGCGACCCTCCCTCTTTTCCAGCTTGGCTCTGGAAATCAGACAGAAATCAGACAGAAGTGATCTCACTCAGGGTTGCAGCTAACAGAGTCCCCAGGACGGGAGGAGCATAGAGCACTCCGAGAGCCCATGGCCACAGCTGGCCTGGAGTGCCACAGAGGGCTTCTTGAGAAAGCACTCTAGGGTTGAGGTCTAAAGGATGAGCAGGACTTGACCAAGTGCCCAGAGTAGAGGAGTCTCCAGGCAGAGGGACCAGCCTGACTGAAGGCCCCAAAGCAAGAAGGAAGAGCTAACAGCCGGCGGGTGGAGCCTAGGCAGCAAGATCAAGGTGTGAGAAGAGGCTGGGAGACACGCAAGGCCCCCTGTAGCCTGTGACAGGATCTTGGTCCTTATTTCGACTTATGTCTTGTTCCCTGAACTTGAGGTGAAGGGTAGAGGGTCTAGAACCCTTGGCTCGAAGTCCAACTCCCCATGACTCACACCTGGCCCAGGGTAGGTGTTCAGCCCATGCTGAGACCACGGAGCCGTGGAAGTATGGATGTGGAGTTCCTTTCGTCTGGCTGATGAGGAACTGGAGGCACCAGGTGGGGGTTCAAAGTGGACCTAGCTCTGTTCTTATTACCTTTGCTGATAACAGCTCCTCACTTTCCCTTGGGGTGCCAACCCCACCACTACTATGTTCTGTCATGTGGTTTGTGGTCTTGCATAGCACCTCTACTCCAGAGGAAGGATGTGACTCAGACCAAAGCAATCAGCACAGTGCATCTCCTTGCCATCATGATAGGTTCAGGGACGAACACATGCACCAATTCAGGCCAATGAGGAGCAGCCTCAAGACTTGTTTGCAGACCATGATGTAGCCCTGAAGCTGCGGGAAGGCTCTTCTTGGAATAATCTGCCTGAAAGTGAAGCCAAGCCAAAGAAAGCTAAGCAAGAGAGTGATAGCTTTTTGATGGCATCATTAGAGTACCTGGATCCAGCTATGCCTGAAGCTATGCTTTGAACTTTTTAATTACATTCAATGAATTTCCTTTTTTTGCTTATGACAGTTTGACTTGTGTTTCTGTTATTTGAACCTCACAAATTCTGGCTCATTTAGCATTCCTGGTCAGGCCACCTTTTCCTCATCCTCCCGTCGGCCAGTGTAAAGAATGGAGCTTTCCTTAGGCTGTTCAATAGTGCGGAGCTTTGCCGCTTGCCTGCAATCTGCAATGGGAATGACTGAGGGAATGAATCTCTTGTTTGCACAACCTTGGCCTTGCTGTTGTGTATTTCTACCAACCTTTATCAGCCCCACATTGCGGGGTAGGAAGCATTGCCAATTCCCAGGACCCTGGGCTTACCCAGCCTCAGACCCCTGGGTCCCCTGGACCCTGCAGTGCAAGGGGCTTGAACTGAGAAAGGATGGACTGAGCAAGTTCCACAGCCTGGTCACCGCCCACTGCCCCAGGTCCCCCCACCGCCTCCCGGGAGGCTCTCTTGGGCCTGCCAGGACTGACAAGCTGTGAACACATGTTGCTGGGGGTGGGGGAGAGTTGTTTTTTCCAAGGGCCTTTTCCAAGCCAGAAAGAACTGAAATGTGAGCTCCCCCTACTTTAACCACGAGCAGAACTGCCAGGGCATCCTGGCTCCCTCCCACTGTGTGTGCTGGGAGGCCGTGTGGGCATTCATCCACAGCAGTGGAAAATATCAGGACGGGTGGCTAGAGGCGGACCACTTCGGGGGCTTCCTGTGTGTGGAATGACGCCGCTGGTGGGGGGGGGGGTTCCACTGCACCACCGTCTCCAGCCACCCTGGGGCCCGAGGAAAACAATTTGACTTCTCTAAACCTCACCCTCTCCACTCATAAAATGGGCACACAAAGGCTTCCCCCATGGTCATGGAGAGGGAGGAGATTACCCATGTAGGGCTTTAACACGGTGCCTGGCGCATGCTCAGTGCCCGGTGGATTATTCTAGCTTCAGCAGTGATCCCGGGAGGCAGGCACCTTTGGCACCCACTGTACAGAGGAGAAGGCAGAGGCTCAGAATGGGTGGGTGGCTGCCCAAGGTGACAGTGGCAGCTCAGGTCTGTGTGCCTTTGATCTGGAGTCTGGCCGATGTGGGGGCTGGAGGGCAGGAGCCCCAGCAACAGATCAGGGAGATGCATGGGGGAGCAGAGGCCGGTCCCAGCTGCAGGCTAGCTTCGCTGCGTGAATGCTCTCTGGACCGGGGCGGGGGGGGGGGGGGGGGGGGGGGGGAGGGAGGGAGGGGAAGGCTGGCTGGGCCGGACTCACGGGGCCCGGAACTGTTCTAAAAATAAAAACAAACTGTCCAACTCAGGTGAGAGTCAAGACTTTGAAAGGAAAGAAAGGCCCCAAGAGCCCCAGGACATGTGCTATTGGGTGAAATAATTAAGAAAACCTGCCTGATCTCCCACGGAGACATAAATCATCCTGTGCCACTCGGGACTGATGCTCACTGTCGAGTTCCTAATTTTTCACAGCTGTCCCCTCGAGACGCAACTGGGTGGGGGAAGGGAATGAGAGTATGAGGCAGGAAGGGGGGTTGCCCAGAGACAGGCCCAGAGAGAGATGGGGGAGGGGAGGAGGGAGAAGAGGAGGGAGGCAGGGAGGCAGGGAGGCAGGGAGGCAAGGAGGCAGGGAGACAAGAGTCAGAGATGGAGGGGGGGGGTGGATGGTGACACAGGCACAGAAGGAAACAGATAGGAAGAAGACAGACACAGTGAGGGACCCACAGGGGGAGACAGCCATGCAGTCACTCGAGTGATTTAGGGGACATGTGATATAGGTGAACTAAGACCAGAGGATTGTGCAAAGCCTGGGTGTTTCTGGTCCAGGAGACCTTGGCCTGGCACCAGCTGTAGCCCCTGTGAGCCTGGGAAGCAGGCTGGACAAGGAAGCCACAGGCACTGGCCTGGGTCCCACCCCCACTTTCCCCACCTGGAAACAACCGTGGGCCATGTTCTCCGAAGTAGGCACTGGGCAGGGCCTCACCATCTAACCTCCATCAGAACTGCCCGTGCAGATGAGGAACACAGTCACAGAGGGAGTGAGGGCCTCTGCACCCCAGCCAGGCAGGAAGCCAGGCTGGGGAGGGCACTGCAGGTGGGCAGGCAGGTACTGCTGCTCTCCCAGGGCCTGGGCCAGGGCCCATCCTCCCCGGAGACCTCAGAAATGCCTGTTCAGTGGGTGGCCACTGAGGCCAAAACCTCACCCTGCCCCTGCCCTGTGGAGAGCCTGGTCCTACCCTGCCCTAAGGGTCAGGGATGAAGTGAGATGACTGCTCCCTGGATGTTTCTCAGAACATCCCTGAGGGGAGGACTGCTTCCCTGTCTTATAGATGAGGGGACTGAGGCTCAGAGGGGCTGAGCATCTTGGCCAAAGTCTCTAGAGCTGGTGAGAAGAAGGACCAGGAAACAGAAACCAGATGGGCTTGCTCCCACCCAGCCTTTCCTCTCCCGTTATCCCCCTCCCTCCCTCCCTTTCCCTCTCCCTCCTCCTTGGGTCTTCCCTCTTTCACTCATCTGTATCTCCCCCATTCATCTGTTGACCGAAGAGAGAAGGCTGCATACACAGAAGAAGCACCTCTAGGGGAAAATGGCAGCCCCTCTGGCTCCAACTCCAGCCATGGGCATCAGGCACTGAGGGCACTACAGCCCCCTTTTGCAAGGTGGCCTGAGTTCATCTCTGTGCCTCTGTATCGGAGACACCTGAACTGCTTAGGCACCAGGGCAGCCTGGAAGAAAATTAATCACCCTTCAGAGCAGTGAAGGCTCTCAATGCACCAAGGGCCACAAGCCTTGGAGCCCCAGAGGCACCCACCCTTCCTCCTTGGCTACCACCCCTTCCAATCACTCACCGCAAAGCACACCAACCCACCAAGCTGACCCAGTCAGATGGCCAACCTCAGTCTCTCAAACTTCCTCTTCCTCTCATCTGAGGTTGGGATGCAGAAAGGGCTTGGTCCCATCATGGTCGGGTCCCTGGAATTCTGATAGAAGCCTATGACTCTCACTGACCTGCACTTGAATCCTGGGTGCATGCAGACAGTTCATCGGGCTTCTCTGATCATTGGTTTTCTATAAAATGAGGAGAATTAGAGCCACCTTGAAGACAAGTGATAGTGAAGGGGCAGTCTGTGTACATGACACCCTTCCTAAAAACCTCCCTCCCGATGATGCTTGGGGTAAAGAGCATGAGGCTTAGATTTCATGCGGCTTAGCCCCAGGGAAAGGGCTTCAGGAACCTGAAGGCTAGGGGTGAAGGGGGACGTATTCAAAGTCCTCAGGGACATGAAGAGACAGCTGCGTCCATAGGACAAGAGCAAGACCACTCCTCTCCCACCCTGAGGGCTTAGCAGGACCTTTATGAGACTTTCTATAACTCCAAGTGTGGACATTTAGCTTCCCCAAGGGTCCTGTCCTCACTCTGGGGAAGACCTGGCTTCCAGGAAGTCTGTAGAGAGGGCCTCTGTGATCCTGTCTACTTGACGCCCCTGCCTCCTGCTCCCCAGTATGACCAGTCTTCTACCTAGAAGCTTGGCACATGGGTTGTAAGGGGATTCAACGCCTTTCTAATTCTCTTCTGCTTTATTGTTGCTATTGGTTGTTATGGCCCAGACAAGTCCAGCATGGAGACATTAGATCAGCATTTCGGCCTGGGCCTCCTGGCCAAGTCCATTACAGCACTGTCCTCCTGGGATGGCCGATGGCTGCCCTGCCCCGTGGCCGCCTCCACAGGTCCTGCCTTCCCATGGGCTGCCAGAACGACCCACCCAGTCCATCGGAGTCCAGCCTAGGGTGCAGAGGCCTCCCCTATTGCAGGCAAGAGGCCTCCTTGGAGGAACCCAGAGTCCCCAAAGATCTGATCCATGTCCTTCTGTGCATTATCCAGACGCCAGGATGGAACAATGGATGGCAGTCCTGTGAGTGGGGAGCTAGGCAAGCCTGAAGGTCGATCCCAGCTCCTAAGAGCTGACAACAATCACAAATGCTTATGTGTCACTCTCCCTCGGTGCCAGGAACTTGCTCTAATGCTTATGTTAATTCTCACGGGATTTCACAGAAGAGGAAAACCAAAGCACAGAGCAGGTAAGAAATATACCCTGGAAGGGTGCTGAAACCTGGCAGTAGCCCAGAGGAGAGAAGCCATCATATTGCCCCTGACACATTCCACCAAGAGCCAGGACAGGAGCGCCAATAAGAGCCCGTGGCATCCTGCATGCATGGCCTGCCATACTAGGGCCAATGAGAAAATCACAACAAGTGGGCCAAACATCAGGAGAGTCTTCCTGACTCCACCATCTGCTTCTGCTGCAGCTTTTGACCTCGGGAGGTGCCAGGCCACTCACAGCTCTGACTGTGCCCATCCGGCCCTGCCGAATGGAGGCCCCAGGGTCACCTGGTTCCTGGCCGGCCTGTCTGATCACAGAGTAGGGGCTCTTCTCTGATGCCACTGTGCCTCCTCATCCTTCTGGGGTGTCACCAAGCTGACCCACACATGTCTATGCAGGGTTTGAGCTTTACAGAGATCCCTGTAATTGAACTGCAGTAATATGGAGTTTGTAAAAAAAAAAAAAAAAAAGTAACTAAGGATGCCTGGGTGGCTCAGTTGGTTAAGCATCCAACTCTTGTTGATTTTGGCTCAGGTCATGATCTCACAGTTCGTGGAATCGAGCCCCGAGTCAGGCCCCGTGATGACAGTGTGGAGCCTGCTTGGGATTCTCTCTCTCCCTGTGTCTGCCCCTGCCCCCTCAATAAATAAATAAATAATTATTAAAAAAAAAAACTCACCGAGGCACTCCTGGAACAACTCTTTTTCATCTGCCCATAACACCAGCCCCATTCTAAACACTTCGGGGCTCAAACAGGTTTTCCATCTATTTACTGACTCCACCCCAGCTCCATGATTGATGGGGAAGCCATTGAACCTGTCCCTATTGGCCAAAGGTGGTCCAGCCAGGAATGGATGTGGAACACTGGCTGAATCAATCAAAGGTTTCCCCACGATTTTTAACTTGGGGCCAGAGGGAGCCTCAGTCTATCTCCTGGAGGGGAGCTGGGAGACATGCAGGGTGAAACTGCCTGGGCCCAAGTGTTTGAGAAAAATCAGCCAGCAGGGAGGAGAGAGAAGAGTCTTGGCAGGAGGAGGGTGTCAGAGGACCCAGTTCTAGTTGTCCTGGAAAAAATAGTTAATTCTTTTTTAAAAAAATTGTAATGTTTATTTTTGAGAGAGAGAGAGAGAGACGGCAAGCGTGCACAAGAGGAGGAGGGGCAGAGAGAGGAGGACAGAGGATCCGAAGTGGGTTCCATGCTGACAGCAGAGCACCTGGTGCAGGGCTCATGAACCCCAAGATCATGACCTGAGCCAAAATCAGATGCTTAACTGACTGGGCCACCCAGGCAGTCACCTCATTTTTCTTTTTAATTTTAGAGAGAGTGCGAGTGGGTCAGGGGCAGAGAGAGAGGGAGAGAGAGAAAGAATCCAAAGCAGGCTCATACACGGTTAGTTCGAAGAGTCTGATGTGGGGCTTGATCCCACAATCGTGGGATCACAACCTGAGCCAAAATCATCAAGAGTTGGAGGCTCAACTAGCTGAGTCATCCAGCTAGTTGATTAATTAATTAATTAATTAATTAATCCAAGAATTAATTCTGATGAAAGAAGTTTCAGTAAAGTAAAAACAACAATAGGACAAACAGATCTTTTAAAACCCCTTCATGGGAAAATCATCTTGAATTGCAATTATTGTGATAGAATTAATGCTAGAAAATTTTAGCATTTTAAAAGCATTAGGAGTTCCCTAAAATAAAAAATTGAAATATTTTTGGCTAATAGTTTTATATTTATAAACATAGTGTCAAAAGCCCATTAAGATGGTGGATTCAGGCACCTGGGTGGCTCAGTCGGTTAAGCGTCCGACTTCAGCTCAGGTCACAAACTCGTGGTTCATGAGTTTGAGCCCCGCCTGGTGCTCTGGGCTGAGAGTTCAGAGCCTGGAACCTGCTTTGGATTCTGTGTCTCCCTCTCTCTCTGTTCCTCCTCCACTTGCACTCTGTCTCTCTCTCTCTTTAAAAAAATAAATAAAGATGAAAAAAAAATTTTTAAAGGTGGTAGACTCAAGATGCCCTGAATTCACTAAAGTCTGTCTTCTTCCTGGCTCTTCCTCACCCATCCCCCCCACCCACCCTCTGAGCACTTTAGCAGATAGCGTTTCTTAAAACATCAATATGGAAATAGCACATTATTCCCAACTTTTTTTAAAAAACAATCCTTTAAGTGAGGCTACTTGGCAACCCATAGTCAGATCCCTTCAAGTCACTTTATATTTTCAAAAGTAATCAAAATGCAACTACTTAATAACCAAGATATGGAAATAACCCCACTGCCCATTAACTTATGAATGAATACAAAAGACATGAAACACAATGGAATACTATTCAGCCATGAGAAAGGATGACTTTGTGCTATTTGCAACATTTTAGCACCATATGCTAAGCAAGATAAGTCAGACAGAGAAAGACAAGTACTGCAGGATATCACTTATACTTGGAATCTAAAAAGTCAAACCTATTAAAAAAACAAAACCAAACCCAGAGAGTAAATGGTGGTTACCGGGGAAGTAAGATTGATGGTGTGTAAGAGTACTAACTTGTAGTGAGTACTAAACCATAGAGATCTAATGTACAGTGTATTGAATATAGATGATAACGTATTACTGTAAGTGTACAATGTGATAAATATCATTACAGTGGTAGCCATATGACAATATACAAGTGTACCAAAGTCACATGCTGAACATCTTAAATGGACACAATATCACATGTCAAATTTGTCCAATAAAATCAATATTCTAGGTTTCTGACTCCCCCCACCCCTTCGTTTCGCCTTCCATTATTTGGCCAGCTTCCCCAGAATTTGTCCTATAATATTTAGTTAGTGGCATCTTCATTATCATCACTTGTGTCTCTGAAGATGAGTGTGTCCCTGGAAAACCTAGTCTTTGTCAGGCCTTTCCTTCCCACACTGAACACCACCCCTCCCATGGGTGTGTCCCATGGGTGTGCCAAGTGAAGGGACTGGCTCTGTGGGGTGGGCACCTTGTCCTGATGGGCAGGTGGCATTGACACGTCTGCCCACTCTAGCCTAGAGGACTAGGGTGGGTCAAGGTCAAAGGTGGCCTGAGTCAAGGTGAGTTTGTCTGAAGCAAACCAAACCAAGTCAACCAAAGGGTGGCCTTCCTCCAGGCAGCAAGAGCCCCATTTCTCTCTGGGTCGCGGCTCTAGGAACAGAATGCTCTTCAGCCACCTACCCCTTCCTTAGTGTAAGATGACCTCCAGCAGTTAGGCCAGGGAAACAAGGGCTCTAGATGCTAGCTTAGGGGTTGGAGACCCAGTTTTCTATCTTTACCCTCTTTTTCAAGAGTTCATGCAATTTTCCAATGTCCCCACCTGACTCTTCCCACAGATGATTTTTTTTGTATAATTGACATATAACATTATATTAGTTTCCGGTGTACAACACAATGATTCAATATTTGTATATACTGCAAAAGGATCACTACAATAAGTCTAGTTAACATCCCTAATGTTACGTAGTTATAGAATTTCTTTTTCTTGTGATGAAAACTTTTAAGATTTACTCTCTTAGCAACTTATAAATACATAATACAGTATTATTAATTCTAGTCCCCATGTTGTACATCACATCCCCATGACTCACCTAATTTAGAGCCAAGAGTTTGTACTTTTTAACCCCTTCCCCCAACAAATGATTTTTTTATATGAAATTTATTGTCAAATTGGTTTCCGTACAACAACAAATGATTTTTAATAAGGGCACGCAGTGGGCTAACTTCACTTGCTGTCCTGGACTGAGTGAGAGAAACAAAGACAGAGACAGAGAGGGACTGAGGGAGGGAGTTGGAGGTGGAGGAAAAGGGAGAGGGTGGAGAGAGAGAGAGATAGTAAGGGGAGGGAGAGAGAGAGAAGGGAGGGAAGCACATTCACAGAGAGCAAAGCAGAGTGAAGCTCCGTCCTCACTAGCCAGGCTTTTACACTGAAGATGCCCTGAACCATCTGAAGACAGATGATCTCAGAATTGGGAGAAGTCAGGCAGGTCTGAGGCTCAGAGATAGGCTCCAAATCTAGCAGACCTGGGAATCAGGAAGAGGCTCTGGTCACCATCATATGATCAGTCGGGTGGCCAAGCCACTGTGCTAGCCAGGGTAGAAAGGCTGCATTCTCTGGACAGCAGGGATCAGATCTTCCTAGACCTGATCGGCCAACCATCAAGGTTTGATATTCATTTACTCCCTCTCTGACCCCTTAGACAGCAGCATCCTGGAGCTGGCTCATTCCTAATCATGAGAGAATACCAGGACAACTCCAGAAATTTTGTGAGCTGGCTGTTAAACACAGCTTTTACGGAAAATTAAATTATAAACTTACAATTAAATACATTGCATCAAAAACACAGATCCCACCTAACTCATCACTTCCTAATTAATTTACTCTATTTTACAATTGAGTTTATTTATATCTATTTACGATCTATATGGTGCTTATATGGTGGGAATACCATATAGTATGTGCTGCTGTACATCTCTCCCCAGCTCCAAGTTCAATGATGTCTCATTGGCAGGAGTATTTACACCACAGACATTGCAAACACTACTAGTCAGGGACTCACCCCCTCCTGACCCCCGGAGAGTTGATTATTCTTCACATATCAAGTTCTAAGATTGAGGACCATCACACTGCTTCCCATAGGGAAGGTGCTCAGCACACAGCTCAAATCAATCAATGTGTATTTAAATAGTATTTTTTTTTAACTTGAGAGAGAGAGAGCAAGCTGGGGAGAAGGGGAGAGAGAGGCAGAAGGGGAGGGAGAGAGACTCTCAAGCAGGCTCCACGCTCAGTGCAGAGCCCAACTCGGGGCTAGATCTCATGACCGAAGCCGGAAAGCAAGAGCTGGATGTTTAACTGACTGAGTCACCCAAGCGGCCCCAATCAATGTGTATTTAATAAACAAGACAAAGCACAGTCAATATTTATGGCTATAGTGCTCCTCAAACTTTCCAGGACAGTTTCGATGCAAATGTTTTTCCTTGTGGTCAGACTATAGAACCCAGTTAAGTCTCAGAGCCAACGTTGGATGTATGGGGTCACTTTGAGATAAATGGGTGATTTACAGACTTTGCACCTTCTCTTTCCATCCCCACAGCACCAATTACTTTTTTCTTTGTACGTTAATTGCATTTTTAATTCCCCAAATTTAGGTCATGGGTATTTTAAATTACCTTCTTATTTGCAGGCTTCAAGATCTAACGCTGAAAGTTTGAGGGGAAAGAACCAGTCTTTTCCAGGGCCAGATTTGAAAATTAGTAAATAATAATAATAATAATAATAATAATAAAAACTCTCAAACCTTAAGCATCTATTGCCTAAAATAGGCAGTTTGGAGCTTGAAATCCAAGTGACTCACAAACCATGCAGCTGGTGACCCTCCTCCCTCCAAAGCTAATTGAATAAAAAAAAAAAATACTTGAAGATGGCTGGTCTCTCCAAGAAGCAAACCCCGTGCACTTCCTCTCCCCCAGGCCTGAGGCTCGCTTGGCCACACAAGGCATATAAAAACCCCATTTGGAGAATCACTTGTTTCCCACGTGGTTCTTCCGTCAGTGTAATTTAAGAAACATACAATTCCCGCACCCAGATTTGGAAGTCACAAGTGGTGCACATCTGATAGGGAAGCCAGAAGCTGGAGGAGTGGTTTTTCTCTCTGCTTAAGCCCCTGAACTGGCTTCTAGAGATTCAAGCCACTTTCTACAGAGATAAGGTTGATATACACACAAGGGGAAAAGTGGCTCATAAACTCCAAAAGTGCTGGGGGGGGGGGTGTGGAAGGGGGGGCAGTCCCCCGGCCAACCATGCCATCGGGAGCTGGAGGAAGAAATGAGAAGGAAGTATGTCAGCATCTTAACTGTGCTCATCTCTGAGCAGTGGGGTTGTGGAGATTTTCATTTTCTTTATATCTCTCTGAATTTGCCAAATGCTCAATGATGAACAGATATGGCATTTTGCTTATAGTTGGGGTCCAGGACATTATTTGTTTGCTTGCTTTGTAAAAGGAGAACAGGGTTGTGTCTTTGCTTACCTCTGAGTGCCCCTGGGCTGGGGTCATTTGGTGTTTCCAAGAGCGGGCCCATCCAGCCCCATGTAAATCATCCTAACGCGTGGTTTGTTCCTTAATTAGCAGCGGAGGGCCTGCAGTTTTTTAAAACGGTGATTTACGGGTGCCAGGGTGGCTCAGTCAGTTGAGAGTCGGACTTCAGCTCAGGTCATAATCTCTTGGTTCATGGGTTCGAGCCCTACACTGGGCTTACTGCTGTCAGCTCAGAGCCCGCTTCAGATCCTCTGTCCCTCTCTCTCTCCTCCCCTTCCCCACTCTTGCGTGAACCAGTGCATACTCTCTTTCTCTCTCTCTCTCAAAAATAAATAAACATTAAAAAAAAAACTTTGAAAAATGAAAAAAAAATGGTGATGTAGATGAGGGGGCAACTCAGCAGAGTGATTTTTTTTGTAAACATGGCACTGAATGGTGCTGAAGTTTTTATACAGCTTGACGGTTCCCATCCTTCACCAGTGGTGAAGGCACCCGGCTCTTCTATAGCCTCCGTGGCAAGTACTACTGGTTACCCATCCAATAGCTAGTTTTTTCGATTGCTAATAGCTGTTCTAGATTTCTTCATTCCATTCTAATTTTGATGAGGGTATCCATATGCCCAGAAAAAATATATCCACTTCCTGGCTCGGCCGCAGCTCAGCGGCCATGTGATCCAGATCTGGGGGAAAGACAGGGTGACCAGCTCAGCTAGAATGGCCCTTGGCCAGTTGTCCCTCTTCCTCTTTCCTGCCTGCAAAGTATCAACAGCTTGAAGGTGCCCGGCTCTGCCCTTGTCAGCTGCCCCACCCAAAGTAAGACCTGCCTTCACCTGACAAAGCCACTGAAGGTTTTGTTTCCCAAAGTGGAAGGAGTTCTCCCTCAAAATGAATTTGGCTTCTGCCTCTGGCCAACTTCACTGTGTTTTTGTAGCTTCCAGTTTCTGGCCACTCCATTTCCAGAACTTCTGGAACTAAGAGACTCCTGGATGCACACAATGGATAAAGGATCCTCTGGCTCCTCAGCATGGGCCTAAGTCTTCTGAGGTGGGAACATAGGTCTCTGGGATCTCTTCCACACCCAGTGAAGAGCCATGCCCTGGTTCATTTATTCCTTCAGCAAATGCCTCTGATCCAGGCAAGGTTCAGTGTGAACAAGACAGTGTGCATCCCTGTAGAGCAGCTAGATGGTAATCTAACAAATACCGACATAGCAATTTCAGGTAATAAAAGCAGTATGAATAAAAATAAAACAGAGTGGTGTGATGGGAGAGGCCACCCAGCTAGGGTGGTCAGGCAAGGGGCTATGTCATCTGCCTTGTGATAGTAGTGACCTGATAAGAGTAAGGGGCTGAGCCATATGAAAATTTAAGGTAAAGACATTAGGCAGTGGAAACAAAGTCCTAAGGCCATGACACAGAAATCAAATAGCTGGGCATCTCGGTGGCTCAGTCGGTTAAGCATCAGGCTCTTGACCTTGGCTCAGGTCACAATCTCAAGGTTCGTGGGAAGGAGCCCCATGTTGGGCTCTGAGCTGACAGGGTGGAGCCTGCTTGGGATTCTCTCTCTCCCTCTCTCTGCTCCTCCCCCACTAGCACGTGCACATGCTCTCTCTCTCAAAATAAATAAGTTAACTTAAAAAAAAGAAATCAAATAGTAGCAAATACATTCTATAATATTCTGGGCACTGTTTTCAGTGCTTTATATATTTTACGTGTTTAACCCTCACAGCAACTCTAGAGGATAGTTGCTATTGTTACCCCCATTTTATAAATGAAGAAACAGCAAACCAGAGAGGTAATTTGCCTGAGGTCACACAATAATTAGGCAACCTATTCTTTTTTTAATTTCATGGGTCCAAATACTGGATTCAGGGGTACTAAACATTCAGTCTTTCCTGTATAAAATTATAAGACTATATGCAGGTCTTTAATGTTTGAGGATGTGGTATTATACTATTGTCTCCTTTGGAATAGGTGATGGGATATGAACCCTTTTGCCATAATTCCAAATAGCTGGATGCAATCGACTATTTGTAAGTCAATCATTTAACCTTACTACAACCCCTTCTTTAAATTATTAACAGTTTTATTGAGATATAATTCACATATTTTACAATTCACCAACTGAAAATGTACAAGTCAGTGGCTTTTGGCATATCCACAGGGCTGTGCCTCCATCACCATAACCCATTTTTAGAACATATCCATCACTACAAAAAGAAACCCTGTACCTTTTAGCAAGTACCACCCATTTCCTCCCCAACCCCAGCCCAGCCCTAGGAAACCACCGATCTATTCTCTACCTCTATGGATTTGCCTATGCTAAACATTTCATATAAATGGAATCATATAATATTTGTCCTTTGTGTCTGGCTTCTTCTTCTTTCACTTGCCATGATGTTTTTCAGGTTCATTCATGTTGTAACAGGTGAGAGGTTCACACATGTCATAACATGTAACATGTACGAATACATACAATATGTATACGTTCCTTTTTTTGGCCAAATAATATTCCATGATATGGATATGCCACATTTTACTTATTCATTCACCAATTTATGGATGTTTGAGTTGTCTCCACTTTGGGGCTACCATGAATAGTGCTACTAGGAGCATTCATGAACAACCTTCTGAGTGGACTGTGTTCTCCATTCTCCTGGGGAGATCCCTGGGGGTAGAAGTGGTAGGTCATACTCTACAGTCATGCTCCAGGGTTAAGCAACTGAGGAGCTTTACTGAGGGGTGCAGCTTTCCTCTTCTTGGGCCATTTCCCTCCAGCAGCTGCACTCACCCCTGACGGGTGCACTTGAAACCAGCCCAGAGGAGGGAGGGGCATTGGCTCTCACAAAAGTTGGGTGGCCTTCCCTGGTCATCTCCTTTAGACAGTCAGGAACATATTTCCCAGCAAATTTTGGGGGGCGAGGAGTTCTAATTAATGACACTTTATTACTAAAAAGTATTTTGGGAGTGATAAAATGTTGGTATTGTTTTACTGCTGCTTGAAGTGGTAACTTCCCATACACATCCCACCTCTGGGAAGCAGACCCCAGGAGTTAGCCATTCGGTGGCCTCTTGGCAGGAGGAGAGGGTCAGAATGGAAAGAAGTGAATCTTCCTTCATAAACAAAGGCTAACTAGCTTTGCTGCCCCTTCCCAGGGTTGAGGCAAACCCACCAGTTACCTCATCACTGGCTACAGCTAATAACTCATGAGAACGGCAAGGACACTCTATCCCAGTTGTGGGCACAGGGCTGCCCTACAGCCTAGAAAGGCCCAGAACAGGCTGGACGGACTCTGCTTCCCCCTCCCAACCTCCACGTGTGTCCAGTCCACAGGGAGACAGGCTGAGGCCCCTCCGAGGAAGTGGGCTGGGCCCAGCCAGGTGTTCCTTTATCCCACGTCAGCGCAGCATTTAGATGACAGCAGGCTTCCAGGTGGGAAGTGCAACATCCGGGCGTCTTCGAGGTCTGTCCAAAGATCCAGATGTTTGGCATCGACGGCCCCCAAACCTGAGTGATTGAATCTGACACTTTTTTATAGAGTGTAGGCACAGCTGTCCAAAGGAAGCTTGTCTGTATTCACTCCTTCTCTCCCAGCTCGAGTGTGCTTTACATTCTAATTGCAGCAAACTTTTGGCAGCTTCCTTCCATTCTTATGCTGGGGAAAAACCCAAGAGACCCTCCCCTACCCCCATAAGAAGGAGGGAGACCAGGATCCTGGCCTATTTGATGGAAGGGTGAGAAGGGGGTCCAGATGAAACAGTGCTGTGAGAGAGGGAGTCCTGCACTAAGTGGGGGTTCGACCAGACAGTCTTTGAGGTCACAATCCATTCTAGGCAAGCTCTATTCTTTTTTTTTTTTTAAGTTTATTTATTTTGAGACAGAGACAGTGTGAGTAGGGGAGGGGCAGAGAGAGAGAGGGAGAAAGAGACAGAGAATCCTGAGCAGGCTCCACATTGCCAGTGCAGAGCCCGATGTGGGGCTCGAACTCACGAAACCGTGAGACCATGACCTGAGCCAAAACTGACAGTCAGATGCTTAACTGACTGAGCCACCCAGGTGCCCCAAGGCAAGCTCTATTCTAAAGCAAGCTCAACAGATGCCTATCCCCCTTCCTAGAACCCAGAAAGAGGTTCTTCCTTAGGAGTCCTTGGAGGGGCAAGACAGAGAAGGAATGAGGCCTTCAAGAAGTCCTAGAGGGGACCCTGCTGAGTGCTTTTCTTCTCCCACTTTCCCAATTACCCAGCATCCCTGGGGTCCCCATCTGGCCCACTGGATGGACCACTTTCCTTTCCCAGAACACGCCGTGTCCTCCTCTGCCCTCCTTCCCTTCCTTGGCTACCTGTCGATCTTCATCATCTTTCTTGGCTCAGCTCCACCACCCCCTCCCTGTGGCCATCAGTGAGCACCCAGTGGAGCTACTGACATCTCTTTCATAAGCCAGGGAGATGGGAATGTACTTCCATGGGAACTTTTCTCACCCAGCACGTTTCCCAGGACAAGGACAGGGATCATCCCCCTCTACAGCTTCCTCGCCATCCCAGAGCCCAGAACGGGATAGCATCGTGAGAGCTCAGTGGAGGTTTGTGGACATGAAATAAAAGGAGAGCCTGTCGGAGGGCAAAGAGGTGGTGCCAGAGTCAGCAAGAAGGAAAACGGAGGAGGAAGGAGAGAGGTCATCTGCTGGTGTTGAAGCTACAAGCTGGGGGCTTGCAATTAGGGGACCCTTAGCCTTGCATCCCCTGAGGTGATTTAAAAACCATTACCTCCATTAAGGGTCAACCTTTAAAAACCATTACCCCCATTAAGGGTCAAGTATTAGGTGAGCATACTTTGGGGTGCCTGGGTGGCTCAGTCAGTTAAACATCTGACTCTTGATCTCAGCTCAGGTCATGACCTCACAGTTCAAAGGTAGGAGCCCCACATTGGGCTCTGCACTGACGGCACAAAGCTTGCTTGAGATTCTGTCTCTCCCTTTCTCCTTGCCCTTCCCCTGCTCTCTCTCTCTCTCTTTCTCTCTCAAAAATAAATAAACTGAAAAGAAAAAAAAAGAAATAGAAAGAAAAAGAAGAATTAGGAGATGATACTTAAAAATCCAGATTTTTGGCATCTAATGAAAAAACTCAGATGGTCCCAACAAGAGAGGCTGAGCTGGGTGTGGGGCTGCCCACTTGGCCAGGCAGGGTCCAGCCCCCTTTGCCCTTGGTGGTTTCTGCCCTGGGTTCAGTGGGCATCAGTTTGCCCTCCCGATGCTGGGAGGTGCTAAGCTGAAGGTCCTTGCCTTGGAAAGGGCAGCATAGAAAAGAACCTTCCCCAGATTTTACTTAGGGCCTGACTGGGGTTTTAAATCACACCCAGAGCTGTCTTTTCTCTTCCCCAAAGGAAAAGAGACCTCAGAGAGTCCTTTGGAGCAATCTCCACAGCCACTGAGTGTCTGAATCTCAGGTTCTCTCGGGACACTGCCCCCTCAGGTGTATGTGGGAGTCGTGACAGTCCCCCAGCATTCCATTCACATACTAGGGAAGCTTATTTTCCCATCTTTACTTCCTGCCAACTTCTGTTCATAGAAAGAAATTTAATTTATTTTCGTTAAAAAGCATCGGTAAAAGCAAGAATCACAGACTATGGTTGGGGTGTGGGAAGGAGGGAGGGGGGATTCCTGAGGGGCTGCAGGAAACTTGTGGGGGGTGGCGATGTGCTCACTATCCTGATTGTGGTGATGGTTTCACAGGGGGGCCTACCCAAATCTAAGTTAGCAAACTGTGCATTGAAACAGGTACCACTTGTTATATGTCAATTATACCTCAGTGAAGCTGGAAGCTGTTTTTTTTTTTTTTTTGAAAGAAGCAAGAAGCACCATTTGAATTTCATTAAAAGGTAAATGGTTTCAGGGACACCTGGGTGACTCAGGCCATTGAGTGTCCGACTCTTGATTTCGGCTCAGGTCATGATCTCACAGCTCCTGGTTCGAGGCCTGAGTCGGGCTCCGTACTGACAGCGCAGAGCCTGCTTGGGATTCTCTCTCCTTCTCTCTCTGCCCTCCCCAGCTCGTGCTCTCTTTTTCACTTTCTCTCTCTTTCAAAATAAATAAACTTTGGGAGCACCTGGGTGGTTCAGTCAGTTAAGCATCCGACTTTGGCTCAGGTCATGATCTTGCAGTTAGTGGGTTGGAGCCCCGAATCGAGCTCTATGCTGACAGCTTGGAGCCTGGAGCCTGCTTCAGATTCTGTGTCTCCCTCTCTCTCTTTCTCTGCCCCTCCCCAACACCTCCTCTGTCTCTCAAAATTAAATAAACATTTTAAAAATTTAAAAATAAATAAATAAACTTAAAAAAAAATGGGTAAATGACTTCAGCATGGAACCATAAACCTCACTGAGCCCAGTGACCCCGGTTTGAACAGTGTGTTGGGCAGTTGGGAGAGCAGGTCAGTAGTGAGGGGCCCAGGGGCCCTCAGAAAACCCTGCCTTTCTCCCACCTGTTCCCAGTCATCCTCTCCCCAAATCCCCCTCCTGGGGCTTCCTTCTCCCTGTCCCCCACAGAAGGAGTGCTTTTCCAATCCCTGTCGGGTGGGTGTTAACAGCTCTTGGCTGAGGAGGACCCTGCCCTGCCACAGCAGACTCTGAGCCCCAGAGACCCCTCTCCAAGTGAAAGGCATGGGGTGGGGGGGCACACCTTCTTCCCCACTGTCTTCCTCGACACCTGTTACCCGTGTCCTCTGGGAGAGGCCTGCCATCCATGGCCTGCTCATCCCTGCAGCCACTCCCAGGGGGGCTGTCAGGGCTCTGTTTTTGTCTTTGCCAAAGCCCAGAATGTCCAAACACGTGCCTCCCAAACAGTTCATCAAAAGAAATAAAAATGATCAGCCTTACATTAGCAACACAGGTTAACTTGGCTGAGCACTGCTTTCTCCCTTCTCCCACCTGGCTTGCCCCTCTGAAGGCCAGGAGGGCAGGCAGTGGACCAGCTTGGGTGGTCAGCCTGCCAGGCAGGCCTCTCCATTCCGGTGACTGTGGGCAGCCCAGGGATCCCTGCTCTCTGTCTCCCTAATGAAGTCTGACTCCGCTGGAAAGCATGTGTTTGCACAAAATGTAACCAGGGGAGGAGTGGACGAGTGGGGAAAGAGGAAGGCAAGGCCCCACTGCCACAGTCCGAGTACTCCCCCAGGAAGGCAGGGACAGTGTTTTCCAGGCACATTTGCCCCTTCTGCAGCAGGAAAGCCTGAACTGGGCTCAGTCTGGGCTCAGGCTGCAAGGCATGCTGGGAGCTCTGCTGTGGGAGGCTACGGGCCTGAGGGAGCTGATCTTGAGGGAGGACATGTCTTTAGGGAGAGGGGCATTGGTCCTGTACCCTGTTTCCACAGGGCCTGGATGTCTTTGGCCTTGTTCTGGCCACCCCAGTGGTACTCAAAGGGTCTGGGTTCCTGGGGGCGGGAGCGAGGGTGAGGGAGGATCAAGGGTCAGGTCCAGACGGCTCCTAGGCCCAACAGGACAGTATCCTAACCCAAAGGTGAGAGTGCAGGAAATGGGCGCTGCCTTTGAGGTGTTGGGGAAAAGAGGGTGACCGAGGGCCTGGTGGAGCCAATGCTCAGCACGGGAGACCTGGGTCCAGATGAAGATCCTTTGGTCCTGCCCTGGCTCTCAGGTCATCTGGACCATTCTTACACCCAGCCATTCATCGTACAGGCAGGCACACCACCCTCAGCCTGCTCTATCCCTCCTTCCCAGCCCATCTTCTGCTTCCCCACCTTTGGACTCATTTTTTCCTCTTGGACTTGACTCTGAGAACCATCTCTCAGCTTTGGACATTTACTGTCCTCATAGACTACAATGCAGCCAGTCCCAGTGGCTACTCAGGTGTAGACCCCCCCCCATTAGCCCAGCTCAGCTCTGGATCCAGTCCCATAGCAAGGACAGTGCAGGTGATGCCCACAGCTGCACTCAGGCCCAGGAGTGAGAGAGAGGGGAGGAGTGCCTGGTGGGACAGACTGGCCTGGCACCACAGCACAAAGCTGGCAGCTTGATGGCAGCTCAGGACCCCACTGGTCCCTAGGTGCCTATCTACCAGGCAGTGCTAGGGGTCCCCAGTGGGCTTCTGCCCTGCTCTGTATTAAGTCCAGCATTGGCAGTGGTGGTCAAGGGGGGTGTTGGATAGCACCCATGGGAACTGGCTTCAGTGACTATTTGCTTATCTATTGCTTCATAACAAACTGCCCCAAAACTTAGCGGCTGAAACCACCCCTCATTTACCACCATTACCTCTTGAGGTTCTGGAAGTTGACCTGGTAGCTCTGGCTTGGCTATTCTCACTCAGGAGTTTTGTGGGGTTGCAGTGAGTAGTTGGGGCCGGAGGTATCTCAAAGGGCTTCTGCACTTACAGGTCAGGCAGTTGATGCTGGCTATTGTGGGGGTCTCAGCTGGGACACCTCATGTAGCCCCTCAATGTACATGGGCTTCCTCACAATATAGCAGCTGGCTTCCAGGGCTAAGCATCCCAAGACAGAGCCTGGCATAAACCGTCCTGCCTTTCATGACCTTTCCTTCCAGGTCATGTTGTACCATTTCTGCCCCCTTCTACTCCTCAGAAGGGCAGAATTCAGACTGGCCCAGATTGAAGGAGAGGGCAATTAGGTTCTGCCTCTTGATAGGAGGCATGTCAAAGAATTGATGAATAGATTTCAAAACCTCCTGAGTGACTCCTGCTGAGCTGGGCCTGGAAAAGTAAAGCACAGAAATTAAAGGTAATTTCTGGGATTTTATCCTCTCTCCTTGCCTTCAGAATCTTTGGCTCCAAGCTAGCCTTCCTATTGATGATACCTTTATCATGACAAGTGTGAGGAGCTCAAAAATGCCTGTTCATGGAGCTCAGACACTGGGGACTCTTAAATGGATACCACTGGTCTTTTCAATGGGCGCCTACTCACCTGGGCTGGGGGTCATACCCTCAGTACACAGCGCAGTGCTCACATGACATGGGGCAGGGCCTGTGCTCTCTGAAGGAAGCTGTGCTGTAGGAAGGCTCATGAGGACCTTGCCTTTGTAGGGAGAAAAATCTTTTCCCTCTACCATCTTATGTTCTGTGTCCAGAGACCTGCAAATTAAACTTACAAAAGTCATCCTAGCAAGAAAAAAGAACAGATATAATTACGAATGTGTGCCCAAGACTTCTCAAAGAAATGTCACTCAAGGAGCTACTTAGAATTTGGATCTCATATGCCATCTTAACAAAAAACTTGTAAAGGAAAAGACACAGGCCAAGTGTTTGGGGCTTCTGGGGGTGGTGAGTTGTGGGATGGTCAGCATATGGGGAAACACAGAAAGTAAGGGATATTTCAGTAAGGTTTGTTTATGCAGATTCAATTGGTGCAGTCTCAGTACTGGATGGTTTCCTCTTCCTGGTGTGGGAGAAGGGAGGGAAATACCTTCACAAGGGGAAATGTATGCCTGCCTTGAGGAAGGTAGGGGGAGGGTAAGGTTTTTTCTGGGTCTGCTGTTTTTCAATTGTCTTCACCTCAAAATAATCCTTATGGCCAAAAGGCACATTTTGAGGATGGCATATTCTGATCCCCCTTTACCTTCATTCAGTGACTGTGAATCTGCCCACCTGCCATGTTGCCTTCACTCCAGGGGGCATGTGTAGTGGTGTTTGGAGTCAGATGACAGGTAAGATTTTTGGCTCTGACCCTGACCAGGGTGCAATCTCAGGCATGGCCAGCCAGCTTCCTGAGCCTCAGTTTCCTCTTTGGTAAAGCATAGGGAATCACAGTGCCTACCCCTGAAGGGGAGGATATAAGCACTCCACGGAAGGGATGAGAACATAGCCAGCATATAGCAAATGCTGCATATTTTTCAGATGGATATTACCTTAGAAAGGGGCAGTGATAATAATGGTGATTTCTGAGCCATGTAGCACATTGCCCCAAACATCCTAATGGATATGATCTCACCAAATCCTTATAGTTCTTTCATTGTGTGGATGGGAACATGAAAACTCAGGCCAGTGCCCATCCCAGGTCACAGAGCCCATGGCTGTAACTCAGGCTCCTGGTCCCACATTACTGCTGTGCCAGTCAGGGCTTCCCTGGGTGGCTCACTAAGGCAATGAATCCTGATGTCCTTCAGGCCCCAGAAGGTGTGGCTGGGAGAGGAAAGGTTGCAAAGGGCTCCATGTGGCTGGAGGGTGGTCCTGAGAATTGGAGGTTAACCCAAAAACAAGCTGAAGAGGAGAGACAACAGCAAGGCCAAGAGGAAGGCCTAGGGGGAAAGAACTGGAAGAACCAGAGAGAGGTGGATAGATAGAAAGGATGAGATGCAGGGAAAGAGCAGGCTCGGTGAGGTGAAGCCCCAAGGGGACACAGAGTAGGGGTCAAACCTGGACCTGTCAGCACATAAAGCCCATATGTGCTACAGCGTGTGGGAGGACACAGCTGATGTGTCTCCATAGCTGGAAACTCTGGACAGGTTGTGAGTGGGCATCAAGAGGGCAGGAAGGGTAGGCTCGGCTGGGCTATGCGGGGTGAGGTGAGACTGCAGGAAGTCTGGAGGGGCCAAAGGGGGAGGAAGAAAAGGAGGTGAGCCTGAATGTGGGGAATGCGGAATGGGTCCCCAGTTTGGTCACTGCACAGAAGGGGCAGTACCCTGGGCTCTCTGCTATAGATTCAATGTTTGTGCCCCCCCTCACAAGTGTTAAATCTTAACCCCCCAGGGGCACTTGGGTGGCTTGGTCAGTTAAGCATCCAAACTCTTGATTTCGGCTCAGGTCATGATCTCACGGTTCGTGAGTTCGAGCCCCACATCGGGCTCTGCACTGACAGTGTGGAACATGCTTGGGATTCTCTCTCTCCCTCTCTCTCTCTGCCCCTGCCCTGCTCTAACTCTTTCAAAAATAAATAAACATTAAAAAAAAATCCTAATCCCCAATGTGATGCCATTAAGAGGTGGGGCCTTTGGGAGGTAAATGGGTCAGTAGGGTGGAGTCCTCATGAATGGGATTAGTGCCCTTACATCCGGGACCCCAGAGAACTCCCTCACTCCTTCCTCCATGGAGAACACTGCAAGGCTTCACAGCTTGCACGACTGTGAGAAATAACTATTGGTTGTTTAAGCCACTGATCTAAGGAATTTGTGTCATAGCAGCCCAAACAGACCAATGCATCCTCTGATCTCAAGAAGTTCAAGGCCCTCAGCAGGGTGTGTGGGGCCCAGAGCACATTGTTCACAGGTCTGACCATCCTGAGTGTTGGTGACGGGTGTAGCCAACGGGGCTCTCCCACTGTGGACATTCTGGAAATGTGCCCGCAGCACCTACGAATGTGAAGACATGCACTCCTGTTGCTACAGTTCCACTCCCAGGCACATGGCCAACAGACACTGTGCACAGGTGTGCCCGGTGACAAGTACAAGGGTGTTCATGGGGGACGATGTTCGTGAGGGCCAGACCAGAAACCATTTCCAGTCTGCCAGGAAAGGAAGAGGTGAAGAAATGGTTCCATTCACATAAATAGGTAATTATGTTAAAATGGGGTCATTAGGGTGGCCCTAATTCAATCTGACTGGTGTCCTTATAAGAAGAGGAGATTAGGACACAGGCTTACACAGAGGAAAGCCCAGGTGAGGACACAGAAAGCAGGCAGCCATCTGCACGCCAGAGAGAGAGGCCTCGGGAGAAACCAGACATGCTGACGCTTTGATCTTGGACTTCCAGCCTCCAGAACTCTAAGGGCATCTTGTCCTCATCATCCCCCTGCCTCCCACTTCATGAAGTTGTCAGCTCATTGGATTTTATCCTGGGGCAGAACCTCACGGCTCACCTGGGCCAGACCTCTACTCTCTAGGCCAGGAGGTTAGTGGTTTGCCTGAGGTCACACAGCTCCGGGGTGATCTGCTCCCGCCACTGAGGCAGATGGTCCCACAGGGAAAGGGGCTGGAATAGGACTGGGGTGGGCGGTGTGATCCTACAGGGCATGACACTCGATCCAATCAAAATCATGAAATTAAAAACCATACCCTGCCTGGATCCACCCAGACCAATTAAAGCAACCCCAACTTGGATGCATGTATTTTCTTTTAAAATCCCCCCAGAGGGTTCTAATGGGCAGCCAGAGCTGAGAACCCCACCACAGGGACATCACGGGTACTCAGTGGCTGCCACTCCACTCCCTTGGTGCCACTTTTTATGTTATTTGAATGTGCTTCTTGATGCCAGCTGTGTGGGCTTCCCTCCATCCTGTTGCTAAATCCTTGTTTGGCAATCGATTCGGTCAACATGACTTTTCCATAGAAACATCTTTGTGGTCTGGTTCTTCATGTAGAAATCGTGTGCCCTTTCTGTTGTCATAACCGACTTCTCCAGGCAGACCGAACATGGGCTTGGGTCCCTCCCAGCACCACACCTGCTTCCTTCCCCACACACCCAGGTGGCATGAGGTCAGCCACTTGCTCTGGGAATGCAAGAGCCAAGACCGAAAGAGGAACCTGCCTGGGCTGCAGCTTCCCCCACACAACCGAGCAGAAAAGCCAGGCTGGGCTGGGTGGGGCCCACATGAAGGGAGGGGTGGTGTGGGGGAGACAGGCAGAACAGGGCCTAAAGTTAAAGGTGTGCTTTGGGTCAAGTGGCTCACATTGGTGAGCCTCGGTTTACTCCCATGTAGAGCGGGACTAGAAGCACCTGGTTCCAAGGATAAATGAGATATGGTGTGTGCCTAGGGGCAGGGGGCAGCAGGAAGCCCTTGTGGCTTGCACCCTTTTGGCATCCCCATCCTTGTATTCATCGGAGGAGATTCCCATGTTGCCAAGGAGGGTGTCTTCTAGGGCTTTCCCCTGGCAGTTCCCCACCAATCTCTGGGAACTCCCTCTCTTGCTTTTCCTTCTGAGAGCCTCCAGAGTCCTATCTGCCAATCCCATGGCATGCTCCATGGCTGGAATGAGAGGAAGGGAGGGAGTGGGGAAAGGGAAACCTGTGGTTGGTAAGCAGGACAAGGTAGGGGGTGGGGTGGCAAGAGGTGGCAATGGCAGCCCTCTCTTAGCCTCCTGGAGCATCCCCTGCAGTAGGTCTTGGGATCCCTTGCTTCTTTGTCCCCTGGCTGTTGGGATGCACCAGGGAAAAACAAGCTCATCAGCTTTGGTGATCTGGACGGCACTTTTGGGTGGATTACAGAAGGTCCTCCCTCTGGATAGCAACAACCATGGGCATGACTTGGCAAGCGGGGTATGGGCTGGATTTCAGGTCCAGTTTGCTTTCCAGCTGGGCACCTTGGGCACAACACAACTACACCACTGAACAGAATGACTCCAAAGGTAATTGACATTTAATCTTCACATGTGGAAACCATTTCTAGCAAGGGAAACTTGAGTTCACGCCACAGCCTGATTTGGTGTCTGTCTCCTCCCTCCCTCCAGGCAACCATGTCTACAGTAGAAAGTCCTTAAGGGAGGCGATGGCCCTGGGATTCACCTCTGGGTCCCCTCTCTTCTGTACAGAGGATGGAGTCCTGTAGCATCTGTGCCAGCTACTGCTCTGAGTCAGGATCTCTCAGCAGATGCATAGGACCTGGGAGAATACAGGGACAGGCACAGTCCTATCAAGGCAGAGATCCCCCAGAGTGGACTCCTGGCTGCCACAGAGACAGTTCTAGAATGAGATGCCTGTGAATGTGTCCATACACAGGATGCCACAGGGTTTTACCCTCAGCTTCCCCTTGAAATGTGAACTCTTTTTTCATTCCATTGGCCACCACCATCTTGGCTGTGCTGTCCCATCCATTCATTGATTCTGTCAGCAACTATGGAGCGCCTTCTGTATGTGCTTGCAGGAGCACACCATGGGAGTCCGGAGGTTAGAGTAGGAGCTATTCCCCCAGCTGACAAAGGCAGAAGGAAATTTAGTTAAAGAGAGAGCTCTGGCAGAAATCCAACCTTCACTTTGTGAATGACTGCCGTGTGCCAGGCAATGTAACAGGAGAGTCACAGAGCCAGCCAAGGGAATCTTGTGATGGCCTGTGTTCCACGCTTAGCCCCACCCAGAAGGGTGGGTTACCAGCCCAACAGAATGGAATCAAACAGATTGACTCTAGAACTCCTGCTTCTCCTGTTGCTCTCCACACCCCATGTCATGGTGCTGCCTACCCATGGCTCTGGCTAACACAATGGGCTTTCGTTTCTCTAGGAAAGCCTGCCCTCAGCAGGTGACTGCCCCCATCCCCGCTCCCCCCAGCAGGTGCCTGGGCTCTCAGTTTCCCCCTGTGCCTGGCTACCAGAACTTACAAGCCTTGGTTTACCAAGGGGTGAATGACCCCTCATGGCTTAGCATACCCCCATGCCTTGAGAAGATGGGAAATTCCAGGGAAAGGGAAAGAGATGAGCTCTCATCCCCACATCTTAGATTCCAACTGGAAGAGGATGCAGGAACATTGGGGTCCGTTGCCTGGCCTTCAAATCCTAGTATGGTTATTCCCTACCCACCCAGTGTGGACTAGATGCTTCCTCACGCTGCATACCTTCACAGCTACCTGAGGTAAGGATGTTCCTCGTATTTCACAGACCAGGAGACAGAGACAAGAGCAGGGAAGGGTCATCCTTGCCCCAAATCGCCAAGAGGGTCACATTACACAGGACCTTTGGACTTCATGCCTGTGCCCCTTTCTCCATCCCTCCTCCCTGTGCCTAGCTATGTGGATGGAGCCCAGGGTTCTAAGTGCCAAGGTGCTTTCCAGTAGAGGCACCTGATGATGTCCTGACCATCCTTCCAAGCCTTCAAAGTCAGCATTTGAAGCCAGACCAAATGGCAACCTGAGAGGGCACCTTAAGATCTCTGTGCTTCTGTTTCCTCATCTGCAAGGTGCAGGTGGCCATAAGAACACCCAAGCCCTGTAAGAACTAGAAAGGCCCCAAACAGGACACACACGTTCCCAGAAGCAGCAGTGATGGAGGCAGATGGAGTGTAGTGTCTATTCTCAGGCAGGCATTTTTCACAGCACGGGATCCCTGGAATACTCCTTTTATACAAGGCTTCCTTCTTAAATCTTCTCTCCCCCTTAACGTGGCCGAAGCCCCAGGCATCCAGTGACTTCCTTTGCCTCGTAATCAAATATGTCACCTCTCCTATGATCTACTGTTTAAGATCTTCATGGGTCACCTTTTAAAATGAACTAGTGTATGGACACCTGGATGGCTCAGTAGGTTAAGCATCTGACTTTGGCTCAGGTCATGATCTTGCAGTTTGTGAGTTGGAGCCCCGCTTTGGGCTCTGTGCTGACAACTTGGAACCTAGAGCCTGCTTCAGATTCTATGTCTCCCTGTCTCTCTGTCTCTCTGCCACTCACACTCTGTCTTTGTCTCTCCCTCTCAAAAATAAATAAACATTAAAAAAATTAAAATGAACCAGTATATGAATGGATAAATAAAATGTGGTCTATCCATATAATGCAATGTTACTCAGCTCTAAAAAGTAAGGATATTTGGACACACACTTCAACACGGATGAACCTTGAGGACACTAGGCTAAGTGAAATAAGCCAATCACAAAAAAGACATATACTGTATGATTCCACTTGTATGAGGTTCCCAGTGTATTCAAAATCATAGAAACAGAAAGTACAATGGTGGTTGCCAGGGGCTGGAGGGAGGGAAATGGGGAGTTATTAGTTTAATGGGTACAGAGTTTCAGTTTGGGATGATGAAAAAAAAGTTCACGTACTTATTGCTACTACATAGTACATTTAAAATGTGTAATTGGTAAATGTTATTTTATGTGTCTTTATCAATTTTTTTCTTTAATTGATCACGCTTTTGGTGTCAAGCCTAGGAATCTGTATCTAACCTTAGATCCCTAAGATTTTTCTCCTAGGATTTTTCTAAAACTTTTGTGGTTTTATGTTATAAGTCTATGATATGTATCTTAAGTTTTCTGAACGATGTGAGGTTTAGATCGAGGTCACTCTCCTTCTCCGTCCTCCATCCCCCTCCTCCTCCTCCCCCTTCCCCTCCTTCTCCTCCCCTTCTCTCTTCTTCCTCTCTCTGTCTCCATCTCCCCCCCCCCCCGTTCCTCCTCCTTTTCCTCCCCTCTCCCCCTCCCCTCCTTTTCTCCCTTCCTCTCCTCCCCCTCCTTCTCCTCCTCCTTTCCCTTCCCCCTCTCCCTCCTCCCCCTCCCCATCTCCTTCCTTCCCCTCTCCTTCTCTCTCTCCCTCTCCTCTTTCTCTTTCTTCTACTTCTTCCTGGCTGTCCAATTGCTCTAGCATCATTTGCTGAAAAGGATATCCTTCCTCCGTGAATTGACTTTGCATCTCTGTCAAAAATCAGTTGAGTATATCTGTGGAGGTTTTTACTTCAGTTCTGGGCTCTCTAGTCTTCCATTGATCAATGCATTTGTATCCCTGCCATTAGCACACTATTTCAATTACCATAGCTCTACAAGAGGCCTTAACGTCAGGAAGAGCAAATCATGCCACTTTATTCTACTGTCAGGATTCTTTTCTCCTCACTTCTCCTTTTCATATGATTTTAGACTAAGTTGGTCTATAGGTACAAAAAAAATCTTGTTTGGATTTTGGTAGGAAGTACATTAAACTTATAGATCAATTTGGGGAGAATTGCCATGTTTACCACATGGGACATTATAATCCATGAATTTGCTCTATCTCTCCAAATTTTTACATCTTATTTGATTCTTTTCATCAGCATTGGTAATTTTCATAATACAAATCTTCCACAGGTTTTCTTAAGTATGTGTCTAAACATTTCTTCTCTTTTTTTTGTTACTGACTGTAAATGATATGGTGCTTTTAGTATTGGTTTCTGTATGTTCATTTTTAGTATATAAAAATGTGATTTATTTTTGCATTCTAATCTTATATTCTACCACCTTGCTGAGCTCACTAATGAGTTATAGGATGGGTGGGTTTATGGGTTTTTTTGGTAAATCCCTTGGGGTTTTCTATGTAGACAATTAAGTCATCTTCAAATAGAAAGGGTTTTATTTCTTCCTTTACAATCTGTACATCTTTTTCTTGCCTAGGACTTTTGACACTATGTTGACTATGAGTAGTGGAAATGGATATCCTTGCCTTCTTCCCAGTCTTAGGGGCAAGCATTCAGTCTTTCTACATTAAGTATGATGTCAGCTATGTTTTTTTTGTAGATGTTCTTAATTGAGTTATGATAATTTCCTTCTATTCCTACCTTTTTTTTTTTACAATATGCTTTATTTGGCCTCTCTCCATATATATATGATATATAAACAACAGGATCTTGTACCCAGTAAATACTAAATAAATGGCATTTATTATCCTGACTATGATTGTGTAGGAAACACTCCCCTAGAGACCCAGGTGTTCAGACTCCATAGCTTACTTGCTGTGTGAATATAGCCAATTATTTAGTACGATATTATCATTTGTTATTTAAATGGGACTATACTTTTATCATATTATTATTTACTATCAGTTAGGTGTCATCTTTGAGTCTATACACCCTTACAGGGACGTGAGGTTGAAAATTGCTGCTTTGCATCTCTCATAGGGATCAAATGAACGGTAAATGAGTTGTGCAGTGCAAAGCAATTGCCTGGCCAAATGCAAGGTAGCAATGCTACCAGGTAGCTTCACGAAGCCAGGCACGTGGTGGACAAACTTCCAGCTATGTAGATACTGCCCTTTCCTGTCTCCAGGCCCCCTGCTCACCCTGCACCCTTCCAGCTTCATACCGTGCTCCAGGCTGTGGCACTCTTTCCGTACCCATCAAGGGTAGCCATCTGAGTACTAGTAAACTACTGCATCCACACTAGCACATCCACTAGTACTTTCCTTCAGGAAATGAGAAGAGATGCTTGCCTCAACGATTTTCAACTAGGTGTGTCACCGTCAGTAAGTGATCTTAACTGCTCTCTAGTCAGCAGGATTGAGCCAGATGACACGTGGGTTCCAATTTTTGAGAACTTGATTGGAAATCAAGTTTTAGATTTTGTAAAATGCTTTTCTGCATCAATTGATATGATCCCATGATTTCTCTTTTCTAGCTCTGATTGGTTTTGAAATGTTGAGCCAGCCTTGTTGACCCGGAATAAATCCTGCTTGGTCACCGGGTATGATTATTTGTATGATTGTTAGATTTGGTTTGCTGATACTTTGTTGTGAATTGTCCCTTCTAAGTTCATGGAAGATACTGGTCTCTCACATCTCTTTTTGCATTGTCTTTGTCTGGTTTTAGAATAAGGTAGTACTGGCTTCATCAAAATGAGTTGGGAAGTATTCCTTTCTCTTTCATTTTCTGATAAAGATTGCGCAAAATTGCTGTTAATTCTTCTTTAAATGTTTGGTAGACTTCTCCAGGGAAATCATCTAGGCTTGGAAATTTATTTTTCAGGAAATCTTAAATTAAACATTCAATTTCTTCAGTACTTACAAGGTTATTCAGATTGTCTTTTCGTCTTGGTTTTGTTTTTTTTTTTTTTTTTTGGCAGGTTTTGGTTTTTGAGGAAGTGGTTCATTTCTTTTATGTTGTCAAATTTATGAGAAAAAACTTGTCCATAGTATTCCCATATAATCTCATTAATGGCTGCAGTCTGTAGTAATATACCTTATTTCATTCCTGAGACTTGAGATTTGTGTCTTCTCTTTCGTGTTCTAGAGATTTTTCAATTTTATTTTCAAAGACTCAGCTTTTTATTTCATTGATTTTCTTTCTTTTTTTTTAATGTTTATTTATTTATTTGAGAGAGAGAGAGAGCACGAGCACAAGCCAGAGGGGCAGAAAGAGACACACAGAATGTGAAGCAGGCTCCAGGCCCTGAGCTGTCAGCGCTCAGCCCGACACAGGGCTCGAACCCATGAACCATGAGACCATGACCTGAGCTGAAGTCAGACACTTAACCGACTGAGCCACCCAGGTGCCCCATTTTTCTTGTTTTTTCTATTTTTAAATTGCATTGATTTCCACTCTATGTTTGTGATGTCCTTTCTTCTTACTTTGGGTTAATTTTGCTACTATTTTTCTAGCATCTTGAAGTAGGGACTTAGGTTATTGATTTGGGTTCTTGCCTTGTTAATCATTTAGTGCTATAAACTTTCATCTCAGCTTTAGTTGCATCCCACAAATTTTGATACATTGTCTTTGTTTTTAATCAATTATATGTATTTTTAAATTTTCCTTCAAGGCTTCCTCTTTGACCCATGATTTCTTTAGATGTGTTTTGTTTAATTTCCACATTTAGAGATTTTCCTGATTTATTATAGTTGGAGAATGTACTCAGTATGATTTCAATTCTTTTACATTTGTTGAGGGTTTTTTTTTTTTTTTTTTTTTTTTTTTTTTGGCCCAGGAAATGATCTATATTGATGACTGCTTCATGGATACTTGAAAATGCTTGGTGCTTGGAATGCTTCTAGGAAAAATGTGTAGGAGGGAACACTTGCTTCCAGCAGGTCACTATATTCCCTTTTAGATACTCATTTTCCCTTCAATTTTTTTTAACCCAGAAGGAAATATTTAAGTATATTTTTATCAAATTGTCAAAGAACAGAAAAATATCTATTTTTACAAGTTATTCCACATAACAGAAAGTAAGTAAAGCTGTTTTTAAAAATTTTTTTTTTATTTTTGAGAGAGAGACAGAGCATGAGCTGGGGATGGGGAGGGCCAGAGAGAGAGGGAGACACAGAAGCCAAAGCAAGCTCCAGGCTCTGAGCTGTCAGCACAGAGCCCAACAAGGGGCTCAAACTCACAGACCGCGAGATCATGACCAGAGCTGAAGTCAGACACTTAACCCACTGAGCCATCCAGGCACCTCAAGTAAAGCTGTTTTTGAGGCAAATACAATCTGGGTAAAATAAAAACTGCATAGTCTCTGTAGGAAAAGAAAATTACAGGCCAATGTCACATAGGAATATAATTGTAAAAATCATGCAGGAAATATTAGCAATTCTAATCCACTAGTGTATTAAAATAATGATTTGTCATGCCCAAGTCAGGCTTTTATACCAGGAAAGCAAAGATGGTTCTTCCATTAGAATAAATGTAGATAAAATTCATCTCATTAATATGCTAAAGGAGAAACAACATAAGCATCTCTCAAAAGATAGAGAAATCACTCAATAAAATGTAGAACTTGGGGTGCCTGGGTGACTCAGTGGGTCGGGGGTCTGACTCTTGGTTTTGACTCAGGTCACGATGCCAGCCAGGGTCATGGGATCAAGCTCCATAGGCTCTGCACGGAGTGTGGAGCCTACTTGTGTTTCTCTCTCTCCCTCTGTGTGTCACTCCCCTAACATGCTCTCTCTCTCTAAAATTAAAAAAAAAAAATGTAGGGGCATCTGGGTGGCTCAGTTGGTTGAGTGTCCGACTTTGGC
The DNA here is from genome assembly GCF_027475565.1 of Acinonyx jubatus. Taxonomy (NCBI): domain Eukaryota; kingdom Metazoa; phylum Chordata; class Mammalia; order Carnivora; family Felidae; genus Acinonyx; species Acinonyx jubatus. Next base: position 18,782,584 of record NC_069386.1, read on the forward strand.
TCAGGTCATGATCTTGTGGTTCATGGGTTCAAGCCCTGCATCAGGCTCTGTGCTGACAGCTCAGAGCCTGGAGCCTGCTTTGGATTCTGTGTCTCCTTCTCTCACTGCCCCTCCTCCACTCACACTCTGTATCTCTCTCTCAGAATAAATAATAAAAACAATTTTTTAAAAAAAATGTAAAACTCATTCATATGAAAACTTACAGCACCTAAATATAGAAGAAAATATCTTAAAAATGAATTGGTAGTTATCAAAAACCTACTGCCAACAGCATATTGAATAGTGAAACAATGTATTTAATAATGAAAAAATGCTTATTATCACCACTACTATTTAAGATTGTACTGGAGTTCCTAAATAATGCAATCAGCCAAGAATAAGAACTAGAAAAGTAGATGAAATTATAGATGATATGATCATTTACATTAAAAAACATACAAGAAAATAAATGGATAAAATAATAAAATTAATAAGGCAGTGAAGAAGTATACAGATAGGAAGTAAAGTTACAAAAATCAGTAATGCTGTTTTATATGTGCAATGAGTAACTAGAAATGGAATATTTATGGGGGCGCCTGGGCCTGGGTGGCTCAGTCGGTTAAGCATTCTCATCCAACTCTTGATTTCAGCTCAGGTCATGATCTCACCATCTGTGGGTTTGAGCTCTGCACTGACAGTGCGGAGCCTGCTTGGGATTCTCCCTCTCCCTCCCTCTCTGCCCCTACCCTGCTTTCTCTCCCCCCCAAAATAAATAAATAAACTAAAAAAAAATTTTTTTTTAATTTCACAATTGTAAAACATAGGCATCCAGAAATAAACCTAACAAAAATGTGCGAACTTTATGGAGATCATTACAAAATGCTGAAAGACATAAAAGAGAAAAACACAGAATTAGATATTCTCTGTTCATTCATAGAAGGAATCAGTCCCCTAGCGATTTAGCCAATGTCCCTCCAAATAAATGAGCACATTGAGCGCGATTCCAATTAAAATTCTTTGGCTCTTTGATTCACTTCGGAACACTGTTTCTAAAATTCGTATGAAACAATAAAGGAGTTTGAATAGCTGAATCAACTCTAAACAGTCATCACGGAAAACCTCACCCTACAGACATTAAGCCGTTTTACAAAGCCAGAGTAATTAAAATAGTGAGACACTGGTGCTGAGACTGGCAGCCAGTGTCATGGGATGCAATGGCCCAGAGACAGTCACGGACATTTATCAGAACACAGTGTTTATAATAGAGGCAGCATCGTGATGCCCTTGGGAATAGCCGCTTGGATAGAAAAAAAAAAAAAAAAAACACACAAAATCCAACTTTAGATGAATGCTGTGAAGAAAAGGAAAGAGGGGCAGTAGCTGTTAAGAACAGCGGGAACGAGGCAGTTTTGCTGTGTTGTTTTTCTTTTCTTGTTTTATGGAGACAGAGACCTGAGTGCAAAGAAGCCGATGGGGAGGCAGAGTGTGAGTTTACTACAGGGAGAGAGTGGTGTCTGTTTCTGTAGGTGGTCAGTTTCTGTAGACCTTGGCAGGGGGATGGGAGATGTGAGCAAGTTCTATATCTGGCCCAGGAAAAGGCGGGAGTTTCTGTATTTCTATTTGCCACCATTCCATGTAAATTTCCCTGGCGCACTAAGCATATCTACATTTTTGGACACTGATCGGCAGTAACCAGAGACTCCATGGGAGGCTTCGTGTCTGTGAAGGTCAAACTCAGAGAACTTAGCTGCTGCCTCTCAAGGACAAGGACCAGGGGAGATCATCAGCTCCAAACTAAGGGAGGAATGCTATACATAGGAATCACTCTGTGGTTCCTCTAATGTCTACCCAGGTAAGAGTAAGTCAGCATGTGCTATGCAACTCTGCCCTCATGTAGTAAAATGAAAATGCCTTCAGCAAGGGGTGAGGTGCATTTAGTATGTTTGATTTAACAAGGGTGGGACCTGTAAAATTATGATTCTGCCGAAGGGTTAAGGTCTTAAAACAGCCTTGCTTATCTCTTTATTATTCATCGCATGCTCTAAAACCAACTAACCAAATGAACAGTGTAAACAGGAATGAAAAGATACCCGGGCTTCATGCTTACTAAAAAGAGGGAACCACCACATTGGGTGGGAGTCCCAGGGCTGGACCAAACAGGTTGGGACAGGTGGGGGGATTAGAGAGACGGGGTGTGGGGGTAGGTATGCGACCCAGTGCAGCCAAGGAGAATAGAGCCAAGGAGTGACCGACAGCAAACCCAAGCTCTGGAATAAGCCCCCAGGGTCAAAAGGCAGCCTGATCCATGGCAGGGATCATATCTGAAGGGTGAGCAGAGGGTAGAAAGTTGGGTGAGCCCAACAGGAACATGGCAGGAAGAAAGGAGGAGGTTCTGGGCTTTGGTAGGAGCAGGGGACATGGGCCTGGGGCTCCCTTCCATCCATCGGGCTAGCCAAACAGGACTGCATGCCCAAGGAGACAGGCACCAAGTGAACTGAAAATTAGAGATATGAATCAGTTCTGTGAACAAAAATCTGGGGCTTCTGGAGCAAAATAAAAAGGAGCCAGCGGCTATCCAGGGTCCAGAAACAATAGCTATCAATCCAAGCATCTGTTAGAACTCAGCATTAATTTGGCAACATCAGTGGTAGCCCCATGGAGGTGGGCTTGGGGGTGGGGTTTGAGTGTTGCTGGAATCCCCCCAGTGACACTCCCAAACCCCACCCTGTCCCTGTCCCATGGAAGCTCTAGTTGCTGTCCACAAGGCTGAGTATCTTTTGCTCTGTTCATGCTTTTCAGCCATTGTATCTGGGCTCTAATGGCACTGAAAAGTTCCAAAATAGTCTCACATTGCAAAAGATCCCTGGTCTTTGAAGCTGGATTGCTTCAGACCTACAGAAGAGATGTTGGTGTCCTGGAATGAGCTTCATTTCCTCTAACAAGAAACCCAGCCACCTGTGGATGGGTTTTTATCATTATCTTCATAATTTTCAGTACTGGCAGGTGTGAAAAGTTTCCTCCAGGCAAGTGGCTTTGTAGCTGTGAGAAACACAGCCCAGGCAAGAGAGAGAGACAGAGACAGAGACAGAGACAGAGAGAGTGTCTGTGTGTAGGTCCCACCCCCCACCCCCCTGGGTGGTGTTGGGTGTCTGTGGGTGCATACCTGCCCACAGCCAACCTGGGACAAGTTGGGCCCCACAGCCTGGGGTCTAATAACATGGCCTGAGCCCTCTCTGCTTTCAGGTGTCTAGGCCTCTCCAGCATCCACCCCCTGGGACACAGGGGATGTAAGTGTTGTTGGGCCATTCAGCCGGAAACCTGGGAGCAGTGGCTCTGACAGGGCTCCAGGTGCCCCGGTCACTGTGGATGGAGATTAGACGCCAATCTCCTTTCCTAGGACACACTATCCGGCAGGCTTGTTTTCAGCCAGACAATCGACCACTGTCCCTGCCTAGGGGGGCTGTTCGGCCGCCTGCCCAGGTCAATGCCAGACACGGAGCAGGAGCCATTCCCAGCATCACTGTCCCCCGGGCCCAATTAGGGTGGGTGGTATGGGCCCCAGAGACGTCCCAGAGTGACTGGCCCTGCTACTGCCCAAGGCTCCTTGCTACCACACATCAAAGGTGGCCAGGTTGGAACCCACTTCCCCTTAGTCACAAGGACAAGTTAAACAGTCTCAGGTGTCCCTGGATGTCCCCTTCTGCCTGTTTGTTTTTGTGTTTATCCCCACAAATAGGTCACAGCATTTCCTATGGTGCTGAAAAAGGCAGAGCAAGCAATGGCATGTATTCAACAACCAAGTAGAAAGTAAAACAAAGTAAAGAAAAAAAATCTTGTCTTCGAAGCCAATAGCATGTAGCTAGCTAGCCTGCAGGGAACACAAGGCCACTCCCTGGCCAGTCTGCTTTGAGGTGGAAATGCAAGGTGTTGTCACAGCTCATGCAGCAGGGTGACACTGTCATGGAATCATAGCGAACAGCCAGCAGCCGTCTTGTCTGAGGTTGGATGTGGATCAAATGCATTTCTGTGGGCCAGGAGGTTCTCTGATCCCCACTTGTCTCTGGAAACAGATGACAGAGCCCAGGACAGGATAATGTAATGGAATTTGGGCCGTGGGGCTAGAGTATGCCATTCCCAATGCAGCCAGGCTGTGCACTGATTGGGCCTGCAGACGCCATGTTGGTACGTATGGCTCCCGCACAGATACAGTGGCCCTAGCAGTGAGTCCTGGGGAGAGTCTGGGGGTGGGGGGTGGGGCTCCTGCCAAGAGTTATTCTGCATCCACAATGGAGTGAGAAGCTCCCTGCTGTGCCCAGCAAGCACGGAGCCTCTTGAAGCCCTGACCACTCTCTTTTCCTATCACACAAAAGACCTATTGATTTCATTAGGCAGTTCCCCTTCTTGGGCCTAATTGAGCTCTCCAGGGACATTTCTCCCAAGCTATTCCTTAAGCAAAGCTTAATAATATGTGCTGTGTCCTTCGCCTGGCTATTTACATGTGCCCAAGACTCTGTGAGCTTGAAGCTTCCTGGGCCCCTAATGGTGGGATCAGGGACTTGCTTGCCCACCCTGGGTCACCAGTGGCTGAAGGCACCCAGAGGTCACCAAGAGCCTCCAGGGCCAAGAAGTCTGCCTCTGCCACACTGGGTGTTTATTAAGGACGGCGATTGAAGCTCCAGCTATTTGGAGGCAGCGGATACTTTATGAATAAAGACATTGTACTTATTTATAGGGACGGTAAACCAACCTGGGAAGTATAGTCGGAGTTTCCACCCTCAGGCTCTGGATGAACTTGGGATATCAGGCCGGAAGGCATTATTTCCTGTCAACGATTTAAACTCCAATCCAGCCAACCAGGAACACTGTGGATAAACACACAGGGGCCTGTTAAACACGTAACTGTGGGCGAAAGTGAGTTTATCCCTCCCCAGGCCAGGTATCAGATGTTCACTTTCCAGTCCATGGAGGACTGGTAAACAGCCGCCGGGGAGTTTCCTGCCCTTTTAATTGGAGTGGTTCTTGAAGCAGATGTCCATTGTGAGGAAGACGTGGATGACAGCTCTGAGGCCTCCGGCCATTGAGGCTGAAAACACGGAGAAGGCCCAGTAGGCCAGAACAGGAAAGTATCACTCAAGGGTCAACTCAGTGGGCCTTAAATCTCCTACCCAAAGCAGCACCTTCCGTAGTTTACAACCTTTTGGCATAATATGAAGAAATTTAAAATGTTATTAAGTGTGTTGTATTCAAGCCAGATTCCAACAATGCTTAGAAAGTCTCTTCTGAAAAAAAAGCTGTTCTCAATCTGTTTTCTGAACTTCACTTTTTAGAGCCTGACCTTGGGGCACAAGGCTCCTTTCTTTCCCCCCCCATTCCCACCTGTCCCCGTCAGGGCTGACACACAAACACACATTACACTTGCTCACTTTGAGGAACACATTCCCAAAACCTGTTTCCAAATTACTGATAGTGAGATTGTGCTTGCAAGCAGAGCTTTTACAGATGAGTTTGAGATTTGAAAGTGTTTAGTCTTGCCAAGGGAGCTGGAGAAGGGCAGAAATAATAAATAAGAGCAGGCATCAATGCAACAGGGAAACAATAGATAAAATCAATGAAAGTAAATATGGTTCTTTGAAAAAGTCGATACAATTAATTAACCTTTAACCAGATTGATCAAGAAAAAAAAATGACAGAAGAAGCAAAATACCACCATGGGGAAGGAAAGGGGCTTTGAAAGGCATCAGCAGAGTAATAAAAGGATACCATGAACAACTCTATGAACATAAATTCAACAACTGAGATGAAATGGACTGAGTTCTTAAAAGCCATAAGGTGCCAAAAATAAAAAAGAAATCTACAAATTGAATTTGTAGTTTAAAAACCCTCCAAAAAAGGCAAACTCCAGGCCCAGATGGTTTCACTGGTGAATTTGGCCAAATGTTTAAAAGAGAAATTGCAGGGGCGCCTGGGTGGCTCAGTCAGTTGAGTGTCTGACTTCAGCTCAGGTCATGATCTCACGATCTGTGAGTTCGAGGCCCCTATTGGGCTCTGTGCTGATAGCTCGGAGCCTGGAGCCTGTTTTGGATTCTGTGTCTACCTCTCTCTCTGCCCCTCCCCCACTCATGCTCTGTCTCTCTCTCTCTCTCTGTCAAAAATAAATAAAACATTTAAAAATTTTTTAAAAATAAAAATAAAGGAGAAATTGCAGTGGGGCACATACGTGGCTTAGTCAGTGGAGCATCTGACTCTGGGTTTCTGTTAAAGTCATGATCCCAGGGTTGTGGGATCGAGCCCCGCAAGGGGCTCCATGCTGATCATGAAGCCTGCTTGGGATTCTCTCTCTCTCTCTCTCTCTCTCTCTCTCTCTCTCTTCGCCCCTGTCCCCTGAGTGGACTCTCTCTCTCTCTCTCAAATAAAATTTAAAAAATAAAAGAGAAATTACAGCAATTCTTCACAAATTCTTCCAGGTAATAAAAAAGGAGGGAACCCTTCATAACTCATTTTAGGAGGAGGCCAATGTTACTCTCATGATAAAACCAGATAAAGACAAGTACAGGAAAAAAAAAACATAACCAATATCCCCATGAATATAGATCCAACAATCCTCAATAAAATATTAGCAAATTAAACATAAGAATATAAAAAATAATATATCATGGGTAAGCAGAGTTTACCCTGAGATAAAGATGGGTCAACACTTGAAAAGTAATGAATGTAATTCACCACATGAATAGCCCACATTAGTCAGGATTTTTCAGAGCAACAGGAATAATAGGACACACACACATACACACACGCACACACAAATAACAAAATAAAGAGAAAATATTCATGAGAATTATTATTGTCCTCATTTCTGTAACTGGTCATGCAGCTGTAGCTGGTAATCATAGCTACCTTCTTCCATATTCCCTTTGCCTTCTGCCAGTCATGACCTCCACTGGTTGTGGTTTTTTTACCTGGTGGGGTAACTCAAACCTTAATTCGTGAAGGGTCTGGTCATCAGTAGCCCTGCTTGGATTGGGTTGCTGTAATTATCCATTGAACTTAATCACAAGGCATTGTGACACTAAGAGACACTGTAGGGGATCTCTTGTATTCCAGACATCCTCTTCCTCACCTCCATTGTAGTGTAGCAACTCAATTTCCTGCTGGCATTCAGGATCACTCACCTCAGCCAACAGACTTCTTTCTTTGTCTATTGACTCAGAGAAATGAGGAGTCCAAAATGGTTGGGTGATGATCTTAACTTCCAGTTCAATGACATCAGTATTGGGTCTCCTGGTGAAAGCATTTCTTCTTCTGGAACTAAGACCTCCAGGCCAGCAGAGTATAACATTGTGGGAACAGGAATCAAAAATGTCACTACTAGATCACTAGGAGTAGTAGTGAGTGGTGTCACTTCTATATCTACCCCTTGATTCATGGATCCATGAATCCTGGCTATGGAGGAAACAATAACATATATTTGGTGCTGATTCAGAGAATATGCAGTCTTCTGAAGAACCCTGCCCCAGCCCTGCAAGGTATTGCCACCTAGTAGGCACTCTAGATGAGTCTTCCAAAGGCCATTCTACCATTTCAGTATGGGGGAAACATGGTAAGACCAGTGAATTTCATGGACATGGGCCCATTGTGGCCTTTCATTTGTAGTGAATTGAGTTCTTTGACCAGAAGTAATGCTGTGTTGGAATACCATGATGATGAATAAAACATTCTGTAATTCCATAGTTGGATGACAGTTTTAGCAGAAACATTTTGTGCAGGAAAAGCTAATTTGTATCTAAAGCATCTATTCCAGGGGCACCTGGGTGGCTCAGTCAGTTGAGCGTCCAACTTGGGCTCAGGTCATGATCTCACGGTTTGTGGGTTTGAGCCCTGCATCAGGCTCTGTGCTGACAGCTCAGAGCCTGAAGCCTGCTTCGGATTCTGTGTCTCCCTCTCTCTCTGCCCCCCACCCCACTCACACTCTGTCTCTCTCTCCTTCAAAAATAAATAAACATTAAAAAAAATTAAAGTGTCTATTCGAGTAACAACAAAATGCTACCCCTTTCATAGAAGTGGTCCATTGAAATCAACCAGTCACCAGGTAGTTGGCTGATTACCCCAGGGAATGGCACCATAAGGGGAACTCAATGTTGGTCTCTGTTGCTAGAGGATTATGCCCTTGGCCTTGGTAAATGGAAGTCCATGTTGCTGAGTCCATGCATAACCTGCATCCCCACTGTGTCCACTTTGTTCATGAACCCACTGAACAATGACAGATTGGGGAAAGAGGCTGACTGGTATCCACATGACAGGCAGGTCATCTGATCCACTTGATTATTAAAACTCTCCTCTGCTTAGGTCACCCTTTGGTGGGCATTGACATGAGACACAAACATCTTCACGTTTTTTACCTATTCAGAGATAACCATCCACATACCTCTTACCCAGAATTCCTTATCACCAATTTTCCAGTTGTGTTCCTTCCAAATCCCTGACCATCCAGCCAAACCATTGTCTACAGTCCATGAATTGGTATATAATCACACATCTAGCCATTTCAAGCAAAATAATCACCCAGGTGCACTGTTTGAATTTATTCCCACTGGGAGGATTTCCTTTCACTATTGTCCTTCAGCATATTCCAGAAGGGGGCTGAGGTGCTGTAGATGTCGACTTGTGAGTGATATCTGCATATCATGCAAAACCATCTGTAAACCAGGCCCAACTTTTCCCTTCCTCTGTTAGCTGATTGTGGAGAGCTCCCCATTAAGCCATAGGTGAAGACAGGGAAAGAGGTTAGTATAGCAGGAATAGGGAACATGGGTCTTTGTGCCACTTCTCCATGTGATTTACTTGCACCTTCAGGGTCTGCTCTGACCCAATCACATATATGCCACTTCATTTGATGATAAAGTGCCACTGTGCACAACCATCTTTATGGCTTAGTGTGTCAGACAACATCCAGTTCATCACAAGTGGCTCAGGTCATATGGTAACTTGGTGGCCCATGATTAAATGTCCAGTCTCTAATGAGGCCTAGGTTCAGACCAAGAGCTGTTTCTCAAAAGAAAAGTAGTTATCTACAGAAGTGAAAGGGCTTTGCTCCAAACCTGACTGTTATGGTTCTAGAAGCAAAGAAGTATATATGTGTGTGGGGTGGGGGGTGGGGTGGGGGGTGGATGGGAGGGGGCGGAGGGTCTGAAAAGAATCAGCATTGTCTTGCATGGCAATTGTCTCAGGGAGACTGTGACCATTTCCTCTGGCAATGTACGGTTAATCCCTTCAGATGGGGGACAGAAAGGCTGCTTCTACTGGGAATGGAAAGGCTGCTTCCACTGGCAAAGAAGACTCATCAGAATTTAAGGACTCAATGTCCCCAGGTTCATCAGGGTCTTCCCCTATATCCCCATTCCAACTTTCTCAATGAAAATTACTTTAACAGTAGATACTTTGCAATATTGGGAATTAAATTTGCATTGTAAGTCAGCCACTCACATGGGGAGATACACTCTTTGGTTTTCAGCAATCTTAGTTCTGGAACTACTGGAGATATGGGTCCCTTTAAGAGTAGATGTGGAAGATTTCAGGTCATTCATTGAACAACTGAGCTAGAAATTTGAATCTCTGAGCTCATCCTTTTCTTTCCCCATTTTGCCCAGCAATGTTAGGAGAAATCAGCCAATCTCATTATACTCATTAGTTTGATAAAAGTGTTTTAAAGTATCATATATATGATACTATAGACTCTTGCTTTTTATAAGTTGATTAAGAATATCCAGTGGTGACATTTTACATATCTCTATTGCCAGATCCTGCCACAGACTATTGGTGTTCTGTTTACTACCAGAAACAAAATGATTGTGTCTTTAAACCTAATCAAATTAGAGAACCAATTCTAGGAACCCTAGGACCAATTCAGAAAGTTTATCCTTAAGAAATTTTGTTCCTCTAGAACCACTCTTGTTACCAAAATCTGGTAACAAAATCTAGGTTCCAGGCTCTGAGCTGTCAGCACAGAGCCCGATGTGAAGCTTGAACCTACAGACCATGAGATCATGACCAGAGCTGAAGTTGGATGTTCAACTGACTGAGCCATTGAGGCACCCCAAAAAACCATGATTTTTTTAAAAAAAAATTTGGCAAATCAGGAAGTGAATTTCCTCAGTCTGATAACGGGCATATACAAAACAACTACAGCTAACATAATTCTTAACAGTGAAATCTTAACTGGGAGACACAGTTGGTTAAACATTCAATTCTTGATTTTAGCTTAGGTCATCGTTTCACAGTTCATGCAATCAAGCCCCATATGTCAGCTGTCAGCACAGAGGCTGCTTAGGATTCTCTCTCTCTCTCTCTCTCTCTCTCCGCCTCCCCTGCTCTCTTTCTCAAAATAAATGAATAAAAAAATAGTAAAAGACTGAACACCTTCCCTTTAAGCCTGGGAACTAGGCAAGGTTGTATACTTTTACTGCTCAGTACCATACTGGAATGTTAACAAATGTAATAAGGCAAGAAAAAGAGTTAAGAGATATTCAGATTTGAAAGAAAAAATAAAACTATTCCTATTCAGAGAAGACATTATTATCTTTGTAGAAAATCTCAAACAACCTATTTTAAAAATAAGCTCCTTGAACTAATAATTGGGTTTATCAGGGTCATAGCACTTAGGAGCAATATACAAAATCAATTGCATTTCTATATAATAATAACAGACAATTGGAAACTGATATTTTTACAAAATAGTAATATTTACAGAAGTTTTCAAAAATTAAATAGATATAAATGTAATATTTGCAGGATCCGAATTCTAAAAAATACAAAATCCAATGAAAAAGATCAAAGAAGACCTAAATAAACAAAGTGATGTACTGTGTTCACAGATTGGAAGAATTACTTAATGTTAATCTCCCTAAACTGATTTATAGATTTAATCTTAGTAAGATTCTTTGTACATATAGACCAGTTGATTCTAAAGTGTATGCACAAAAGCTAATGAAATAGAATAGCCAAAACAATTTTGAAAAAGAACAAAGTTCAAGGACCCATATTATCTGATTTTAAAGCATATAATGAAACTCCAGTGATCAATACAGTGTAGTATTGACAAAAGACTAAAGATACACATCTCAGTGGAATGGAATAGAAAATCTGGAGATAAGTCACACAAATATGGCCAACTGAATTTTGACAAAGTTGCAAAGGCAGTTCAGTACAGAAGGAATAAAATTTTCATTAAATGGTTCTGGAATGTCATGTGCAAAAAAAAAGAACCTTGATTTTCACCCCACACCATATTAAAAACTGTTATTTTTAACTCTTATTTGAGTTGAAAAGTTAACTCAAATAAGATTAGAGACCTAAATGTAAAATATAAAACTTTTAGGAGAAAAATCTTCATGACTTTAAGTTAGTGAAAGAATTCTTAGATATGACACCAAAAAGAAGTTTCTCCACAAAAGAAAAAATTGATAAATTAAATCCAATCAGAATTAAACTTTTGCTCTGCAAAGGGTACTCTTTAAAGAATTAAAAGACAAACCAGGGGTGCCTGAGTGGCTCAGTCTGTTGAGTGTCTGACTTTCGCTCAGGTCATGATCTTGCGGTTCATGAGTTCGAGCTCCACATTGGGCTCTGTGCTGACAGCTCAGAGCCTAGAGCCTGCTTCAGATTCTGTGTCTACCTCTCTTTCTGCCCCTCCCCCAATAACACTCTGTCTCTCTCCCAAAAATAAATAAACACCAAAAAAAAATTAAAAAGAAAAACCACAAACCATAGGCTGGGAGAAAATACCTGCAAATCATGAATCAAAGAACTTGTATCCAGAATATGTAAAGAATTCTCAACAAAGAGAAAATAATAACAAGATGAACAAAACATTTGAACAGATACTTTATAAAGAGGATATATGGATAGCAAATGAACACATGAGCAAATGCTCAATATCATTAACTATTAGGGAAATGCTTATTAAAACCACAATGAGATACCACTACACACTTATTAGCATGGCAAAAAATAAACAAAAAACCCAAAAATGTGAACAATATCAGGTGTTGGCAAGGTTGAAAAGCAATTGGAACTCTCATATATCCATTGTTGGTAGGAGTGCAGAATGTACAGCCACTCTGGAAAATAGTTCAGCAGTTTGTTTTAACAAGCTATTGATATGCACGGCAACTTGGATGAATGTCAAGGGCATTATGGTAGTGGAAGAAGTCATTTTCAAAAACTATTCACCATGTGATTCCATTTATATGACATTCTGGGAAAAGCAAAACTGTATTGATAGGGAACAGGTTACCTGTTTGCCATGGGTTGAGGGCAAAAGGAGGATTTGACTACAAATCCCTTGGCAACACAGGGGATTTCTTTGGAGTATTGAAAATGTTCTGTATCCTATATGTAATGGTAGTTATAGGAATCTATGCATATGTAAAAACTCCCAGAACTATTCACAAAGAAAAGTAAATTTTATAGTGTATAAATTAAAGCATTAAAAATTCATAAGTTTCATATTGTATGTATATATTATAACATACAGATCTAATATATATATATATATATATACACACACACATATATATCACACACACACACACATACATATATACATATGAGTCTCAAATCTCTAAAAGTCATTTTGTAATACGAAACTTTTACCAATGGGCTAGAAATCTTTTAAATGAGGAGAAAAGAAAAAAATCATTTTAGAATGCTTAATTATACATAATTTATTGATGAATAGAGTCTGTAGGTTTTATAAAATGTTTTGTGGGCATTGGATTCCTAAAATTACAGTTGTCACATTTCTTGGGTATAATTAGGTGGGGAATAGCATTTTACATTGTTTAAAAAGAGGGAGTGGGGAAGAAATGTCAAAGCTTTTCTGTCTGGCTTAAATGATAGGTCAAACTGCACAGAAATCTCTCTGGTTTTGGAAACTGGCATTTGGGTCTAGATTGTCCAATTATCTGAGCCATCAGCCTCAAGTCTGAGCTGTCCACAATGATGCTTTCTAGGCCCAAGGCCAAGGCCGCTAGGCCAGAAAAAACCTTCACTGACGTCAGGAGGCAAAACTGGAGAGGAAGGGAGGGAAGGACCCTGCAGTGATCTGTGTCTGCCTTGAAGGAGATATTTGACTGGTACTGTTCAGGATAAGAATTTTTACCTTTTCAAATTAGCTCATTATGATACGGCATATCGGAGCTCACTCAAAAATCCCAGTTCATACTTTGGAAGGAGCCTAAGATTCTGCAGCTGGAAGACTTCTGTCTTGTTCTCTTTCTGACAGTATATCTCCTTCCCAACAAAGCCCACAGTGAAATCCCTCCCAAACTGTGGAGCCATAAGGTGAAAGGCCCCCATCCATGCCAGCTCCTCAGAGACAAATCCTCGTTGTATCTGGGGATGGTGTTCAGCTTGAGACTCCAGTATTTCAAGAAGGTTCCCATATTCCTCATGCTTGGATATGAATCTTACCTTCATAAAGCCATCACCACCTAGTTGGAGATAACTTGCCAATAGTTTGCTTTCTCACAACTTATTGGGTGATTTATAACTTGAACACTGTGCCAGCTTCTTGCAGCAGCCTGCATGGATTGATGTGAAGGGCTCTGGAAATCATCTGCTCTCTGAAATATCTTCCCCATTGGCCCCCAAATGTTTCTAATGTTTACTCTTTGGACTAAGTTATTAACATGCAAATGTTAACCAGGATGGAGTCATCCGTTAGGTCAACACCACACAGTAAGTTGGCTATTTTACCAAGAAAGAGAACCCTGGAGAGATGGGACTGAGAAGGTTTGACATCAAGGAAGAAAGCATTTAGAATATAGGACGTTAGGGTGGTTCTATGCACTGGGGGCCTGAGAGAAGGGGAGGAACAAGGGGCAGGTAAGGGTACACCCCACACCTTGCCACGTTTGTCATTCCTTGTACCAAGATGACCCTCCTCTCCTAGAGCATCTGTCAGGTGCCTGAGTGTGTATCTTTCCTTGAGTTTCTTGCACTGAGTGAAGAAAACCAGTATGATTCCTGCATCCTGCCAGCTAACACATCAGCACAACCACACTGCCAGATCAAAATATTAGAAACAGACATCAATTAATAAATTGAGGGTTTACATTTTTATATTAATGAAAAGCAAATGGGTCTATGTGTTTGGTGAAAGAATGCGTGAGGAAGGAATTGTAGTAGGAAATCAACACCCATTATCTAAATATTGGAGGAATTTCTTAGCGGGCATATATACCAGAAATATTTTAAGAACTGGGAAGCAGAGTACTTTAGTGAACTGGCAAAGAGAGGGCATTCCAGTGCAGACATGACTTTAGAGAAAGAGTGGAACAGAAATGGAATGTTAAAAGATAGGTGGATATGGGCAAAATGTGGTGGGGGGATGGAAGACAAACCTTGAAAATGATACAGCCCAGTGTGGACATACTTCTGTCTTGTGCCCTTGATGTCCACTAGATTTGGGGTGCCCATGTCAGATCTCTAGCTCTTCAAAGGTGATGGTCTCTTGGAGGGACCCTCTGGCAGATGCAGGTCACCTTGGGCCTGAGATTCCAGTCATCCTGGACTGAGAAGTGGACAAGCTGGGCAACAGAGATTGGGGAAACTCTGCTGGTTCATGCCCATGAACACTCAAAATTCATTTGTGCCTAGTTATCCCATCAAGAGCATCCCTCCCACCCTCCCCCTGCCCAGCCCTGTGGGAACTTGGCCTGGCCTCCCTTCCTCCCTGGGCACATGACTTATATTTCCTTTCCAGCTATCTTTGGGGACCACTTTAAAAAACATTTTATTATGGAAATTTTCAAATATTCTCAAAAGCAGAGAAACTAGACAAATGTACCTACATGTACCAATCATCAGCTTCAACAAGTATTAAGTCATGGATAAGGTTGTTAAACCTATACTTTGACTCCCCCTCCACTTCCCCTTACTGCATTATTTCAAAGCAAATCCAAGATATCATACCATTTTGTCAGTAAATAATGAAATGTGCATACCCAAAAAGTTAAAGACTCGTTTCGAAAAAAAAAATGATAAGCACAATATCATTACCACATTTAATATTTTAACCCTCCCAAAATTAGTGTCATCAGATATATGGGATTTTTCCTGAGGGTCAGCACTGGAATTGGTGAAATGAGAGATATGGGTCAGGGCTCAGGCTCTGAGTTCCATGGTAGGGCCATCCTAGAAATCTGACAACCTTGGCAGAACCCACTGTTTTAAGCTTCATGCCCCTTGACTTGGTCCACTCTCCTTGCCTTCCAGCTCTGTATTAAGTGTAGAATAGGAAAGAAAAAAAACAAAAAAACAAAAAAACAAAATCTACCTGTGCTTGATGAATAACCCTGGTCTCTCTTACTTATTAGCTGCCTGGTCTTGGGCCAACACTTAATGACAGTTTCCTCATCAATGAAACGTGACAATAGCACATCATATGACAGTGATGATCATTGAGGACAACGATTTGTCAAATATTTGTTAAACACCTGCTTCACAGTGGGAACTCATAATTGTCCCTCCAATTTTGATTCTGAACTTGATGACATCACTGATTTGTTGACTTAGCATCAGATATCAGCTTGTCTCCCGCCCACCCTTGAGAAGTCCATCCCACTGGCTATCGTTTTACTTTAAACCCACCTATATCATTACATCTGAAGTAGGTTTCTTGTAGACAGCATGCAGTTGAGTCATAATTGTTCATCTAGTCTGCCAATTTCTGGTGTATTTAGATCATTTACATTTAATGGAATCATTGATGTATTAGGGCCTAAGTTTGACACCTATTGTTTTCTGTTTGTTCTCTCTGTTTTCTCATTCCTCTGTTTTCTTTTTCTGGCTTTCTTGTTAGTTACTTAAACACTATTTAGAATCCTATTTTTATTTATCTGAAGTATTTTTTAATGTTTATTTATTTTTGAGATAGAGCATGAGCAGGGGAGGGGCAGAGAGAGAGGGAGACACAGAATCCTTACCAGGCTCCAGGCTGTAAGCTGTCAGCACAGAGACCAATTCAGGACTTGAACTCATGAACCAGGAGATCATGACCTGAGTCGAAGTCAGATGCTTAACCAACTGAGCCACCCATGTGCCCCTTATCTGAAGTATTTTAAGTATATCTCTTTGTGTCATTTTCTCAGTGGTTGCACTAGGTATTAAAATATACATACATAACTTATCATAGTCCGCTGGTATTAATATTTTACAACTTTAAGTGAAATGCAGAAATCTTAACATTTACCTTAGGTCACTTTAGCACTCCCCTCTCCATTTACAACAGAATTCCCTTAAATATTTCCTTTACATACACAGTACCATATCAAATGATGTTACAGTTTTTGCTTCAACCATCAAACTTAAATTTAAAAACTCAAGAGGAGAATAGTTTATTTAATTCTGTTTTTTCCTGTTTCATTATTTCTTACTTCCTGATGTTCCAAGTTTTCTTCTGTTATCATTTCCTTGCTGTTTGAAGAAGTGCCTTTGGTCATTCTTCCAGGGAAGGTCTTCGAGTAACAAATTCTGGTTTTTCTTTATCTTAGAATGGCTTTATTTTCTCTTCATTCCTGAAGAATATTTTTGTTGGATATAGAATTCTGAGTTCACAGTTCTTTCCTTTCAGCACTTGAACAATGTGCCACTTTCTTCTGGACTTGGTAATTTCTGATGAGAAATGCACTATCGTTGAAATTTTGTTCCCCTATAGGTAATATATTATTTCCCTCTAGGTGTTTTTCCTATGTTCTTAGTTTTCAAAAGTTTGATTATGATATATCCTGACCTGGATTTTTTTGTATTTATCCTATTTGGGATTCACTAAGCTTCTTGAATCTAGGATTACGTCCCTTTCCAAATTTGGGGAAATTTCAGGAATTATTTCTTTGAATATTTTTCCAGCCCCATTCTCTTTTCCCTTTACTCTTGGGACTCTGATAATGTGAATATTAGTTCTTGAGGGCCTGTTCATTTTCTTCCAGTCTATTTTCTGTCTTTTTTTTTTCAAAGTGGGTGATTTCTACTCATCTGTCTTCAAATTCACAGATTCTTTCTTCTATTACTTCTTATTATCTATATCAACCACATCCAGAATTTTAAAACTTTGGCTATTTATATTTTTCAGTTCTACAGTTTCCACCTAGTTCGTTTTTATATTTTTTATTTTTTTCCTGAGCTTTTCCATTTTTAGATTTGTTTCAAGAGTGTTCCTAATTGCTTATTAGAGCCTTTTTTATGATGGGTGCTTTAAAATCCTTGTCAGAAAATTGCAACACCTGAATCATCTCAATGTTAGCATCTGTTGATTGTTTTTTCTTAAGTTGTGATTTTTCCTGGTTCTTGATATAACAAATGATTTTTTTTAAATTATATCTTGGACATTTGGGGATTAGGAGACTCTGGATTCTATTAAAATCCTCCATTTTACCAGGCAGTCATTTGTTTGGACTTAGAATACAGGTCTAGTCTGCTTCATTTGTGTTACCTTGAGGCTAATCTGAAAACCTAGGTGATATTTCCTACTGTAGTGTTCAACCTTTTGTCATGTTAATTATGGAGGTTAAATATGTTAAATATGTGGGTCACTTGGGGTCATTTCATATACAGGTTTAAAAAGTTCCCTTCTCAAGCTCCTTTCACTCTGAAATCTTCCTGAGTCTCTAGTTGGGAAAGGAGGAATACAATGCCACTTCTGAGTGCAGATGGAAGTCCGTCTCCTTACTTGGCCTTTTAAACACCACCCTAGCTTGGGAATGAAAGGGCTTCCTGCTATTGCTGAATAGGGAATGGAAGTCAAGGCTCACCTCTCAGCCTCCACTGGCACTTGAGGGCTGGGGAAAGCTGGAACTGGGTGGGCATTAACAAAATGGTTTCTGTTCTGCTGTGCAGCCCTTTTCCTTGTCCTTTGGCTAGAGAGACCAGGCTTTTCTTGTGACTTTAAAAAATCTGGACCTTTTGGTGTTTTTCAGTTAGAAACTTTTCCAGCACCCAATTCAGGACATCTGGGAGATAAAAAGAAAATCCAAGAACACATTACTATATCATTCTTTAAGGCCCAAGATCCCTAGCCAGTCTGCTCTATTTTTCCCCATTATTCAGAGGCTCCCTATGTTTGTTTGTTGTATTATAGCCAAGGTTCTTAGTTGTCCACATGAGAGGAATATAAAGAAATGGGCCTAACACCATTTTGTCTGGCTTGTTGCCTTCAGAAGACTCTCTGGGACCAGGCAGAGCTGGCACCTCTTCAGTGAGAGGAACCACACCCTGTTTTGCCTCTGCCTTGGACTTAGGCATTTTCCCCTGACTTTTCCAGGATAAGGGATCTGCTTCCCAACTTGGGATGGCTCCTCTTGAAAGTTCAGCGTCCTTGGGAGTCTTGGAACCATCATGGAATTCTTTCTGGATTCCACAATCATGTATAAAAATGACTCTGTTGGCCAGAAGCATCTGGCTTGCCAGTGTGCATACTACCTGCCCCTTACTGTATTGGGGAGGTAATTGTCAAGTATCAACCACAGTATTCTCACCACAGGACTTCTGTCCCCTGAATTTCACAGCTGTGCCATAGAATTGTCCTGTCTTCAGTATCTGGAGACTAAGAAAGCCAACAATTAGGACAAGAAATCAGTCCCAGAACTGCCATTTCAACCCTGTGAACAGTTGCTAACTTAAAAAAAAAAACCTCCCCAGATCATTACAAATGCAGGTGCCTGCAGTGTTTCTTTATCTTTACCTTTGTCTCAGAGCAGAAAAATCACACTTGTGTAGTGAAGTATTTCCTTTCAAAAGGAAAGTCTCATTTGAGGCTCCAATAATCATGTTTTCTCAGAGAAATCTATTATTAAACAGAAATCCTATTGCTGTAGGTAATCTTTTATCATGTCAACTTTTTTTTTTTAGTTGTTGGATTTAGAAGTTATTTCCCCAAAAATTCCATATCAGATATCCAAAAATATGCAGAATTTAGATCCTATAATTCACAGATCTCAGATGTGCTTACCTCCAGGCTGACCAAATGGCGAGTTTTCAATGAGGATTGCCTGCAGCATCCCAGAGACACCCTACTTGGTGGATGTGACTCCAGGAATGGGCTCACTGGGCTTGCTTCCTCAGGAGAAGGCCTCTTTCATTTCTGGATTTTATGAAAATTCATTTTCTTTTACTCTGTCCATTTCCCAGTAATTCCCCAAAATAACTATTACCTGAGTATTAGTAGTTACTCAGGAGGCCTCTGCTTGTGGCTTAAATTATATGGGACTACACAGGATCTCATATGTTCTATACCCTCTTTTTAGAAAAATTAGGTCATTAGCATTAGGTGGAAGTAGATAAGGTGTTCTTGTTTGGGACAGAATAAAATCAAGATCAAAGTCCTTTCTAAAATTACTATTAAAGTCCAGGACAACTTCTAACCACCCACTAGTCTCCCCTTCATCCCGGGAATTTTCCTCTTGAATGTGGATGTAAAGGTGAGGGTGTTTTCAAAGGAAAATCCTTTCCTTTTGGTGGAAATGTTACCATTGCTTTCTGATTCTACTCATCAGTTTGGCCCACCCACTTGTTCCTCTTGAGATAAGAATGAAATTCAAAAGACACGAAGAAAATGGATTAATAGTAAATCAAGTCAAATCGTTGATGGTTGAGAACCCACCCCCCTCATCCCTCATTTTGGGAGCATAAATGGTTCCCTAACTTTTCTTTGTGGGAAAAGCCTCTCATAAGCAACTTTGAATTCCTTTTATAATTAATGTAAAACTGCAGAGTTTCCATCAACTGAATAGTGAATTCCAGCACCAGGCAGGTGATATGGATAATTTGCCTTTGTAATGACATAGAATGTTTAATCAGATGACCATGGGTAAGTCTGGGCATCCAGATCCTGGGAAATGTTCTGATTTTTGACAGTGGTCTTTGAGGATTGTCCTGGGGCCATTGAGGCAAGACACAGCTCCATCCACGGAGATCTGGCTTAAGACCTGGGGAGCTTTAGAACAGGACATAGAGGCAGGATGGTGGATGCAGAACCAGGAGAGCCCTAGAGGCCAGGAAAAACACAATCCAAGTGCTGTCATCCTGGAGAAGATGGAAAAACCCTAAGCACCCATGGGAACAGGCAGCAGGAGGGAGTCAGGCCATCAGTTGGACTGCCCCAGAGCATACACAGATGTGTAATGATTGGATACCAGATGATTAGCTCCATGGGAAGGGAATGTGGTGAGTAGGGGACGAGGAGACAGGGAACCATCAACTTTCAGGTCTCTGGAGGCCAGCTCCACTAGCCTCACAGGGCACAGAAACAAATGCCTTCATGAAATTCATCCATTTCTAGCTGGCTTCCTTCCCAGGGGTGGTGCCAATCCCTATAAGCCCAGGAAACTGGTACAAAGTTCTAGTCTTAACACTTCTTGGCTTTCCGGAATGATGATCTCCAATGATGCTGGCATTTTAAATGCTTCTCATTGACGCCCAATCCTCAGGATGTAACTCAGTCCATGAACAGATCACAGACCCAGACTGGACTTTCGGAAATGTAGAGGGGGTGCCTGTGTGGCTCAGTCAGTTGAGCGTCTGAGTTCAGCTCAAGTCATGATCTCTCAGTTCATAGGTACGAGCCCCATGTTGGGCTCTGTGCTGACAGCTCAGAGCCTGGAGCCTGCTTCAGATTCTGTGTCTCCCTCTCTCTCTGCTCCTCCCCCACTCAAGCTCTCTCTCTCTCTCTCTCTCTCTCTCAAAAATAAATAAACATAAAAAATTTTTTAATGAAATGTAGAGGATTTTATTCCACAATCTTTGGAAATCCATAAGGATTCCTTTAGCTTCTTTCTGAAAGGCTATTTTCATTGCAGATTCCACATCAAGCAATTGGCTTCCAATGACATTTCCTTCACCTTCTATCTCCCCTCCTTCTTTCTCCCCTGTCTTGTTTCCTCCATCACCCCACCCCACCCCCACCCCCACCCCCCCGCTCTCTCTCTCATTTTCAGATTCCCCTGGATAAAGTCATCCAAAGATTGTTCATAAAACAGAACTCCAGAAGTTTCTAAACTATCATTAAGTCACATGCCTTCATTTTATTTTATTTATTATTATTTTTTAATGTTTGTTTATTTTTGAGAGAGACAAAGTGTGAGCAAGGGAGAGGCAGAGAGAGAGGGAGACGCAGAATCCAAAGCAGGTTCTGAGCCATCAGCACAGAGCCCCACGCGGGGCTCAAACTCACAAACTGTGAGATCATGACCTGAGCCGATGTCATACACTTAACCGACTGAGCCATGCAGGCATCCCAACATGCTTTCATTTTAAAGGAGGAAATTAGGGTACAAATCATGAACACAGAGCAAATAGTGCTCTGTCTCAGCCAAACCCATTTTTAAAATGAGCATACAAGCCAAATGCAAAGTCAGATATTAAAATTGTCTTCAAAGATGTTATCACACTGGTGACACATTATGGTGACTGAAGTGTGGTGTGTAGCGTTTGAGACAGGGACAGGAAAGAACATGAAGTCAAACGAGCCTCAAATGACTGTTGTTTTGATGATGGAATTTGCAAGGTAAAAATATCAGAGACTTGAAAATTATAGTATTCCAGATGAAAGACTTTAAGTAGCAAAAGAATATTCATTACTATAATAAAGAGGGTAGAAATAATACAATATAGTAGGTTCTCAATGTTTGTTGAACAAATGATCAGAAATTCAAGTTAGAGTGAGCTATGGTTTCTAACTAATTATGATCACAAAGCATAGCTCAATCAAGTGGGTAACACACAAAGGATATTTCATGTAACATGTTCACAGGTGATCTGACGAGAAAAAATCCTGTCTCCCTTTTCTCAGGGAGCTACCGAAGGATGTATTCCACAAAAATGAGGGAATAAGCCAAGAAAGAGAAAGGTGTGGGTTCAAGGAAATGAGATCCAATGAGGAAGAAGGTAAAGAAAATTTATAAGACAGTGACAAAGAATCAGAGATCAATGGCTGTGCAGCAGGCTTCAAGAACTGTCTGTGGAAATTGGTGCAGGGTGGGGCATTGAGGCAGGACGGGTCTCTGACTCCATGGCCCGAGGGAGCTGACTGGCATCTGCATGTGGGAGCCGATTGTTAAATATTCGGGAATTTTGCAAGCCAATTGTTAAACATAGCCATTATATAAATGAATAATTGAATAAATCATACTAAAGATGAAGGTAATAAATATCCAAAATGCAATTCTTTCTAATTATTTTTACTTCATTTTACTAATATATATGTTCTTGAGGTTATTTGGTTTTCTGCACTTGGATGGTAGAAGGGTATTGTAGATGCAATTACACGTTCCCCCAGATCTGTGTTCAGTGATGTCACATTAAGTAGCTTGAAATTGGCCAGGGTGGGAATATTTGCACTATGGAAATTGGCAAAAGCTGCAAATCAGGCCTTGATTTACTGTTTTGATTATCTGTACTTACGAAAATAATGAAGAAATGGTTAACCATGCAGATTAAACTTTAAAGTGTATTATGTTTGAAGTTTCCTTCAAACATAAGAAAGCAGGGAAAAAAGCAAGGAAATACTTATTCTTCCAGCATTTGAAAACTAACATTATTGCAGCAAAAAAGTTGCTCAAATCATTTGAACAAAATAAATGAAGTTCCAAGAAAAGTTCGTTGTTGTTCCACTTTTGTCTTACTTGTTAACATAAATGAAAACATCAATCGACCATCATGTAAGAACATTTATTATGGATACATAAGAGTTCAGCAAAAAGCAGTGAAAGCACTCTATGAGAACAGACGTTATAATAAAGAGTATTGCATATTGTACTATTAGCTGAAAATTGTAAGTTCGATGTTACATATTCTGTATGTCAGTTGCCATGCACTTTGGCCCACGTCAAGCAAGCTACCTTGCAGAGCTGCTGAGAGAGGTAACCTGGAGCAGGTGGCCCCAGTCTGCTGGTCCGCCTTCTTTGCCTTGCAGTTACATATGTAAATATGCATAGACTGTTAGCATGCACATAGACTGTGCCGTGTTTATAGAATTTTTACAATGGGCAGGCACTATTCTTATGATCCTTCATTTACAGATGTGGGAACTGAGACTCCCAGTGGTTCATATGCCCCACAAAGTCATACAGCATAAGCTCGCTTCCCCACACAGCCCTGCAAGAATCATGCCCCACAAAGCTATCTACCGCCCCAGGGTTGGGTTGGGGGTCTGGAGGTGACCAGGAGTGTGGAAGAGCACTCCCTGCCCACCCAAAAGGTTCTCTGTTCACCTAACAACATCATCTTCTGCTCTGTGTGATGGCGGCAGGCCTACCCACTGCGTGCTTTCCCTGAGAAAATAAGTTAAAGCAGGGCCCCTCTCTGTCCCCAACCTGCCTTCACAGTCTTTGTGTGAGAAAGTCCCTGCATCTTTCAGACCCTTTAAAACATGTATCTGTCTTTGGGTGGTTATTTCTAGAATTCGGGCCTTTGAAATTCCACTCAATTTACAAAACTTGTTTTATGTTTCAAGCATCTCACTCATTCATTCTACACATGGTAGTCTTTCCACCCAGAGAAGAAGCTTGCAGCCAGTCTTGAAACACAGGCCTTTCCCACACACATTACCAGGGCCCCACAACCTTCGTGACAGACTGGGGGGACACACGGAACACCAGGGAGATCTTGGGGTTACACCCAACTAGGTCAGGGAACCCATAGCACAGCAGAAGCACAGATGGACAGACTCACAGACATCTACCCACTTTCAGGATTGGATGGGCCAGGCAGCCTCCAGCATGCCTCGTCTGGCCACGTTCCAGCAGTCCAGGCAGAGTCACCTGCAGCCACAGATCAACTCCAGAGCCTTCCCTGAATCCCATTAAGGCTGTTAAATCAACATCTGACTCTGGCCAGATGAAGCCCCCCTCCTGCACTGTTTGCAGGAAGAACTACAGACTTTGTGCCCAATGCTTTTCATTTTTGTCTGTGTCAAGCCAATGCTCATCTTACTGAGGCCTAATTTGTGCAGTGACTGGTGCCAGGACACCCTGGAAAGCCCTGATCAGGAGTACCCTCCCATGAGCCAGGGTGGCCCTTTTCCATACTACAAGGGTATCGAGAATCAGACTGTATTGCTTTTCTGTGTGCTCAGAGGAGTGACGCCTGGGGATGGCCACCACCAGTTCAGACTCCTTGCATACACCTGCATCCACCTTGCTGCTGTTTGCCGATCTCAGCTAGCATCTAGCTCCCGTCCGAACAAGGAAAGCCAGGTCTCATGGTAGGAGACCAAATCCCATACACCAGTTCATGAAACTAAAGAAGAAAGTAAAAAAGCAAGTGGAAAACTCATTGTAAGAACAATCACTGGTGACAACACTAAGTTGTTATGGGATTTGGGATTTATGCCAGTTGAGCTGAAAAAAGCAAGTTAGCTGAGGTGCAGTGGAGAGCTGCAATCTGAAGACAGACCAAGACTGAAATGAGTGAATTACATGATCTTGAACCAACCACACTTAGTATAGGGCTGGGCACATAGTTAGTGCTCAATAAATGTTAGCCAATGTTTTTGCCTATTTGCTATTATTATTAATATTTAAATTTATGTACAAATTGACTTTAACTTGATGTACAGTCCTATGAGTTTTCATCCATGTGTAGATGCGTGTAACCGCCACCAGTAGGTTATGGAAAATTCCACCACCCCAAACAACTCCCTGGTGCTGTCCCACTACAGTCAAATTCTTCCTCTACGCCAGCCCCAGGAAACCATTCACCTGTTTTCCATCTCTGTAGTTTTACCTCTATGTCATCAATATCGATTTGGACTGTAGGGCACCTTCTGAGACTGGTTTCTTCCACTCAGCACAATGCCTTTGAAACATTTATGTTGCCATGTGTTATCAATAGTTCATTCCTTCTGACTGCAGAGTAAGTAGTGTTCTATGGTATACATGTCCATAGTTTGTCAATTCATCCATCCAAAAATACTGGGGTTCTTTCACTTTGGGGCAGTTACGAAGATTGTTTCTAGAAGGATTCACGAATAGGTTTTTGTGTGAGCGTGTTTCCATTTTTCTAGAACAAATACCTTGGGGCGCCTGGGTGGCGCAGTCGGTTAAGCGTCCAACTTCAGTCAGGTCACGATCTCGCGGTCGGTGAGTTCGAGCCCCACGTCGGGCTCTGGGCTGATGGCTCAGAGCCTGGAGCCTGTTTCCGATTCTGTGTCTCCCTCTCTCTCTGCCCCTCCCCCGTTCATGCTCTGTCTCTCTCTGTCCCAAAAATAAATAAACATTGAAAAAAAAACAAAAACAAATACCTAGGAGTGAGATTGTTGGGTCACATGATCAGCAGGCGATCACATTTGTAAGAGACTGACAAATTATCGTCCAGAATAGCCAGATTCTCATCAGCAATGTATGAGAGTGCTTGTTGCCACATTCTTGCTAGTACTTTGTATTATCACTGCTTTTCATTAAAACCATTCTAGTAGGTGTGGAGCGGTACCTTAGGGTGGTTTAAATCTGCGTTTCTCTAGTGGCTAATGATATTGAGCATCTTTTTATGTGCCTATTTGCTATCCTTATGTCTTCTTGGGGGAAGTATATATTCAAATATTTTGCTCAGTTTTAAAATTGGGTCATTTATTTTCTGACAGCTGAATTTTGAAAGTTCTTTATGTATTCTGGATATAAGTCTTTGATCTAAAAAATGATTCGTAAATATTTTCTCCCAGCGTGTGACTTGTCTTTTTATTTTCTTTAAATAGTGCCTTTTGTAGAGCAAAAGGTTTTAAATTTGATGAAATTCAATTTATGAAGTTTTTCTTTTATCCATCAATCATCTTGTTGATGTCATATATGAGAACTTTTTGCCTCACCCAAAGCCATAAAGATGTTCTCCCATTGTCCCTAAGAGTTTCATAGTTTTACATGATCTATTTTGAGTTAATTTTTTATAAGGTACGAGGTCAAGGATTTTTTGGTTGTTAAGGATTCTTGTTTTTGTTTTGTTTTTGTTTTTGCTTATGGATGTCCAATTGTTCTGTTAGCCAATATTAATACAAATTTTTACTCCCTCTTTTTTGACCCCCTTTTATATCAGTTTTTCTTTCTTTGTAAATTGAAGGTCATTTTTCTTACCTCAAATAAGAAGATATATATGTGAAAGGGACTAGCCCAGTGCCTGGTATGTGGTTCATGGAAAATTAAATAAATAAATACTGGTTTAAAAATACACACCCACTCCTAGAAAAAAAAAAAAAATGGAAACAAGGCCAAATGTTAAGATCCATCACCTGATATTAAATTCTAGAATCACAAGGTCACATTTGCAGGTCTAACTCAGCCACTAAAGACCAGTCATCACTGTCTCCAAGGGGCCTCTGTGGAGACCCTTCCAGAGAAGAACATCCTTGCCTTCCTGTAGAAATGAAGTTGGTGCCTTGTCCACTTCAGATAGTGGTCAGACAGGCTCACCGTTAAAATGCAATGGCCTCAGCCGAAGTGGAAAATTGTCCTCGTAAGTTGCGGCAGGGAGCGTGCGTGCAGGCGCGCAGAGATGTGCGCACACGAGTGGGACGTGTACGAACCCCACGCCTTCTGGGCGGACTGCAGACCTACGGACTCTGCCCGTGCAGACCCCTCACGGGAGCTGTCTTCCTGTGAACGATTTACCCCGATGACTTCAAGACCACAGAACTCATCCAACAAAGGAGTTCATTTACTTTCTGACATGGTTAATGTCCTGATTTAATGACCCTCTTATATCACACTCAGCACCCTAAATTATAGGGCAGCCCGGGCAATTACGCTGCGGGATCTCAGACTGCCCCTCTCCGGAGAGCTGCAGCGTGGTTGTCACAAGCTGCCTTCCAGTGCTGCAGCGAGCGGCAGGAGGGGCTTCCAGCCTGCCATGGGCTGCAGGCCTCTGTCCCATTAAAGTAATTGTTTGCACCTCCTTCTTACCCAGATCGCGGTCTCCCGGGATTTTCAGCCACAAGAAATATTATTCTGAACATAAAACTGCACGTGTGAAAGACTAAAAAATGGCTTTCTTGTTATGACCAAAGAAGCAGAGTCCATGTTTCTTGACTGTGTATTCGAGGGGAAAAAATCCCGTCTTCCTGGCATGCTCCGAACTGTCTGTGTTATGAAAGCTCATTTTCCATAATGACCCTTGGGGATGAAAGCAGTTATGGCAAGGAGTTCAGAAACCAGAGTCCCCGGACTTGCTCAGAGCACTGCCAGGCACAGAGCACTGCCAATTAATTAGGCAGGTTTAGCGCCCAGCGAAAATTCTCTCAGATGGGTTTAAGAGATTTTTGTATCCCTGGCATTAACTGTAAGGTTAATGTAAGGTAGAAAGGTAAAAATCCGATGGCCAGGACCCACATTCAAGGGCTTACATCCAAGAAAACTTATGATGACTTATAGGTCCACACATTCTAAGAAGCATTTCTTAGCCTTGATCTACTGTTTATTCAGTAAATAATGACTTTCGAGGAAATGAAACAGTTGAAAACATAAATTGTCCCTGAAAAGAAAATTCACCTTGAAAACTAATGTCACACTCTAAAACTTAGACTCCACTTTATAAATATGAGAAATAAAATAATCTGTGTTTTGATGAGACAAAATAGGGAATGACAGGTTATAGAAATTAACATTCAGAACAAGAAGAAATAGCTGAAAATCCTGTAATTATATCAATTTGGCTCACTAAAAATAGATCAGGTGGAAAGGAGAGCCCTCTTGAGAGAGAGACATTGCAGGCGGGTAACAAGGGGACTGGATTTTCTGTTCCAAACACTGCTTCACTCTGTCCTGAGTCCTCAAACTCCTGATGTGACTCTAGAAAGGGATGTGTCGCCACTTTGGGGGAAAAGATTCTTAGGAAGTCATAGAAAGGGAAATAACAATGGCTATTGTCTTCCTTAGGGCATTGCAACAATTCTGGGCTTTATCTCACTCCCACCTGAGATGAATTAATCCCTGACAGCCCTCAGTTTCCTCATGTGTACGATGGGAATAAAAATTCCTGTCTTAAAAGAGTTGTTGTAGGCACTAACTGACGGAAGATCTGTGAGGCTTTTAGCAAAGACTGCTTTGACATAGGGTGAAGATTCAACAAAATTTAGCTAGTATCATTGTCATGGTTATTTGACGATACTTGAAGATGTTCAAATCAGGAGATTTTGCATTGTTTCATGAACTGATGACTGACCCAATTAGCGGCAAACCCTCTCTTCCTTCTCCTTCTCTTCCTCCTTCCCTCCTCCTCCTCCTTCTCCCTCTCTCCCTCTCTCCCTCTCTCTCTCTCTCTCTCACACACACACACACACACACACCCCACATAGAACTGAATTTAATTATAAGTTATTAAGCATTAGAATGCCTGGTTTCTTTTGGGCTCGTAATTATAAAACAATAGTAATTACTTTAAAATAATAATAATTATTACTGTATGGCACTGAAGTCAAGTACTGGTGGAATTTATAAGGAACATGAATGAGCTACTCTGAGATTCATAGACAACTGTGTTTGCTCTAAAGGAAAAAGGAGCTGTGGAAAGAAAGAAACAAAAAAGACATTCAAGGCAGAGTATAAGGGGAGAAATAGTAGGTAATGTATTCTCTCTTCTATTCTGACCTGATGGACTAGGGGGACCCAGGCCATTCCCTCCAGCTGGCAATGGAAGGAAAGCCTGGCTCACAGGGGCAATATAGAAACCTTAATAGAAAACACCCCTCAGCCCTGTGGAACTAAGGCCTACTATAGTCAATAGCATGTAATACAAAACACATTTGTCATTTTCCCTTATATCTAAATAAATAAATGTCCAGGGGGAAGGGGAAGCTTACTACAGTAATCAGATTTGGTGATGTGTCTCGAGAAAGAATGCACACCCAAGGACTGGCACGGAAGATGTGGACAGCAACCAGCCAAGTGAAACAACCAGAAAAGACCCACCACATTGGGACAGGGTGGAAAATGGCAGATGGTGTGGGCAATGGAACCAAATGGATCCCCTGAGAATTATATCATTTTCATCAGATTGAGTCATTGTGGGAAGATTTGGGGGAACAAATCAAACTCCATTACTTAAGGGAGCATTCAGGGCTAAAGTCACAGTTTTATAGGTTGGATGTGAAAATTCATAAAACCAAGGTCGGGTTTTAGACGCCACGTTTCTGAATGATTTGGGAGCAACACCTTCCCTTGGAGATGCATGGCAGAGGAGGGAGGCGTCTGTTGGAGAGGCTCTTGATGTCCATAACGGCACATAGAAAAACAAGGGATGGAGTGAGAATCCCTGCCCATCTAGGAAGGTAGCCAAGCTTATCTGTTCTGAGGTTGTTGACTAGATTCTGAATTTCACTCCTTCCGCAGGGCACCAAAGGGCCTGGATTATTTCTAACAAGGATTCCAAGAACATCCTAGGTTAGTTCTGGGGGCTAGAGTCACGTGGCTTCCCCGGGTATGAAATTCACAGAGTTAGGAGAATATTTCAACACTTCTTTCTCCCCTCTATGTCCTATATGTCTCTATCTTCACAGATGCTAAATTTCTAAGCCCATGCAACCTCTCAAAATGGCATCATTTAACTCTGTATGTCCTTTCATTTAACTGAAAGCTCAATCCCACCCCTGGTAAATTGGGAAAGTAAAGTTAAATAAGCAAGGAAAAGAATGTCGAATTTCTCAAAGTGTCGGGGAGCATGGAAGAAATGAACATAAGTGTTTTGCTTTTATCTGCTTTTGATTTATCACAAATATTCAGGATCAAATAGCATTCATAGAGAAAAACATTAACAGCAGTTACTCACCTGTAAGGACTTTTTCACAAATAAATATAATCAATCTAGCAAGAGTTGTTTTTATTTTTTTAATTTAAATTCAAGTTAGTTAACATACAGTGTAATCTTGGCTACAGGAGTAGGACGCATTGATTCATCTCTACATATGACACCCAGGGCTCACCCCAACAAGTGCCCTCCTTAATGCCCATCACCCATTTAACCCATCCTCCCACCCACCTCCCCTTAAGCAACCCTCAGCTTGTTCTCTGTATTTAAGAGTCTCTTCTGTTTTTCCCCCCTCTCTATTTTTATCTTATTTTTCTTTTCCTTCCCCTATGTTCATCTGTTGTGCAAGTGTTGTTTTTAAAAGCAACTAATTCCCACAAATTTTAATAACTTTCTCTTTTACAAATCTCAGGCCCTAAATTAAATAGACAACAGAACTATAGAATATTAGAAAATAGGGGTGCCTGGCTGGCTCAGTTGGAAAAGCATGTGACTCTTGGTCTTGGGGTTGGAAGTTTGAGCCCCATGTGGGATATAGAGATTACTTAGGTAATAAATAAATAAAACTTTAAAAATATATTAGAAAATAAAAATACTAAGTATATATCATAAACTATATAATACAGCTAAAACAGTACTCTGAGGAAGTTTCATAGCCTCAGGTACTTAATAAAGTATGCACTTAAAAATATTAGGGAGAAAGCAATAAAATAAGTCTGAAGACATTTCAGGGACATAAATAGTAAAAATAAAAGGAGATAAGAGGAAAATGTGGTCCAACCACCAAATAAGTCTAAGAGATGCCTCACACCCCAAGGAAAAAGGAGTAAACTAAATATTATTAAATAAAAAATTTCAATTTTAAATAAAATAATTTACCAAATGGAGGGAAAAGGACAAAACCACTAGAAGAAAGAAAAATATAAAAACAGGGAAAATTCTCAGCTACAAGGGAAAATTTTGAAATAATAAATGACTTCCCTGCCCAGTTCTACAAAAGTAAACGTGAAAACCTCTATGATTTTCCAACAAAATATAATTACTAAAAATAGAAACAAGAAGAGATAGAAATAGAAACAAAATGACTTGCATCGTAGATAGTTTACAAGTTATCAAAAGTTACTTTCCAGAAAACAGTCCAGTTGGTATTGTAAATGGATTCTACCAAACATCCAAAGTACAGATACTTACAGTGCTCTTTAAACTGCCATGGATCGGGAAGAAAGAAGGAAAGCTTCCAAACTACTTTTTATTTCAGAATTTTTTATTTGAAATACTTTTAGATTTATGGAAGTGTTGCCAAAGTAGTAGAAAAAGTTCCATATAGGCTTCTCCTAGCATCCCCTAATGTTAATGTTTTATATAATCAGAGTATATTTGTCAAAACTAGTTAACTAACATGGGTATAAAACTATAAACTATGGACTTTATTTGGATTTCACCAGCTTTTCTCAGTAATGGCCATTTTTTTAAATTCCAGAATCCAATCTAAGATACTGTGTGGGCATTTAACAATTTATTTTTATGAGGCAAAAATTAGATATTGATAACAAGATGTGAAAACATGTCCCAAAGGAAAGATATAGATTAATTCACTCACAAACATAGCTCCAAAATGTCTAAATAATCCAACCATGTTTTAAAAGAAAAATATACCATAGCCAGATGGAGTTTGATCCAAGATGTGAGTATGTTCCAATTTAGATAATCTATTAACATAACACAAAGTAGGTCAAAGGACAAAAGTCAAATTAATTTATCTATAGCTTTGGGAAATGCATTTATTAATTTCAACAGAATTCATAATTTAACATTGTTTAACAAGTTTATAAAATAGACACTGGTGCTCACAATTTTTACACACACAGACACACACACACACAGCAAGCATTTTGCTTAAAGACAAAAAAAACATTGGCAGTATTTCTATTGAAGTCAAGAAAGAGATACAATTACTACAGTTATGAAAAACTGCACTGGAATTACTAGCCAATTTAATAATGTAATTAGACAAAAGAAACAGAATGCAAAAAAAATTGAGAAGGAAGTAAATTTTTCATTATTTGCAGATGACAGAATAGTATGCCTCAAACAAACACATACACATTCACATACATACACAAGAGAAAAAACTATTACAAACAAGGGAATTTAGTAAGATGGCTGGTGAAAAAATTATTTAAAAAATTAATAGCTTTCTCATGTGAAAGCAATTACTCATTAGAAAATAAAATGGAAGTAAAGGTTAGAAAAAAGGATAGAAATGGAATGTCTGGAATCATACCTCATAATAAATGTGCAGGTGCTGTATAAAGAAATTTTAGGGATGCCTGTGTGGCTCAGTCAGTTAAGTGGCTGACTGTTGGTTTCAGCTCAGGTCATCATCTCACGGTTTCATGAGTTCGAACCTCACATGGGGCTCCAAGCTGACAGTGCGGAGCCTGCTTGGGATTCTCTGTCTCCTTCTCTCTGCCCCTCCCCCAATTGCTCTATCTGTTTCTCTCAAAATAAACAAATAAACTTAAAAAAGAAGAAAATTTAAATGATATTAATGGTCATAAGAGAAGATTTTAAAGTGAGAGACATTACCTTATCGAGTAGGAAAAAAAATGTAAAGATTTGTAAAGATGGTAATTTCCTTCAATTAATGTGATATCAATAAAAATACCAACTAGATCTCCATAGCTTTTCTTCTTCATTCTTAGATTTTATTTTAAGTTATCCCTACACCCAGTGTGGGGCTCGAACTTACAACCCTGAGATCAAGAGTTGCACATTCCGCTTGACTGAGCCAGCCAGGCTCTCTACCTTTTTTTTCAACTGCACAAGCTAATGCTGAATTCACATAGAAAAATAAGCATTTGGTTATTTCCAGAAAAACTGTTAAAACTCAAGAGCAATGAGAAGGAATCTGCCCTACCACATGTTAAAATATTATAAAGCTGTAGTTTGGTTTTTGCACACGAATGGGCAAAACGCAATGGAACTGTGTAATGAGTACAGAAACAGACTAAATGCATATGGGAACTTGGCATATGATCAAAACTGGATTTCAAATCAGTGAGTAAAAGGGTAGATGATTCAAAAGTAGAGTTGGGGCATGGCATAGCTATCTGCAAAATACAATATGGAAATCCTTATCTCATTCCATTGAACCAAAAACTTCTAGATGGACAAAAGATTTAAACACATACAAGATGAAACTGCTGACATATTAGAATAAAACTCAGGAACATTTGAAAGAAATACCCTTGGATGAATGGGTAAAAATAATGTGGTCTTTACAAACAATGGAATATTATCCAGCTTTTAAAAAGAAAGAAATCCTGCCATATGCAATAACATGGATGAACCTGGAGGACATTATACTAAGTGACATAAACCAGGCACCGAGAAACAAATGTAGTATGATTTCATTTACATGAGGTATCTAAAATAGTCCAATTCAAAGAGTAGAATGGTGTTTTCCAGGGACTGTGGGGAAGGGGATATGGGAAATTGCTAATGAATGGGTATGAAATTTCTGTTATGCAACATGAATAAGTTCTGGAGATCTGCTCGACAGCAGTGTGCCTATAGATAACAGTGGTGTATTGTACACTTAACAATCTGTTAAGAGGGTAGATCTCATGTTAAGTGTTCTTACCACAATAAAGAAAAAGAACTAAAACCCAGAAATTATAGCATAGCATAGCATAAAAAGACATAAAGTAATTATTATGTATACTAAATAAATAGACGAATAAATACCTTTGAGTGTTTTTAGAAGGTCTTTCAACATAAGATATAATATCCTGACATAATAAGGGCAATGAATCTGACCACACAATTTTGTTTAGGAAAACTTATCATAAACAGAATCAAAAAAGAAATGACAATCAGGGGGAAATACTTGTTACAGATAAGATAGGAAAGTTGCTGATTTCCATAAAGTGGAATGATCTGTTGAGACTCCAAAAAAAAAAAAAAGAAAGAAAGAAAATAAAGAATTAACAAAGAAATAAGTAAGGCTATTTTCATGTAAAAAGGAATATACATGGCTGCCCAACCTTAGTGATAACTAAATAAATTTTACTTGATTTAGAAGAGTAAAACTTCTACTTTTCACAATGGCAATGATACAAAAGTTTTTTTTTAAATTTTTTTTTAATGTTTATTTATTTTTGAGACAGAGAGAGACAGAGCATGAATGGGGGAGGGTCAGAGAGAGGGAGACACAGAATCTGAAGCAGGCTCCAGGCTCTGAGCTGTCAGCACAGAGCCCGACGTGGGGCTCAAACTCACGGACCGTGAGTTCATGACCTGAGCCGAAGTCGGATACTTAACCGACTGAGCCACCCAGAAGCCCCGATATAAAAGGTTTAAATTTCACACTACTGTGATGAAGCGGGCCTCCCGTTCAGCAGCCACAACAGGTACAGCTTCTCAAGAGGCAAATTTGGCACCATCAACCCTTTGACTCAGTTGACCTAGGACTGTATCCTTCATTAAACTCACAGAGGAGTGCCAAGACTCACTTAGAAGGAGGTGCACGGCAACAAAATTTGGTCCAAACCACCTAAATGGCCATTGGTTAGAAGACAGATGAAGTCAACTATGGTACATCCAGACAAAGGAACACAACACAGTTGTGTAAATGAATGAGGAAAAGGCAAAAATGATGAGATCCTGTTTACAGATTATTACCTATAAAGTAAAATGGTATTTATTTATTTTTTTATTTTACTTATTTACATTTGACTTGAAGTAAAATGGTTTTTATAGAGCAAGATAGTGCACACGAACCCCCATAGTGTTGGACAAGATCTGGTTCTAAGCAGCATTAGTAGGTTCAAAGGTCTGGGTTTTATTACTATGCTTAATACTATATACACTCCTTATAGGTCCTATCATACCTACCAAGTATTGTGCAATAAGAGCTGTCTTTTGGAAATGAGGTGGCTCTGGGGTTTCAATGTCAGTAGTAGTCACACAGGTGCTGAGTTCGGAATCCTGGGCTGGCCTCTCAGACCGGCGGCTTTGGGCAAGTCATGCCCCCCTCCATGCCTTTGTTTCCACATCTGTAAAGTGTTCTTAATAACTGTACCTACCATATAAGAGTGTCGAGGGGAGGAACTGAACTGAACACAATATCCTTCTTGCACAGAGAAAGAACATGTAAGAGTCAGGCATTCTTGCAGCGAAGGAATGACCTACAAAAAGCGAGAGGCAGAAGTGGGTGAGGGGCCACTCCCTTTGGTGTTGTAGGTGGGGGAGAAGCACATTTTGTGAACTCCTGGAACACTTACGCCCACATAAGTTGGGCAATAATGACTCCTCTGGAGAGAAGAACTCAACTGAATATTTAGGACAGGATGGAGACTTGCCTTTCATGGTACAGTCTGACTTTCTCCCCGCTATTTGTATGAATTCCTTTTTTAATTAAAAAATAAATCTTGCATTAAGCCAGTACTAAGCTGAAAGTTTTTCTGCTCTGGCTAAGAGGGATTCCACATGCCCACAGCCTTTCTCTCTGCCCACTGATGCTTAAGCTATCAGTAATCATGGAGCTTGATGTCATGCCAGTTCCCAGTGGTGTTGACAGACTCCGGCTCAAAAGTCCCTTTATTAGACCTTGTCCCTCAGTAAAGCTTGCAAATTGCTCTGATCTTAGCAGACAAAACCATCGCTCATTCTCTGAATCCCTGAGCATCCTACACAATAACGTAAGAATTGGCGAAAATTACCCGAGATAAAGCGTCCTTTAGAACATCAAAGTCCCTGATTTCCAGGCTGTAGGCTGCAGGTATGCGACAGGCCTGACAGGCCAGGTGGACGGCAGAGATAAAGCAAAAAGTGAAATTCTCCAGCCAGGGTGCCCGAGTTGGATTTGGTGCTAGGTTCTCTGCGAAGGGGATTAATGTTATCCTCGGAGGCGTGAGCACATTTTGCTTTTACCTTCAAACCCAGGTAATCAGCAGAGGATAACAATCAGCGAATGAAGCCTTTAAACCCAGTGCAAGCTCCAAAGTCTTCCTCCTGCCGGGTTTAATTTTGGACTGGGTCATTTCAAATTGTGTGCACATATTTTATTTCCCATGTTTTGACTAAATTCTTTGTTTCTAACTTAATTTATGACGAGAGCATCTTTCTCTTGTTGCTTTTAGGAGCAAGAGCAGCCTATGCCTGCGTTTTTTTTAATGTTTATTTATTTTTGAAAGAGAGAGAGCGTGAGTGGGGGAGGAGCAGAGAGAGAGGGAGACACAGAATCTGAAGCAGGCTCCAGGCTCCGAGCTGTCAGCCCAGAGCCCGACGCGGGGCCCAAACCCACAGACTGTGACATCATGACCTGAGCCAAAGTTG
This sequence comes from Acinonyx jubatus, assembly GCF_027475565.1. Lineage (NCBI taxonomy): Eukaryota > Metazoa > Chordata > Mammalia > Carnivora > Felidae > Acinonyx > Acinonyx jubatus. Next base: position 18,818,683 of record NC_069386.1, read on the forward strand.
GACGCTTAACCAACTGAGCGACCCAGGCGCCCCTGCCTGCGTTTTTGAAGATGGGTCCTGGCAAACTTACCATTTCACACAGTTGACATAAATATTGTACGTAAATACAGCCAAGGTGGAAGTTTACATATTTCCCCAAATACAAGCACATCCAGTCTAAAACCAGCAAGATGAGTTAGAAGTTTAGATATCTTCTTAGAGGAAAGTGATGGTGTCTTACAACTCACAGAGGAGTTGCCCAGCTTGACCACTGAGCTCTAGAGATCTCCCTGGAAAGGAAAGATTTTACCGCATAACAGAAAGAAATGTGAAGCTTTTTACATTTAACAGCTGGATTATTGGCTTTACCTTGACTATTTAAGCATTAGGAGTTCTGTTCATAAAAATAAACTCAAGTCATGGAATCGAATATGCCCTTGTTCCTTTAAGGTAGATTATGGGAAACTAACAAGAAAGAGGTCAGTAATGTGGACATAATAACTGAAGGTTCTGGTAAAAACTTAGACATGAAAAAAGATTGTTGCTGAGTTCAAAGTAATGTGGATGTAAGTAGAGTTTGTAAATGTCACTGATCTACCATAGCCCTGGAACAGTGTTTTTAAGGGAAGCAGAATATAATTCAAATAATTCCAGGGCTATGATCTCTGGCTCAGGAAATTTAATAATATATAGAATTTATCGTTTAGAGAAATGTTTCTTGAATCTGGAAGCAACTGAAATGCATGTGGATCAGTCTGTGGGGAAACGCTGTGAAGTAGAACAGACAGCAAGATGACATGTGTCTGTCTGAGAGCACAGTTAGAAAGCGTAAGGCCCGACGAATGAAATAGAAGGATTCCCGAAAAGTCGAGTCCAAACCTGCACATTTAGTGGAGCACAGCCTTCCAAAGCCACCTCCTCAGGAGGCTGGACACCCACTCTCACAATGAAGCTTTGGAATATTCTTGGAAGGGCTGATTAATACACCTCATCAAAAAAGTGGTTTCATTCCTTTCTTAAGATTGCAAGATTTTCTTTTCTTTTTTTTTTTAATTTTATTTATTTGGTGGAGGGGCGGTGCAGAGAAAGAGGGAGAGACAGAAAGAATCCCAAGCAAGCTTTGTGCTGTCAGCTCAGAGCCCGACTCAGGGCTTGATCTCACGAACTGTGAGATCATGACCTGAGCCAAAATCAAGAGTCAGATGTTTCACCAACTGAACCACCCAGGCATCCCTAGATCACAAGGTTTTCTTAAATTAAAAAATGGCATTACCAACTCACAATTATTTTTTTCACCATATCTGAATGATTTTACACCTGTTTTCAAACATCAACGTCACCCTCAAAGAACAAATATTTGTCACCCTTGAGAAAAATCAAAATCATGCAGCGTCAGCCCTGAGCCATCCAGTCACATGTTAGACAGAGCTGGATGGCTGGAATGAAGCATTGGTCCCCTGAAGAGCCCGCTCCTCTCAAGACAGCATTGGTTGTTTGTGTGACGGCAATGTGTTTTCTACACGTCGGTTTCATGGCTTCTATTGACACCTGTGCTATATGTGGTCCACACCCTGAATGCTACCCTCATGTCGGGTCTCTGGAATCTGATCTAGTGAAGGGCTGAAGGCCTTGGAATCTGGACAGGATGTACTGGTATCTTGCCTCACCCAAGCCATACTTCACCATTGTCCAAAGGTCATTTAGAGCTACTGTCCCAAGGTGATATGGAGTCACTTAAGAGGGTTCCATCTACTGACCTAGTCTTGCTCCTGAAGGGCTCAGGTCACAGTTGCCTGATCCTGGCAGCTTAGGAAGGCCCTTCAGCATCACCAAGGGAAGCAAGGGAAAGAGGTGAGAAGGGTAAGCAGACAGCTGAACATGACCTTGTGCTTCACAACCTTCTCAAGTAGCAGAAGCTCAGACACACCAAAACCCTCCAATTGTGTATTTCAGAAAGACAGCAGGGCACCAGGAATTATTAGGTTCAGTTCAAGACCCCAATGAGAATAACTTTTTATTCACCTAAAATATCTCAACCCAGGGGCAACCCAGGGGCAACCCATGTTGAGCATCCAACTTTGGCTCAGGTCATGATCTCACTGCTCATGGGTTTGAGCCCCACATTGGGCTCTGTGCTGACAGCTCAGAGCCTGGAGCCTGCTTCAGATTCCATGTCTCTCTCTTTCTCTACACCTTCCCTGCTCACACTCTGTCTCTCTCTCTCTCTCTCAAAAATAAATAAACATTAAAAAAATTTTTTAAATAAGATCTTTATTAAAAAAAAGATATCTCAACCCAATGAACAAACAACAAAATGACATATTTTTCAACTTAGAAGCCATCCATTTTTAATGAAGTGGCCTCACTTAGAAATAGCTTCTCTGTCCTCACCTCCGGGAACCGACATTTAAGAATGCTTTGCAGTGTGTTCCGATACGGTTAAGGCATATGCATATTTGGGATCTTAAACTTTAAAAAAAAAATTTAATGTTTTTATTTATTTTTGAGACAGAGAGAGACAAAGTATGAGCAGGAGAGGGGCAGAGAGGGAGACACAGAATCTGAAGCAGGCTCCAGGCTCTGAGCTGTCAGCACAGAGCCTGACACAGGGCTTGAACCCACGGAGTGTGAGATCGTGACCTGAGCTGAAGTTGGACGCTTAACCGACTGAGCCACCCAGGTGTCCCTAAACTTATTTTTAAAAAGAGAAGAGAGTGAGTCCCTTCAGGCAGGTGAGTCGAGTTGGGGGAGCACTGGACAGGGCAGAGGCACATCAAGTGTTCAGCCACGCTTCATGAGCAGTCATCATTATGATGCTTTATAAGTCACCCATGCTTCATATCCCCGGTTGCACCTGTTACTATTGTTTTCAAAGGTAATAAAGAGAAAAAAGTAAACGTCTTCAGTTGCTCAAAAAGAAAACTTTGATACACACACATACACACACACATACACAAACACACACGCTGAAAATTATTCAGTCACAGAAAAGAAGGCATTCTGCCATTGGTGACCAGCATGGATAGAATTTAAGGGCATTATCCTAGTGAACTAAGTCAGACAGAGAAAGACAAATACCATATTACCTCACCGATACGTGGGACTTAAAAACAACAACCACAAAACCCCCAGAACTTATAGATGCAGAGAACAGATGGGTAGTTGCCAGAGGAGAGGGCTGGGGGGTGGGCAAAATGAGCGAAGGTGATCAAAGTTACAAACTTCCAGTGAGAAAACAAATGAATCCTGGGGGTGGAATGTACTTCATGGTACTCTAGCTAATAATACTGTATTGCATATTTGAAAGTTGCTAAGAGGGTCGCTCTTAGAAGTTCTTACCACAAGAGAAAAATTTGTAACTGTATATGGTGATGGATGTTATAAAAATTGTTTTTTCAACTTTTAATGCTTCAATTTATGAAAGAAGCTTTTTTTAATGTTTTTTAATTTATCTTTGAGAGACAGGAACAACACAAGCAGGGGAGGGGCAGAGAGAGAGAGCGGGAGACGGTGGGGGGAGGGGGCGGAGGGGAGACACAGAATCCGAAGCAGGCTCCAGGCTGTGAGCTTTCAGCACAGAGCCCAACACACTGGGCTCGAGCCCACGAACAGTGAGCCGAAGTCAGACACTTAACCAACTGAGTCACCCAGGCGCCCAAAAGTTAAAAAAATTAAGTAAAGGTTGTTATTTACTAAGAGCCTATACTCACCAGGCACATGATCACCAAACACACCTCTGCTCTGCACTGACAGGTGCTATGTTACCGTTGTACAGAAGTAGCATCTGCAACTTTCAACACACCACCCAGCCGAGAAAGGTCCAGAAAGGTCCAAGCCAGGACTGAGGGTCAGCAGTGTCTGACCCAAAGCTGGCATACTGGCCGCGCCCCGTGCCCTCTTTGAGTTGGACCATGTGTTGGAAGAACAGGCTGTCGGTGACATGGTCCTGACATCCTTTGTTTTTATTTGTATGCAATGTGTTGCTGGAGATTTTAAAAAGTAAATAACTCTCCTAACACATGCCTCAAGCTGAACAGAATTATGAACCAAACCTGGGACAAAGCTACTAATTAAAAAAAAAAAAAGATTTTGTTTTGTTTTAAAACAAAAAAGGGGAAATAATATACGAATAAAGACAGTTGCACCCATAATTTCACTGTCTTCTCTTTCAAAAGAGAAGTTACATCATAATTATTTTCCCCATTTCTTGCACTTACATAATTTTTAATTGCTAAATATCATGTCATACATTTGGCCTATTGAGATATATATATGTGTATGTGTATATATATTATATTATATTATATTATATTATATTATATTATATTATATATTATATTATATATATATTAATTTCAGCTTTTCTGCTATTATATACTATAATGAACACCTTAACATATACAGTATTTTGTTGTTGTTGTTACCTTAGGATAAATTCCCAAGTCAGCAGCATGGAATATTTTATAGCTCCTGATATGGAGCACAAAGTTACTTTTTCAAAATTCTAGGGCCAGTCCACTGCCACCAGAGCAACCACCATAAGCAGTACCACTGTTTTTGAACATTTTTTAAAATGTGTATTTATTTTTGAGAGAGCACAAGCGGGGGAGGGGCAAGGAGAAGAGGACAGAGGATCCGAAGCAGACTGAGCTGACAGCAGAGAGCCCAATGTGGGGCTTGAACTTAAAAACTGTGAGATCGTGACCTGAGCCCAAGTCGGATGCTCAACCGACTGAACCACCCAGGTGCCCCCAGAAGTACCATTCTTATTACAACCTTGCCAACCCAAGTGGGCAAACCTTCTAGATAATACTAACAGAATGGTGTGATCATTAGCTGTTTAAGATGTCATATATTTTCTGAAATGATTACAGTGGAAAACAATGAAACATCAGAAGAAATGTAAAACAGAATTTAGGTATGATTCTAATTACCGAATTTTAGAGCTCACAAAGACCTCAGGAGGAGGGGAAAGCTGGAGACATTTCACCCTCATCCTTTATTTAGCCCATGAAAAATCTGAGACTCATTTGCCTGAAGTCACAAATCAGGTCAGTAACAAAACAGGGTGGACAAACTGACGGAGACCTACTGAGGCTTTTGGTAAGAAGTCCAGAGAGATGAGCAGACTCCACCCCTCCTCCCTCTCAGGCAAAAGCCCCAGCAGGAGTCCACTACTTCCTCTGGAAGGGACATCCGAACATGTCCCTGTGATTCCTGGTGACCCAAATCAGGGTGTTAGAGCACTTCCAAAGTCACTGCACGTGGTTTCTGAGTTGCAAGAGCAACATGTCCCGGACGACTACCCACTTGGATCTCATCATCTCTCCTTCCTCCACCCTCCTGCCTTCTGTTTTTAATTAGGACCTTGGAACTCACTAGGTCAGATCCAAGCAATTTAAAGAATGACTTTCAAGTCGTATCTTTTAAGGAAAATGACTCTTGGTCTCCAGCCTCTATCAGTCATTACGCCCTCAGGGAAATTAGCAACCTGATTCTTCCCCCGGCTGTCATTTAAAATAAAAAGCCTTCTTATTTGCCATTCAAGAAAAAGTACAGTAAACCTAGCAGCAGGCGGATAGGGGTAATGAAACATAATTAACCGTATTCAACAGGTTCCCAGTATCATATGTACCTGCATGTTTCTCGGTGATGTAACTTGGGGAGGATGAGTATTGGCAAATTGGGATCACGCTGCCCGTGAGCGTGGAGTTTGTCTGGGATGGTGAGAGCAGTGTGTCTCACAAAATGAGCTCGGTGTTCCCAGGGCTGTCCACACTGCCCCTATGCGGGGTATAGAGAACCAGCATCTGGGTTCAACACAGAGCCCTCAATGAACCCCACCGTGTGGTACTGGGGTCTCTGCACAGAGGCTATTAGAATGGCACTTACCTCCTCTGATGATTGATTTCCTCTGGCTAAACACACGTTTCCTCAAACCTCACGTTAACCCGTGCTTACCATGTACCACACTGTCCTGAGCACTTTCCAGGTATTAGTGTAGTAAGCCCTCTCAACAAAACTACAGGAAGATTCTGGTACTCTCCTCAGATAAGGAAACTGAGGCACAGAGGGGGCAGGTACACACCCAAGTTGCCACCGTTTGAAGCCAGGCAGCTGGGCTTCTGAGGCCACCTCTCCCGGTGGACAGTATTCTGGCTCTGCCTCTCAGGCAGCTGTGAGTACCCTACAGAGACCTGTACATGCACACTTCATCCAGGAGAGATTCCTGCCAGTAACATGCAATCTGCATCCAAGCCAGCCTTTATTTATTGTTTTTTTAAATTTTTAATGTTTATTTATTCTTGAGGAGGGGAGGGGCAGTGAGAGAGAGAGAGGGAGACACAGAATCCAAAGCAGGGTCCAGGTTCTGAGCCGTCAGCACAGAGCCCAACGTGGGGCTTGAACCCATGAACTGTGAGATCATGACCTGTACCTAAGTCAGACGCTTAACTGACTGAGTCACCCAGGCGCCCCTAAGCCAGCCTTGGGATTGAATTCTAGAAGCACAAGTTACAGAATGCCATGAGGAAATAGGACATTCAGTTTAAGTAAAGCATTAAGCCAATCTCTTAAACACACACACACACACACACACACACACACACACACACACACACCAATGCCATGGCAGAAAGAGCAAGCAGAGGCAGGATGGCTGTTTTAGATGAAAAGAAACTAAAGAGACATCGTGTGTCTTCTCAGATGATGTTACAGTATCACAGGTACTAGAGTTATATGATATCTCAGTATTGTTCATTTTCTTAGGAGTGATTTTGGTGCCATGTCATGCAGAAAAATGCACTTATTTCTAGGAAATGCTGAGGTCTTTAGGTATAAAGCATGATAGCGTCTGCAACTCAATTTCCAGAGGTTTACAAGGACACACATACACAAAAAACACGGCAGATATGGCAAATGTTAGTAATTGTGGGATCCAGGTAGCATGTACACGGTATTTAAAGCTTTTCATAATTTAAATTGGAAAAAAAATAGATCTGGCTAGACTTATTTTGGAGTGTGCTAACTGAAAAGAGACCCATAACCAAAATCTTAGAATATAAAATTGTTGGGAAGAGGAACCTGAGATATCACTCAGCCCCTAAATCACTTTAAAAATGAGAAAAGTGGGATGCCTGGGTATCTCAGTTGGCTGAGCATCGGACTCTTGATTTTGGCTCAGGTCATGATCTCAGGGTCGTGGGATCGAGCCCCACATTGGGCTCCACACTGAGTGTGGAACCTGCTTAAGATTCTCTCTCTCTCTCTCTCTCTCTCTCTGCCACTCCCCTCGTGCTCTCTCTCTCTCTCTAAAATAAAATAATAATAATAATAATAAAGATGAGAAAAATGAACATGTTTCATAGCTAAAAGCTATTTAAAATACAGTGTTATAAATATTTCTGTTAAGTATTCATCTTTTTAATGGCTTTCACAATTTTGAAGTTGGAAAAAAATGAAAGTGTAAAGCATCTAAATATTTTACTAATTATTTTTAAGACGTTTTAAAATTTTAACAAGTTAATAATATTGCTAGATAATCATGCAGTATAAATATAAGTGACTGGAGTATTTGGCCCATGTTATAAATGAAAGTAAAGAACAGAAAAGGTCTGGGACTTTACCGGAAGAGTGAGTGGGCCAGGCAGTCTTGGGTTTAGTTCCAAATGACTAGAGTGGACAAAAGGCGAACATTTTAAAACCTAGGAAAAGGGATGGAGAGAGGGTGTAATGTGATGATTTTACCAAGTACTTCTACATTATTTATACCAACCAGACAGCACCTGGTGCGATAAATAACTCTGGGAAGCCGGGTCCAACATGAAGGGACCAAAGCACATCTTAGCAGTCATTATTGATGTATTTCCAGATGACAACTTTGTGATGTGACTGAGGTGCCCTGGTTGGACCAATGCAGTATGCATCTGTATCCAACATGGAGTGTGCCCAACTGGAGGTCTAGGATAGAGGTGGTAGGCCAGGAGCATGGATCTGGAAGTTACCAATAACTCAAAGTGCCTACATTCATGGTTTTCAACCTCTTCCTAGGCTACCCCCAACCTGTGTATGCCACCCCCAACCATAACTGTCCTCTCCCACTCCCCAAATTGACGACTGCGGGTCACACATCAGCGCTGGCTCCCCAACAAATGGTCTCAAAAGAATGAGAAACAAGGGCGCCTGGGTGGCTCATTTGGTTAAGCATCCAGCTCTTGATTTCGGCTCACGTCATGATCTCACTGTGACACCTGACAGGGCAGAGCCTGCTGGGGATTCTCTCTCTTCCTCTTTCTCTGTGCCCCTCATTCTCTCTCAAGATAAATAAATAAACTTATTTTTTTTTAAAACAGACTTAAAAAAAAAAGAATGAGAAACAAATACATAATCGTTTTAACTGTTGGTTTACTACAATACCTGTCATCCAGGTATTTAAAAATTCTCCACGTGTTGTCCTTGTTATGTGCTTGAGAAAATGACCATGGGCACCTCTTAGAATTGTGAGCAAGAGTGAATCTGAGGGCTTGCAGAGCTGCTCCAGAAAGGTTTCCACTCTTCCAGCATTTTGCTTCCTGGCCCTGGACAGCAAGAACCAACTCTTTAAGAGTACTTGAATAAATACATCATCAGATCTGGGAACAGATAAAAACCTTCCTCGAATTACCCTCACACTATATGCAAGTGTTTCTTAATGCTCTTGGTCTTGGATAAAATATGTTCCAATAAATTCGATTTTAAGCCATTCATACATATCATAAATGGAATATACAATTACTTCAATTTCACTCTTGTTAATTGATATGAATTTTTATTTATATTTAATTGATATAGTAGTTCTAAAAATAAAAATTCCTGGAAAGATATGAATTAATAGAATGTGTTTAGAAAAATCTGTGGGTATTGTTCCAAGTCACCTTAGGTACTTTATAAAATTATGTTCTGCAGGTACCAGCTATATGGCAACCCAACAAATTTGTAGCAATTGACTTTCGACACTTTTACAGGTTGGAACAAATGCTATTTGTTCGGGCTGTAGAGTTACACATTAACAATCACTAGAAAGATGAAGTCAGATGGAATAATGCAGGTCATGGAAACTGTTTGGGATGTTATACTTAGAGCAATGCCAGCTAAAGTTCCCTCCTGACCCTGACCTCAGAAGGCGGCTGGGGACCTGGCAGCCTATTGTAGGAGGTTCTGCTCAGAGGGCTCAACACTGACCCCACTGAACGTTGCATTAATGAGCTGGGATCTCCACTCCCCCCAGCTCCCGCCCGGAGTTTTCCCAGTTACTACATGAATCAAATTACGGGCACCTCTGCTGGGTTTCCTGTGAAATAACAGATCTTACTGTAACCAAATATTACCATCTCGGAAAAACTTTATGCAACTAGCGAGGACTCTTCATTCTCAGGCAACAGAGAAAAGCTTCTTTGTTTTGAGATTGAACACCTGGAACAAGTTATCCAGGGGGGCCTCCCCGGCCCACAGTGGAGAGAGGGCTCCCAGGACCCAATCACATCCCTGCCTGTGGACGGCCAGCAGCCCAGAGCTTCCTCCCAGCTCCGTCTGGCCCAGTTTCATTGGAACTTGCAGTTGGCTGTAGCCCCATGGCCGAGGGAGCCTTGCATCTATAAGGAAAGACGACAGTGATAAGGAGCCCAAAACTCCAAGGCAAGTTCCACAAGACAAAGGAGAAAGAGCTAAGGATTCGGAGATGGGAAGCATGGAGCCTATCCTGCCCCTAGACTGCTCGGACCCCCCTGAAGCAATTACCAGATAAGAATGCTGGCTGTGTCTCTGAGAGAGCAGGCAGACATCTGGCATGGGATCAGTCAGTGTGCGCATCTGTGCATGGCTTCCCTTGGAAACCAATGAAACCCTGTGTTTCCACCTTTGCCTCAAAACATTGACTTTCCAGAAGAACACCTTGTGTTGCTTCTTTTATCTCTACAACCATGGCTGATCCAGCAGTCCCAAGGAGGAATCTAACTCGGGCCAGGGTGGAGGCAGGAGTCAGGGCTGGTGCGGTAGGAGTTAGGATGCAGACCCTGGTGACCTCACCTGCGGAGAGGAAAACAAGACCACTCCTCAGTGTGGAGAACCCAGGCGATCATAAGACAGACAACCATCCACCCACGAACGCACCTTTTTGAACCCATCTTTGCTCACATCTTAATAAAATATGGGCTACTTGCTGGAAAGGACCAGCTCTCACCCATCTTTGGGCCCCTCACTTGCAATGCCCAGATAAAAGTGTGTGGTCTTCAGCACATATGTGACTAGAACTAGTCTTTCGAATCCTCCTGTGCACAGCAGTGCCCTGGGGGCTGGGGACATGCAAATTCTGAGTCAGTGACAGGGTCAGGCCTGATGCAGCACTTTTCTAGCAAGCTCCCATGAGATGCTGGAGAGGCTGGTTCAGGTCACACTGAGTTAAGGGATGTCCTAATGACAATTGTTTGCCTACAGAACAGGCAATTTCCCACATCCGTTGAAATTCCCATCTTTGACTGAGTATCCAAGATACTTGTGTGAACATAGCTTCCCCCACCCACCACCAAATAACAACAAAGTGTAATTGTGTTTCTTGTTAATTCTTGTGTCATTAATTCATCCATTTATATGTGAATGGCAAAAACAAATCTAAGCAATTCCCTAGGAATGCCTCACAACACTTTAGATAGGACTTGGGAAAACAAAGCTGAGAAATGCACATTTTTTTCAGAATGGCAGGAACTGTATATTATTACCATTGAGCTATTGCTATATTTAATACTTTTAAATAAATTTTAATAAAAAACCATTAATTCTTGCTAAATACACAGATGTGGGTTTTTTTTTTTATTTTTTAATGTTTATTTATTTTTAAGAGAGACAGAGCATGAGCCAGGGAGGGGCAGAGAGAGAGGGAAACAGAATCTGAAGCAGGCTCCAGGCTCTGAGCTGTCAGCACAGAGCCTAACGCAGGGCTCAAACTCATGAACCCCGAGATCATGACCTGAGCCAAAGTCAGACACTTACCCTTAACTGACTGAGCCACCCAGGTACCCCTACACAGATGTGTTTTGAGAGGAACAGAAAACCAGTTAAAGCCATTCTGAAGACTCTATCCTTTGCACAAAAGTGATTGGGAACCTCTACCTGGTTGATGCTTTAAAAATGTATTCCTTGGGGTGCCTGGGTGGCTCAGTCGGTTAAGCATACGAATTCGGCTCAGGTCATGACCTCACAGTTCGTGGGTTCGAGCCCCATGTTGGGCTCTGTGCTGACAGCTCGGGGCCTGGACCCTGCTTTGGATTCTGTGTCTCACTCTCTCTCTGCCCCTCCCCTGCTTGCAGTCTGCCTCTCTCTCTCTCTGTCTCTCTCTCTCTTTCTCTCTCAAAAGTAAATAAACATTAAAAAAATAAAAATGTTTTCCTTTACTTCTAAACTGTTGATAAAGGGTTCTAACAGTTAGCAGAATGTTTCCTTAAAATGGTGGGGGGACTATTAATTCTTTCCTTCCCAGTGTTCTGTTTCAAGGGACCCAGTGTGATTTTACTCAACGAAGCTGGTCTTTCTAGCAAGATGCAATTTGGCTGCTTCTTCTTGCTTTAAAGCAAGTTTAATTTACTTGATTAAAAGTATGTCTATGTTCATCGTGTCTCCAAAGGGCCAGGGAGAGACATTCATGAAGACTTTCCCTTTGAAATAAAATATACAGATTTTGTTTCCCGGTGTTTCCATGTCGATCTTCCTTGCTTTGTTAGTTTTTATGTAGTATCCAATATCACAGAGGTTGGCAGCAGCAGGACATGGAGATGCTTCTGATGAGGGCCCATTCTCTGGGCTTGTAGGCGTAACATATATTTTACGGGAACAATGAGAAATCAGTGAGGGGTCCACTTGTCATGTCCCCATGGAAGAAATGCTCACTGCGGTAGAGGTGTGGGGGTGGGTAAGTGGCTTTGATATAAAGCCCTCACCAGAAAGACAAGCACCCCCCATTCCTTGGGATTTTCTGTCACTACAGTCTCTTCCACAAAGTTCTTCTCCCTAGACTGTTCACACAAACCAGAAAAAATCATGAAGAAAAAGGAGCCCTACTGACCAGCACTCATTACCCAATTTTTTTTTAAAAAAAATTAAGTGTTTTTTATTTATTTGTATATTTATATCCTTCAGAGGAAAATAGGTGACATATCTTATTTTTACCATGATGTGCAGAAATTCCTTAAGCAAATACGTGATCAGGCATTTTGAAACGTAAGACGTATTTATTTATAGCTCACACCCACGCATTTACTTTTATTTATCCAAAAGATTGAAACTGTACTTTTTCCCTGGCCCTTTCTTTGGTTTCCTGTTAAAATAGGCAGATTTTTTAATGTACCTAATAGCCCTGAAGAGACTAAGCAGTGATCTTTTTGAAACTTTAAAAATATTGGTAGGAAGCGGCTCTCTTTTCTTTTTTCCCCAAGTTCAATAGCTCAGCTATTCGTTTCCTGTTTCCAATAGCCGAGGTAATTAGACCATAATGAGAACTCTTTGCTTGGAAGATGACATCTGAAAATTGAAACTATTTGCTGCACCAACCTCAACACAGAGGGGAGGGGTCAGGGATCGCCTCCTTAGGGAGAGAAAATTCTACAACTAGAATGTCATTCCTCCAAAATTATTTCTTCCTGGAAGGACTCTAGTCTGGGAGGTAAAGTGACATTGGTACTGTTTTTTTTTTTTTCCTTTTTGGTTTTTTGTTTTATGGAGTGATCAATTCTTCATTGTCACAGAAACATCTCTAAAAGCTCCAGAAAGAGCCAGAACATACAGGAAACCTGTTCGCCACATTAACTGTTTTTCTTTCTAGGCACAGCACCCATACAGTAAAGTGCATGTCTGTGTTGATGGCACAGCACGGGGAATACAGCAGTTTTAACGGTGTTGTATCGTGGTGTATGTTCACAGATGGTAGCTACAGTTGTGAGCACAGCATAACAGCATAGACTTGTCAAATGACTACGTTACACCTGAAAACTAAAGTAACCTAGTGTGTCAACTATATTTCAATAAAAAAGTATATCTTGATGAATTTTTCAGCTATGATGTACCTGTGAGGCTACCACCAAGGTAAAAAATTAGTACATTTCCAGCTCCCGAAGGCTCTCAACCCGTTCCTGTCAATACCTATCCCCTAAGGGAGCCCCCATTCTTCCCCCAGAATGGTTTTGGCTGTCCTTGGATTTCACATAAATGGACCTATGAAGCATATACCCTGTCTGTCTGGCTTCTTTCTTTCAGTTCTGTATCAAATTCAGCCTCATGGTTCTGTATACATTGGGCTCTCACATTTTCATTGCAGTGTGTTTTTTTTTCTTCATGTGGTTGTTCATTCTACCTTTCTATCTACACATTTGCATGTGTCCTGGTTCTTAGAAAGTTGTTATGAAAATTCCATGTCTTTGGGCAGAAGTGCTTGTTTCCCTTGTGTAGGAGTGGAACTCCTGGGGTGTCAAGTATGTACCACACTGACAGATTCTGCCAAACCTCTTTCCAACAAAGTTTTATCAACCATCCCTCCCACCGGGCACCCATTGAGCACTTGTGAATGGCAACAGGGGCACAGTCTTACCACTGGAAGTCAAGTCTCAAGTGTTTCCAAAAGGGAATACACTCGGAGTGAGTGACAGGAGAGGCAGGACAAAACAATTTACAAAATGAAAACTATTCCCCAGGGAGGAAGCTCGCCCTGGCTAAGTGGGCTCTGGTCAGGGTCCTAGGGGTCCTAGGGCTTCCCTGGGGGGACCATTTCCCATCCATGCTGGTTGGGCAGTTATGGCCAGTGGCACCAGCTGGGAAGCTCACATCCTCGGGGCTTTTGGCCACACACACATGGCCAAGGCTCTTCCCAGACAAGCAAGACTTTCTCAGGGTCACAGCCCTGAAGAGGGACATTCACACGAGATGACTCCTTGACTCAGTAAGTTACCCAATCTTTTCTCATTTGGATCAAATTCCATATGTTCTCTTTTCCAATAATCTTTCTAATGATTGGCCAAAGAGTGAATAGCAGAACTATTTAAGGAATAGTCCTTGTGGCCAGTAATCCCCCAACCCACAGTGGCCCTGCTGCCCTCTATGGGTCCTGTCTGCCTTCTGGGGACCACATCTCATCCTCTTGATTTATATGCAAACCCTCAGAGGTTCCCAAAAGGGAGGCTTGGAGCTCTGGGCTCTACGTAGGCCTGAATCCCAGGGGAGATGAGAATCCTAACCCCCCCCCCCGCCCCCCCTGCCAAGCAATTCTAGAAACAAAGGAGATACGGAGATTCCTAAGAGACCATTGCTCCTACCAACAACTTTTCTGAACTAGCAGGATGTCGCTTTCAAAGTTTAGTATTTCTGCTGCTCCCTCTGCAAATTGAGACTCCTCTGCGGATGGGAGCTGTGTGGGTTGTCAAAGGGTAACTTGGGAGGCCCTCCTAGCCACTGGAGGCCAGAGCCCCTGGGTCAAGGCCGGTGGCTGAGCAAATCTTGCCACCTCACTCCCCGCCTCCATCGCTCCATTTGCCAACTTCCCACTGGCTTTCTTCTCAGAGCTTCTGCTCTTTCCACTTCTCTGGAGCCCTGATGGGTTGAAATCTCTGCTGGGAGTTTCACACGGGCGAGGATGTTTCAGTTTCACTCAGGATGTTCAGCTGAAGTTTCACTCATAACTCAAAGGGTTACGTGCATAGTCGTTTGTCATTTCTCTGTAGCATAGACTTGAACCCAGGCCCTGGCAAGCTTATGTATTTTGTATCTACTTAGCAAGTGAAGGAGCCCAATTGTCAGTTCACCTTTTGCACAAAGAGGCATCCCAATCTGCCAAGGCAAAGACCCCTGACTCCAACAGGCCATACCCACCAGTGGCAGAGCAAAACTGGCTTAAGCCAGAGAAGTTGGTAGGGCAACTTCAAGGACTTAAGTATTTCCCTTCTTTCTCTCTTTGTCCTTCTTCACCAGGAGTCTCTTTTGAAATGTTTGCACTCCTCCCCTCCCACTGTCCTCCAAGTTGGAGAGGAACAGGGATGGATGGAAAAGCCCTGGCTACAACTAAAGAGGGCTGAACTGGGGCCATATGAACTCATGGCTCTGCACACTGGTCCCAGGCTCCAGACAGTTAGCTGGGGAGCACATGCAGGCATGAAGGTATTAAGATATAACCCCAGGTTCTTGAATACTTCTCCCTTCAAGAGACAGAGTCTAGGAGCACCTGGGTGGCTCAGTGGGTTGGGCAACTGACTCTTGATTTAGCTCAGATAATGATCCCAGGGTCATAGGATCCAGCCCCACATCAGGTTCCGTGCTGAGCATGGAGCTTGCTTAAGATTCTCTCTCCTTTCCCTCTGCTCCTTCCCCACACATGTGCTCTCTCCTCTAAAAAAAATTAAAAAAAGAGAGAAAGAGCCTAATTCTCTTCAACTTAAGTGTGGGCTGGACTTAATGTCTCCATTCTCCTGAATAGAAGAAAGCAGGAGTGATGGTGTACAACTCCATTGTTTTTTAAAGTGAGCTTTTTAAAAATTTTTATTTATTTTAAGTAATCTCTACACCCAATGTGGGGCTCAAACTCATGAGCCCAAGATCAAGAGTCACATGCTCCTCTAACTGAATCATCCAGGTGCCCCAATAGTGTACAACTCATAAGACTAGGTCCTAAAAGATACTGCAGCTGGCTGCTTGTTCTCTCTCTCTCTCTCTCTCTCTCTCTCTCTTTCTCCCTGTCTCTCTTTCTCTCTCAAATCACCAGCTTTGAGGAAAACCAGACTCCATGTCATGAGTACTCTTGGGCAGCCCAGGGAATGACCCACGTGGTAAGGAACTGAGGCCTCCTGCCAAAAGCCATGTGAATGTTCCATCTCCCTACAGCCCCAGTCAAGCCTTCAGATAACCATAGCCCCAGCCAACATCTTGACTGCAGTCTCAAGAGAGACCCTGATCCCGAATCACCCAGCTATGCTGCTACCAGATTCCTGAGTAAGAAAATAAATACTTGTTGATTGAAGCCACAAAGTTTTGGAGTAACTTGTTACACAGCAATACATAACTAAATTAGAAAGTTACTGGTACTACTAACCAATACTTCTGGTCTACCTTCTAGAAACATAACAAGGCACCTCAAGAGCCAGTGCACAGTCATGGTCTCTTTCTCCCTCTACCAAACCATTGGTAAATTTTTCTGATAATGGGACAATGCCCCATCAGCCCAGGGCCCAGAGTGGGGATGATGTGGTGCAGAGTTCTGAGCCAACCCACCACGGACATGTAACAGAAGAAGAAAAAAAAACCTTTGTAGATTGTAAGCACTTACATTTTGGGTGTTTGTTACAGCAGCAGGACCAGAACTATATGAGCATAAGCAAGGACACAAAGGGGTCTCTACCTCCATTTCTTCCTGCCAGCGTCTCCATCGAGGGCAGCAGGATTGCACTGCTAATGTGGGATCCCTACCATCTGCACAGGGAACAGCGCTCTCTCCTGTGGAAGCCTCGTTCAGGAGTATGTTCAGAGGTCAGGCACCGTCACTGTGGCTCCTGTAGTTTAGTCCCCAGAGGATGGGAAAAGCTTGTGTGTGAGTTAGAGGAGTTTAAGGTGTTAACAGCCAATGTGATCCAGTTCTGAAAGTCACAAAGTCAACACTGATTGATCCTTTGCTTTCTTTTCCGGAACCATAGAGAATTTGGGGGAAGTTACTGTCTGGCCACCCAGAAAACAAAGGCCAGTTAGGATTTGTTTTATTTTCTTTTCTTCCCAGATCAATCCCCAGTTCCCCAAGGATCCGGTGTGGTTTTGAGCTTCCTCTGTGCCTGTTCTGCTCTTCTCCACACACCCCCTTCTCGCCCCTCCCAGCCACCCCCCCCCAACCGTCTTCTCCTTCCTCACAGCCTCCTCTCCTTCCCCCTGTCCTCAGGCTGTGGCCTCCTCATTAGGAAGTGTTAGAAAGTTGCTGGAGTGAGAAATGAGCCTGTGAAAGCTCCTTGTCCTAATTAAACTTCAACGAGGAGAGTGACAAGAGGCGACGGGGAGGAAACGGGTGCCACGGGGGTCTCAGACTGGGTCCAGGCTGGAGAGGCCATTGTCCTGCAGAACAAAAGCCGCTGTTTGCATGTGTTAAACCTCATCAAACTTCATCAGACCCAGGTGCAAAAACCCACATCCCAAATGCCATCCCGGCTTATGCCACCTTCCAGAGCACTGTTGGGGCCCCAGCCGTCAGGCCTAATCAGGACAGGGCCCCACATCAAAGCTGCACTCCCTCCACAGACAGCTTCTGCTCCAAGATGCATTGTTGTTACGACTTCCTACGCTCAGCCCTTGCCCCACGAATTAGGGCACAGAGCCCCCCATGGCATGGCTGGTCCCTGCTGGCGTTGTTGTTAATGAGGTAGGAAGGGCGGGTTCGTCCTAGCCTGGGACTAACATAATCACATAAAGCTGTTGCTTTGGAACAGACCGAACTGCCCCAGAGTCAATTTCCCTGAAAGCAACGCAGAGCAGAGCTTCCTGGGAGAAGACACAATACTGTCTATTGTCTCTGTCACTTCCTCTGCACACTCCCAGCGTTGAAGCATATAGTTGGGAGCCACAGCCCTTTGCAAAAGCTGTTTGCTGAGGCCCAGCCGCGGTTTTCTGAAAACCCCCGTGAGAAGCAGTTTTTCTCCGCAGTCATTGTTTCCAGACCAGCCAAGCCGGCTGGGGAGGAGAAGCCAGACCCAGGGAGACTGTCTTCCAGGCTCTGGGAAGAGGCCGGGCTTGCGACACAGGACCCTGTTTGCTCATGGCGTCTCAGGGTCTCTAGACGCAGCCCCGCATCTGGGCAGAGGCCAGGCGGGTGCCAGGCCCAGGAAGAGGCTCCCATGGGGCCGGGACCTATGTGAGGGCAGAGCAGGGATTATCTAGGAGGTCCTCAAATATTGCTGGGCCCCTGAAAACGAGCCTCCGGGCCTTTCTGCTCACCCACCCCTCCTTCCTAATTACAGCCGGTTCCCAAAGGCGCCGGCCTTCTCCCGGAAGAGGCCAAGACTGGGCGGAAGTTCCCCTCACACCCACCGGATATACCCACGTTTCTCTCTCCTCCTCTTGCTACATGTTCCGAAGAACCCAGGCGGGAAGAGGGTGGGCTGGAGGGATCCCCAGTGTGGGCCAAGGAGGGCTCAGGGCAACACTGGGGTCGGGCCGAAGTGCAAAATGGGGGGAACCTGGATGGGGTGTGGGTGCTTGGTCTGTGCTGAGTGCCAGATAGGAGGTCGGACGTTGCAACGGAAGCTGTGACTCCCCATCTCTCCGCCTGTGCGTTTGGGAGGTTCTGCTGCATTCCCCAGGTCACCAAGAGCTCTGGAAGGCCAACAAGCTGCTAGGGTGATCAAGACATGGCTCTTCTCTTACCAGCCAGGAGATCGATATGTGAACAATTAAACCTAACCCAAAGCAGAATTTTCTAAGGGCTGTTTAAAAGGTGGCCTGAATGAGGAACAAAGAGAAAAGTTTGATGTGGGAGGAAAGACTCCTTCCTGGGAAGGCTGCCCTCACTCAGGCCTCAGTGGCCAAGCGGATTTTGCAGAGAGGGAGCATAGGTGACAGGAAGGCTTTGCTAAAGTATTGCTTATGAAAGGGGTGCAATCACTTACTTCACTCCCAGCCCTGGGTTAGCCTGTTTCTCCAACCGAGTCTTTGGCATCCCTAGAAAACTGTGCCTTTTCTAACCTGTGGCTAGCCCACCACGTCCTCCCACGTCTCATTTTGCAGTCTGGTGTGTGTGGTGGGCACTCCAAGAATTCTTGCTGATCCTGAGGGTGAAGCCATACTGTGGGGCCCCTGGAAACCAAAAGGGCCTACTTAAGCAGATCACTCTTGGATGCTGGCAAGAGTGAAATCACTCGATAGGTATTTTGTCGTGTGTTTCTTTTTAACTATATAAAAAAAGGGTGGATGTGCAAACCCAACCCAAGAATACCTTGGCTCAGGCTCAACTAGATGAAACTTTAAAAAATGATTTAATGTTATGTTAGACTGTTGCATATTAAAGCAATGTAATGCCTTCTAAGAGATGAGAATCAGCTCCTAAAAGTGATGACTTGGACACATTTAAAGAGTTATAGCTCACTTATCAAAAGAGCAACAGTAAACATTTTGCCCAATATGTACAACAGGCTGGACCTCGGAGGAATGTATGGAAATGTCCTTTTCTTCCCAGATTATGATGCCACCACCTTTACTTCCCTTCCTGAGCTGCACCTTTCCAAACAGCAACTGTGTGAGGGGTAGGAAGCTCATGGGAGAAGGGGAGTATTTGGGACCGTGTTGGCCCATGGAGTGGGGCTGTGTGATCACTGGTTTGCAAAGCCAGAATTCTTCCTGGTAAACACAGGTTTCCAATGGCTCTCTGGCCAGGGTTGGTGGGGGGCAGGTGGCGGCGAGTGTATGTGTTGGGTATGTTGCAGCTGTGTAACCTTTTGGTACAGAGGCATTCGTGGAAAATTATTGGGCACTTGGCCCACAGCAGATGGGATGAGAAATCAAGCCAGCAGGAATTGGGATGCAGAGGAGACGAGACATGGAAGGACCGAGGAGCTTTGTGAGGTGACCACAAGTGGAAACCTGAAAAATGAAGACATTCCCACCAGTTCCAGAAAATGGGACTAACTCAAAATGTAGGTTCTTTCCTTGGAGTGGGCTTGGCAGGCCCAATTGTTGAAAGGTAAAAATAAAATTATAAAATAAAATAAAATAATAATAATTTGTTTTTAAAAAGAAAGGAAAGAAAAAAATCAACATGTTTGACATTTGTCTAGCCTACAGATCTAGCTGAGTTCCCTCCAGGCCCCCTTCACATGCTGAAATGATGTGTGAGATCACAACAAAAGGCATTTAGAGTAGTCTTTGCCATAGGGTCCAAGAGCTAGGGAGGCTGTAATGGGAAAATATTGTTTCACACATTCATGATGTGAAATCAGCAAACAGGTAGCCACATGCTGGGTCCTCTTGGATGCCACCAGAATCTCACAGCTGTAGCCTCCCCAGCCATTGCTTAGGAGGGTCACATGTGCCCCTTGCCCTCAGCCCAGAAGCCAGAGGAAAGGGTACATCTCCCCTCACAGAGTCCTTTCCAGCACCTTAGCTCTTCACCTCCCTCCATCCTCCAAGTCTGTTCCTCTGTAGAGAGTGGAGACCTGCTTACGCCCTAATGTGAATGCCAACCCCAGATTTTTCTTAGGATGGATAAGAAGGCTCTTGTTCCCATTGGGCCTAAGCTAAAGCACACTGTTAAGCACATGAGGGAATTAGATTTAGGGTCAAAAGTTCCACACTGGACTCCTATGAGTTCCTTGAAGTCTCCATGAAATTTCTTAACCCCAGGCTTTATGCAGAAGTTGGTTCTCTCCATCTGCAATGTTTTCCACCTAATTGACTCATGTTTTCTTTCTACTTGAAGATGACACTTCTCCAGAATGGTCTTCTGGGATTAGTTGTGGTCTCTGTAGCAGAAACTGCTAGTTGTCTACCAACACCTATTCCCCTTTCCTCTTGACCAACAGACCCCTATGTTGTTGGGAGCAGCAATGGGGCCAGCTGGAACAAACAAAACTGCATTTCCCAGGTCTATAGATACCTGTGGCCAAGGAGATGTAAGCAGAAGACATTGGGAGGGCTTCAGAGAAAGTTCTTCAAAAGGAGGATAATTAAGCCAGGAAGCAGTTTTTCTTCTTTCCCTGTCTCCTTGAAATGTGGCCATGATGGTTGGGACCTCCAGCAGCCATCTTGGGACAAACTTGAGGATGGAATTTACAAGCTAAGATGGCTGAGAAGAAAGAAAGAGATGTCAGGTTTTCTGATGATTGAGTGTGGAGCTGTCTTATCAGCCCTTGACTTCCCATCTCTGTATTTCTTTTATGTGAAAACAAACTTCAGTCTTCTTTAAGTCACCACGGTTTCCAGTTTCTGTCACTAGCTGAACTAAGCCTAAGTCCTCCTCTTTCTGCACGTCTCCTGATGGCTATTTACACTTCCAGCTCCTCCTTCTGAGTTTGTCTTCTCCCCAGTCTGTAAGAGCTATGAGGTCAGCAGTGTATCTGTTCTTTTCACCTTTGGAGCTTCAGTGCCTGCCTTGGAGTCTGGCTCATAATGGCAGCCCTATACATGTTTGTTGAATGAGAGGCCCCTGACATATGGCTCCACCTTTGGGTGGGCACACTTGGAGCCCTTTTCCATGGAGTTAATCCAGATTCCAGGATATTGAGAGCCAGAGCCCATGAGAAGTCCGTGTTTAGACTAATTTGGACTCAGAAGAGGGAAAACCACCTACTTACATTTATTCATTTATAACAAAAAAAAAAAATGTCTATTTTTGACCACCTGCCGTGTGCTCCAAATATTGGCTCCCTCTGTCCCACTTCATCCCATTCTTTTAAGATTTCTCCCTCTGCATCATTGTTGCAGATTAAAACATATCCCCACATGCACCTTGCCTACCTCACCCTCTCCTTCCTCAGCCAGGAATTTCCCCCATTGAATCTCTGCAGGTGCAACAGGAACCAGGGGCCTCCCTGGGTGGGTGCTCAGGAGGTGGGAGACGGAAACATGACTCCAGGGCCCGGAAGAAGCCCCTGAAGGAAGGTCCCCACAGAGCTTGAGAGTTTCCTTTGTCCACCCTGCATCTATTTTGCCCAAATGTGTTTTTGGATGAACAGTTACCACGGAAGAGCAGGCCAGGCCCCCTGGCCTCAGAGCTCAGCCTTCAGGGTAGGGCAGAAGAAAGAATGTAATCAGAGTTATGGCTTAATGAAGTGAACCGTGATGACCATAAACAGACAGTTTGGGATTTGGTTTGTTATTTTGTACAAGGCAGTACCTTTCAACAGTGACTGGTGTTAGGGTCAGGCTTGCACATTTTCATGTCACCAACAAAAAAACAGTAATGCCATTGTTACACTGCACTTTTCCACCTTAAAATGGGATTGGTTTTGTGGGTTGGGAAAGTTACCAAAACTAAGTTTCTTCGATCACAAAGGTTAGCACAAAGGAAGTTGCTAGATCATTTGAAAGATGAGAGAGGACTGTAGGTAAGAAAGAGCTGTTACAGACAATAGAATGCCAGACCACCTATGCTCTAGCTTCTTTATATTTAATGTATGTAATAGACAGTAAATGCAGCACAACTGGGGGAGAAAAGTACGTTTGTCTACTAGTCCTTATATGTGAGGCAGAGCCCAAGTAGTTATCTATATGTGATAGCTCATAGCTGTGTGCTATGCTTTAAGAAATAGCAATAACTAAAAAATGTTCTCCCCCTTGAGAACCAGCATCCCAAATGCAGCAAGCCCAAGATGGCCACACCAAGCAGCCCGACAATGGAGAGAGAGAGATTGGGGGGGTACTACCTCTTCTTTGAAAAACGGCTCAGCTATAAATTGGTGGCCTTTATTTCACATCCAGACATGTAGGCACCACCTAGTGACAGCCCAAATCAGGCTATTTTTGGCACTTTCAGAGTTTACAGCCATCTGGGGATACCCTGAGGGGTTGTTCATATTTAAAGCATGCCCTAGAAATGCTTTGCATGGGAGATGCTGGGAGCCAGGCAGAAATGGCAGGTCTGAAGGATGACAGGGTGTTGAGGCCATACGTTGGGCCAAGACTTGCCAGGCCCACAGCCCCAGGGTGATCCTAACACCAGAGGTGAAGCTGGGACTCTGGCACCATCAACGCAGCTGAGTCAATGCTGCCAGCTATTATTTTGTCAGTGAGTTGACAACACAAAGGTCCAAGTGTATGGCCTTGAATATTTCTCTTCTTAAAAATCTGCCCTGTACCCAAGAGTACCATCTCTTACCTCTATCTCTCCAGGAGGGCATATGATACATTATTCTACCTGGACATACTTTCCTAGCTAAATTAGAAACTCCTTGAAAGCAAAGACCATGTCCCATTTTTCCGTAGTCATCATGCCCAGCTCATAAAATGCTTTAACAGAGTATAAAATCCTTTGGCTTCCCAGAAAGTCACTTCACTCAGGATTGACCTTTTTACTTCTCACAAGATAAAAACCAAGAGGGTGCTTTGGCATATGCAAGGGATCATGGATTTCCGCCTGGTAGAGAAGTCACCACGTGGCTGGGAGCCAGGTGGCTGGGCGTTCTAGTCCTGGCTCAGTCAGAACTAACACCATGACTCTGGACAATGTTGGCCCTCTGTGTCCAGTGTGGATTTCCCTGTGAGATAAAGAAATAGGTTTCAGAGATCTCTGTGGTCTCCACCAAGTCTACAACATAGGCTAACCAAGAGAATGTCATTTCATCTATTAACATCCCAGGAATGGGTGGGAAAACAAACAAAACTTGTTTGTTTATTCCAACGCAAGACCTTTAATTTGTTCTAGAAAGCGAATTGACCATGATGCATTCACTGCAGACTTACAAATAAGCTATCCAACTCACAGTTGATGAATGTACTGAACATTAAATGACCGTTTGCATTTTGAGTATTTGGGGCCACTTTCCATTATCTAGTACCAAGCTGCCCTGGGTCAATGATGCCCCCTGGTGGCTAGTGTGTGTGTGTGTGTGTGTGTGTGTGTGTGTGTGTGTGTGTGTTGCGGGGTGGGGGGTCTCTGCAGTTTTACATTTGGATTCTAGAAGCAGGAGTCCAGACGGAAAGCCAACTTGACAGTAGAACAGAATGCTGTGAGGGAAGGATGTTGTGTGGGCTAGGCAGGGAAGCCTTTCTGATGAGGCAGCATTTGAGCTGAGACTGTCATGACAGAAGAGGTCCCCAAAGAGCATTCCAGGCAGAAGCAATTTGCAATTGCAAAGGCCCTGAGGTACAAATTAGATGAATGTTTTTTCAGAACAGAAAGACACGCTATACAGCCGGCACCTGGTGTGCATGGACGAAAGACAGATCAGGAGAAGCCTTGCATGGTGTAAGGAGTTGATTCTGAGTGGGAGGGGTTAGGAGCCAAAAAGGAGAGTAACATAGTACCACTATGCTATATGCCTTCTTTTCTTTCTTTTTTTTTTAATAATTTTTTTTAATGTTCATTTATTTTTGAGAGAGACAGACAGAGCATGAGCAGGGGAGGGGCAGAGAGAGAGGGAGACACAGAATCGGAAGCAGGCTCCAGGCTCTGAGCTGTCAGCACAGAGCCCAACATGGGGTTCAAACTCATGAGCCGAGAGATCATGACCTGAGCCAAAGTCAGACGCTTAACCGACTGAGCCACCCGGGCGCCCCATGCCTTCTTTTTTTGCATGTTTCTCATACTATAGTCAATTCCACTCTAGAAAATATTTCTTTCTCTTCCAGCCTTTGTTCAAGTTTCTCAGAAAAAAAATTTCTTCCTTTAATTAGCCTTCCATTCCATCCTATCGGAGGCAAAATGACCCTGACCTTGGCCAATGTATGCACTGTGGCATTGGAGAACCCCTCTTTCAGAAGATGAAGAGTGAGCACCCACCCAGCCTGACCAGCTCCCCTCACCTGGACAGGCCCATTTCCAGAACAGCTGGGCACCTTGACACCAGCCATCCACATAGCTGTGTGCTGCTAAACTGTCCTATTTTACAGAGTAGGAAGCCAAAGATTAGAGGCCTGCCCAGGTCACACCGCCAACAACTGCTGAAGCCAGGATGCTGGATACCAGAACCTTGGCCTAAGTCCATAACATAAGATGAAAACAATGCATTGACTCAACATTTAGTGATTTTTTTTTTTTATATCCACTGTGATGGCCACTTGGCTAGGCAAAGAGGGGAGAAACTAGACAGTGTTCCTACCCTCAGAGTTCAGTCTCTTAAAGGAGACCACCATCAAGGGGCGCCTGGGTGGCTCAGTTGGTTAAGCACCCTACTTCAGCTCAGGTCATGATCTCAGGGTTTGTGGGTTCAAGCCCCACGTCAGGCTGTGTACTGAAGGCTCTGTGCTGACAGCTCAGAGCCTGGAGCCTGCTTCCAATTCTGTGTCTCCCTCTCTCTCTGCCTATGCTCTGTCTCTCTCTCTCTCTTTCAAAATTAAATAAACATTTAAAAAATTAAAAAAAGAAAAGAAAACCAACATCAAATCAATGACTACACAAATAGATGTAAAATTATCTTTTCCATATACAAAATCATATGTATATTATAATGTAGCTACCCCATGAGCTGGGGTATATACAATGGCTAGAGTTGACATTCCTACAAAGAAACCTGTGGCTTGGTGCCATCTCCCTGCTCTGGCTGCTCATTTTCTCCAATGACTGTCCACTGTCCACATTTAACCCCTTTGATGTCACCACTTCATCAAAGGTCAAGGTAGGGGTGATCTTCCCTACCTTCTCCAAGTCTGTATCCCATTCTGCTAAAGCTGACTTCCTGAAGCCCCAGGATTCAACATCAGTATAAAGAACACTTTTTCCATGTAATGAAGTTACAACCTCTTCTTCATAGTATTGCCCTGGTGTTTCTGGTCTTTGATATTGTAAAGTTGTATTGATTATAATTCTCCAAAGCCATTCCTTTGGGAGACACTATAACAAGCCTCTGAAGAGTGGGGGGAGTTTGCTCTTGGCTAGGAGTGCATACTGGACCTTCCTTATGCTCATGGTGAAATATGGGCTTAAGGTGGATCTCCACTCTGAAAAGAAACAGAGACTCACGAGATACAACAGACTCATTTCAGCCATCCTGACAAAGTGGGCTTCAGGTTAGGGGTGGGGAGGGGTGCCTTTCATAAGTTGCCAGGTATTGGCCAACCGGAGACCAGAGCCTGGTGGCCCTCCTCAAGCCACAATGTGCATACAGAATTCCTGGGGCTCTGGTTAAAATGTAGATTCCATCTCTGTAGGTCTAGAGCAGGGCCAGAGAGTCTGCATTTCTAAAAAGCTCCCAGGAGATGCTGATGCTGCCAATCTAGAGAGGGCGCTTCTTACACACTTGTTAGTAGCTGTTATGTAGTGCAGAATCCTGACCTCAGACCCGTGAATTGGGTCTGCACACTCACAAAATCCCAGTTGATTCCTGTGCTTGGTTCAGTGTGAGAAGGCTGGTTTCTAGGGCTTCCCCCTGTGCCCACAACAGACATTACTAATCAATCACCACACTGATGATGAGTTGAGGTCCTTCTCTGCAGTGCTGCAAGTGCCCTACTAATGCCTGAGAGTCAGCCTGGAAGAAAACCCTATGGCCAGTACGCACTAGAAAATTGGGAAGAATCAACCCTAACATACATCTGATGAAACGGGGGAGAGAGAAACAAGTTAGGGCAAAGTGGGACTTTCAGGAGCCCCCAAACCAAAAAGATTTCTAGGAGCCCAGGAAGTGTCTGCAATGTCAGGATGAAGCATAAATATATGTGGAGGGGATGTGTTTCAGGGGGAGTAGGCCAGGAGTCAGCCAGAGCAGGGTTTCTATCCACTGGCATCTGGGGCCACTGAAAGCCACTTATGACATCCATCAGAAAGAAAACCAGGAAGAAGGTTCTAGAAGGGCTGAGAAGCTGCCTACCCAGCTGGGAATTTCTTGGCCAGGGCTGAAGGAAGGGACTACTGTCTGTCTCACTCGCATGAGCATCTCAGGTGGCATACATGGAACATTCACCATACACCAGGCAGAGACTAGGCCCTGTCACATCTGTGATCTCATTTACATTTCTCAGGCTGTGAGGGAGGTCCCACTGTCCCCTTCTGACAGATGTGGAAAGTGAAGCCCAGGAAGTTTCAATAATGAGGCCAATAAATGCCTTAATGGGAATCCTATCCAGTCTGTCTGCCTGTAAGGCTGACCTCCTAGGCTTATACATATTTATTCTCTGGCATTAAAAAAAAGTCTATTTCCTGCAGTCTCTCGGCAAATTTCCACTAGAGGGTCCTTGGCCATCTTGCCTGTGTGAGGGGCAGGAAAGGATGGCACCCAGAAGGGAGTGATGCCTGGGAGGGCAATGAGGACAGGGCTCTGGCATGATGCTGTCAGGTCAATTATGACTTGGGTAGCAGTGGTGTCTTCCCGTCTGTTTTACTGCAAGTGTGCTTGGCACATCACACCTGCTCTCTTGTTCATTCCCGTGACCTTGCTGGGAAGGAATTTTTACTCTCATTTTCAGAAAAGGAAGTGGAGGAAGAGGTGCGAAGCGCTTAGCTCAAGTGCCAGGTCTGAGTCACACCCACATGTGTCTGATCTCAAAGTTAGGACCCCTTTTCAGGCTCATAAAGAAGTGAGTGGGATTCTGTGGGCTAGTCTGTGCACTAATCTCCAGTTCTAGCATTGTGTCTATGATACAGTTTGAAGTTTGGGGCACTATCAATAAACTTTTGCAACACCATTTATTTGTAAGTTGGGAAATTCCTGTTTCTCACAGTGGGAAAAACTTTAGTGGCCACTTCCTACTGAACTTGGTCCCATGACATCTAGTGGCCACCCGGAGGAGTGCAGTGGAGCCACCGGACATTGGCTAGCAGGTGCAAACGCTGGTACTTCCTGGGATAAGAGATGGGCTGAAATGCACAATAATTGAAGTGTCCATGGAACTTATAAGATGTACAGTTAAGCCATGTGAAATTTGTAATTCTTATTTTTGTTCCCAATATTTACGCTTATTTACCATCACTGGTGGAAAATACACCTTATCCAGTCCATTGTCTTTTAATTGATAAACTATGTTTAATGATTATAATATAATGTAGTAAAATATGATATAATATAATATAATATAAACTCAATTCTTGCATTATGCTCAATAATGAAAAGCATTAGAAATTTGAAAATGCTACAGTTCACTAATTAGTCTATTCCCCTGGGAGTAGGGTGGCTGTTTTAGGATCACCATAAAACCATATAAAAAAAAAAACCCACACGACAATATACCTAAATAGGCTTCCCGTCTGTTATGCCTAAACATATGATAAGACATGAATGTGCTTTATAGAGACTTTCTGATTACAGGGGACCTTCCAGAGCACTGCTTGAGTAATTTTCATACCACAAAGACGCAAAGGCAACAGGATCCCCAGGCTATTTTGTGAGAACATTGATTTTAACAACTTTTCTACTCTCCATCCCCATCTTTACCCCAGGATTCAAATAATGGCAAAGATCCAAAGGAAGATTCTTCTATAATTGATGCTCCTTTACAGGGAGTCCCGGCTGAAAGGCAAAAGGAAAGTCTTGTCACTGTGGGGCTAGGATAGATGAGTCCAAGAGTGATTCGCCAAACTAACACACTCAAATTAGTTTTCAAACATTTTGGGTTTGGCAAACTGCATCTTGCTAAGCCCCCTTTCCCAACATTTTTATACCCATGTGGATTTCAAGGGAAATTTAATATGTATGTTTCTGATTCACTTAGGCTTAACTGAGCACAATTGTTTAGTGAAAGCCACTTTTTGTCCAAGAATCTTCCAGAACCCTTTTATAAGCCCCTTATATACCTTTCCTTCTAACCAGGAAGTGCATTTTGCCAGAATAAATTGAGCTCACCCCCCTCCCAAAATAATTCAAATTTGGTTCAAAACTCAGAATCTCTGAATTTCAAAGAGGGTTGCAAATTTTGAAAACAATTCTTCACGTCACTGAGAAAGTCCAGCGGCAATATTGAGAAGTGGGGAGTGTTCCAAGGGAGATGCAATGATTATATGTAGTGACATTTTGTGTACTTTAAAACAAGAAGTCTGGCCTGAGTGCTGGCCTGGCCAAGCAGCTTCCAGATCTGGGTCGCCCAGGGAATGGTGCGGTCATATCAGCAATCTGAGCATTGGTACCTTCCTCAGTAGGCTGGAGGGTGAGGCCCCAACAGCTAATACCCCCGGGCACCACGGGATGGTGAGCTACCTGCCCAGCCCCATGAGAGCCTTTGTACCAAAAAGATTCTCTTCCCTGGGAAGGACATCACCATCCAATTGAGGTCATCAAAGCTGTGGATGAATGAATGAGCTAGCTTCATTTATTCCGTCCCATGGTTAGGTTTATCTTTGCTTTTTATTTTCGTATAAATCTGAGCGCAGACATTCAGAACATTTGCTTAAAGCCAAAGAAGGTAGAGATGGCGAAAGATTTCAGATGTGCTGCTCATTGTATATAGAGATAAAGAAAACATAATTACTCCACCAGAGTTTAGAAGAGTTTAGAGTTGTTTCTCCAGTCATGGTGATACAGCATGATGTAAGCAGCCAGTGGTATCACTTAGGATTAGGTTCAACCACATATTACAGAAAGCCCAAATTGCAGGCTGAAATGAGATAGGATTTCACCCTGGGCTCACATGAAGGAAATCCAGGGGAGGAAATCCAGGGCAGAAAGCCTGGTTCTAGGATCATCAGGGACGAAGGCTCTTCTGGTGCATCTGCTCCAACTTCCTTATCATATAACTTCCATTCTCAGAATTGCTTTATGGTCATAAGACAGCTGCTGGAGCCCCAGCCCTTGTATCTATGTTCCAGGCAGCAGGAAGGAAGAAGGGCCTCTTAGATGACTCAGCCCCATATAAAGAGCTTATTCAGAAGCCAAAACCAAAGACTTTGGCTTATATCTCATTAACCACTCCTGTCTGCGAGAGAGGCACGCTGTTCTCATCAAAGCACACTGCTGCCCTCAATAATATGACATTTTACTGGCAGGAAAGAAGCAAAGAATTGGGCGGTCAACAAGCTGTCCCTACTTTATCTGCCATACTCTTTCCTGGACTGATGACAACTCTTAATGCTTCTGTGGGCTAGTCTGGGCACTAATAGAAGAAGGTGTTACTGGTAGAAGAAGGTGGACCAGGGGGAAAGTTCCAGAAGCGTAAACTGTCAGGCTAAGCATGTGTGAGGCCTCACCAAGGCCTGACCCACAAATATTTTGTGTATCTTCTTTGCTTTGATATAGTTGATTCTCTGCTTCTACGTGGCCTAAAACTGATTTACCTCAGACCAATCTTGTGTGTGAAGATTTTCCCTCAGGTCCACAAAAGACCTGGAAAAGAAGCAGCTGGAAAAAGAGGTTTTGTGGCCCTTTTTGCTTTGACATGGTTGGGTGTCAGCTGGCTCATCTTCCTCAGGCCTGGATGCTCCTGTCTCTGGTGTGACCACGGATGAAAACTCACAGGAAAACAGCTCAGTTTGGTTGTTCCCTGAGGACAGAATGATTGGGGAAGCCGCGTAGAGCGGGCTTGACGGATCTTGAGTTATAGTGACTGTGAAAAACAAGTAGTTCCCTACTCAAGTCAAGTTTAGGCAATATTGAATAATTCGCATGAATGGTGGAATCCACTTCATGGACACCAGTGGGGAGATGCTGGCAGTAAAGGTAATCTTCCCTCATTTCAAGGGCATCTATCAGCCCATTTTACAGTCAAGAAAACTGAGGTTAGGTCACCTGTCCTGAGGCACCGAAGAGCCTCACTGCTTCCCAACTGCAGAGAACCACCTTTGCCTGAGAAGCCTGGCTTTCCATGAAAGTGTTCCAAATGCCCATGGGTCCCAGAGCCTGGCCTTGACTTCCAGAAGCTGGGTGAGGTGAGTGGCCTTCGGGCAACAGCTCTGCAGCCAGCCACCAACTGTGGGGATGCTGAGAACCCTCCAAAGTCTCTGGGCACCCCCGTGGAGGCTTAGGTAGCAGACTTGAAATAAAGTATAACAAAATGTGGGATCCATTACTGCTGTCATCATTGTTAATTGCATTTACTGCAGACCTCAGTATCTCCCACAGTGTTTTATGAATTTAAAAATGGAATTCGGTTGAGCTTTCAATGCCGGGGGAGGAGTGGAGAGGTAATCTAACTTTGATTTTGTCTCAGTTTTTGTCTTCATCATTACTTTTATTGAATGTCTCGGCAGCAACACAGGGAAGCTAGGGCTGCAAAATGGTAGCAAAGAAGCCAAGAAGCTTCAGCATGAAACGTCTTGGGCTCATAATTTGACACACCAGAAAGCAGCGCAATAGCACCACAGAGCTGAATACAAAATAAAAATGGTATTTTTTACAATGAAATTGGTAGAGTGACTGTTGATCCAGAGAAGTTTCCACACAAGTCAGAGAAGCTAGGAGACCTTGCTAACTTCCCAGAAGAACAGCCAACTCAGAGGAATTAGTCTCCAAGGAGAACAGGAAAATGAAGAAAAGGCATGGATACAGCACTTTACAGTTCGTAAAGCATTCCTTCGCACCGTGTTCTTGCTTGGGCTTCCCCAGACATTCTAAAGTGGGAAGGAGATTATTTTGTAGGAAAAAAAAAAAAAACCAAAACCGAAGGGGCACCTGGATGGCTCAGTCAGTGAAGCATTGGACTTCAGCTCAGGTCATGATCTCACGGTCTGTGAGTTTGAGCCCCGTGTCGGGCTCTGTGCTGACAGCTCAGAGCCTGAAGCCTGCTTCGGAGTCTCTCTCTCTCTCTCTCTCTCTCTCTCTTTGTCTCTCTGCCTTGCCCACTCACACTCTGTGTCTCTCAAAAATAAGTAAACATTTAAAAAGAAAAAAAAAAAGAAAAACTGAAGCTCTGCGTGATGAAATGTCCAAGCCAAGAACACACAGCTGGAATCTCAATCGGGGATGGGGTCAGAAGGGGCTGGACCTCTGGTACCTTGGCATTCAGGCAATCTCTCTGGCACCCAGACACCCAGTGGCGGACTGTGGGAGAAAATGGTCCTTCCTCCTCCCTCAGCAACTGCGGTCACCACCTCGGAGGCCAGGACCTCAGGGGCTGACCCCTAATAGGCATATCCTAGAGGGTCACTGCTCCCATTCTGTACCCCTAGCTTCCCTATGGTCTATGCCGCTCCAGAGACATGGGGCCACAGGCCACAGGTGCTCACTTCGGTGAAAGAACATACAGAAGAAGGTAAGAGAAATCCCTCCTCCACAGTCTGCACCACCCACCCCCACACAGTCTGGCCTTGGTTTCTCCACGGCTGCCGATGTCTGGGGCAAGTATCTGCATGCCTCTGTTTACTTACCTGTAAAATGGGGAGAAGAGCATCTTGCCTTCATCCCTCCCACTGGGTGGCAAGACAGGGGAGCAGTGGTAGCCTGCTGGTCTAGACAAGTCTGGAACCAGGCGCATTCTCCTGATCTGTTCCCGGGGAGCTACCTGCTGTGTCTGGGTGCTCTGCTCTGATCCCAGCCTCCCAGGCTCATGTGGGTGGCTGTCTACAGGAGGAGCTGCAGGTGAGATGGTCAACGTCACTGCAACTGGCCCCCGAGGCCAGATGCTGCAGGTCACAGGGGCGTCTTTGGGTGTGAGTTGAGGTGGCCTCTGTGTCTGACTTCATGATGAGCAAGATGGCAGCTGTCTAGCTCCGAGCAAACAGGCTCCACTCTCTGAGGGAGCAGAGTTCTAAGCCCCACCCTGTTTGCCTCCACCCAGACAGCCAGCAGTTATTTAAAAAAAAAAAAAAAATTAACGTTTATTTATTTCTGAGAGAGACAGAGTGAGAGAGAGGGAGAGTGCATGAGTGAGGGAGGGGCAGAGAGAGAGAGAGACACAGAATCCCAAGTGGGCTCCAGGTTCTGAGTTGTCAGCACAGAGCCCGACGCAGGGCTTGAACTCACAGATCACGAGATCATGCCTGGAGCTGAAGTCAGACGCTTAACCAACTGAGCCACCCAGGTGCCCACCAGTGGTAATTTAATAAACACAGTTGCTTCTACAAATCTTCAGACTTTTTTTTTAAAGCCTGGCACAAGTGATTTAAGTTCAACCACCCAGAGTCCCACAGAAACTTCTGGAATGAGAGTTCTGCTTAGAGAGTTTCTCAAACTTGCAGCCTTTGTCGTGCTTGGTGCACCCACCAGCCTTGCACCAAGCACGACAAAGGCTGCAAGTTTGAGAAACTCTCTAAACTGGGGCCTGGGCCCCAGTGCAGGGAGAAGGTGCTGCCAGGACCCTGCAGGCCTTCCTGGGCTCAGCATCCAGCCAGGGGCCCTGACATGAGACATCCACCCACAGTTTTCCAAGAGCTGAATGGGGGCCACGGGGCCAGTCAGGCAGGGGAGGGAGCCCAGGGACTGGGAGGAGCATTGCTCCCCGACGCCTCAGTGTTCATGAGCCTGGCATTGAAGACAGACTCACTGATGTGGGTCGGCCCTAACCCACAGAGGGGACCCATTATCCCTTTCCCCTGCATCACCTGTGTGTTCTAACCCATAACAGCATCGGACCCTTTCACCCCCAGAGGGCAGGTGTTCTGATGAACAGTTTGTAAAAGCTTAAAAGCTTGTTTACTCCACTATTCAGAAGGACACACAGTAACACTGTAGTGAGGAAAGGGAGAGGGACGCTGAGACCCGCCAAACCAACAGAGCATCAGGACATCAAGACACCAAGGAGTGCCGCCATTTCCGGTCTCCCCGTTGAAGATTACTCACAGAAGGAAATGGACTGAGGGGCTGAGCCTAACTGGGGATTAAACCACTGCTTTTGTTGCCGAGTTCATGCCCCACATCATTGTTCCAGAAACCCGAGGTATGACAAGCATGAGAAGCCACTTCCATGTCTCAGATGGGGCCCGGGGCAAGTCCCTGGGGTTGGTGGAGCTTTTCCCAACGGGCAAACCAAGGGGAGACGAATATGCCTCGGCTTCCCTGGGAAATCAGGAGCAACCTACCAGACAACCGCCCAACTCTTAAAACACAAAGCTGCAAAGATCTGATGTGATTTCTCTCTTTGTTACTTCATTCTTTTAAATTGAGGTATAATTTATGCATCCGAAAAGTCCAGGGCCCCTGCTGCAGGGCGGTCCGCGCCTGTTAAGGACAGAGGCCCAGCTCGCCAGAGGAAGGGCTAAACGATTTTCTTGCCCTCTGGCCCTCGGCCTGTGAAGCCCCAGGGCCGCGGGGAAAGTCCTGGCCATCTGGGCCAGCAGGGCCCAGGAGGCTGTCCCAGCAAGGGGCCGAGTGGGGCGCGGCGGGCGTCTGTCCTGAGAGCGGGGACCTGACGACCGGACTCCAGGCCCAGGCACGTGGGCAGCGAAGCGGGGCCGCCCCGTGGGGCGCCCCGACCCCGGACGCGGCTCAGGCCCCGAGGCGGGCGGGGGGCGCGCATTCCCGGAGCGCGGCGCGCCGACCGAAGTCAGCCGAGTGCGCGGAGCGGCGGCGGGCAGGGGGCGGCAGGTGCGGCGGGGAGAGCTCGCCCGACTCGGGGAAAGGGCCGGGCGCTGTGGCCCTGGCGCCCCCGCTCCCTACCCTGGCCCGCTGCGGGAGCTCTGGCACTTCCGGGGCCCGGTGGCTCTTCAGGGGAGCTCCTCCAAGGGCAGCCTCCGGGGCGGGGGAGCGCGCGCGGCGCGGTGGCCGGGCGGGGGGTGGCCGGGCTCCCGCAGGGGCGGCGGGCGGGGTGGGGTGAGGCGGGCCGGCCCCCTCCCCTCCCGCCCGCCCTCCCTTCCTCCGGTCCTGCAGCCAATTAGACGGCCCCCTTGGGCGGGAGGCGTGGGTCGCTCCATAAAGCGGCGCGGAGCTGTCACCCCGCGAGCAAGCTGCGCACCATCCAGGCCGGAGCCAGCGCCGCAGACTCTCGCGCCTCGGGCCAGGGAGCGCAGAAGAGCCATGGCCACCACCAACGGGACCGTGGAGAACGGGCAGCCGGACAGGAAGCCGCCTGCCCTGCCGCGCCCCGTCCGCAGCCTGGAGGTCAAGTTTACCAAGGTAAGGTGGGCGCCCATCCCACCCGACGGTCGCCTGGCTCTGAGCTGGGCTGTCCGGCCCGGGTGGCGGGGATGCGGAGCCAGCAGGCCGGGAGCCCCGCCGCTCCGCTCCGAGGGTGCTGGGCGCTGCGGGCGGCGCGCCTTCAGTCGAGTTCGCCCGGCGTTCCCGCGACCGGAGCCTCTCCGCTTGGGTCGGGCCCTCTCCTAGCGGCGTCCGGCGCAGGACCTCCCGGGAGCGAGCGCGTCCACCGCGCATCCCGAAGGTGACTCCGCGATCTGCCGTCCCAGACGGGCCCTCGGGCGGCGGGGCTCAGCGCTTTAAGCCACCGAGCCTGGCGAGGGAGGCTGCGCAGCGCCCGTGCGGCTCCAGGCTGCCACCGGCGCGGCCCCGACGTGCCCTTGCAGGGCCCGCTTTGAAGGCGAGTGGAGGTGCGGGCCGCGGCCCCTCGGGCCCGCCGGTCTCCCGCAGACCCTGCGACAAGGTTTCCGGGGACGAACGGGCCAGGCTTTGGGAGGGTCAGAGGGTGCCTGAGAACACCGAGAGTTGGTCACGGAGCTCGCGCTGCACTGGGAACCCGCCACTTGGAGACTCCAAACCCATGTCATCGGGAGCCAACTGGAGAGACGTCGTACCTTCCGAGCCTAGCCTACCTGGCTTACCAGCAGAGCGAGGGGAAGTAGGAAGGTGAGCCCTGGTGAAACTGCCTTGGAGCCCAGAAGCACTGGTGCTGACAGACGGAGAATGTGTTCCCGAAGGTCTCCGAACTGGGCCTGGGAAGCCGCGCTGGTGGCAAGGCCCCGCCGCACCCCGTGGAGTCTCTGCTGGTTTGCGCCGGGCTGGGAGGCCGGCGTCTGCAGGGCGGTGAGATCACCTGCCTAGGGCAGAAAGGAAGATGGCGAGGCCTGGAGAGCCGGCCGCGGAGGGCTGCCGGGAGCGCGTCCCGTGGGAGGACACGGAGAGGCTGTTTGGAGGCCGTGGACACGGGGAGCGCTGCAGGGTCGCAGGCCGAGAGCCTCCGTTGGCATCTCTTTCCCCAGCTTCCCTCCTTTTTATTTTTTAATTTGCATCTTATCCCTAGCCCCCAACTCCAGCTGACACAGCACTTAGAAAATTCCCCCACCAATTTTACTTTCAAAAGTAGCAATTATGCCTCTCAAATAGTTTTAATCAAGCGGAGAAAGTTGTAGGCCACTATGTGTGGCCTTCAGATTTGGGTCTCTTGGCACTTAATGTCGGCTCTGCCTCAGATCACATGACATTTAAATTAACTGTTTTCAGAGGGCTCTGTAATCAGTGGAGACACTTCACCATAAACGCTGGAGATTATTTTTAATGTAGTTTCCGTAAGTAGTATCAGCTTTGGAGCGAAAAATTCCACCACACGCTCTGGGAACATAAGAATAGTACCTACGTCTTTGTAGATCGTTAACACTGCTGGTGCTTGCTTGCCTGTTGGTGGTGGTGACGTTTGGTTTTATTTTTGTTTCGTAAGTTTGGGGCTTTTTTTAAAGGAGGCAGAACCCAGAAATCACCTATGTTATTGTCCTTTTTCTTTCTGCCTTTTTGAGTCCTATCAGAACAAGGAAGCCACATGGAATATTTCTTTCTCTGCGATTCTTTACGGCCCTTTACAAGTGTATATAGAGAAGGATCTTAGAAGATTCACAGAGCGGCCAGTCTGTTGTCTTGCTGGGCAGCCCCTTTTTCTTAGTGGAACAGAGCAGGGTATGTGATCAAGGCTGAGAAGAGATGGGGAGGGGGAGGCTCCAAAGAACCTGGAGACTTAGGGGCTCCCGGGTGATGATGGCTGCTGTGGCCTGATGTCAGGCCACTGTACTCTCCTTCCCTGTGGAGGGTAAGGCCTCTGCCTGTTTTGTCTTTGCAGACCCACCACCGCAGAGGCCTACTGCTAGCACCTGCAGGGCCCAGGCAGCCTGTGTGGTGGTGGCTGAGGGACAGCAACCCTGGCGAGCAATGCTGAGGGAGCCTCTGGCTGGAGAGACAGCAGAAGGGGCCTAGGAAAGAAGCAGGAGACACAGAATTGCAGAATCCATCGAGGCCCGGAGCAGGCGGTGGGGAGGGGTGCAGTGTGTGAGCCAGTAAAGGCCTGTTATTTTTCAAACCTGACTCATGGTACTTCTTGCTAATGGAAGAAATGGCGGGTCTGAGCCCCAGCCTTGGGGGTGCCATTTCCTAGGGTAAGGCCAGTTTCCAGAAGGACGACCTTGTCGGAACTTCCTCATTTGTTCTCCCGTTTTAACACTGGGCTCTGCTATGTGACCCTGGTGTGGGGGAAGGATCCCCTTGGGCACCCCTTCCCAGATTCAGAGGATACCAAGCTCTTTCACTTCAGGGGGACCTTTTCTTCCCTTATAAAATTTCTTCCGGTAACAGAGATTCTCCTTAAGAGTTTCTGGTTCACTAAAATTCCCGTTTTTATGATTTCTTTTGTGAAAAATAAACTGCCCTCAACTCTCCTTTTCTGAAAACATACTCCTCTGAGTTTAGCCGAAGTCCAATGGAAGTTACTGTAAATGGCGCCAGCACACCTCCCTTGCACGACCCCCGTCTTCTCCACCCGGGACCCAGGTCTCCTCAGAGCAGCTGTGGTTTTCCAGCTCAGTTCGGAGAACACGCCTTTCTTCTTCAGGAAATTTCGAGTTCGCCTACAGCTTGGTGTAACAATTTCATACCTCTGTGAGGTTTATTTGATACCAATTCACAAGTGGAAGATAACATTTTTTTTTTTCTGGAGACTTTCTCCTTATTTGGGGCTCAAGACAATACAGGCAGCATAATTGGTAAGCCACACTTACTGACCCCTTCTTTATTTGTGTTTTTGTTTTGTTTTCGTGGAGAGAAAATCAACAGTTAGAAACCACTTCCAAGATTACTTTACTAGTGTAGCAGGAAGAAAAAAAAATCTTGCTAAATTGGCAACATTGTGATGGGAAAATATGGTCAAAGTTGAGGAGTCTGAATGTTGTTGTTGTTGTTGTTGTTTTTTAAGTTGCTGGTTAGGAGGGACTACAGACGAATGTCATGACCAACCAAGTAATTTTTTTTTTTTTTGGAGGCACATGCTTGGAGATGAAGTATAACAGACATCTGATCGTTGCAATCTGTCTCCATCTTCCTTATTTATATTCTCTTCTACCGTCTTCTCATTTCCCTCCCCCTTGGAATTGATACCAGGAAGGACCCAGAATCAGCAGTTTTCACTAACAGTCTCTATTTGCTAACCCACGAAATTTCATCTTCCGACAAATGCCCCCCCCCCCCCGCTCTGGCTCTGCTTTCGTCCCTGCGCTAACTGAACCCCTCTTCCCCACTTATTAATTTCTCGCTGTTACCGAGTGATTGCTCGCTGGATGGCAAAAGTGAACGCTTGGATTTGGTTTCAGCTGGAAGAATAAACCTGTAATTGTAGCCTGGCTTATTCCACGTGCTTCCCTGGGGGCCTGGCCTTATGTTGAAGAAGCTGAGCTTCCAGAAGTCAGACAGGCACATCCTACAGGCAAGGGATGCCCTCAGCCCTGGATTCCACATGGGGGACAAGGTGCCTCTGCCCACCTGCCCCGTCAAGAGTTGGCCTTCTGTGCTTTGTCCCCGCCATGATGAGACTTCCCCGCTTTCAGAGAGAGTTACCAAAACAGTCTTCCCCCAGCAGCTTCGCAGAGCGCGCTTCCTTCTCAGTGAGCTTTGGAATTTTTACAGCAGAGTCCAGGACAGAGACCGTAATCAAGCCATGCACAAGCTGGATGAGATGTCGCTCTGCTTGCCTATCATCACTGGGGAGTCAAGTGTTCCTAATGAATAAAATTCACAGCAATTGAAAATAGCCCTTGGAGTGACACAATTCTTTGAAAATTAATGAAAGGGAAGCAAAAGATACGCATATAGATGTAGAAACAGACTTTGATAAGCTAGCTTTGTACTTAGAAATTATTGATGGAAATGCTTCTAAGGTGTCTTACCCACGTCTGTGACTGGGGTCTTTGTGACGCCATGATGGGCTGTGATGACAAGGCTGTCCCAAGCTGGTACAGCAGCAGATCGTCTGTTCTATCTGGGTTACGGGGGCCTCCACGCTGTCAGAACGTGTTTTGTATGTTAGCTGTCACCTCTGTTCCTCATTCCTTTCCCAAAGCCCTCTCTTTTAATGTGGTGCTTTTTTAAGGTAGTTAGCAGCTAGAGTAAAGTAAGAGTAAATAGTACATACATTTCAGCGTGGGAACTTTGTGAATTCCTTTTCGTGTGCTCATGATGTCTTTTTATTTTTAACATCCTTCTTCTTGGTTGTGTTCTAGGTAACTGAGGCCCCGAGCTAAATGATTTCTGTGGGTTAATTCCTTGGTTCTAGATATAAATGACTATTTGCTACATCTTTTCATATAATCAGACCATTTCCTAACCCAGATATTTATCTTTGTATTCCAACACTGGCTTTTATCAAGCCCAACATGAACATAGACATTTTAAAGAGAATGGGGGAGGAGTGCCAATGTACGTTTAACAAAGATTAGGGATTATGGTAAGATCCTTGTAGAAAGCCAATTCCTTGGCAATCTGGCTGGGGGTTTCCGCAAGAAGGAGGCAGAAGGGAGTGCTCACTGCCGACCTACCCTTCGGGGGTAGGTGATTCCTTGGCACTTATAGGTCCAAACCTATTTAGTCTTCGCCCAAACTCTATGAGGGTGTTGGATTTAACCTATACCCGCTAGCCATTCTTCCATGAATCCGTATTAATGCTTTTTAAAAAGAGAGAGACAACATTTTAGAAAAATTCTAAATGACTTCAGTTTCATTATGACAAAAAGTAATTCTCTGAGAATGCATTAAAAGTTAGGAGACTTGGATTCTAATTCTGAGGGTGCTCCGGGGTGGGCGTGGGACTCCACCTCCCCTCCAGGTCTCATCTATAAAGGGGTGGGCGGGTGGGTAGGTGGCGGGGGGGTGGGGAAAGGACAAGACATTACCTAAGGTCCTCAGCATGTTGGAATGATATGATTTTGATTTAACCCTAATGCATTACAACTTCCTTTCCTGGTTAGATATTCATCAACAATGAATGGCACGAATCCAAGAGTGGAAAAAAGTTTGCCACATATAATCCTTCAACTCTAGAAAAAATATGTGAAGTAGAAGAAGGAGATAAGGTGAGTGCTCCACCTACCCCCCCCCATCCCCCAAGTAATTAAATTGCCGATAATTAAAGGATAAGGAGGCAGTTTGGCTCAGTTGTAAGACAGAATGGGCCTGTCCTCCGGGTAAGACCTAAGTTAGCTGCTTCCCAGACACATGGCCCAGAATGGGATCAATTAGGGACAATCCACTGCAAACAGTCACTCTCCTTTGATAGATGTTTCCCCATCTATAAGGATGACCTCAGCTTTCCTCAGCACAGGGATAAAGGAAAGGTTTTTATCAATTATTTGAACCTGGAGGCATTAAAGAATCTTTCCAGAAAGCATTTCCGGCTGGTGTGTTTCACCCAAATGCAGCATTCTGGCAGGAGACACTTAAAAAAAAAAAAAAAAAAAAAAAAAAAAGACTTGAAGGGAAAAAGACTCAGTGGCCAGATTTCTCTTCTGCCAGAACCTGAAATGATCATGTAAAGCTATAGTCTTTATAACTATTTAAAACAACTATATAACCGTAAAACTATATAATTATGCATATATATCTATGTCTTCTGGATGTGTCCTTGATACGTTTCAAAGCCAGAAAGTATCTTTTAAATATACGTGCCATTAGAAGAAATGTTGAAGGTAAAGCTTTTCTAAGGAGGGAAGGGAAATTGAAACCTCTCCTCCACCACTAGAGTAATCATCTGATGTTCTTATAAGCGTATGGGTAATGTCGAATGTGGACAGGGTGAAAGACGTGTGTAAAATAGGCTTGAATTTGATCCCCCCAGTAATAGTTCTGTGCCAGGCAGGAAACACAGTGGTTCTACCTATACAGACCCTTCTGTGTGTAGTGCTTCAGGCTAAGCTGTATTTACAAAGATAATAGCATCGGGAAGCTCGTCTTTATATGATGTCAGTACATGGGGTGGCTGGGGCGTGGGGGCACAGAGCAGGATTCCCAGTGGGTGATTCCCAGGTGCATCATTACACAGGAATCAAGGAGGAGAATGAGATCCCTGCCTCAGGCTCTGGCTTTTCTCTTGGTCTGGGTGAGTGCTCTGAGCCCGTGGAATCAGAGGCTGTCCTGTCCCCTGTGCCTGGAGAGGCTCTGGCTCCCAGAGCCTGGAACAAGGAATTCAAAGTCTTAATATCTCCTTTGCCCAAGTTTTCAGTGGCCTCCAAGCATGCTTTGGAGACAGAGAATCTTGGTGGTGTCCCCCTCTTGATTGCATCCGGCATCACCTTCCTAGGGAAATGAGGCTCTGAGGGGCCTGGGGGATGAGCTCTCGCCCATCAGCAATCAGAGCCTTGAACTCATTTTCCTGAAATAAGAATGGGTGACCTTAAACAAGTCTAAATAATTCTCACCTCCTTCCTTTTACGAAGAAGTTTTGATTATAATTCTATGGGTGCGCAGAAAATCCAGTTCCTTGTCTATAAAATGGTGCAATACTTCTGCCCCCAGGGGGGTAGGTGAGGCTGAAGGGAGAGAAAAGTTCCAGATCCTCCCCGTCTGTGGACTTTTCCGATGTGGTCAGTTCCCAAGAAGCACTCCTGCCCCATTCTCACTATGGGACCAGAGTCCTCAGCTTGAATACAATGCCAAGCTAAAATAAAAAGACAGACATTTCCCCACCTAATTGAATAACTGCGGGAGTGTGTGTCCAGACTGAGCTAGCAAGTGGAAAAATCTTTTCCTACTCGGATCACCAAGAAAAATAATTAAGGTCGGTAGTTTTAGAAACTATTTTAAAATGCTTTTATAATCAGAAGGATGGTTCATGCTTGGCCATTGTAGGAATCTTGAAAAAGACCTAAGATGTAAAGAAGCAGAAAGTCACGCTGAAGCCCCGAACAGGTCCAGAGATTTGAAACGTAGCTTCCTTTTTCCGATTGCCCCCAACCCCCTTCCTCTGCTTGTGTGATGGAGGCACGTCTCTGCTGTTCTCCGAAACGGACAGCTGAGTTCTCCCAAAATGCAGTCACAGCAAAAGATGATACACTCACTCTGGTTTTCAGCCCGACGTGGACAAGGCAGTGGAGGCCGCACAAGCCGCCTTCCAGAGGGGCTCCCCGTGGCGCCGCCTGGATGCGCTGGGCCGTGGCCGGCTGCTGAATCAGTTGGCTGACCTTGTGGAGAGGGACCGCACCGTCTTGGCTGTGAGTACGCGCGCGTCGGCGGGCAGGTGTGGGACGACTGGCTGGCCTCACAGAGGGGGCCTGTGCCCCACGGAGTGTGGGGGGAGACCCAGGGCGCTGGTTTTGTGTGGAAGTGGATGTGTTAGGCCCTTTGAGGTATGGCTCTCTGGCAGTAGGCACGTGTCCACGCCCTCCACCGT
Source organism: Acinonyx jubatus (assembly GCF_027475565.1). NCBI lineage: Eukaryota > Metazoa > Chordata > Mammalia > Carnivora > Felidae > Acinonyx > Acinonyx jubatus. The sequence continues at coordinate 18,860,734 of NC_069386.1, forward strand.
CACCTGTTTGGTTTTGAAGTCAGACTGTTGCCCCCTGAAGTTCACATTCGGGACCAAGAAGTTGCCTGGATGCAGTTCAGCTGCGTTGGCGGTTCCCAGACTCATAGTCACAGCCAGCCAGATGAGCTAGGCCATATCCTGGCCCTGCACCTGTATGTTTATGACATTAATTTTTTTTTCACATGAGATCTCTTTCAAAGTTAAGTTTAACTTCCTCCTAAGTGACAATATCCATGACATTACAGATTTAATGTGCTGGTGTATATATCTTTTGAATATTTATTAAGATAAATGCTGCCATTCAACATAGAAAAACCTGTTCCCCTATGACTTAAAAATCAATTCGGATCCCGCCTCTGCCACTTGCTAGCTGCGTGGCTTTGGACAAGTTGCTGTACTTCTCTGAGCATGTATTTCTTTGTGGAAGATATCAGTAAGAATTGTATTTAAATGTTGTGAGAGTGCTCCATTTAAAATCCTTAGCAGAGGCCCTGGCATGCAGTAATCACTAACTAGATGACAGGTATTATTGGTAACAGCATTCCTCATAAATAATGCTGCACACCCAGCTCTATACCCTCCTGGCCAGTAATTTCTAGTAATCTTAGTTCTGCTGCTGCAAAATGGGCACATGAATTCCACCCACCCCATGAGGTAGGGCTGCTCCGATCAGACCGGACTGTGAAGACAATTATAGGTTGTAAATGCATTATTCACAGGGCTCCTAAGACCTTCCTTTAGTCTTGCAATGAGTGAGCAGAGGAAATTTCAGGGCCATCTCCTGCCTTGAGGTCCTCTGCACCCTCCACATGCTGCCCTCCTATGGCTTTGACTCCTGTTTAAAACTTGCTCCAAACCTTGAGGCCCAGTTGGTAGGGGAGAAAAATCTCCTTTTCAGCCTCTGATTTGGAAAAATGGTTCTTTCCTTTCTTGATCGGGTATCTGGAACGAGCCATAGAATATCTACCGTCATGGAGAACAGCGTCATCCAGGACACTGAGATTGTTTTTGTCCCTGGATGTGTGTTTTGGGGGTGGAGGGCTCAAGAACCCTGCATCTCGGGTCCTGCTCTTAGGTGCAATGCCCAGAGGGTGTATCTGCACAGAGACCTGAGCTTTCCTTCCTTCCTTCCTTCCTTCCTTCCTTCCTTCCTTCCTTCCTTCCTTCCTCCCCAGTCGGCCCTTGCCCAGCATGTGTGCCCCAAATCCGGGTGAGGGGTGGCTCCCTCTCAAGGTCAGCGTTTCTGTCCGAGGAGCCTCTGGTTTCTTCCTGCAACGAAAGCCAGCCTCAACTCTCAAGCTGCCAGACTGGCTTTTTCAAAAACATTTCTGTTTTCACCCAGCATGAGCTCATCAGTCTGCAATGTCCGTGGGGACTAATAGCAGGCGGGAGAGGATGTGCCCTGGGCACCCCTCCCCACCCTGTCCTCAAGTGTCAGTATCGTCTTAGGGAGCAGTGGCCATAGAACCACCTTCGCCGGCAGCCCGCCGCACGGGCGGCAGGACTGGGTCGTGATAGACGGAGCGAGTTGCCTGTGTTGTCGGGACCTGGCTGGGCACGAGAAACAAGATCCGGCTCTTTGCCACATCGTGAAAGGAACAAGAGAATTAGTGGGAAATATGTTTTTCAAACCAGGACCACATCATAGGAAAATACCCTCACCCTCCACCTTGATATGGTTTTCTTGCATTTTCATGCAGCGTAGTGCTTCTTTCCATCATGTTCTCTTGCCGGCTCAGTGGTTTTGACAGAGCTACGTATTTACTTCTGTGTTCAATGTTTAGAAACAGATGTGGGCGATCCGGCAGCCCCAGCTTTCTCCCCCTTCCTGAGGCACCTGGGGCCCAGACTCTGGCTCTGTGGGTGCTCTCTCTGGAAGCGCCCCATATAGGGGCCCTCCCTGTTGGCTCTCTTTTCAACCCAACCCCCATTTCTGGGCCTCCTCATTTTAAGCCTTGGAATACTGACTTGAGTGAAGGGACAGGTTCCTTCGCACTTTGCCTCATTCTTTAGTATCTGAAGGTTACGATGCATTCGTTTTTCTGAAGGCATATTTTTCTCTTAAAATGTTAGAGGAAGTAAACGCAGGAGCGGCTGCGGTTCACTCCTGGTCCAGCCACAATAACTGTTTACAAGTCCCAATCAGTAGCTAACACTTGATATCTCAGGTTCAACCCTGTACACTCATCTGTGATTCTTTTTCTTTCTCTTTCTCTCTCTTTTTTTTTTTTAATGTTTCAAAAGAATTTCCTGTCTAAACCTATTATGACCCTGGTTTTGCTTGGACAGATTCCATAAAACCAACCTGGCAAATTCATGTCATCCCTCTGAGAAGCAAAGTGGCCCAAGTTAATAGTGACAGCTAGCCGATGCTTGCTGAATCCTCACCATGTACCAGGCCTGTGTTGGGCACTTGGCCTGCACATTCATTATCCCGTTTCAGAGATGAAGATACTGAGGCCCAGAGAGGTTAGGTAACCTGTGCAAGGTTATCCAGCCAGAGGAGGTAAGCCAGGACTGGAGGCAGGACTTCCCTACCATGGTACGCCATAGTCTTCTGCCTTTCTCCTCCTTGTCCCATCCCAGAAAAAGGCCAAGAATGATTCCCTCATTCCATCGACAGATATGCAGATGCCGTCAGGAGTAGGCCCGTCCTGGACTTTGGGGCGTTATTTGCAATGCTTGGGTTTCCTGTGGGAAGATAAAAGTTTCAACATGGAATCGATAGGAGCGTAAGGGACGGCACACTGGATCTTACGTTGGCCTCACTTGGTCCCTGAACAGCATCCGCTGGGGGTGGGACACACCCCAGACCCAGACCAGCCCTGTCATCTTCAGCAACTCACAGTCCTCTCTCTCTTCAGTGTCCCCAAGTAAGGATTGCCCAAAACGAAGCCTCCCGAAAGGAAGATGATCATGATCATACAGCTGTCACCGGCAACAGTTAACGTGGCACTTCCTGTGGGCGGGCCCTGCTCTGGCCCCCGCACTAGCCCCATGAGACAAGTACTACTATTAGTAGTAGTTATTAGTATTATTGTTATTATTATTATGATTATTCTCATTTTACAGATGAGGAAACTGAGGCAGAGAGGGATTCAGGGGCTCGCAGCTCAGCGAGGGAAGCGGTTGCTCCTGTTTAGAAATGCTTGGAACCCCAGTTCTGACAGAGCTGCCCTGAGCACCCTGTGTGGCCATTCTCCAGTCTTCCCAGATGCAAATGTCTGGAGGCAGCCACCTCAGGAGTGGTCACTATGCCGGCTGGAAGTTTGATGCCCTGAATTCAGTGCCACTGACCCGCTAGGTGACCTTGGGTGTCACCTGGCTCCATTAGCCGTGGTGTCGGCACCTCAACGTGGGAACACAGGTGTCAAGCTCAGAGATGAGGCACACACAGGTGCACGTGGAGGGGGCCTCTCTTCCCTAGTAAGTCACCCTCTCACTGCATCGACGCTAAAATGAGAATCCAGCCCCAGGCTATGTGTCAGGGTGGCCACTTCCTGCAGAGATGGATGAATGGATGACAGGCGGTCTCAGCGCTGGACTCAACTGGGGCCGCTTGTCCAAGGGACAAAGGGGTTCTCTTAAACCCCGGCTGGAAATAGAAAAGAATCCGGACCATTGAGTGGCTGCGCACTCGCCCTGGGTAATCACCTCCCTCACTGCCAAGGGCGAGCCTGCTCCCTTCCGACCGACGGCGCATCCGGCTTGGGCAGCCCAGTTGGGGAGGACTGCGCCTTTGGCTGGTGGCACTACCCTTCGGGGCTCTGTCACTCTTTCCACAGCCACAAGGGTCAGCCTAGCCAAGAAAGAAGAACCGCATCCCCCCTTTTGTCAGAGGAAGCCAGCCTTTGTCCAGCCTCCCCAAAGCCTAACCTTCCAGGAGCTTCCCGGGAAATGCACAACGTGCGGCCAGGTCACAGAGCGAGACAACTGTGCTCCAGACAGAAGACCAAATGCTACCGTGTCCTCCTTCCCAGTGAGGCTCCAGATCAGACTTCTATCCACTGTCCTTCACGGGGACACCTGCCCATGCTCTGACCAGCCCCCCAGATCGAGGTGTTTTGAAGGGAAAGAAATCCTCGACCGTCTGAGATAGGTCTTATGGGAAATGTGTGTCTTGCTTCCTGAAGGGACACGCAGAACATTGCACACACAGTGTTCTAGGCCTGTGCTCTCCTCCCCTGTCCCCTGTCTTTAACAGCCCGACAGCCAAAAGGGAAACTATGTCTAAAATAGATGCTGTCTTCATGTTGCAGACCCTGGAAACGATGGACACAGGGAAGCCATTCCTTCATGCCTTTTTCATCGACCTAGAGGGCTGTGTGAAAACCCTCAGATACTTTGCAGGGTGGGCTGACAAAATACAGGGACGGACCATCCCCACAGGTGAGCCAGCGCAAGACTCTTAGCCTCATCTGGGCCTTCTGGGGGCCCTGTCTTCTCGTCACTCCAGGTAGCCTCTTCATAGCACCCCTGGTTTCCCCCTCAAGGCGCCTTCCCTGTCCCCAAAGGAAATGGTGCTGTGCTGATTTCTTCTCTTAAGGAGTTTTTTCTTTTTTAATTCTTTTTTTAATGTTCATTTATTTTTGAGAGAGAGAGAGAGCGCGCGCTTGTGCGAGCTAGTGGGAAAGAGACACAGAATTGGAAGCAGGCTCCAGGCTCTGAGCTGTCAGCACAGAGCCCGACTCGGGGCTCAAACTCACGAACCGTGAGATCATGACCTGGGCCAAAGTCGGAGCTTAACCGGCTGAGCCACCCAGGCACCCCAAGGAATTTTACTTTAAAAAAAAAAATGTTTACTTATATTTTAGAGAAAGAGAGCACAAGTGGGGGAGGGGCGGTGGAGCAGTGGATCCAAAGCAGGCTCTGTGCTTATAGCACAGAGCCTGATTTGGGGCTTGAACTCATGAACTGTGAGATCATGACCTGAGCCAAAGTTGGATGCTTAACTGACTGAACCCCACCCAGGCACTGCCCCAGGAAGTTTGCTTTTAAAACTGAGTTCAAAATCACTTCTTTGTAGACTAGACAAGACTTGGAGCTGATCCCATTGTGGGCTTCTGGGTTTCTTGTTGTTTTGCTACATAAAATCCTTAACCTAGATTAATCCCAGTGTGTTCTCCTCCATGTAACCTCTTCCAGATGACAACGTTGTATGTTTCACCAGGCATGAACCTATAGGTGTGTGTGGAGCCATCACTCCGGTAAGTATGATAACTTTTCTGGATAGATCCAAGTAGATCCCGCCCCATTCCCCTGTAGCCTTTGGAACCTGTTTCTGATGTGTTTTGATTTGATCACATCAGCATTAACTGAGCATTTGCTCTGTGGCATGGAGTTCAGTGCTTGAGAGTTATCAGGATAGATTAGATCCCGCTCCTGTTCTCAAGGGGCCGACCCCAGGAGCACAAGAGAAGGCACCATGGATTCCAAGCAGAGGGCTCAGGAATAGCAGGCTTAGCCTAGAGTAGTGGTTTCATAAGCCAGCCTTGAAGGATAAGAAAGAGTGGTTCAATAGGAAAGTGGGTTTTCTAAGCAGCAGGAATAGCCTGAGTGAAGGTGTAGGGTTGTCTGGGCTACTTGGAGGGCAAGGACAGCTGGTGAGGCCACACTTAGATGGAGACAAAGTGAGGAAGAGGAGGTGTACACATCAGGTGGTGTAGACCCAGTGGGCTGTGGCTGCCAAGGGCCTGGGACTGTATTCACCGTGCAGTGGGGAGCCTGGCAGGAGCCAGGGAATGTGGTAATGCTGCCCGTCTGTTGGAGGAAGCCCCGGGCCACTGCAACACCAGGGCGGGAGGCTGGGCAGACAAGTGACAGTGTACGGAGAGGATTGGAAATGTGCTCCCAGGGACGAAGGAGATATGTGCACTCAGCAAACGGTTGAGAGTCCACTGTGTGCCAGGCATGGCACCAGGGTACCAGGTACTGAAGGCCTGAAGGAAAAGGGTCCAGCCCTTGTCCCTGAGAAACTTGCAGGTCACTTAAAAGGCTGAGGGGGGTACCCCCGCCAAGAAAATGATAAGACAGGAAATATTTGAGGACCTAGCAGAAGCATGGATTTGAAAGCTCCTAAGGACGTAGAGTTGGTGGAGTTCAGTGGCTGATCAGAGGTTGGGGGTGAGTCCTGGCTGGAATTGGGTGGATCGTGTTGCTGGTTGATTTGAGGAAGATGGGGGGAGAAGTAGGTTTGGGTGGAGTGAAGTGAAAGATGAAGGTAAGTCTGGGCAGGTGAGGCAGAGGGGCCAGTGGGTCCCATCAGGCATTTGCATATTTGGGTCTAGAGCTCAAGAGAGAGGTGAGGGTTGGAGCTACCCACAGGTGATGGTCAGGACAAAGGTGTTCCCACCCATCAAGTTGGGAGGGGGGTCATCCAATGAGGGGTTGTAGAGTGACAGGAGAGGACCTGGGGCCAAATCCCAAAGACTATCAGGGGTCCCACTGAGAAGTCTGAGCAGCAAGGGTCAAGGGCATCCCAGGAATGGAATACATTCCCAGACGTTGATCATTCCTGTGATCAATGGGGTCACCTCCTTCCTTGAAATTAAACAAGACAGAAACACAGCTGTTAGATTTGTTCACCAACAGTGTTGTTGGGAGATTTGGGTGCAGCGGAAGCCCCACTGCTGGGGCTTACAGGAGGGGACCTGGGCACGTGGGCACAGCTCTGCCAAGAAGCTTCAAGGAGAGGGAAGGGAGCTGCTGGAAGCAGTACAGGCCAAGGGAAGGTGTGGCTTTGCTTGTCAGATGGGAAAGAGGATGGTATTTGCATGCTAAGAAGTGGGGATCCAGGAAAGAAGGGACCCCAACCATTAGGGGGTGAACCCAAAACAATACCATCATTTAGCCAAGCATATCAACCCTTGGGAACTGAGATCTTATGTTTGTTGTCTATGGTAGGAATTCCAGACAGAGCTGGGGAAGAAATATATACATATAGCAGAAATATAAACATACAGCAGAGTCCTCTTTGCAAAGACTACCTATTAACATCTCCCAAAATGCAGTTTAGGAAGCACCGGGCAGGAATGAGTTTCTTTTTCATTTTAATGTTTATTCATTTATCTTTGAGAGAGAGAGAGAGAGAGTATGAACTGGGGAGGGGCAGAGAGAGAAGGAGAAAGGGAATCCCAAGCAGGTTCTGCACTGTCATCACAGAGCCCAACGTGGGGCTCATCTCAAGAACTGTGAGATCTTGACCTGAGCCGAACTCAAGAGTCAGGCGCTTTACCGACTGAGCCACCCAGGTGCCCCAGGAATGAAGTTCTGATCATTGCCGTCCTGTGTTACCTCTTATGCCCCAAATCTAGACCCTGCGAAGCAAATACCCTTCGGGGAGGCATCGCGGGGCCTCCAGGACAGGGGAGCAGGGTGGATCTAGGCCCTCCCACGAGTTCCTCTGTGTTCTGTTGTAGTGGAACTTCCCTCTGCTGATGCTGGTGTGGAAGCTGGCCCCGGCTCTCTGCTGTGGGAACACCGTAGTTGTGAAGCCGGCGGAGCAGACCCCCCTCACGGCCCTTTATCTGGGCTCTCTGATCAAGGAGGTAAGGCATCCAGAAGAGAAAGACAATAGTGTGCCTTGTTGATAACATTCCCACTCCCAGGCACCAGGCCACCGGCACCAGATAATGCTGCCCCGTCGAGCTGGGCTGCGGGTGACAGTGCCAGCCTGCTCACAGCTGAGTGGGAGGGAAGGGCTTCTGTGTCTCACTTGGCAACTGTACATTCTTTCTCCTGCTTGTGGTCACTGAGCTAGAAGAAACTCCATTCCTCCCACTGATCCTAATGAGAATACTTAACTCTTATTACGGGTTCAAACCTATGGTTGAGGAGCAAATGTTGTGTCTAGAGAATTTGTAGGAGGGGCACTTGAGAGGGAGCCAAATATTTGGGGTTCTTTGGTCCTTGCATTTGTGGCATATGAAATGGTCTGGTTTTCTCCTGGAGGGACGGTCTTGCGGGCTCCCACGGAAGCGGCTGCCCCGAGCCGGGCCCACTCACCAGTGCTCTTGCTCTCCGACGACTGTCCTCTCCCCCGGGACAGCCACCGTTCCAGGAAATAAGCCGCCCAAAGAAACACCTCCTTCCAGACACACCTGGCAACATGCTTCAGTTCTTCTGTGCCCAGCTTGTATGCTGCAAAGAGGTTAAAAAAGAAACAGGAAGGGAAGAGGGATGGGAGAAAAGATCCATTCATGTCACTTCTCAGCTGGGCGAATACAACCAGGAAGCGTGACCTTTACCGCTTAGAAGTAAGGCTGCAGCAGCGGCCAGGAACTGACCAGTTTCCCACTTTCCTTTGACTGGTGATGTTGGACATGATTACATAATATTCATGAGACTGACAGAACTGGTAAAACACAGCCCCTAGGACAACTAAGACTCAAGCACCATGTCCTAAATTCTTCCCTTTTAAAATAATGTGTTTTAAGAGCATTAAATATTAAGTTAATTAAACATTTGTTGAATAGCATCCTCCCCCCAACCCCCCACCGACCTCATTCACTTGCGGTATTCTTGGTTAATAAAGAGGCCTCAGATGTGCAAAGCAAGAGGCATGAATGTGGAAGAGATGGCAGTCCCCACCTTGAGGACCTGCCAGTTCGGGGTGTGGCCTGAGAGCTTTGAGGGAGTGATTACACTGTTGCCATTTGGAACATTGATGAGGCGGGTTTAAAAAATGAAAAGCTGAAGGTCATAGAGGATATTTTGCAGGTGCCTCTGAGCCTTGGAGCTTGTGAGCAAGGTATCTCTCTTCTCCCAACACACACATAGACAGATACACACAGACACACTCATGCACACGCACGTGCACACGCACAGAATGGTGCTCGGCTGTGGAGGCTCACCGCCGTTTTGGTCAGAGGCCCTTTTGGGTTATTAAGTGCTGCCTGGAAGGAAGGGTGTGCACCTCACCCTGGCCCAGCCCACACACTGGCCGCGTGGGGCTGGGCCCTGGGGTGGACGTATGACCCAGGCCCTGGCTTCCCAGTGAGGGTGCCGCTGGGCTCGTGGACATCCTACAGCGGTTGGCCTGTTGGCCCAAGCATGGTCTGTGGTAGACGCTGGTCCGTTGTCCTCCTCTGAATGTCACCTCAATTTCCATCCAGGTCGGATTCCCTCCAGGAGTGGTCAACATTGTGCCAGGATTTGGGCCCACGGTGGGAGCAGCCATGTCTTCTCACCCTCAGATCAGCAAGCTAGCCTTCACGGGGTCTACAGAGGTAACCTTCCTCACTGGCTGTGGGCAAAAGTAGCAGTCACTGCATGATCTGAGACCTGGGAACTTTTCCTTTGAGGAGCTGAACTATGGTTTATTATCCTTCTAAATATGACCGTGTTATTTAATACAGAACAATCAGTAAAAATAATAACATAATAATAAGTAAATAAATAAAGTCACTGGTCCAGTTTCCAAACTAAATAAATGTCTAATAGAACTCAGAAGCCTTAGAAGAAAAGATTGGTAGATAAGATAAAATAAAAATGTAAAACATCCAGAGGACAAACAACATCACAACTGAAGGGAAAGGATAAATAGCAAGCTGGGAGAAAACCAGTTATAATTCATGCAGCATTCCGAGGCTTAAAATCCATAATATCCCTAAAAACCAAGGGGGGGGGGGCGTGCGGAAAGCACGCTGAATGATAAGACAATGGGTAATTCAGAAAAGAGAAACACCGAATGTCCAATAAGCTTGACCTAAGTTCCTGGTTTTGTCTGACATGCAAAATCCAATGAAATTCAGATTCTTTTTTTGTCCATCAGATTGGTAAAAATTGGAATCCAATGTCATTGACGTTACCAGGAAATGGGCACTCACCCACCCCAGTACCAGGATGCAGGGCAATGTTGCAGCACTGACCACAAATTTGAAAGCGTCAAACTTGTGCTCCAGAAATGCCATTTCAAAGCAACTACTTACAGAAATATTCCCCATATACTGTCAGGTATACGGTACCCATTCTGTACGCCGTGTTGCAGACCCTACAATAAGGAAAACTGTCCCGCTTCTGTGATTGAAGCACAAAAACGTGGGAAAGTATCTTTGGGACAATCGCACTGGTAAAAGCATGGGTGTGGAGAAATAGAAATCGTTCATAAGGGTACCCAAGAAATTCTCAATTGTGGCCACCTCTGGGCAGGTCCTGGGCCACAGGGTGAGGGGAGATGAGAACTTCCCCCCCTTTTAACTGACACACATATGCGTGTGGAATTATTTTTTAATATTTCGTCCTTGAGAAAGAACACTGAACACAGAATAAACAGAATAAACGCTGTCCGTGCAGTGAGTGTCTCCTTCCTCCCCCTAAGATTTGTCCAGCTCGGAGCCTGAGAGGGCAGTACCATAACCACCCTCCTCTGCCGGCTGGGGTGAACCTGCTAGAGAAGCCTTGTCAGAACCGAATTGGGGCCCTGCGTGGCGTCGTAACAGCCGGGGGGCACTCAGCACGTTTTCCTACCCTAAGTGCCCCTGTTCCGTCCACCTGTGAGAGCACCCCTCAACCCCACAAGGAATCGCCAGCCCATGGCAGACTGGTCTTGCTGTGGTTGCTCTCGGGGGACAATCACTGTCACTCTGGAACTATTCCAAGCATCATTCCAGTCCAGCAACCGTGAGCTGGACAATTTTTAAAACACACTCACACTCAAGTTTTGGGGAAACGGCCTCAGCCCTAGAAGAGCCCAGCCCTGCCTCTTGCTAGCTTAGCTGCCTGGTTCCAAGCCTCTGTGTGCACATTGGTCTCTGAGAGTCTTCCCAGCTCTGAGTGTGCGGCACCAGCTGTGTGACGGGCCCAGCCTGGCTTCTAGCAGTACGTGGATTGATAAGAGAGACCCATCAGGGACATGAAGGAAGTTGGTAGGTGGTCCCTCTGTTACTGCACAGCGCGCCCATTCTCTCCCTCCCCCCTGGGGAAGCCTCAGTCTTGAGTCTGTTTTCAGAGAATTGGCCCTTTCTCATCCTGAAGGTCGGCTTCCCTATTACCCCAACATTTGGAGGTTCCCTGAGATTATACCACAGAGCCACACGGAACCACCTCCCCTACTGGTGGGGGCTGGTCCCCTCAGGCCCCTTGCCAGACTAGCAGGACCAGCCTGCTGCCAGGACGGACAGGCACCAGGACAAGCGGGTAGCTGGCTGTGCCCCTAGCCAGCTGTGTGGCTGTGGGTGAACCGCTGGGCCTTCCAAAGGCTCCCACTCCACCCCTGTAAGTGGAACAGTTTGGACCAAGGATTCCAGTGATGTCAAGATCTGATGCATGAGATGCAGGGAGTGGGAAGACACTATCATGGCCTGGGGCACCTGGGCAGAGAGGCAGGGGAGCCCTGGGCATGCTGTGCTCACTACCTCCTAGGCTGGAATGTTCAGGCCATGCCTGGCCCCATCTGAGGTTTCATCTGGTCTGTTTTTTATCCTGAAGGTTGGAAAGTTGGTTAAAGAAGCCGCCTCCCGGAGCAATCTGAAGAGGGTGACACTGGAGCTTGGGGGCAAAAACCCCTGTATCGTGTGTGCTGATGCCGACCGTGAGTCTCTTCCCTTGTGGGCATTGCTGGGGCTTTATGGGATCCATAAACCTCTCCCTGTTTCCTTGCCCAAATTCAGGACCAATTGAGACAGACAGACAGACATACACACACACACACACACACACGCACGCACGCACGCACAGGCTGTTTTTCCACCTTGGGTTGTCCTGCCATAAGTAGGCAGATGGAGATCAAAACACTTATTGCTGATAGAAAGCTGCATTGGAGGAAAATATGTCCCATGTGGTGGCGGAGAGGCTGCCTGTTTCTGCCTTTGAAGATTAAGTTTACGTCGCCTGTCCCTGCAGAGCTGGGGCCATGGGGAGCAAGTCCAGATTCTTCTCCAGAGTCCTGTGTGCAGGGAGGGGGCCAAGACAAGGAGGAGCAGGGCAGATGCTCCCCACTCACAGGCATTAATCACTCTACCCTCGCAGTCAGTATTTCCTACAGTGCTTTGAGGCTCTCCGAACACTTGAGATGTTTCTTCCTTCTTTGTCTCAGGCCTGACAGATGAGAGGACAGTGGCAGCTGACCCTTAGAATTACCTCCCTGGTCTGAGTGCTCTCTCTCTCTCCCTCCACCTCGAGAAAGCAACCCTGCCCAGCTGCTTGAGGGCAGTTTGTGTCTTGCTAGAGCCTCATGGATGCACAATATGAAAATAGATGCTATTCTTGGCTGCTGTGTCCAGAAGGAGGAAGAAAGGGCCACATCGGGCATTCATTCACCTGCTGATAGGGTCAGCCGCCAAAAGGTGTCACTTCCCAAGTACCCTGAAGCACCCTAAAGAGTAGCCTCTCCCACCTGCCCACTGGTGCCAGAAATTCCTCTCATGGAAAACAAAGCCTTCCATTCCACGCTCAGATAAGGTTGGAACTACAAATATCCCTGAGAAAAATGACCCTAGCCCAATTTCTTGCTAAGGTGTAAATGACTGATATGACTTCCTCTCCTTGAAGCTGGCTTTCAATGGGAAAGTGGCCTGAGGGAGGAAACAAGCTTCAAGGAAGGAGAGGGAAGCTGGGCATGAAGACAGGACTCGTTTTTCACCTGGATTGGTAGCCCTTGTGGGAGCATCATTCGTGTTGCTGATGGTTTCTGGAGCCACATGAAACAGTTCTGGGTATTGCCACATTTGGGCTCCCCAACTCCAATCCTGAAGAGCCAGGACCCCTGTTTTGCATTCTTGTGCCACCATATCTGGGTGCCCCGTCTGCACCTCAGCTCATCTTCTTACCCCCTCGGTGAAACAAACAAACAAACAACAACAACAACAACAACAAAACTGCAGCTAAAACACAAAACCCTTCCATGTTTGAGGCTTGGTTTTACAAGGGTCATAAACACCCTATGTAGCCATTTCCTGCTTCTCATCCAGGCAGCACCAGTCCACAAAAGTAAATTCAGATGTCGCTGGCATCCAGACATAGTGTCAATGGTGACATGCCCCACCACTTGCAGCCATTACCCCTGGCTCCTGTCAGGATGCGGGAGGGGCAGTTGGCACAGAGGGTCAGGGAAAGCCAGAACCTTACGGTGCTGTCTGCTGATCCAGAGACTTCTACAGACTGTCCTGCTGGAGAGCAATGGCTCGGTTCTCAAAGTGGAGGCCAGCAGTCCTCAGAGCTGCCTCAGAGCAGTGCTGGGTGTCTGTGGATCATCTGCTCATGGCAAAGCTGCATGTCTTAAGCAGCAGTGTGTGCATTGGAGGGGTGGGGGATGTGGAAAAACCAGCTAACAGTGGAGCACGCACAAGGGGCCATCCTGTGAACCCTAAAGGGAAACCCACTGAGCACTTCTTTTTCATGAAGCACATCCCCAAAGGTTTACTTACTAAGCACCCTTCTAGTTTTAACTCGGTGCCTGCTCTCCAGTTCAGATTCAGCCCCCATGAGGCAGGATCCCTACTTTCTTTTTTAACCCATATAAGTTCTACATGGAGTTCATGCTGCTTAGTAAGGCTTCATAAGCAAAAGAAGCTTGCTTAATAGGACTTGATAAGTGAAGGAAGCACAAGGTGGAAAATGTGGGCTGTCACCAATTGGGGGCGCCTCGGTGGCTCAGTCTGTTTAAGCAGCAACTTTGGCTCAGGTCAGGATCTCAGGATTCCTGGGTTCCAGCCCCACCACCGCTCTGTGCTGACAGCTCAGAGCCTGGAGCCTGCTTCGGATTCTGTGTTTCTCTCTCTCTGTCCTCCCCTCCCCTGCTCGTGCTCTCTCTCTTGCTCTCAAAAATGAATAAACATTAAAAAAAAATTTTTTTTTAAGCTCTCACCAATTGGCCTACATCCAGACTTACCAAAGGTTAATCTATAGAACGGGGGGTCCTCCCGAGAGGGGGAGGGGAGGGATCCACGAGCAGGTGAACGGAGGGGGGTGGAGGGGAGGATTACTACAACTCTCCGAGTTCATTAGCATAGTAAAGAAGTCCAGCAGTCCCAGAACTCACTTAACCCCCCACTCCCAGTGCACCAGAAAATCCCTTTTCCCATCCTCTCTGTTGGGAAATGCCGAGAATAAAATTAATTTCTGAAACGCAGCCATTCCGGGGCCTGTTTCCTTGCGCCGGCAATTAGAGCTGCAGCTGTCACCAGTCCGGCCCTAACGACTTAATCGCTTCCTCTTGCCCCCGCCGCTCCCCTCCCTCCAGTGGACTTGGCGGTGGAGTGCGCCCATCAGGGAGTGTTCTTCAACCAAGGTCAGTGCTGCACGGCCGCCTCGAGGGTGTTCGTGGAGGAGCAGGTGTACGCCGAGTTCGTCAGGCGGAGCGTGGAATACGCCAAGAAACGTCCCGTCGGAGACCCCTTCGACGTCAGAACGGAACAGGGGCCCCAGGTAACCTACCGATGTGTGGGAACCCTGCGTTGAGCGTCTGGAGGCTGGACCAGGCAGCCCCTTTGACCACAGCCCCTTACAGCTCTGGTGCTTTTTGATTCCACGGTCCCTCCTGAAGCAGAAGGGAGGCTGCTTGCCTCCTGAGGCTTTTGTTGAGGCGCCATCAAGGGACAGGGCAGTCCCATCAGGTCTCTGGGCTTCTAAAGTGGGAGCGGACACACACCCCTGTGTGTTGCTCTTTGCAGCAAATAATGCCAAGCTCAGGGCCTTGGCAGGAGGGAGGCGCTCCCAGATCAGAAGGCCTTATGCTTGCACCCTCCAGCCAAGAGGACCCTCCAATTTTTGAGCCGCCAGGATCCCCAGAGGAGAGACCCAGGCAGAGGCTGTCTGACTTGGCTCGTTTCCCTACAAAAGAGGGGTTGTAACCCTGGGCGAAAGGCAGCAAAGTGCAAGCAGAGGCAAAGTACCCAGAGCAGTCTCAGCCTCCGGGCCCTGGAGCTCACATGTGCTATAGGACAAGGTGACCGTCAGAAACCAAAGAGCCCCAGTGGAGAGGGCTCTGGGAACCGGGATGCCTCTCTGGGCGGGCGGAACATGTCACTGGAGGCCTGGTTTTCGAAACTAACGGCAGGATGAAAATGATCATAACCACGAGGTTTAATAACCTCTTTAAAAGGGCACATCCTGTATCACTTTCTTGCTAATTATGCAGTGCTCGCAGATGGATAAATATTTAAAAGAGGGCAGCCTGACCATCCCATGCATTACTGAAATAGAGCTCGACAGCAACCCACTTTTCTCGTAGCCAAAGTCCTGCCCCAGCCACGAAGTTTCAAATCACATGTCAAGACTCACCTACTTATGTCTATATTCTGGGAACTTGCTGCTCGCCCACTGCAGTGGCACCATGTGTTTACATGGGAAGCCATGGATCTGAGTGCAAGTTTGGCTCTATGACTTTGAGAAAGTCCCAAGCTCCTTCCAAACCTCAGTTTCCTCGTCTGGAAAATGGGAGTAATGGATGAATATTATGAATATTTCAAGGCACCTAATAAGTCTTTATTTTTTAAGGAGGGGAGCTGAGCATTAAATGACAGCCTCCCTGATCTAGGTAGCAATGAATGTCTGTGCATGACTTCAGGTCACGTCGGTCAGGTCTTGCTTGACCATCCCGTGGGGACGATCTGGCTGGGGAAGGGGGAGGACCACGTGGAAAAGGTGCATTTCTGGCCACAGTGCCCATCCTTGCCTTTTCCCAGCCCACATGCTCTGTGGCTCCAATGCCATGTGACCCTGGTGGAGAGAAGCATCTCAGCTTGTGGCCAAAACTCCCCACCCTGCCAGACCTCAGCTCCAAACCCAGCGGCCAGTGACACAAAGTTGTCCAGTGGCCTTGGTTGGATTTCAGGTCTGAATGCAAACATGGCCACAAGTCATTATCAAACCCACCGTCATTGTAAAGCTAATCCAGACTCCGTGGGAAATATGTGAGCTGATCCCATAGTAAGGAAACCCTTTCACCCCATCATTATTCATAAGTCTCTTTCCAAGGCTCCAGGCTTGACTTTTGAAGCCAGATACAGAAACCTCTTCCAAGAGAGCAGATCCAAGCAGAATGGGTGTTGATTTCGTCGGTGCTTTTGATGCTGCTGCTAAAAGTCCTTTTGAAAGCTCACTTAAGCCGCCTAACCTCAGCATATTATTTTAGGACACTGTTGGATTTTTTTCTCCCAAAGTGCTTTTTCATCTATGGTAATAAGATTTTTACTCAGAGAGGATTTACAGCTGTCCAAATAGTCAGTCCTGTCTGTCTCATGCCTGTAAAACAGCTAGCTGACCTAGATCGGTGTCCACTGCAGGCAGTTGCTTTGCCGAATGCTCCAAAATCTCTTAGGTTTATTTGGCAACGAGGCACATAAACACTGCACAGGCCACCTGGTGGGGGCAGGATCCAGTGCCCTCTCCAGCAGAACCCAGTGCAACTTTCCACCTGTCCTTCGGGGTCCGTCTGGCTCCGTCTCTGGTGTTGTGCCCCACCGGGCCATTCACTTCTGGCAGGTCTTCTTCCAGCACTGGAAGTCACCAGCTGCCATTTCTTGGAGGACTATTAGATTTAGACAATGTGTTCACATGGACTCATCAGGAAAAGTTGAGTCTGGATATGCAGGCTTTCCACGGGGACCCCAGCACTGCCTATAGGACAGACAGGTGAGAAGTCTGGTCTTACAGGCAGAGAATGGTCACAGCCACTCAGGACCCATAGTTTGATAAAGCCCTACAAGCCCTCTTGGCCTCTGGGGAGGAGGAAAGAGCAGTCCTGGAACTTTTAACCCAAGACCAGGTTCATCCAGAGACAAATTGAGAGAACCTTGAGATATTCCTAGATCCATTACAGTTGTTTAAATTCATTCTCTAGGCGGGAATGCAGACATAGGAGTTAAAACCTAGGGCACATCTAAATGTCAATAGAGAAAAGTCTTTCTTCCATCCTTCTTCCTCTTGCACGGACCTGGTTCTTAACCTTCCCTCCGTGGGTACCCCACAGTCTTAGTTTCTCACATAGCCCTCCAGAATTTCTTTATGTATATATAAGCAAACAGGAATATGTGTTCTGATTTCCCCTGTTTTCACCCACAAGATAACTATGACATCTATACTGCTTGCACCTTGGTTTTTGTGTTCTAATAAGAAATTTGAAGACCTTTCCATACCAGGCCATGAGAACCTGCCTCATTCTTTTTCACAGGTACATAGAATCCTGCTTTATGAATTCACCAGGATTCAAATCACATGTTCTTTTTTTTTAAATATTGTATTTATTTTTGAGATGGAGACAGAACATGAATGTGGGAATGGCAGAGAGAGACACACACACGCACACAGAATCTGAAGCAGGCTCCAGGCTCTGAGCTGTCAGCACAGAGCCTGATGTAGGGCTCGACTCGAACTCATGAACCGAGAGAACATGGCCTGAGCCGAAGTCAGATGCTTCACAGACTGAGCCACCCAGGCGCCCTTACCATGTTCTTTTTCTAATTAAAGTTTATTTATTTTTGAGAGAGAGGGGGACAGAGCATGTGCATGCATGCGTGTGCTAGTGGGGGAGGGGCAGAGAGTGAGGGAGGAAGAGAATCTGAAGCAGAATCCTGATCTGCGCTGTCGGTGCAAATCCTGACGTAGGGCTCGATCCCACAAACTGTGAGATCATGACCTGAGCCCAAACAAGAGTCAGACGCTTAACCAACTGAGCCATCAGGGCACCCCTCAAACGACATGTTCTGATGAACATGTCAGTATGTGCAGTTACACATGATGTTGTATGTCATTTTGTAAACATACAAGGACATCAGTGGGACGGAGTCCCCAAGTGGGATTACCAAGTGGGAGCACATTTGTAATTTCTGCAAGCATTGCCAAATTACCTTCAAAGAAGATGAACCAACTTATGTTATACCAACCTTGTGTGAGCTTGCCTGTTTCTCCAGCCTTACTAATAGGATATGGATTTTGCCCATCCGAGAGTTAAGAACCGTATCTCACTTAGTTTTAATACGCATGTATCTCTTATAAGGAGTAAGGCAGAACATCTTATCATGTTTAAAAGCTATTTGCAGTCCCTTTTCCATAAACTCTGCAGGTGCTTTGCATATTTTTTCCTTATATTTCTGGTCATTTTTCTTATCATTTCCGAGGACTCATTATTTTTTATTTTTAAATATTTATTTATTTTTAGATAGAGAGCAGGGGAGGGACAGAGAGAGAGAGGGAGACAGAGAACCACAAGCAGACTCTGCACTGTCAGCTCAGAGCCATAAGTGAGACTAGATCTCACAAGCCCTGAGATCATGACCTGAGTTGAAATCAAGAGTCAGATGCTTAACAGACTGAGCCCCCCAGATACCCCTCTAAGAACTCTTTAATTTTTTTTAATGTTTATTTATTTTTGAGACAGAGAGAGACAGAGAGCATGAATGGGGGAGGGGCAGAGAGAGAGGGAGACACAGAATCGGAAGCAGGCTCCAGGCTCCGAGCGGTCGGTGCAAAGCCCGATGCGGGGCTCGGACTCACAGACCGTGACATCATGACCTGAGCCGAAGTTGGAAGTTCAACCGACTGAGCCACCCAGGCACCAGGAACTCTTTAAATGCTAGAGAAATTAGCTCCAGTTCTATGAAATGACTTGTCAGTTTTTTTTTCCAGTTTGTTTTTTGCCCTTTGATTTTGCTTATGATGTTTTTGCATTTTTTTTATATAATATACTCAAATTTATCATCTTTTCTTTTTGGCTTTTGGGTTTCACATCATAGAAAGACCATCAACACCCAATATTTACAGAAGCATTCTCCCACATGAGAGAATTTGAGAACTTCCCTGCATTCATTTTTCATGGTTTAATTTTTGATCTGTTTGGAATTTATCCTGGTACAAGGATCCAAAACTTGGAATTTTAACACTGGATCCGCACTTCAGGAGATGACTGGTCTAGGGACGTGCATGATTTGTGCCCACTGGTTCTGAAAAAGCCAGCCTGCTCCTCAGGAATAGTCATCCAAATACACCATTGGGTTTGCTTATTTCTCTTTTTTAATTTAAAATTGTTTTAAGAAAACCAGTTTTTCTGTCTAAAATTCTCAGTTACCGCAAACCAATCACAGTCAAAACTCTGTCTCTCTCAGCCAAAGAGGAAGGGACTTAGAAGCTGGGTCATGGTCACGAACAGGGCACCCGTGGATTAGGGAAGAAAGCCTACTGGGGATGAGGATAGCACTTCTTCCCTTGAGCACATTCTCACAAAAAGGGTGCCCTTTGACAGCTCTTTGGGTGCCATGTCCAAGAGCAGAGTGTTAGGCTAGTGATACAGGGTGCATTCTAGCCCAGGAGATTCCTAGGTAAGGTGGCAGAAGGTGGAGACTTTCTGATGACCTGGCTCCTTACAAACAAGCAGCCCATCCATCTCACCTTCAGGCTTACTCTGCTGTATTTCTGGGGGTTCTGGGTACAGTGGTTAGCTCTCCTTCCTACTTCTCCACATTATGGATGGAAAATTCCAGTAACTGTTACGCTGATCCATGGTGCCCTGTGTGAAGGGCACAGGGGTGCCAGATAACATACATGGCACTCAACTAGATTTGACATTCAAATAAGAAATAAATGACGTTTACCAAACATTGGTTTGGTATATACTTATGCTGAAAATGTCATTTATTGCTTTTCAAAAATTCAAATTTAATTGGGCATCCTGTAGTTTTATTTGCTAAATCTGGCAGCCTTCCCAGGAAGCGAAAAGTTGGGAGAGCAAAGAATGTGACCACTTCAGATCTTGTTTCATTCATGGATTTGCTTAACAGCATGGAAGAGGTCAGTCATATGAATAAACCCTACACCTAGAGAAGATGAGAATAGCCTATCTCCCCCTCTCTCCCCTGCTCCAAAGAGCCTAGATGTGTGCATCAGAGGAGTATTTGTATACAAGGCACATCTGCTCCATGACTTACGACTTAGCAAGAACATATAGGGGTAGGACAGCTGATCATGTGAAAGGCCATTGGACTCATAAGGTGGCAGCCACTGCCCAGAAGGAATCCAGGCTGTACTTCTCATTGTGTTTTGCAGATTGACCAAAAGCAATTTGACAAAATCCTCGATCTGATCGAGAGTGGGAAGAAGGAGGGAGCCAAACTGGAATGTGGGGGTTCGGCTATGGAAGACAGGGGGCTCTTCATTAAACCCACGGTCTTCTCAGAAGTTACTGACACCATGAGGATTGCCAAAGAGGAGGTACTGGGCACTGCAGGAAAAGCTTCATTCCATGGGGACTCTTATGGGACTCGAAGGGGGAGCGGGCTGGGCCTTTCAAACAGAAGTCTTCTCTAGGGCTTGGGCATCCCAGAAGTCTTTGTGCAGGGAACGTTTTCTTTTCTCCTGTGGCCTTCTTCCTCTCCTTTGGGGTCCTGAGAGAAGCCATCTTGCCTACCTGCCTTTGGGAACCCCAAGCACTGTATAGCAGGTGCAGAGTTTGTTCTAAACCCCCCATTTTCACACATCTCTGGGGATCAACCGTCCCTCTTCTGTCTTCTGACACATCCTTGGGTTAGCACATGCTGGAAGGCTCTTGCTGCCTATAGGTTCACAGTCCACAGCTGCCTTCATTCCCCCTAGACTGAACTGAAATGACAAGTGTGTTGATGCAAAGAACACCTCACGGCTGGAATTCTCTATGAAGTTTTCCACCATGAACATCTTTGCAAATGGTGGACCTCCATATGACTTCCTTATGACCTCCATAAAAGTGTGATTCTAACTTTGTATTTCAATCTTACCATTAATCTAGATGGAAACTGGTTCCCACCTAGGGTCCTGGGTGGTTCGATCCTGGGATGTGGTCTTTTGGGACGTGTGAGAAAGTGAATTACTGCCTTCCTGTGGGGGTATTTTACAGACTTTTTCTTAAAGATTTTTATGGGATTTTTATTTTTATTTTGCATAACAAGGAACACTGTCTCATCCCCTCCCCTGGGAGTTATTAGGGAAACATTTTATGGCATCTTCATTGATGGAAAATGTACCACCAAGAGGTCGGGGCACACAGTTCTATGTGTGTTCCGTGCCTTGCAAACACCCTTGGCAATAACTTTCTCCAAGAAAAACTTGGAAAGTTTTGTCTTCTGTGTATGTCAGTATGCAGGGTCTATGCCAAAGCTCAAGGGCTGGGGCTTCTCAGAAGCCCTGATGACAATAAGAGATCATAAGCCTGAAACATACTTTCAGTTGATATTTTAATTTTTCATTGTAATCCTTCCCTTCAGATGTCAACCATCACGTAAATAAAAAGATCTCTGGACATTCTTTTTCCTCTGGTCGTCATTTCTCCTGCATGTAAGCACTCTGGGTACATGGAGAAGGCATAAAACGAAGGCAGTGTTTGCTCAGAGTGTGTGTGCTTCGTTCGAACATGACTCTCATGGCCATTCTTGCAATTAATCCTAGATTTTTGGACCAGTGCAGCCAATACTGAAGTTCAAAAATATCGAAGAAGTGATAAAAAGGGCAAATAGCCTTGAATATGGACTCACAGCAGCCGTGTTCACAAAAAACCTCGACAAGGCCCTGAAGCTGGCTTCTGCGTTGGAGTCTGGAACAGTCTGGTGAGTAGAGGGTGTGCGTGTTTCGGCTCTCCTGAGTTGCTGACTTGCTAACTTCATTACTCTTCTGTCGACAGAGAGATGCTAGTTGTATGTTATGTGCGAAGCACCGCCTTAGTGCTTTGCTCAATACTCATGACTGCCTCTGAGACAGGGACCGTCATCGTCTCCATGTTACAGATGAGAAAATCGAGACACAGAGAGACTGGGTGATTTGCCTAGGGTCACATGGCTAGTATGTGGCACAGCAGAGCCCACAGCCCACTGGGCAACTCTGGTGTCCACGTAGCTCTGGTGTCCATGTTCTTGACCACCGTGTCATGCTGTCCCTTGGACTTCACTCCCTCTCGCTTTAATTTTGTATTCTGGTTCTAAAAGCAGCGCATGGTCCTGTTCAAAGTGTGGGTGAAAGTCCCTGCTTTACCAGCAATCCTACAGATGACATTATCCTCATTTTATTTTTTAATGTTTTTTAATGTTTATTTTTGAGAGACAGAGAGAGACAGAGTGTGAGTGGGGAGGGGCAGAGAGAGAGGGAGACACAGAAGCAGAAGCAGGCTTCAGGCTCCGAGCTGTTAGCACAGAGCCTGGTGCGGGGCTCGAGCCCACGAACTGTGAGATCATGACCTGAGCCAAAGTCGGATGCTTAACCAACTGAGCTACCCAGGCACCCCATCCTCATTGTAAAGATGATAATGCTGATAAACATGAATGGGGGCTCAGAGAGGCTGGGTAACAAGACCAGAATCCTATGACCAAGCAGGAGAATTTTGAGGTCAGGGCTGGCTCATTTCAAAGCTGAATCTTACTCCCTTATGCCATAATTTCACCCTCCTTTCTTCTCCCCCTTGACATTCCCTTCCTATCCCAGTGAAGAGATTTATCCTTGAGAATATTTGAATTTTAGGGGCACCTGGGTGGCTCAGTCGTTTGGGTGTCCGACTTCGGCTCAGGTCATGATCTTATGGCTTGTGGGTTTAAGCCCCACGTCGGGCTCTGTGCTGACAGCTCAGAGCCTGGAACCTGCTTCCGATTCTGTGTCTCCCTCTCTCTCTGCCTTTCCCTCGCTCGTGCTCTCTCTCTCTCTCTCTCTCTCAAAAATGAGTAAACATTAAAAAAAATGTTCGAATTTTAGCTTCTGGTGGGAAGAATGAGAAGACAGAAGTTGAACAACCTGTTCCCATTATTAAAACTTAGACAAAAGTCACTCTTGAGGCAACAGTCTGCTTCAAGTGCCTGACAGCCGAGATGCATGCACCCCAGGTGGGTCTTCTCCAGGTAATCATGAGCGTCTTCTGTTCTTCCTCCAGGATCAATTGCTATAATGCCATCTACGCACAGGCTCCATTTGGTGGCTTTAAAATGTCAGGAAATGGCAGAGAACTGTAAGTATTTCTGTTACTGCACGCCCACCAGCAGGTGGATAAAAAATAGACTACATTCGCAGGGTGGTGGGGACATGTACTCCAGTCCGGTGACCTTGCCCCGTGCTCCTGGGTGGCAGGCTGGGTCAGCTGTGTCAGGAAGGCTGGTGGCCCTTTCCCTCTGGGGCTGCGATGGATCCCTTCCATCCACCATCTCCTTCCCGCCTTCCCACTCCTGCCCTTCCCTGCCCTCATTCTCATGCTTCCCTCCTTCTGGCCCCAGGACCAACCTCTAGCCTCAGCTCCTGTGTCCTTCCCAGCACCCACCACACATGGAGATGTTCCTTAGAGACTTGGCATAGGCTCCTTGAGTGAGGACAGGGGCAGAACTGGAAAAGTGCACTCTTTGCCAGACTCCCACAAACTCCAGCCCTCAGCAGGGGAGATGGGCTCTTTCCCAGGTCGGGCTCTGGTGCTGTCCACCCCACCAGCAGAGGCTCTAGGGACAGACTCTGGGCTACTCTGGCTCCTTCTGGGTGCTGCTTTGGGAGACATACTGCCCCGTCCTCTGTGGTTCCATCAAACCCACTCATATTCCTCCAGAGCTCCTGCACATCTTGCCCGCTGGGAAGATGAACTCCATGAGTAGACTAACGGACAGGCCTTCTTGTGTCTGGCCTGAGATAAAAGGTCCAGACACAGGGCTGGACAGAGCGTTCCGGGAGTGGACACACTGCAGTTTCCAGCTGGACGATGCCTTCTCTCCCACATCCTTCGTGGTGGTGCTTGGGGTTTTATTAGTCTTTGTGGACAAACAGCTTCTAGGATCACTCTTCCCAGGGGGACCATCTGTGACAACATGCAGGGCTGCTCCTGGAACATCTCAAAGGGCTCCAAGCTCTTCCTCTTAGTTAAACAGTTTGTATTATTTATATACAAATGCATTACCTCGTCCTCGTTTGGGCATCTTCCAGTGGGAGCACTCAAATGCTTCTCCTCGGCTCGGGCCCTATTGGAGCTTTTGGGCAACTCCCCTTCCAGATTCTTAATAAAGATGTTATTATGAAACAGCGGGGCTGGCTGCCCTCCCTGAACAAATGCTTTTGACCAGTCTCCACAGCATTGGGGTCCCTTCCCCTGTGTTGGTCTTTCTCTCTAATCCATTTCTGAGTCATGGCAAATATGCCAGAACCATCTGAACATCTGAGTAGAGTGTATCCATTGGTGTCGTCCTAATTCCTATGGCTGGTTTTCCCTTCAGGGAACTTCAGTAAATTCTTGGCGGTGAAAACCCTTTGCAGAAATCATGTTTCATCCCCTGAGTGGCTTGTTTGTGTTGTGTTCTGTGAGTCTCTGCTTCATTTTCTTTTCACACCCACCTGCCCGAGAGAGACATGAGGCCTGGGCCGGGGTCACCTGCATCCCCGTCAGGGCCCCCCAATAGCCATAGTATGGGTGACAACTGGCATTTGCTGAGAACAGAGTCAGCCAGGCTCTGTAAGAGCACTTTCGCGTGTGTTCATTGATTCCACGCTCACACCATCTATGAGATGGTGTCTCATTGTGCTCTGGTGGCTATAACAACACCACAGACAGGCGGGCTTGAACAACAGGCATTGATCTCTCAATGCCTGAGAGTTCTGGAGGCTGGAAATCTGAGATCAAGGTGCCAGCAGATTTGGGGTCTGGCGAGGGTTACCTTCCTAGTCCATAGATGGCTGTCTTCTCACTGTGTCCTCACATGGTGGAGGGGTAGGGGAGCTGTCTGGAGTCTCCTTCATAAAGACGCTTATCCTATTCGTGGGGATAACCACCTCCCAAATGCCTTCACCTTGGGAGTTAGGGCTTCAGTGTATGAATTATAGGTGGGCACAAACATTGTCCACTGTAGATGGCTAGTACTACTACCCTAATTTTTGGATGAGGAAACCCAAGGATGCTAGGGAGGGTCCCTGCCTTTCCCAGGTCACACTGCCCATAAGTGACAGGGGTGAGGTTGAACTCTTGGACCCACCACACCACAAGGCCTTCCTCAACAGGGATGTCACCCCTGTGAGCCACCTGGAATGAAGTCAGCCAGGACATTGGTGTCCTCTAATCAGCTGCCTTCGACCAGTGACAGCTGAGGGCCCCAGAACCCCACACCGTCCTCCTCCCAGAGGCCAGCTTCCTGCTGCAACAAGAACTTGGGCCCCCAACCAGATGGCCTTGGATATGGAAGCCATGGCAAGGGTGTGTGGGACCCACCTGACTTCTAGTGTGCACTCACTCACGCCGACTATTGCTCATTACTTTCCTCACCTGTGTCACTTCTGTCCCCCTTCCCCCTGCTCTGACTGTGCCTCCGGGTCCTCAGCATCCCCGCCTGGCACGGAGCACAGCCCATGTTTCATCCTGCCACAGTCGGGACTTTTCTCGATGTGTTTTTTTGACCCTTGGCATATACTTTCCCAAGGCTTTAGATAAAGTACTTTAACATAATTCCCAGGGAGCCTGGAAACTGACTTGCAAACCAATTTCCATTTTCAGTCGTTCCTGATTAATGTCTTCATGTTGCATCTAGTTCTCCTTTTCTCTGTGCTGGAGCACTGCACGGTGGATTCCGTGGTTTTCCCCACCTCCGGCCGCCTGGACTGGGCTGGCTATCTGCCGCCCACCCACAGGCCCCTCCGGGGGCTGTTCCTGTGCAGGTCTTGGGCTGAAGCCTACAAGTCCTCTTCCTCCTGGGCAGTTTTCTTGGTTGTTGTGCAGTAACAACAACAGAAAGCAACAACAACAGAAATCCACACGGTAGAGGCATGTGGGAAGCCTAGGCTTCCCGCCACGGATCTTCAATCCCATTTGTTAGCGGTCATCACTGTTCAGTCATTCATTCTGTTCATGTGTTCCTTGGTTCACTCAGCAGCTGTTTAATGAGCACCTTTAGTGCACCAGGCACGTGCTGGGTTCTGAGCACATAGCAGTGAACATATGATCCAGTCTCTGCCCCTTGCAACGTTATGATGAGGTCTACTAGGAGAATGGCTGGGCTCATGGATGGCTTTGCATGCCAAGACAGTCATGACTGGGCAGGAAACCCATTAGGAGACGCCACAGTGGGTTGAATAAGAGCAGCATGAACTTGAACTCTGGCAGTGATGGCAGCAATAGGAAGAACGAGGCGATTCATGTACTTCATCCTATAGGAATGGTTGAATACTGGAGTTAATAGTTCATGAGCTAATGCAGCGTGCTTTCATCATTTGGTGTACTTCTGTTTACTAAGTTGATAAATCCTTAACCACTTTGGATTTTTAAAAAAATTTTTTTGAATGTTTATTTATTTTTGAGAGAGACAGAGACAGAGCACCAGCGAGAGAGGGGCAGAGACAGAGGGAGACACAGAATCCGAAGCAGGCTCCAGGCCCTGAGCTGTCAGTACAGAGGCCGACACAGGGCTTGAACTCATGAGCCGTGAGATCATGACCTGAGCCAAAGCTGGATGCTCAACCAACTGAGCCAGCCAGGCACCCCAACCACTTTAGATTTTAAACAGTGCAACACAATATGCTCACTGTTAGAAATATTTTGTAATCTTTTCTAAATGTAGCACAAGATACAAAGGCCCTATGCATTTTCTTTGCATGCAGTGGGTGTGCATGTGTGCGTTCTTTACTGTTTTCAAATGAAATGGGAGAGAAAGCTACTTTTTGCTTTTGAGAATGGGCTTTGGATACCCTTCCGTCCTTTGCATTAAGCGTCTCCCATGATGGACTCTTGTGCTGTTTCCAAGGGCTTTTGCTATTACAAACCATGCTGGTGTTCTTTCATGTGCAGAAATCTTTAGGCACTTGTGGGAGATTGTTTTCAGAATAAATTCCTAAAATTGGGTAATCCGCCACACGGAACATGAGCTTTCCACTCCTTTCGTTTGCCTGTCTTTAATTGTGAGGGTATCGAGCGCATTTTTAACACTTACTAAGTAATCTGTATTTGTTTTTCTGTGAACTGACTGTTCATGCCCTTTGTTGATTTTTCCATTTGGTTGTGTGTGGGTTTTTTTTAAATTGGGTTTTAAGAGCTCTTTGTATGTGAAGGAAAACAGCACTGTTTCTCACATAGAATTGTGAACGTAATTTTTTTCTAGTTTGTCATTTGTTTGTGGGGGTGGGTAGATGGATTTCCTGCTCTATAAAAGTTCAATTCAGCATTCTGCATAGGGCTTTTATATTTTGTGTTACGTTTAGAAAAGATTACAAAGTAATTCACTCATTCTCATGGGTTCTTGAACTATTTGTTTTAGGGAACTACCAAAAACTCTCAGAGACATATTAATTCAAAATAATGATGTTACTTTCTGGCATTCATTTTTTGCCTAGCACATAGGAGGTGCTCTATACTAAATTATCTCCAATCATTATAACTGCAAGGAGGTGATGATATGCCCATTTTAAAGATAATGAAATGGAGGCTCAGGGAAGACAAAGAACTTGCTTAAGCTACATTGGTCTAAATCTAAACCAGTGGTTCTCCAACTTGAGCTGCATCAGAATCCCCTGGCTTGTTAAAACACAGATTTCTGGGGGCACCTGGGTGGCTCAGTCGGTTAAGTGTCTGACTGTTGATTCCGGCTCAAGTCATGATCTCATGGCTTTGTGAGATCAAGCCCGGAGTTGGGCTCTGCACTGAACATGGAGCTTGCTTGGGATTCTCTCTCTCTGCCCCTCCCCCACTCGTGTGCATGCTCGCTCTCTCTCTCAAAATAAATAAATAAGTAAACAAACTTTTTAAAAACGTTAAAAAAAAACCACACAGATTTCTGGATCCCACTTTAGTAGGGTGTATTAGTTTTTTTGTTACTGCTACAGTCAATTGCCACAAAATTCGTGGTTTAAACAGCATAAATTTATGATTTGATACAGTTCTGGAGGCTCCAAATCTGACAGTCTGCAGGGCTACCTTCCTTTCTGGGGACTCCAGGGAAAGAATATGTTTTCTTGCCTTTCCTGGCTTCTGGAGGCTTCTCACATTCCTTGACTGGCAGCCCCTTCCTCTATATTCAAAGCCAACAATGCTGCACCTCTCTGAACCTGCTTCCATAGTCTCATTTCCTTCTGGCTTCCTTCTTACATTTTTAAGGATCCTAGTGATTACATTGGGCCCATGCAGGTAATCCAGAATAACCTCCCTATTTTAATTTGCAAATTTAATTCCATCTGCAACCTTAATTCTCCTTTGCCACACAGGTGCAGCGGGTTGAGATGTGGTCACCTTGAAGGGGGCATCATATCAAGGGCAGGGTAGGGGGCCTGAGAATCTGAATTTCGAGCAAGTTCTGAGGTGTTGCTGAGGCTGCTGGCCTGGGGACCACCCTTTGAGAACCCCTGATCTAAGGGGTGAAATGAGACAATGTCTCAAGTCTTCCTAGCGACAGAGCCTCCAGGGGCCACCTCTGCGTCTACCTCTTTTCCTCAACAAGTACACATTTTTATGTGCTTAACAGCAGAGCAAGTGTTGGAGAGGTAGTTAAATCTGTCCAAAGTTGCATCTCAGTTCTGGGAAGAGGGACCGCCTGGAGGATGGCCCATGACGCCCGAGAAGGGTCAGCTGGGCTCTGCAAGACTTAAAGAAGGGACAGATAGCAGAGAGGCTAACTCAAAGGCTGTGGTCCCCCTTGTGTCCAGGCTGTGCTAATGTCTGCTGCCCTCACTGCTCTGGGCTGGCCTTATTCTTCCTACAGCTGGTCCCCAGCTGCAGACTCTGAGGTCAACTCCAGGCCCTCCATGTCTCTGCCCCTTGCACATCCTCAGGCCACATCTCCAGCTCCCCTCCTTGTTCACCCATGCAGGCCCTCTTCTCGCTCTGTACTCCCCACTCAGGGAATCCACCTCTTTATTTCCATCCCTTTTTGTCTTTAAAGACAAGCACTTATTCCTTCTGAAAATATTTCCAAAGCATCACACACCAAAAAACGTGATACTTATTTATCTCTTTTATTTATTTAAGTTTATTTATTTATTTATTTATTTTGAGAGAGAGGAAGGGAGAGAATCCCAAGCAGACTCTGCACTGTCGGCACAGAGCCTCATGCGGGGCTTGAACTCACAAACTGTGGGCTCGTGACCTGAGCCAAAATCAAGAGTCAGACGCTTAACCGACTGAGCCACCCAGAAACCCCCCCGAGAAACGTTATATTTAAACTTAACTTATAGATCCCGTTACTTAAACATAGTAATGATGTTACAGTCCTGGATTCTCCTCTATAAAGTCATCACATTCTGACCTTTTGCGTAGACTCCGAACTGCCCCCCAGAGTAGTGACCAACCAAGCGTTTGAACACAGGTTCCCACAGAACGGCTAAGTGACATGCCCATTTTATATTCTCCTCTTTTCTGTAATCACAGTGGTGAATATGCGCTGGCTGAATACACAGAAGTGAAAACGGTCACCATCAAACTCGATGACAAGAGCCCCTGAGGGAACGACGGGCTCCTGCCTCAAACGTTGGACAGCCGAAAGTGGCAGATCAAACTTGCCGAAGAAAACGTGCATTGCCCGCCTTCCTGGGTCACTTTGTTGTGGAGACTTTACATCTACTGGATTTGAACGATTTTTCTTTTCCTCTCACACTCCTGTGTTATTGACCATTATGTTGTGTGTGAAATTGTAGTCCTGCCTGGGGGTGGAGCTATTGGCCGTTTCTGTGTTTCCCTTTCAACCAGGTCCCCAGGGACAGTAAAGAGGCTCAGGGTGTGGCCAACGGGAAGTGGCATTTCAAGTATCCAGCGGTCACTTACAAATGTTTTGCCGGCTCTGACTCCAGTAAGAACTTGGAAAAACTCCCGGGTTGTTCTGCAAACAGAGCCCTGCACCTGTGGCTTCCTCAGGGTCACCTGCCCACAGAACAAGCCCTTCCCAGCATTCAGTGGGAAAGAAACAGCGTTAAGTTAAAAACAAAAACAAAAGCAGGACTGTGAGGAGCCAAAGTGGGGAGTTCTGGGGAGTCCAGTACTATGGAAGGGTACTGAAGGTCTTGGGTGTGAATGGGCGTGCGTCTTCAAGGACTGCATCTCGACATTGACCATGGGACTCAGATCAAAAACCAGTGTTCCTTTTGGAATATGATCGAATCAGCGCCCAAAATGCTTATCTAAAACTATGTCACGGTCGACCTTAACCAAGGCACTTTCTTAGGCAGAGAACATCGCTGGTGTCACCATTGCTGCTAAGGACCTAGTGCTCTGACACTACAAGAGCATAGCCAATGCTAGGATAATTAACTCTCGTGTTTGACAAATCAGAGCCACACTCCGCTTTTACAGAATATCAATTTCTACCTTGCATTAATGGTTTATGATCAGCCTATGTAGTTTTCTTTTTCTCCAGTTTGGTTATCTGTTTTAGACTAGCAAAACATACACAACTGGAAAGGCCATTGGCTGTTGTTTAAATACAGCCTGGCTTTTTAAAAGTCCTATTTTGATATTAATTAATGATTAATTAACAAATAACACCCAGACTCCGTGGAAGAACTGGGTCTCCTACTACAGTGGCCTGAGTACTGCACTAACATGTTGCGAAATTTTCTTTTCCTGTGTGTGCAAATGCTGTGCAATTCCAAGTTTTAAAGCGTTCCTAGATAGCTTTTAAAAAACGAAAACCAAACGTAACTGCGTTATTTGGATACTTTTACTGTTACTAACTAGTACTTTTCTAATGGTGCTTATGTTTGGGAATTAAATTATGTTTGAGAATTAAATTGGGGGGAGGGCAATAATACAATGAAAATCGACATCAAAAGCAGTGTACGGATGAAGAAAGTCCTATGTGAAATGGGTTTATCGTTCTTGTCAGAAATAGGCAATACGCTATTCACCTTCTCTGCATCAGTTAACACATCACTTAAACTGTCAGCAACTTGCTAAGTCAGGATTTGACTTCAGACACTGAATTTTCAGGATTTTATCTCAAGCAACTTTAGACACTAACCTTGATAGTAATACATTAGAGGGTTCTTAATCTTCTGTTGTATAATAATGCCTTTAATATGAAATGCTACATTATTTATAATTGGTATAGTTAATGTATCTTTTTATAGTTGTAAGTAAACAGAGGTGGTATATTTAACCTTCTGTAATATACTGTATTTAGAAATGGAAATCTATATAGTATTAGATTTCACTTCTTTTAAGGTTTACTCCTGTGGTATGGTTTTAAGAAATCTATTGGCCTGGGAATTCCGACCCTAACTGCAGATTGTGTTCAACAACGCAACGATGATAAAATAAAATTGGATATTTGACAAACATGTTTTTTCCTTTAAGGACCAAACTCATTTTAATTCTATCGGTGGCCTTCCTCTTTCTCAGACCTTCAGTACAAAATGGCTTGGAGTAAAGCAGTATCAGTAGTTGAAGATGAAAATTCCATTTGCTGAATCCATCAGGCCACGCATTTAGCCTGTGTGGGAAACCCGCTTGCGTGGGTTTGTGGGTGGAGGCAGGCAGCAAGCTTGGCTTCAGAGGCTGTGCGTCTTAGTTGGTGAAGTTGAAGCTGTCACCTAAGCTGCCCGAGTCTGTTTTGGTGAGGGTGTGATTGTGGAAAAGGGTGGGAAGGACAGCACGGGAATTGAGGGGAAATAGAATTTAGGGAAAATACTGCATCCCACTTCTGTGTGCACAGGTTTGCATTTTCGTCGCGAGGATCTGAGTGTTTGGGTCTCACCCACCTTAAGTTTCTAAGGCTTTGAACCAAGAAGCTTCAATCACCAAGGTGAGCTGACACAGGTTGGGCCAAGAGCATCCTTTGTTCACTTTGGCCATGAGGTGGCAGGGTGCCACCTTTTAAGTGAAAACTTAAGGAAGGCTTGGATCAGATTTCTCTTTTTAAA
Source organism: Acinonyx jubatus (assembly GCF_027475565.1). Classification (NCBI taxonomy): domain Eukaryota; kingdom Metazoa; phylum Chordata; class Mammalia; order Carnivora; family Felidae; genus Acinonyx; species Acinonyx jubatus. Next base: position 18,892,474 of record NC_069386.1, read on the forward strand.
AAAAAATTTTTTTTAATGTGTATTTATTTTTGAGACAGAGAGAGACAGAGCATGAAAGGGGGAGGGTCAGAGAGAGAGAGAGGGAGATATAGAATCTGAAGCAGGCTCCAGGCTCTGAGCTGTCAGCACAGAGCCTGACGCGGGGCTCGAACTCACAGACCATGAGATCATGACTTGAGCCGAAGTCGCACGCTCAACCAACTGAGCCACCCAGGTGCCCCGAGATCTCTATTGATGTATACACTTAATGTATGTATGAATTTCTTTAGAGACTTTCCATTTCTCAAGCTAAATGTCAGCAGAAAATTCTAGAAAAATGGCCTTTTCCTTCATTTGGTTTGCTCTCTGACGGGAACCATTCTGGGGGCACAGACTGGCCGTCATGTGTGTGGATGTACATGCCTGCACTTGTGTGTTTGTGGTGGGAGGGGGCCACCAGAGGTGGGCACATTCTCTAAAAGCAGACCCTTTGGAATCTCCTAGATTTTCCTGATAGTAGATAAATAATTTTTTTGATGTTTATTTATTTTTGAAAGACAGAGTGTGAGTGGGGGAGGGGCAGAGAGAGAGGGAGACACAATCTGAAGCAGGCCCCAGGCTCGGAGCTGTCAGCACAGAGCCTCATGTGGGGCTCGAACTCCCAAACTGTGAGATCATGACCTGAGCTGAAGTCCCACGCTTAATGGACCGAGCTACCCAGGTGCCCCTGGATGGAGAATTTTTAATGTCCTTTCCCCTAGCATATATCTGACTTGAGCTTGAAGGTGGATAATAAGGGATTTTTTTTAATTTAATTTATTTTAGAGAGAGAGAGACAGACAGAATGCAAGTGGAGAGAGGCAGAGAGAGAGGGAGACACAGAATTCGAAACAGGCTCCAGGCTCTGAGCTGTCAGCACAGAGCCTGATGTGGGGCTGGAACTCACCAACTGTGAGAACATGATCTTAGCTGAAGTTGGCTGCTTAACTGACTGGCCACTCAGATGCCCTAAGGGATTTTTTTTAGGTGTCCAGGAAGTAATGTCGGAGGAAAGTGAGTTCCCAGCTGAAGAAATGACTAGAAGACAGTGTGGGTGGGGTGGTGGGGTAGCAGTCAGCCACAGAAAACAGTGGGAGTGGGGAGGGGGGCAGCAGTCAGTCACTAGGCCTTAAGGAGGCAGAAATGTTAGGTCGGGGAGGTAGTATCCACCTGACTCCACCTTAGGAAGTGTCATTCCAACATGAGATGCTGAGAACCCGGGTAGGCAGAGCAAAAGCTAGAGGACGAGCAGTCAGTGCGGGTCAAGAAGCAGCAAGAATAAATCCTAAATGACCTGTAATAACCTTCCCATGCAAACCCATGACAAATGCATGCCTAACGAATAGAGTTAAATGCTGGGATGCAATCAGCTCAAAGAAGTCCACTCGGCTGTTCCCTACTTTGTAGACATTCCCTAGCCTATTCCCAAACTCATGTAAAAGGGAAGTTCAGTTGCCCCTTGCCACACTGGCCACAGGAGCCCCGGGTACTGGGCGTGCTCTTCCCCCTGGCGCCGCTAGATGGCGGGGCCGTGCTCCTCGGAGTCGCCGCACCGCGATTGCCGCGCTCACTCAGGAAGACGACGCCACGCCCTGCAAATTATTAGGGACTTTTCGGTAGCAATCACACTGCTGCCTTTTGAGTGCTGGAATTGGGACCGAAGTATTGAGGACAGGATTGCAAAACTGCACCCACCCTTTTGCAAGGGCGTTCCGTGGCAGGAGAGCTGGGGGCGCGGCCTCCTGGGAGCAGAGCAAAGCTGCCCGATTGATTGTGCCCTTGCCAAGGGGCCACTACTGAGAGCGTCCTCGAGTTCGTGCGGGCGTCGTGCGGGGGACCCTGCGGCTGCCTGGCGTTTGTGAAATGGCAGTGAGGGTGGTGGCGATTTGTCTGTCTTACGCTAAATCCTGGGAATGTTCCAGTCATAACATTACATGAGTCTAGGGTGCGGGTCCTGCTGGGCTGCAAACCATTTACTTTATTCCAAGCAGGCTTCTCTTGCTGGGGTGGGCACGTGGAGCCAAATCTGATGCCTGCCCGCAGCATGGACGTGTGTCTTTGCGATCTGCGTTCGTATAATGGCCGCAGGGGTGTGATGAACATACTTACATTAGGTTGAAACCTAAGAAATTGCCAACATTCCATGTTTTATCTCCCCCGCCAAAACGCCCCACCCAATTAAAAATGATTCACCAAATAGTGACATCCTCATACATACATCCATAATTAAATTGGTACATTCATGTGATGGAAGGGGTACAGTTTGCCAAATAGGAAAGCTTTAAAAATATGTATTTCCATACCGCCCTATAGTTGTACATAAGTGACTATTCCCGGCCTTTTAAATATTTACTGCGAGTCTACGCCTAACAGCTGCAAGTCAGAGATTAATTGGCATATTTAGCTTCCCGAGCAGAGCAGAGGGAAAGCTGGGTTGAGCTGAGAACCTACCAATCTTGTCGCTGCGCGTGCCCCGAGACGAGAGAGCAGGGGACCCAAACCTGGAGGAGACCTCGCGCTACAAGAAGGGCTCGCGGGCCTTGCGGCCTCCAGGGTAGGAGCGGCGAATCTTGGCACCTCCGGCTTTCGGCTAGGGAAACTGAGGCAGGCCACCGTAGGGACCCCTGGCGCCCCTCGTGGGCAGAAGCAGCAGCGGCCGACCTTCACCGCGCGCGCTCTTCGCGCCGCCCGCTCACCCGCCCGCCCGCGGGCCGCAGGATTGAGGAAGTGCGTCTGGGCCCTGCCCGGCCCCGGCGCTCGCGGCCGGAGGCGCAGGGGGGCGGAGGGCAGGGGGACGGCCAGGCCCCGGCCCGCTGGAGTCCGCCCCTCCCGGCCCGCGGGCCCAGCCCCTTGTCCCAGGCGCCCGGGGCCGTGCCCCGCCGCCGCCGCCGCCGCCGCCGCCGCCACCGCCGCCGCCGCCGCAGGTAAGTGCCCGGGTCCGCGCCCCGTGGGGGGAACTCGCTGCCTCCCGCGGCGGGTCGCGGGGAGCCCGACTCCGCAGCCCAGGCCCGCGCTCCGGGCGGCCTAGTGCTCCGCCCAGGTGGCCTGTGCCCGGGGGCCCCCGAGGGTGCGGGCGCGGGCGATCTCCGTCTGGCAGCCCCACGGCCTCCCTGGCCCGCGGGGTGGGGGAGGGTGCGCGGTCCCGGAGGGGCGGGGGTGCAACCCCGATACCCCGCGCCGGACGGGGCCGGGGGAGCCGGGGCAAGAAACAAAAGTCGGAGGCTATACCAGGGCGTCTACAGGTTTCCTCCGCCTTTGGAGAGAACCTCTTCCTTCAGCCCGGCACGGGCGGAGTGTGAGCGCTCCTGTGTGCGGGCGAGTGTGAATGCGTGTGCCCAGGTTCTGGCCGATCGTGGAGTTGGGGGGGCGGGGGGGGTAGGTTCTGCTGAAGGGGGCGGCCCAGCGCGCCTGCACCCCCCGAAGAGTCCACGGGACGCGCGGCTCTGCCCAGGTCCGGATAAAACCCGCCATCTCTGTGGCGGTCTCTGAGGGCCACCTTTCCTGGCAGGGGTTCGGAGACGGAGTGAGGACCGGGACGGGGCAAGGAGCGGAGCCTGGGAAGGCTGAGGCCAGAGGAAGATGGTGAGGGAGAGTTTGGGGACCTCTGGCCGACTCCACCTGGCCCTGCACAGTTGGAGGCCAGGAAATTTTCTCCCCAAACACATCCGCAGGGGTCAGAGAGGCAGAGAAACAGGCGCCTGTAGTGAAGTGTTCAGCAAGGCTCTCAAAGAATATGCTCTTTTTAGAGTTTGGAGGTCATCCAGCGATTGTTAACAAAGTACCCAGACATTAAAGGGACAAGTGGACTAGCAAGATTTTGGAAAACATTAACATTAAAATGCCTTTTGTGATTTGACTTTAATTACCTTTGCTTATGTCCCTGAAGAATAAAGGAATTAAGTTAAAAACATACAAACCTCACACCTGATTTGTCCCTAAAGGAGGTTTTGGGGTCAGCCAGACTTTCCCTCCCCCAAGCTTCCACATCTCAGGAAATAGCTCCCTAGTCAACTCAGTTGCTCAGTTGCAGGGAATTCGCCCCCAGCCTGTACCTCCATCCCTTGAATTCAGTGTTAGCAAGTTCTGTTGGGTTTACCTAGGTGTCTGGGCTCAGCCCTTCCTTCCCACAGTCTCGACCCTAGCCCGAAGGTATCAGCATCTCTCTCCGGTATGATTGCAATCCTCCCCTCTCCAATTCTTTATTTGACAGCCAGAGTGATTTTCTTTTTTTTTTAATAAGTGAATCAGAATGTGATTTACTCCCAGAATGTGATTTAATGTGAATCAGTCCTCTGCTTAGAACCCTGCCATGGCTTCTCTCCTTGTGATTGGCGTGAAATCTAGGACACCTCCTTCCCCTCAGTTGATCCGGCCTCTGCCATCATCAACCACCTGGCCATTGCCCAAGCCACCCCTGCCCCCCACCAGCCACCCGGGCCCAGCTCACTCTCCAGCATGTGGCCTCTGCAGTGCTGGCCCTGGAGTCTTCACATGGCCAGCATGTTAAGCTCAGCCTCTTTCTCAACAACCTTCTCTCGCTGTCCTTCTGGAGCCTCCCCTGGTGTTGTGTTCCTTCTTCATGTATTTCATTTCTCCTTTAATTACCTGGCAGTCTCTTCTGGAGCTCCAGGGACACAGACCAGTATTGCTCACTGCTGGGTCTTCACTCCCAGAACTAAGAGGTGCCCAGGACACATGGTATAGTGATGGAATGGTGAATGGACAGCTTTAACCCGTTTGTGGTTTCAGACTCCTGAAGGGCTTCTGTTCCCAAACCCCTTGGGTGCTCATCTGAGATGGAGACCACACATTTCTCTGGTCTGCAGCTCCATGATATTTTGATGCTCACAAATCCATTAAACACATTTTGTAGCAAGCCAGTAACTAGTCAGGGAGACTAGCAGTGCCAAAAGGATGTCAAGGACCATGGGCCAACCATCCCTACCAGGCTTCTCATTCAAAGAAATTACTGGATAATATGAGAATTACTCACATGCTTTATTTGCAAGCGTCTTCCCTGTACTGGCAATCCTTTCCAAGCCTCCTGAAAAGACAGGTGAGGAGGTGCAGGTCCTCCTATGTTTCTCTCTATTTATCCTGTGTCTGAAACTTTGTAACTGTCCCTTCCCGACCAGCTGTAAGTTTCATGAATTACATGGCAGTTCACTCCATGGAAAGGGCCCAATGAAAACATCTGTACAATGAAGGTCAAGTTCCTTTTTTTCTTTTTTCATTAAGTATTCAGGTTTATTCGTTAATGCAGGTATAAAGAACTGGCAAATGAAAATTGGTGAGGTTTTAAAGATTATTAAAATAATTATTACAAAAAAAAATCCTCTCGAAACTCTCTTAAGAATGTATATACACCATGATGGCAAGATAGACCTGTAACTTACAACCATGATTTGTTGCATTGATCTAAACCCAAAAGGAGCAGGAAGAAGCAAAGATCCGTTTGAGGGCAAAAATTGAGCAAAAACTGAGTTACCTCATTTTAAAACTTCTACCTTAGAGTCTAAGCCAACATACAAATTGCAATTGAAAAACTCCAGTGGTAAAAAATCCTTCATTGGTAAAGTGATTTTTCAAAAGAAAACTGAAAATGAAAAGGGGAACAAAATGTGCTGGGCAAGGGTTGGCCTAAAATATTTTAACGATTTTTTTTTTTTATCACTTAAAAGCATTCTATGGTAAGACACTTCTGTTTTCAGAAGGAACATCTACTAGCATTTGGATTTTGAGGTGTTGTTAGGTGTATGTGGTAGCTGATTTTAAGAGGTGTTTGAAAGCAGATAGGAACTGTGCCTCTTGGTTTCTGAATGTTACTGTAGGATTTGGAGCCTTTTTATTTATTTAGTTTTTTTAATGTTTATTTTTTGAGAGGGAGAGAGAGAGACAAAGCATGAGTGGGGGGAGAGGCAGAGAGGGACGGAGACACAGAATCTGAAGCAGGCTCCAGGGTCTGAGCTGTCAGCACAGAGCCTGATGCAGGGCTCAAACTCACGAACCGTGACCTGAGCCAAAGTCGTACGCTTAACCAAGTGAGCCACCCAGGCGCCCCTGGAGCCTTTAATTTAAGACGGAGATTATTTTTGTCTTCAAGTTGATTTTCCTGTCTCAATTTGATTTTCCTAATCAGGTTTTGCAATCTACAGTGCTTTGATGGTCTCCTAAATTTTGTCCAGATTGATCATTTCTCCTTGGAATTTTTAGGCTCCCAAACTTCAGACACAGGCTTTCCTATGTATGGCTTCCTCAGACCTTTCACTCTTTAGTTCAGAAAGGTGGGGGTGCATCATGGACGAGTCCTCTGGGGCAGGCTTTCCAAGCTCCCCCTTCCCCTGCCTGTAGGAGTACAACCCACCTGGGCCAGGTGCCCGATTTCCAGACTCTAAGATGAGACAGCCCCAGTGCTCTGCCCTCCAGCCTTGATGTTCTGAGCTTGTTAATCAGAGAGCAGCAGGGAGACCCTGCTGGTCTCCCAGGCCTCCCGCTGGTATTGTAAGTAAGAACCACAACTCTGGCCCTGTTGTAGAAAGTGATTCCAGAAAATTTACCTTACTTGAAATCACATAGCCACCCCAAGAGGTTCCCTGGGTGAGAGGCTGCATGTCTATTTTTAACAGATGGGAAAACTGAGACACACATAAGTTTTGGCTTGAGGTCACACTGCTGATCTGTGACAAAGACAGTCCAAGCCTTTGACATCCAACCTGTGCTTTTTTCCTTTCCATATTGTCTTGGGTATGATTTATATGACCTTGATTTTTTTTTTTTACTACACTTTATCAGTCTCCATTTCAGAGGTATGTGTCTCAGAAAATAGTTGCTAATTACTTATGTAATGGTTCTAGAAGGTTCTGAGCAGGTTCTAGAAGGTACCCTGAACAGTATGGGCACTGAGCAAGCTACCAAATAAGGCTGGAAGAGCACTGGGGCTGCCTCATCTAGAGCCTGGAAATCGGGCACCTGGTCCAGGGGGGCTGTACTCCTAAAGGCAGCGGGAGGGGGAGCTTGGCAAGTCTTGCCCCAGAGGACTTGTCCATGATAGTATAGACTCTACACCAACACTAATAGAAACACACACATTTCATATACTAATCCCCTCCCCACTGTGCAATGTATCCCATGCCAGGCCTGAGCTGGACCTGGGTCTTTGCCTCAAGGCAATGGATGTCACCTGTGTTGGGGGCACCACCCTCCCCCCAAGTTCAGTGGGAGCCCAGCATGAGAGAACCGCACTCTGCTTCAGCATTTACCACAGTTGTACTGGTTTGGGGCCAGATAAGTCTCTGTTGTGGGTGGTGCCCTGTGCATTATAGGAAGTACAGTAATATCCCTGACCTCTACCCACTAGTTGTCTGTAGCACCCAGACCCTGAGTTGTGATGACCAAAAATGCCTACAGACATTGCCATATGTATCCAGGCAGGCAAAATGTGGGGCTCCTTTCTGTTATCCCCCAGGGTGCACACTGACTTGTCTTCATAACCAGTACCAATGCCTTCTGGAACCCTCACTTCAGGACTGTTGCCTGGTTGCCTCTTTGGGATTACATGCTTGCCTCTGGGCTTCTGGAAGAGCTGGTCCTGGGCAGAGGGGAAACCTTATATTGTGACCAGTTTAAAGTGCATCTGCCCCACCCCAGCTGGAGTGTGAGCCCCTGAAAGCAGAAGCCTCGAGTAGTCATATCGATGTCGCTGTGCAATTGACAAGGGTTATGTGTTGACTAAACAATGGCTGAGCCCTTACCAGTAGGTGTCTGTCATTGTTGGGGTTTCTTAGGACTGTTTTTAAGTAGACATGATCAGCGGGGTGCAAGTTGGGGTGGGGGCAGCTCATCCTTTCACTGCCCCCACCTGACTGGGCATGGCTAGACAGACGGAATGTCAGGAATGTTGCAAGAAGACAAATACCTGTGCGATGTATAAATAGTAAATGTATTGGGGCGCCTGGGTGGCTCAGTTGGTTAAGCGTCTGACTTTGGTTCAGGTCATGATTTCATGGTTCGTGAGTTCGAGCCCCGCATCAGGCTCTGTGCTGACTTCTCAGAGCCTGGAGCCTGCTTTGGATTCTGGGTCTCCTCCTCTCTCTGCCCCTCCCCAGCTCATGCTCTGTCTCTGTCTCTCTCTCAGAAATAAATAAACATTAAAAAGAAACATTAAAAAAATAAAATAAATAGTAAATGTGTGCAAGGGTACAAGAAGGAACTTGACAATTAAGAAAAGCTTTCTGATTTTATAATGTTTTTCACCACCAGAACGAGACTGCTTTCTGCTCAGCCATGACGGCGTGTCTGTGCCTCAGTCCACCCTCCGGGCAGCGGTGGCGGCGGTGACCCTGGCCAAAACTGACTTGGAGAATAGCCACCGAGGGTTGATGGCTGGCATGTCTCGGCGACCGCCCAGCATGTACTGGTGTGTGGGTCCAGAGGGCTCAGCTGTGTGTCCAGAACGTGCCATGGAGACCCATAATGGTAAGAGCAGGGCCAGTCTCATATGCTGGGCACAACCTGCAGTTCCTGTCCTGTGGGGAGTCTAGAACCAAGGGTGTTCAACCCGAGGGTTAAAGTGAAAGTCTCATTATAAAATTTATCGTGGGATTGTCACTTAAATTCTAAACATTAGGGGCTGTGGGCCAAAATTTATTATGGAGTCAAGGATCCTAAGAATCAGGGCATTACTTCATGTTGGTTAAAGGTTTTTTGATGGGGATTTGGTTTCATGATAAAAATGATGCATATTTATTAAAAAAGAGAGAAGTAGGAAAAAAAAAATATTGCCCAGAGTGCCACTGCCCTAAACACAAGCACTGCTACTGTCTTGAGATGTTCTCTTCTAGTCTGCTTCCTTCTGGGCTTCAGGGATTTTGTTTTAATTTTGTAGTGTATAGTTTACTATCCTACTTTTTTCTTCCTAAGTTCACCAGTCACCTAGCTCGTATGATCTGGTGAAACATCTTACGTGGGAACACTGTGTAAAATGATTGACCTAGTCCTCACTCTCCTGTGGGGTGTGTGGGGCTATATAGGTTGCTTCTAGTTGCTGAATCTTACCAAAAACATCCCCTCCTGTTTTTACACTTAGTTTTAAGACTATTTCCATAAAGTAGATTTGTAGGGAGATTATTAGGTTTGAACACTTTTAACCCTCTTTATACGTATGGCCAGATTTCCACTAGAGTTAGTTACATCACTTTTTAAAAATTTTTAATGTTTTATTTATTTATTTATTTATTTATTTATTTATTTATAGAGAGAGAGAGAGAGAGAGAGAGAAAGAGAATGTGAGTGGCGAAAGGGCAGAGAGAGAGGGAGACAGAGAGTCCCAAGCTGGCATCACACTGTCAGCACAGAGCCCAACACAGGGCTCTATCCCACGAACCGTGAGATCCTGACCTGAGCTGAAATCAAGAGTTGGACACTCAACTGACTGAGCCACCCAGGCGTCCCTATGTGTTTTACCACTTTTAACACTATTAACACAAGTTAAGAGGATGGCAGTGACACTGCTGAGGGTTTTTTTTTATTCTTTTTTTTTAATTTTATTTTTTTTTAATTTCCTAATCAGTATTTTTTTAAATTTAAATCCAAGTTAGTGAATATATAGTATAATAATGGTTTCAGGAGTAGAACCCTGAACACTTACATATAACACCCAGTGCTCATCCCAGCAAGTGTCCTCCTTAATGCCCATCACCCATTTAGCCCATCCCCCACCAGCAACTCTCAGTTTGTTCTGTGTATTTAAGAATCTCTTATGTTGGTGCCCCTTCTGTTTTTATATTATTTTTGCTTTCTTTCCCTTTTGTTCATCTGTTTTGTATCTTAAATTCCACATATGAGTGAAGTCATATGATATTTGTCTTTCTCTGACTGACTTATTTCGCTTAGCATAAGACACTCTAGTTCCATCCACGTTGTTGCAAATGGCAAGATTTCATTCTTTTTTATTGCTGAGTCATATTCCATTGTATGTATATACCACATCTTCTTTATCCATTCATCCATCGATGGACATTTGGGCTCTTTCCATACTTAGGCTATTGTCAATAGTGCTGCTATGAACAATGGGGTGCATGTGCCCCTTAGAATCAGCATTCCTGTATCCCTTGGATAAATACCTAGTAGTGCAATTGCTGGGTCATAGGGTAATTCTACTTTTAATTTCTTGGGGGACCTCCATACTGTTTTCCAGAGTGGCTGCACCAGTTTGCAATCCCACCAGCAATGCAAAAGAGTTCCTTTTTCTCCACATCTTCGCCAACATCTGTTGTTGCCTGAGTTGTTAATTTTAGCCATTGTGACAGGTGTGAGGTGCTATCTCATTGTGGTTTTGATTTGTATTTCCCTGAAGATGGGTGATGTTGAGCATTTTTTCATGTGTCTGTTAGCCATCTGGATGTCTTTGGAAAAGTGTCTATTCATGTCTTTTGCCCATTTCTTCACTGGATTATTTGTTTTTTGGATGTTGTGTTTGATAAGTTCTTTGTAGATTTTGGATGCTAACCCTTTATCTGATAGGCAGAGATACTGTTGTTAACAATAAATATTTGTTAAGTCCCTAGTACATACCAGGCACTAGATTCAGTGTTTTAGGTTGTTGAATTCTCACAATGACCTATAAAATGGATATTTACCCCCATTTTATAGCTGAGGAACTTGAGAGTAAAGAGATGTGTAGATACGTGGTGAAGGTCAACAATTTATAAGTGGCAGAACTGCTGTTTGAACCGTGTCTTAACTCTAGAATTTCTCGCCCTTAAAATCTAGGCCATTGTGTAGGATATGAGAGGGCCCATATGTTGGGTTTGAGAGGGCCAGGTGTTTGTACCCTTCATCAAGTTAGCGATCCAACAGTGCACCTGGCTCAGCAGATATTGTCCAGTTACTCGAGTGTTTTTCTGCATTGAAAATGCCCAAAAGCTAACTAGGGTGATGTTCCTGGAAGATTTCTTTGTGCATAAATCAGATTATGAAATGGGAAAAGAATTTGTTTCTTGACATTGCCCAGCACTAAATGTTCCCAGAATGTTCGATTTGCATCCTTTGAAAAGTTATTTCTCTCTTAACGACGTATGTCTTTTTTTTTTTCTCTCTTTTTGGCTGCTTGTTAGAAAGGTGAGCTGTGGCAGAACATGATACCCGCTGTTTGGGTAGCACCTCTACTTTCCAGCTCCATTATTCTACCTATCTGTCCTCTTTGCAAGGGACATTGGGGTTTACTGGGTGGGTGACTGTGGCATCTGAAAAAACCCTAGAGGGGATCTGCCCAGTCCCCTTCCTGGTCAAGAGTTGATGACCTAAATGAGTGGCTCTCTACCCTCGCCCTCAGAAACACTGGGATGTCTAAACTACCATTGGCCAGGAAGCCCCTAGGCATAAGCATTTAAAAAAAGTGTTCCACCCCCTCTTCATGATTCTAGTGTGCAGCTGGGACTGAGAATCAATGGGTCTAAATGGGTTGGGTCCGTAGAGCAGCACTTCCCAAATTGTAGTATATACTTGAATCCCCAGGCGATCTTGGTGACCTGCGGATGCCCACTGGGTAGGTCTGGGGGCCCCCAGAGCCTGTGTTTCTAATAGGCTCCCAGGTCATGCTGATGTTCTGGTCTACCCGCCAAGTGCAAGGCTGAGATGATACTTTCTGAGGTGTCCACCCTAACCCCACTGATTCTTACGGATCCTGGGGACCTCGGCCAGTGGACTCTGAACAGACATGGATCCAGCCCTGCCTCCAGGCCTGAGATAAGACAGATAACCAGAAAATGTTCATGTGCACTGAGAGGCCAAGCACTGAAAGTACCCAGCCCCCATTTTTTCTTCCCTTCGAGGTTCTGTCTGGACTTTACCCTTCTCCCATAGAAGGGTTCCCCACTAGCTTAGAAGAAGCAGGCTCAGAAAAGTCTTTTCTGCTCCAGGGGCCTCTTTCCCCAGTGGAATCTCAGGATTCGCCACCACCCTGCTCTGAATGAACCATAGGACACACACAAGGGTACAGGAGCTTATGGGAGTCATGCAGCCCCCACTGGGGACTGCTCTAGGTGCTGGGGGTTGGAAGGAGGGGTTCCCCAGGGGAGGTGATGTCTTGTGAATCCCTGATGCTAAGGGAGGTGTTTACGTGAGGACAAAACACATAAACCACAGAGTTGAAGAAGATAAGAGGAAAGTGGCCTGAAATGCATGGGACAATTCTGTCCTATGGCTCAGCATTATGGCAATTATTTTCTCTGTTAAGGAATTATAATAGTAATTGAATTCTCCTAACAACTCAATGAAGAAGTGCAAATTTATGCCCGCACTCCCACGGTAGAAAGGTACCACAGGTGGTTGCAGAGGAGCTGAGGGTGGGAGTCCCGCCTTGGGACCCTCAGGGACGACTTTCAGCACTCCCTTCCTGCTGGAAATGGGCTGCTTACTTGGTGGCCAGACGTCAGGCACCTTCTGGCCTCCTATAGCCACCATTGAACCCCCGTGAGAGCAGTGGAAGAATGAGGGCAGAGGAGGACACCCCCCCACTCCTTGCCTGTCCCCTCCACAGAACAGCATCACCATGGGGACCTCCACAGGATCCCACAGGCACTGGGAATGTTAAATCTATTACCTGTGGCTCTGATGTTAAATCTATTACCAGAGGCCCTGCTAATTGCATGTTCGCTAGAGTGACGAGGACTTCTGTGACTGTCTTGTTTGAAACCCACAGGTTGCTTCTGACGGTGTTTTCTTTTTTTAAGTTTATATATTTATTTATTTTGAGATAGAGAGAGAGAGTGTGCGCACACAAGCAGTCGAGAGGCAGAGAGAGGGAGAGAGAGAATCTTAAGCAGGCTCCACACTGTCAGCGCAGAGCCTGACGTGGGGCTCGATCTCACAGACTGTGAGATTATGACCTGAGCCAAGATCAAGAGTTGGACACTTAACCAACCAACTTAAGCCACCCATGCGCCCCATGACTGTGTTCCTTTTCTTTTCACTGAGAGGGAAGCAGTGGGCAGACACACAATGGGATTCACACAATGTAAGGTTGGGGTTGGGGGAAGGGTGGGGAGCTTAAGGGCCTGCCTGTGGGGTTAATCGGGACTGCATTCAATTCTTCGTGCTGGGTGACCTCCACTGAGTGGCTCAACTTCTCCGAACCCTGATTCAGGCAGACACAGGATCTCAGTGGGATGCACCAATGACAGTTTATTTCTGGCCTCCACACCAGCAGGTGGCTGGGGGGGGGCTCTGTTACACGGAGCTGTCTGAAGCTCTGCTTCACGTGACTCCTGTTCTTCTGAGACCAGGGGACGCTCTTCCCCTACCAATGGCAGAGATGCAAGTGGAGAAAGCAGAAGCATGCCAGGTCTCTTAAGGCCTTGGCTCAGAATGGCATGCTGTTGCCCTTGGCCAAAGCAAGTCACAGGGGAGAGCCCAAATCAAGAGCTCCATCCGTGAGGAGGCTGTGGCCAGGCTGTGGATGCAGACAGACATGAAAAATTGGTGTCCGCTGTTCCATCTGCCATGATGGGAGTTGGCGGGCTTCAGTCCTTTGGAAAATCAAATGTACCTTATATGTATATATTCTTATTTATTTATTTATTTATTTATTTATTTATTTATTTAAGCAGCCAGCAGAGTGCCTTCCTCCCCTGAACTCCTACCTGGAGCCTATGTAACAGCTAACAGTGGAGTTGCTTTGATGGGCAGTAGTGAGGGGTGGGCTTGGTGAATCCCACCTGCGGGTCTTCACCTTGACCCCAGAGCTCTGCAGGCCCAGTTTAAAAATATCGCGTGTTGGATTTTATTTTCACAAAATGCAAATACACACACCAAGACCACAGCCTGAGGGCAGGTGACACTCAAAGTGTAGCACAGTCACATGGAGATTACAGCTACTGCTCTGTGCTCACCTGCAGGGTTTATGTTTTCTGCACTGAACTTGTGTTCCTTTTTCTGTTTGCTTCTTGTTTGTTTGTTTGTTTTTTGTATTATGTTTGCAACCAGAAGAATAACACTGCAATTTATTTTTAAAAGTGTTGACTTTTTAAATACCAATGTGTTGCGATTAGGATCTAACTGGCACACCTCAGCGCTCACGTTCAAGGTCAAATCCATGTCAGCTGGCCTCTTTCCTCCTAATTTCTTTCTGGAACAAATGGAATATTTGACTCCATGAGCCTGAAGCTGTACCCGCCATCTGGGTTGTTCCCCCAGCAACTGGGCTGGCTCTGTCCTGCCCACCTTCTCCCAGACCTTCTGGGATCACAGGGAGCCCTGCTTCCCCACCTCCACTCCAATCCACCTAAGGAAAATTGCCAGGAAGCAAACCAATGAGACTCTGATTATAGTCAATGTAGGAGCAGCTTGCTTTCACTCCAGAAGCTCTCTCTTTTAAAAATGCTTGGAAGAGGGGTGCCTGGGTAGCTCAATCACTTAAGCATCCGATTCTTGATTTCAGCTCAGGTCATGATCTCACGGCTCGTGAGTTTGAGCCCGGCATCAGGTTCCGTGCTGATGGTACAGAGCCTGCTTGGGATTCTCTCTCTCTCCCTCTCTCTCTCTCTCTCCAAAATAAACTTAAAAAAAATGGTTGGGGAATAACATACTTTGGAAATGATAAAGTTATTATGATGCCTCCAAACATAGTTTAGAAAAAGATCCAAACATTAACAAAAATCAGGAAAGAACTCACGTTTTACTTTCGGGTTTGGGGTGCTGAGGCATTTTGTGTGTGTTTGCAGATGTGTACGAGGTGTGTTTTTCATGCCCTTACCTGTATGGGTTGTATACCTCACCTTGTGACTGTTTAGAATGGCTAGCCCTTCCAAAGCCCAGGAAGGTGCAAGTACTTCACCAGTTGCCCAGTGGTCCCAGGGGGTTCTGCCTGTGCCTGTCCTGTGTTTGCTCAGCACAGCTGTGTCCCAGGAAGGCTTGTTGCAACCTTATTAGCACTGTCAGCAGTCAGCTTGCCTGAGGTTCAAGAGGAACATTTAGAAAGTGTGGAGGAGTGTAGAGTGTGTATGGATAGATCGAGGGTCAGTGAGATACTGGGCTGGGGCTGTGGGGCCATCTATGTGAACAAACACATCATTATGCATTCTTCCGCGTCTGACACCAGTCAGAGTGGAAAAACCTGTACTGCCAGCTGAGGTGAGGCTCCCTGGAAAGTTGAGAGGTGAACAAACTTCTAGATAATTCAAGCCAAGAACGCTTGGTGAGCCTCTTCTGGATCGTGGAGGGTGAGGGGGGCTTGGGCAGACGTCACTGGCGGTGGCTCACATACCCCACAGCTCTGTGAGCAGTCCTGACTTCAGCTGCCTGCCTCTCAGAGCACTGTCCTCCACTGAACCAGCATGGACCAAAGGAGGAGAAGGAACATTCCAGAAGCTCTTCAAATCCCAGGTTTTTACATAGCCGCTTTTAGCGTCCTTCTCTTTTCCTTTTGCCTTTTTCAAATCTGTATTAAAAATAGCTTCCTAAGAGCCAAGGGGTTTGCTCGAGTAGGGGCTCTCTTCTTGCCTTCCAGAAATAGAACAAGGAAACAGGCTGAAATAGGAAGTGCCACTCCGGTGGTAGTGTGCTTTCTTGGCGGGCCGCTGGAAGAGATCCCACAAGGGACAGGTCCACATTGACGTGTGCCTTCCGGAGTGGAACTGCCAGCCCATGTGCCTGGAGGCGGTGTCCTGCTGGCGTCTGCCAGGCTGTGTGCATACCATGGGAGCCAGGAGGGCGGACAGGACTTTGCTTGGAAGGAGACCGAGGTCCAGGGGGATGTCCCAACCTCAGCCTGGCCTCAGGGGCAGCACTGGGCCTTCCAGGGACCACAGCCAGCATCCAGTAAGGAATCCCTTACTCAGTGAGGTGAAGGGAAGGGAGGCCAAGCCGTGGCCCTGGGGGTGGGAGAAACGGCTGTGGGCATCCGTCCACGCGGGTAGCAGTTGACACAGCTGTGCTTCATGCCCACAAAGCCCTGCCCCACTGCAGAAAGCTCTGGATTTGATGGGGGTTTTTAACATTAACCTCCATCTGTGGCTTACGTCTTCTGATTATTTGTCCAGAATACACTTGCTTACATCTAGCAATGGGAAACTGACTACTGCTCAAATAATGCCAGCCGTTCTATGGGCAACTCTGTTCGGAAGTTTATGTGGTGGGACCAGTCCTGCCTTCCTTGCATCCAGCTCCACCCACCTTGGCTGATAAGAATCCCTTAACCCCTTTCTTGAAATAATGAAAAGCAGATGTCTTGTCCTCACTCCCTGCGGATTCCTTTTTTAGGCTGAGTAAACCATCCCGCAGCCTTCAAGAGCAAGAAGCCTTCCACTTGGTTATCACTGGGATTTTACTCCTTGGTCTGTGCACCAACATTAGGCCTTGGCCACCTGGGCCCAAGGAAAGAACTGCCTCCCACCCACTCCCTCCATCTTGTCATGGCAGCTCTTGGGAGCACCCACTCTAGGTGGCAAGAGCCTGAAGGTCACCCAGGGCCTCGGCCCCTACCCACTGCCCATCTTCCCCTACCCGACATTGGTCTTTACTCGGTTCCCTTTATGAGAGATGGGCAGGGTGGTCCCACCTGAAAGCCTTTGTGCTCACTGGGGACCAGCCAAGACCCACCTGGCATGCATTCAGTGGCCAAGAGAGGGTTTTTTTTTTTTCCCAGCCCTGCACCTGGGCCCCTATGGCGCCATTAGTGGCCTGTGAGCAGGAAAGTATCTGTGTAGACATTGCCAGGTCCCGGTACAGAGGAACAAGGATTTTCTTCCACCTGTCTGGTTTCCTGGTCCACATGAGTCAGACCTTGAAGCAGCCATAATTAGGGATTTTTATGAAATTCTTTAATTCTCTGGGAATAGACCCCTCTGTCTGCAATAAGATATAAGTCCAAACTTTAGTGTATGGATTTCACACACATTTTCAGGAACCCTGATGAATGAAAATAGGGGGCTTCCAATATTCTTTGGAAGTCCTTTACCATCCTGGCCTCCCTTGTGTTTAGTTTGTCCAGATTCCACTTAAACATCTTGTTGTATATTGGCATTCATCATGAAGAGAGAAGAAAAAAAAAAAAAAAAACAGTAACACGCATCTCAAGCATCCTGAGCCCATAACCCTGATGTTATAGAAGAAATCATACATTAGCAGGGACGCCTGGGTGGCTCAGTCAGTTAAGCATCTGACTCTTGATTTCAGCCCAGGTCATGATCTCATAGTTTGTGAGTTCAAGCCCCACGTTGGGCTCCGGGCTGACAGCACGGAGCCTGCTGGGGATTCTCTGCCTCCCTCCTTCTCTTTGCCCCTCCCCCACTCGCTTTCTCTGTTCTCTCTCAAAATAAATAAATAATACTTAAAAAAAGAATTTATGTAAAAAAAGAAATCATACACTTGTTAGAAATTATATTTTCAACTGTAAATAACTTCTTAGGATTATACTTAATTTTGCTCATTCTTACTGGGGTTGTGCTTAGCAGTCTTTATCCCATCTACCACCATCCAACATCCAGTGGCCAGGACACGTCCCTAGGTGTTGATTGAAAATCATCCACCTGGTGGTTTCAAGAGAACCAAGAACAAAAATAACTTAATTTTGCCATCTTGAATTTATCAGAGACTTAGAGATATTTATTTTTTTTATTTTTATTTTTTTTAGAGATATTTAAAAGTATTGAAAAATTGTAGTGCATTATTTTGGATACAGAACCATGTGATAGGGTGCCAGGGTGGCTCAGTCAGTTAAGTGTCCGACTCTTGATTTCACCTCAGGTCTTGATCTCACAGTGTGTGAGTTTGAGCCCCACGTCAAGTTCTGCACTTGGGATTCTCTCTCTTTCCCTCTTTCTCTGCCTCTTCCCTGCTCACTCTCTCTCTCTCACAAAATGAATAAATTAAAAAAAAAAAAAAACAAGAACCAATGTGATGATGTAAATTTGAGATTGGAATTTGAAAACAAAAGGACAAGAATTGACACTGGAAAGTTCCTTTTAGTAGCATATTTTGGACTTGAGATGAGCGCTTAAACACTAGCAGGTGACCTCAGGTGGCTTCCTGCGGAGGAAGGCCAGGACAGGGCCCTCAGGCAATTCCACCTCAGCCTGGCGGTCAAGATCGAAAGGCTCCGGTGGGCAGTTGCCCATGTCTTCCTGCGGACATCACCAGCACCTCTGGGTTCAAAAGCAAAAAGCAAGCAGAGAGCCCTTGCCCCACAGTGGGCAGGAAGCACCCCAAAGTTAAGAAAAAGGTTTTTGTGTATAATTACACACATTTCTCATAGAACATTCATACAATACAGATAAAGCCACTGTACTTTTTGGTTCCTTTTCTGTCTTTTCCAAGTGATCACTGTTAACTGAGTGTGTTTCCTTCCCAGCCTCCCCCACACTTGTGCACATGCACGTGCACACGCACAAACACACACACACGCCATTCTTTTGTATGTGTTTCTGGTTTTACATGCATGATATTCAATAGTACATGTGTTGTGCAACGTTTTTTCCTTGAGTTGTCTTGGAGTCTTTTTCATGTGCTCGTGCATAGCATGACTAGAATAAAATCGATGTAATCAGTCTTCCATTAAAGTGTCCTTAGATTATTTCTACATTTTGCTTGTTATCGTAAGAGTTATTACTGCCTGTGACCCAGCAGAATTGCAAGATCAAAGAATAAGCACATTAAAAATTATCGAAGTAATACACACCCCTGGGTAAAGAAGCGAGTGACACAGAACAGACATTAAGGCAAAGCGCCAGTGTCAACTCCCAGAAGGGCGTCTATTTCCTGTTTCTAATTCCAGTTCCTTAGGTCATTACCATTTCTCTACATAGGGAATATATGCCTGCACATCTGCTCCATCGGCTGAGCCAGTGTCCGTGGCCTGCCTGCCGTGATAAATGATTTCCTTCACTTCTGTGCCACGTCTCCCAGCTGCTTCACCCATACTGATTCTATCAGTGTTGACGCACCTTTGGGTTGCATTTGTGGTGTTCAGTGATATGTTCCCATTACTGCGATTTGGCCCAGGGACTCAGTGTCATCCTTGCCCCGTGGGGCCCAAGGGGTGAGCACCTGTTCTCTTCTTTTTACTTCCACCCCCCATATCTGACTCCTACTCAGAAGTCTTTGGCCCCTTGTTTATATGAAGCACATCATCCAGAAGACTCCTAGCACAGGCTTATGCAGGCACACACAAGAGACTGGGCATTCCTGGAAGCAGGTTCACTTTGCCCTCCCTGGGTCCCAGCTGGAAATTGTCTGCCTTCAGAACTTGGAAGAGCCCTCTCTATCGTCCTCTAATGCAGTTTGATTCTCCTTGCTTTGTGGATTTCTTCCCCCCTCCTCTGTGGCAGCTTTTAGAATCTTCCGAATGCTTGGTCTTCCGAAATCTCGTCACCACAAGATGTGGGTGAGGGTCTTTTTTTCATTCATGCTGCTTGGCACTGCGTAGGCCAACTGTTTAGGCCTGGAAAATTCCTTGTATTCTCTTTGATAATATCTTCCTCCTCTGCTTTTTGTCTTTGAGGTTTGGTTTTGTTTGTTCTTCTGGAACTCCTTTTAGTTACAATAGATGTTGCTTATCTTTTCTCTCACATTTTCTGATTTTTCTTCTTCTTCTGAAAATTGTAGACATGTTTTTTAAAATTTTTTAATGTTTATTTATTTTTAAGAGAGAGAGAGTGTGTGAGCAGGGGAAGGGCAAAGAGAGAGGGAGACACAAAATCCAAAGCAGGCTCCAGGCTCTGAGCTGTCAGCACAGAGCCCAATGTGGGGCTCGAACTCATGGACCGTGAGATCATGACCTGAGCCAAAGTCAGACACTCAACCAGCTGAGCCACCCAGAAAATTTTAGAGATGTTCTTGACTTCATCTTCTATCTCCTGTACTGAAAGCTTCATTTTGGCATCCATTTGTGATTTCCGAAAACCTCTTTCCTATTCTTGGCGGTTTCTTTCATAGCATTCTGTTCCTTATATCTGAGGTGTCTTCTTGAATTCTCCTGAGGATCATAACTGGCATTTATTTTATTTTATTTCAATGTCCATCGTATTACTTTCTCAGCTAATTTTTAAATTGATCTCTTCTATCAAATTTATTCAAATAAATTTTTAAAATGAATTCTAGATAAACCAATAATTTGAACTGTGAGATCATGACCTGAGCCAAAGTCGGATGCTTAACTGACTGAGCCACCCAGGAGCCCCTTGGGGAGCTCTTTTTAATGTCCTTTGTTATCTGTGTGTCTTCTAAAGCCTGACTTCCTGTTTGTTGTACTAATTCAGCATTATTTTGTGAATAGGTATCAAGCATCTTTCTGTGGTGGACACTGTTCTAGATTCTTAGGACATAGCAGGGGTGTGGCCTCTGCACTCCTGGAGCTTGTAATTCTAGCAGGAAAAACAGACAACAAAGAACAGGAAAAATCAGAGAGTGATCCTTGATGAAGATAGCATTACAGCAACAGGAGGTACTCAAGAAACTGTGTGGCTATTTTTAATTGTTATTTGGTAAGACATCTCTGAGGAGGTGACTTTGAATTTCAGGTCTGCTTTGGTTGACCAGGAAGGAAGGGGTCACTGGAAGACTGGGAAGAAGAGAGATTTTGAAATATACTGAAAATAATATAGCATGAGGTGCCCAGCTCTCCTTCCCATGCTCCTTCATTCACTCCTTCATTCACTCCACACTGTATCAGAACCCTCTACAAACTGAGCACTGGGAAGGTGGGAAAATGTCCTCCTAATACTTCTTTTTCCGGGGGTGAGGTGGGGGGATAAATAGACTGTATGCACCACTGTCAGGAATGAAAATTAACCAGTGTGCAGGGGATGGGGGGTGATGGGCAGAGGACACATCTTTAGATCAGATGTCAGGGAAGACATCTAGAGAGATGTGGCACCTACTCAGAATCAGGTGAATGGAGGGAGGAAGTCAGTCCCATAAAGGGCTGGGGAAAGGGCCCTCCTGGCAAGGATACCTGCCAGTGCACAATCTGTGAAGAGGGGCTGAGCGGGGCAAATTGGAGCAGCCACAAGATGGCCTGTGTGCCTGGAGCAGAGTGCTAGAAATGTCAGGTGGGACTGGAGAGGTGGGCCTTCCTGGCAGGCCAGGACAGGGGCTCAGATTTTATTCAGAGAGTAATTAGAGCTGCCTAGGGGCAGCGCGGTTGGATTTGCGAACTAGGGGATGGGGGGAGGGGGGGCGGAGCATGACCCAGGTGGGTGGGGCAGGAGCAGGAGCAGGAAGAAGAGGCTGGACCTGGGATCGTTCCCAAGCGAAAGCTATCACGACCTGTTTAAGTATTTACTGTTACACAGCAAGCGACTCATAATTCACTGGCTTAAAACAACAGCAATTTATGGCTTCCCAGGATTCTGTGGGCCGGGAACCCGCAGGGCACAGCTGGGTGGCTCTTCTGGCAGCCTTCCCACGACTGACGCCTCAGTGCTCCTCCGCATGACTTCTCCCCCTCCACGTGCTTTGCCATCATCCAGCTGCTTGGCCTGAGCTTCCTTCCAGCATGGCAGGTGGATTGAGGGCGTTGAGAAGCACAAGCTCTCAGGCCTCCCGGAAGGTTAGGCCCGGTGCTGTCTCTTCATCACTTCTGCTGCCCCCTGTTGGTTCAAACAGGTGAAAAGGCCAGTCCGGGTTCTGGACAGGATGGGAGAGATTCCACGGCTTAAAGGGAGGAAAAGGAAAAAGTTTGTGGCCATCTTTAACACACCACAGAACTTGATAATGGATTACAAGTGAGGAGGAAAAGAAAGAGGCATCAGATGTATAACATGACAGGTGTAGTTAGAGCCCCCCACTTTGGGCCTCTCCCTGATTTCTGCCCTCCCATCAGCCCCCAAAGGTAGCCATTATTTTGAAAATAATTCAAACCCTTTGCCATGTTTTATAACATTGCTATATAGGTATATATAGATATTGATATAGACAGATATAGATATATCCATAAGTATGTAGTGTTATTTCTGTCCTGCCAGATGAGTCCCCTCTGGGCTGCCACCTGGGTCACCATAAATTCCACAACATCATCTGCCTGGGTTAAGGAAGAGGCTTCACTGAGGGAAAGGAAATCACAAAGCCTAGCTTTGCAAGGTGGACTGCATGTGGTCCCCAGGCTCTCATCCTCTCCTAGGGAGGCATGCCAGGCCTTCAAAGAGGTGGGTTCCAGTCCAGCAGAGGGTCTAGCATGGACCTGCCTTCTCAGAAGGCTAGCCTGTCAGTGGTGTGCTAGGTGTGATGTTGGCTGTGCAGCTTCGAGCCATGGGACGGAACTATGGCACGTCACAATGCCTCAGCCCCTGAACCCACAGGAAACTGAGCATGGGTGCCAACCGTTTAGCTGAGAGAAGGGGGCACCCCTCAGCTGGCTTGTTGTCTGTGTTTGTGGAATGGCTGCAGGGAGGGGCTGCTAACCAGAGTCGTGTTTGGCAATGCTGCTCCTCGCAGAATGATTTCTGTATTTAAATTTTTTAAGTAAGTATTTTCATACTGTGCCAGTCTTTTGCTAACTTGCTCTTTCAACCAACATTAAGTTTGTACAGCGTAAGAGCTGTGTTTTCCAAGAAGCGGGGTAAAACCTTTTGCCTATAAAACTATCACTGCCTGGTACTTTTTTATGGACAGATGTTTTACCATTGATTCCATTTCTTTAAAGGTTACATGTTGGGGCGCTGGGTGGCTCAGTCAGGAAGCCTCTGACTATTGATATCAGCTCAGGTCGTGATCTCGAAGTTGTATCTCGTGGTCATGGGATTGAGCCCCGCATCGCACTCCATGCTGACTGTGGAACCTGCGTGGGATTCTCTCTCTCCTTCCCTCTCTGCCCCTCCCCCATTCACATGCAGGCATGTCTCTCTCTCTCTCTCAAAAATAAATAAGTCAACATCTAAAAAACTAAACAAAGGTTACAGGTTTATTTAAAATTTCCATTTCATCTTCAGGTAAATTTGGCAATACGTTTTTCTAGATAGCTGTCCATTTACTCTAGATTTTCAAGCATGTTAGCATAAAGTTCATAGTAGCTTTGAGATTCAAAAATATTTTTAAATGATTTTACTCATTTGTCACAGATAAATCATATATTTGATATAAAGTTCAAAAGTGCAAAAATGGGGGACGCCTAGATGGCTCAGTTGGTTGAGTGTCTGACTCTTGATTTTGGCTCAGGTCATGATCCCAGGTCATGGGATTGAGCCCTGGGTCAGACTCTATACTGAGTGTGGAGTCTGCATAAGATTCTGTCTCTCTCTCTCTCTCTCTCTCTCTCTCTCTCTCTCTCTCTGTCTCTCTCTCTCCCTTTGCCCAGCTCCCCCACTCACGCATGTGCTTTCTCCCTCAAAAAAAAAAAAAAGTACAAAAGGGAATATAATGAAAAGTATTCTCTCCCACCCTGGCCCTCAGTCTTTCAGTTCCTTTCTCTTTCAAAAAACTCAGGGGAAAAAAAGCACCCCCTCTTGATTTTCTTCCCCCTCAGAAACCACAGTTTTTTTTGGCCTCGATTTAAAACAGCTGTTTTTCTTTTCATAAATCTTTAGCTTAGGCAGAATTTTGAAATGTTATGTTTTCATCTTAGTTATTTTTCATTTTCTATATTATGAACAATTTTGGACACCTTACAAAAGTATCTTTGTATCTATAGCTCCAACTTCCAGAACTGTCACGCATAGCCAAACCTCCATCTCTCTATATCCCATTCCCTATCTCTCTAGATTGTTTTGGAACCCAATTCGAGGCTTCCTATGTTAAGAAGACAAAAAAAAAAAAAAAAAAAAAAGAATCAGGATCAGTATATTTTACATACATTTTTAAAAAATGAAAACATGTTTCATTAATAACATCAGATATCAGTGTCCCTTGATTGTCTCATAATGTGTTTGTATCACTGTTTTGTCTGAATCCGGTTTTTTGAATCAATGTCCCTGCATTCTGTTGGGTGATTTGGTTCTTAATTTCTGCCTTTCTCCCTCACTTACTTTTTCCTTGCAATTTAATTGTTGATCAAACCACATTTGCAGTTTCCCACAGTCTAGATCTTGGTGATTACATCTGATGGGTGTGGCTTCACAAATTCCTGTCTCTGTGTTTCCATAGATCCAAAGGCTTGCTTAGATTCAGTAGATGTTTTGGCAAGAATGCGAGGTAGTTGGTTTATACTTTCTATTGCATCATTGCGGGAGTCAAATGATATCTAATTGTCTCTCCTCAGTGTTTAGATTTTTCAGTGATTTTGGGTGTTGTTGCTCTGATACTCCATTACAGAGGTCCTAATGGTTTTTCAGCTCTTCACCTAATGGTTTAATTAGTCATGGATCACTGCTTAGATCAGTTACTTCTTTCAAGATTGCAAAGTGGTGATATTTCGAGTCTATCATTCCTTCTTCACCTGTTGGCTGAAATCCATCTCTAAAAGGATTTTCTCCCATCACCTCTGTGATGGGAAAGTCAAAATAAATGTGTGATTCTTTGCCTTAATTTATTTATCCCTTTTCCTGAAAATGAGTCAGTTCCCTAGTAGTATCTTTCAAAGGTTACCAGTGAGGGATCATTCTCTTAGTATCGTTATTAGATCATGAATTTTAACTTACTTGATTTTTGATGCTAAAATTATTCATCTTTGGCCAGTAGAACCTCTTTTGGGTTGGTTCTTCTGTCTTTTCCCATGACCCCAAGAGTCGTTGAGCACCGTCTTGCTTTCTGATGTGAAAAGATATTCCAGGCTTGGAATTTGTTGCCTGATTCCTGCCATCTGCCATTTCCTTAAAGAACCCACTTCCTCTGCTGATCTCGTGATTTAATTCTCTACTGTATAGTTTTGTCCCCTTTCTCATTGCAGACACTATTTCCTCTCTCTCCCTCCCCCTCCCCCCTCCTCACCTCCCCTCCCCAGCCTCTCTTATTTTTTGTTGATCAATCTTCTAATAAGATTGTTTCATGAGTCTTTTGAAAGAATCAGCTCTCTGGGTCCTGTTCTTTTTTATTTCTCTGCTTTCTATTTTCTATTTCTTTTTTTTCTAAATTCCCTTTTCCAACTTGTGGAGTAGTATCCTCTCACTTCTGAGAACTCATCTTTTTTCAGTGGGAGCATTCTTCTCATATATTTGAGTATGTAGTTCTGGAATAATTACCAGACACGTTTTGGAAAGCTTCGAGCATCATCTTCCGTGTCTCTTAATTTTTCTGTCTGTACCCTTTGTGTCTGGGTGCTGCACCTTCTGGTTGATCTCGCAGATGATCCATGTGTCCTCCAGCCCCGTCCATTCTTTTCCTGCCCTCTGTTTCATGTGTTTTACAGTGCAACTCTTCTAGTGTTAATTTCTCAGCTTTTTAGTCAAGTCTTGTTTATAGATGCCACATCCTTCTATAGATGCCACATCTATGTCTCTCCAAAATGCCAGTCATGTTCATTCTGAGGTCTTGCTCTTGTTTAATAAATGCAGGTTCTGGGTAGGGATGGATCCCTGAAATGCGGGAAAGCCAGAGCCCAAGATTTCGCTTTGAGATGCTCAGGTGTGGACTCGTCCTTTCTTCCTGGATGAGGATGGTGGTTGTTTTATCAGGGACCGGGAGAGTCCAAAGTTTGCCCTTAACTGGATGATTTGTATAGCTCCCCGTGCCCAACCCCAAGCAGTGATGTAAGGGTGCAGCAAACAATGCAGGCTTTCAGATCTGGCAAGACCCTGCCTTGTACAGGCATTGCCACTGTCAGCTGCGCCCTTCCCCTTGGGGACACTGAGGCCCGAGGAGGGCTGCGATGAGATATGCCCCAGCTTCTCCTGTCTGGGTGGTCAGTGTGCTCCAGTGGCCCTGGGTCCTCGGCTGTAAGCAGGGAAGTTAATTCAGCTTTACTTTCTGCGTGTGGGGGTGGGAGGTGGGAGGTGGGGAGGTCTCTTCCTGCTCACGTGTCATCTACTTGTTGGCTCGGTTGGTGAAACTAGGTGCTTCTCCTTATGGTGTTCATCTTCCTCAAATGTTTGTGGGTGCGTCGTTGGATGCTGGTCTTTGTGGCTGGGACTCCCCGGAGCTGTCTGTGAATGCAGCATCAGACACCCCAGCCCTGGGGGAGAAGGGCAGGGAGGCTGCAGTGGGCTTCCCTGGGCGTGGACGTGGGGCATGTCTTCTGGAGGTGGGGGAGCTCCATGTGCCTCCTGTGTGCCACCTGCCACCTGGAGTTCCACACTTCCCATCTGGCACATAAGAGGTAGCTTTAACAAGGAAAAGAAGGAGGGGCACCTGGGTGGCTTGGTCAGTTAAGCGTCCAACTCTTGATCTTGGCTCAGGTCGTGATCTCATGATCTTGCAGTTCATGAATCCAAGCCCCATGTTGGGCTCTACACTGAAAGTGCAGATTAGGATTCTGTTTACCCCTCTCTCTCTTCCTCTCTCTCTCTGTCTCTCTGTCTCTCTCTCTTTCTGCTCCTCCCCTGCTCTTCCTCTCTCTTCCAAAATAAAACAAATAAATTTTAAGAGGCAGAACCCTGGACCCCTCCACTGCCTGGCACAGGCTGGCTGGGGCTCCCTCTACCTGTGCTTTCTCCCTCCCTGCAGTCCCCTGCTGGTGACGTTCGTGGCCCTCCTACTTCCTTTGTGCACCCTCGGCAGCCTGGGAGCACTCTCCAAACCACCTCCAACTTGTACACCATGACCTCCTGTCCTCTTAGGTCTCCTTTTTGTTTTCTGATGCTAATATGGTTTAGTGGTAATATTTTTTTTTTTATATAAAATCTCCAAGGAATTGGGGCAGGAGTTGATGACTATATCAGGGTTCAGTCTGCTGTCTTAATTCCCTCTTCTAGAGTCTTCTTGATAAGTTATTAATATCTCTTTGATATCTTCTTGATATCTCTGATATGTGTGATTTATAGGAAAAAGTGAGTGACAGTGTCATGAAGGTGGGCTTTGCAGTCAGAAGGAGCTGGATTCGAATCCTGGTCCCTCCACATGCTAGTCCTCATCAGTAACAGAGGCATCATGAGTGTGTTTGCAGAGCACTTAGCACCACACCAAATGTGATCCACTGCTTGTATGATCCGTAGCCCCTCAATTAGTGTTTTCTTTCTCCTTCCCTGTTGGGAAAGTTATCTAGCCTCACCTGGACTGTATTTTTGCGAGTGAAAATGATAATAACATTGATGAAAAATATGGGAGTTCTTAAAAATGGAAGAGGGGGTAGTCTTTGATTTTATTTGAAGGCACAGGATTTAAAATGTGGCCGGTCCTCATTTTCGAATATGTGTAGAACTACTAAAGTGATGAGTTCAAATCTAATCATCAAAATAGAATCGTTTTACTTAAAATGGAATTGAATCAAAGGTTGTTTAATTAAAGTTTTACATCCAAGACCTTTTCATTAATGTCAAAATCTTTCCTTGTCTCATGTTCACAATGCATTTTTTTTTTTTTTGGCCCAATTAACAAAATGTGTATGTCTCATGGAAGAACACTCCTAGTAAAGCTCAAAATTCTAATATTCTTGAGTATCTTGAATGTTTAGCCGCAAGCTGTCCATAGGGAATGCCTTGAACACGGGTCACAGAAGCATCGAGAATGGAGGCGGGAGGCGGGTTTCGGTGGCCCAGGGGCCATGGTGGCAGAGCCCAGGCATTCTTGGGATGTTTGCGGTTACACAGAGTCATGGAGCTCCTTGCTTTAATAATCAGGATATCGCTCATAAAAACAAAGAGCCATACTGTCGTCCAGCCAAGGTTGTACTGCACTGAAGAAGCTTGAGCTACGCGCTTGGACATTTCCATACAGGAAAAGAGGCTGTGAAGGTGACAACCACAGAGCAGCAGGGTGCAGACTGAGCCACACACTAAAAACCCGGCCACAGAAGAGCCCGGCTCCCGGGAAAGTCAGCCCTTGCTCAGACTGAAGATCTCAGCATTTCTGTCTTAGGGCAAAGGGGAGAGGCTGCCGGCATTCGATTCTGTTAAGCATTATCTCCTGCACGGATGTGTCTGTGGCTTTTGCTTTTAACTCTTCAGAGGCCACGTTGTAATCCCGCATTGGGCTCCCCTCCAACCCCTACCCGTTAAGTACACCAACTCACAACTCTGCGAGCCACCGAGGAGCCCCGATCCTGGGTTTTGCCTCTTTGGTGTACGCCTGCTTTGGGATTTGGAAGGCAGATGGCAGTCCCAGCATTGAGGCGAATCAGCTGGAATCAATTTCAGTTGTGTGAACTTGAGGTTGTGTGTCTCTGCCTGAAGACATGCAGAGGAAAAAGAAGAGCAAATGACCTCATTTCTTCCCCCTTTGCCAAGATTCAGAAAACGTTGCTTGTTTCAAGGCGGATCACACGGTTCCAGAACCCTAAGTATCGGTCTGCAATTCTTAGATTCTTACATCATTCCAGAATCGCCTTATGTGTATACAAGCAAAACCGATCCCTATTTCTCCTCCTTTCACACGGAACATAGCTGATCACACCCACTGATCTGTACCTTGCCTGTTGCCTTCGCACATTTGTACATAAAAGCTATCACAATCATCATTGTTCTTTCTGACAACCGCCTAGTATTCTATTGCACAGATGTCCCTCACTTATTTAAATAGCTTCCTTCCAAAAGGCATTTGGGGGGCGCCTGAGTGGCTCAGCCGGTTGAGCGTCCAACTTCGGCTCCCGTCATGGTCTCATGGTTCGTGGGTTTGAGCCCCGCGTCGGGCTCCGTGCTGACAGCTCAGAGCCTGGAGCCTGCTTCAGATTCTGTGTCTCCCTCTCTCTCTGCCCCTGCCCTGCTCATACTCTGTCTCTCTCTTTGTCTCTCTCTGTCTCAAAAGTTAAATAAACATTTTAAAAATGTTAAAAATAATAAAAGGCATTTGGGCCGTTCCTCATATTTTGCTGTAATGAATAATGCTAGAATGTCTTTGCATGTACAGAAGCACACCCATGTAATAAATCCCCAAAGTGATGGATCAAGGGGTAGATGTTTCCAAAAATCTGCCAGGGACTGTCAGTCACCCTCACAGGAGCTGTTCCTGTTACCCCCTGCCCCACAGCTCATGTGCTTGCCTGCTTCCTATAGACCTGGCAACAGTATTTGTTCGCACACTTTTGGTTTTTCCCAGTCTGACCTATGAAAAATGGTGTCTTGGTATAGTGTTACATGCATTTCTCTTACAATAAGGGAGGCTCGGCCTGCGTTAGCATGTGGAAAACCTGGTTATATTTGCTTTCATTGAATCCCCTCTTCACACCTTTTGCTTCTCAGTTTCTAGGAGCTCTTTGTGTTAGATGGTATCCAGTGTTAACACATAAATAGATGCCCTCTAGAGATTCACTTTAAGAACCAAAAAACTGAGGGGTGCCTGGGTGGCTCAGTCGCTTAAGCATCTGACTTTGGCTCAAGTCATGATCTCACGGTTCGTGGGTTCGAGTCCCACATTGGGCTCTGTGCTGACAGCTCAGAGCGTGGAGCCCGGTTCGGATTCTGTGTCTCCCTCTCTCTCACTCTCTCTCTCTGTCCCTCCCACACTTGAGCTCTCTCTCTTTCTCTCTCTCTCTCTCTGTCTCTCAAAAATAAATAAATTGAAAAGAAAAAACGGACCAAAACACCGAAATGAAAATGTTGAATGTTCAAGGAGCTATAATGTTTTACTTTTGTTCTTAATTTAATTATTAAACTAACATTAATTAAATATAAAATATTCAGGGAAATAATGATAAATATATAGGGCTTGTCTGAGGAAAACTTCAAGCTTTGGACAGAAAGCATATTTGAGTAAATAAAATGACACCCCCTCCTCTTATAAAGGAAGACAACACTGTAAATATGCCAATTCTTCACAAGCTGGTTCTGTAATTCAGAGCAGTAGCAATTAGGATATTGGGGAAGGGGGGAACATGAACAAAATTTATTTTTAAAAAATGGGTTTTTTTAATGTATATTTTTGAGAAAGAGAGACAGAGAGACAGAGCGTGAGCAGGGGAGGGGCAGAGAGAAATGGAGACACAGAATCTGAAGCAGGCTCCAGACTCTGAGCTGTCAGCAGAGAGCCCGACACAGGGCTTGAACCCATAAACCGTGAGATCATGACCTGAGCCGAAGTCAGATGCTTACCCGACTGAGCCACCCAGGTACCCTAAACACAAACAAAATTGAATATGTTTTACCCAGAAAAATAAATGTGAGAGTCGCCACAAAAATTAAAATGGAGGGGAGGTTGGCTGAGAGAAGGAGGGGAGATTCCTTCCACTACGTGTTTGAATGTATTATATCATAGTAGTGAAAGGGGTTGGAGACTATAGAGAGACAGACAGTGATGGAACGGAGTAGCAACTCGAAAACAGACCAAAACGCACATTGATTTTGCTTTACCATTTGAGGTTTCACATCAGTCTAGAAAAGAAAGTAAATTGGGTAATAAGATAGAAATAACATCGCTTTCTCACTTCTGGACCAAAATCAATTTCAGATAAATCAAATATTTAAACATAAGAATTAACACCATTAAAAGTCTAGGAATATGATAACTTAAAAATAATTTTGGAGCGAAGAAGGCCGTTTTCTCCCTAAAACATCAAACCTAGTTAACATAGAGGAGGCTAATAAACATGGTTACATAAGAGTTGAAACTATTTTGCGGAAAAGCCTCCTCAAATGACAAAAAACAAACAGGTAAAAACTGTTTTCAACATATACTATAAAGAGCACTTGCAGATCATTGGGAAAAAGAACATTCCAGTTTCCAGATGAACCAAGAAATAGAAGCAGAGAGTTTTCATTTGCTGAAAAAGATAGAAATGGTGGGTTGGTGTATGAAAATATGCTCAATGTCATTCATATGGGAAAAAATGCAAACCAACGCCAATGATGAGATGTTATTTTGCTTTTCAGATCCAGAAAAATCAGAAAGTTTGATGTTATTTAATATAGCAAGGATATAATTTTTGCTCCATTCTTCATATTAAAAAAATTTTTTTAATGTTTGTTTATTTTTTGAGAGAGAGAGGTAGAGTGTGAGTGGTGAAGGGATAGAGAGAGAGAGGGAGAGAGAGGGAGGGAGACACAGAACCCAAAGCAGGCTCCAGGCTCCACACTGTCAGCACAGAGCCCGATGTGGGGCTCGAACTCACGAACTGTAAGATCACGGCCTGAGCTGAAGTCAGACACTTAACCAACTGAGCCACCTAGGTGCCCCTCCACTCTTCATATTTTTAACTGATGTTAGGTTGATAACTAAGTAAGCATTCAAGTGGTCCAACTTTTGGAAGAGCAAATTGACAATCTTGATAAAAACTAAAGCTCAATCTATCCGCTGCTCTGAATTAACCTGAAGATATAGTTCACAGGTGAGCAGAAACACACACACAGGATGTTCAGCACAGCATGAAAAGGGATTACAAAGACACTAGGAGTGCCCTAAAAGTCCATCAATGAGGACAAAGAACCAATGTGAAATAAAATGTCTGGATCTCCATGTGCAGATACAGAAGAACTTTTAAGTCAGAAAAGCAAGTTGGAGAACATAACCCTATTATAATCTAATTGTTTAAAAAAAATGAAGAAAGAGAAGGAGGAGGAGAAGAGGAGGAAGAGGAAGAAGAGAAGGAAGAGATATGAATATTTATGTGAGATCCAGGGAAATCTGAGCCACTTCGCAGCCTCTGTCATCACAATACAATGATGTATTCCAAGGAAGCTCCAGCCTACAATCTTAAAATGAAAAAGCACCTTAAATCCTTACTAAAGTTTCTTGACAAGGCATCTGTGGGGAACTCCATTTAAAGCACACAGCCAAATCCCCGAACGCCTCTGCCCAGATCTTCCTCAGAAATTCACAAAATATAGTCTCTGTGCTCAATCTCTAAGCTCATTCTGTCAAGAAATCCCCAAGTATTTCCCCCAAAGTCAGTTTGCCTTAGTGTTTGGATGTGTCTGCAAGGAAGGTGCACTCAGACTTCGCCTGGGAGGTGGGGAGGAAAAGTGGGGACACCTCTTGGAGGTTCTGTCCCCACCATCAGTACTTATGGATGCACGGAGATTATGGAAAGACATCAAGAGAGTCCTTGGCACAGTGACCCGTGGGCACAGTCGCAGGGAGGAAGAGAGCGGGCCTCTCCTTCCAAGAACAAAGGTCCCTTTATCGTCTGAGCAAACCAAGCCTGAGTGTCACAGCTCCCCCACTGCATGGTGCCACTTGGAGGCACCGTTCAGGGTCTTCATTCACCATCTGCCGAGCCTCCGTCTTCCTAGCTCCAGGATGGGGTGAGCAGACCCAGCACACCGCGTTATGGGGACTGCACTGTTGTCTGCTCACCCCCGGAAAGAGCATTCCCTGAGAATCACAGAACAATAGGTGATGACTCCAGAGTGGATAGAACTTCACTTTCCTTCTTACCACTGCACAGGACTCTCTTCTGTGCATGTCCCAGAGTTTATTTAGTCATTTCTCTATGACACTGCATTGCTTCCTCTGCAGTAATGCTGCAATAAATAGTCTTGTGTAGATATCATTTTGCATTTTTGACATTGAATCTTTGGTGTAGATTTCTAAAAGCTAGAGTGTTGGCTAAGAGGGAAAATGCGGATATAATTTTGCCAGGTATTGTTAAATTCCCTTCCATAAGTGCTGCACTATTTTGCATTCCCTCCAACAAAGCAAGAACATGCTTGTTTCATCATATTGACCCTGTATCTGTGATATAAGTTGCAGGTTGTTTTTTTTTTCTTATTTGCCATTTGTCTTCTTACCCTGCTTGTGTGTTTTGGGACACACAGATTTTTGTGGGAGGGGGGTTTCCTTACATGTTTAAATTTTATGTTTGGCTATAAAACAAGCCTCAAGAAGTTTAAAAGGACTGAAATCATACAACCTATGTTCTCTGATCACAATGGGATTAAATTAGAAATCAATAACGGAAGAAAATTTGGGAAATTCACAAATTTGTGGAAATGAAACAGCATGCTCTTTAAGCAGTCAGTTTAAAGAAGAAATCACAAGAAGGGCACCTGGGTGGCTCAATAGGTTGAGCGTCCGACTTTGGCTGAGGTCATGATCTCTCGGTTTGTGAGTTCGAGCCCCACATCAGGCTCTGTGCTGACAGCTCAGAGCCTGGAGCCTGCTTCGGATTCTGTGTCTCCCTCTCTCTCTGCCCCTCCCCCTGTCACGCTCTGTCTCTGTCTCTCTCTCTCTCAAAGATAAATAAATGTTAAAAAATATTTTTAAAAAAAATCACAAGAAGAATTATAACATATTTGAGGTAAAAAAAACAAAAACACAACATACTAAAACTTAGGAGATGCACCTTAGGCAGTACTGAGAAGAACATTTCTAGCTATGATCATCTGTATTTAAAAAGAGTAAAGATCCGAAATTGATAAACTAACCTTCCATCTTAAGAAACTTAGAGGAGGAAGAACAGACTAAACCCAAAACAAGCAGAAAGAACAAAGATTAGAGCAGAATTAAATGAAATAGAGACTAGAAAAACAATAGAGAAAATCAGTAAAACCAAAAGTTGGATTTAAAAAAAAAATCAACAGTATTGGCAAATTTTCACTTCGAATGGCCAAGAAAAATAAGAGAAAGGGCTGAAATTACTAATATTGTGGATGTAAAGAGGACATCACTACCAACTGTACAGAAATAAAAAGAATTACAAAATACTATGAACAATCGTACACCAACAAATTCAATCAGCTAAATGAAGTGGACAAATTCCTAGAAAGACAAAATCTGCCTAAATTGGCTCAAGAAGGGATAGAAAATCTAAACAGAATTATAAGTAGAGACACTGAATTAGTAATCCTAAAACTCCCCACAAAGAAAAGCCAGACCCAGATGGCTTTTTAAACCATTTAAATCATTTAAACATTTAAAGAATTAATATCAACCTCACAAACTCTTCCAAAAAATGGGAGAGGAGTGAACACTCCCCAGTTCGATCTAAGAGCCCAGTGTTACCCCAAAACCAAAACCAAAGACAACACAGGAAAAGAAGACTACAGACCAATATCTCTTATGAATGCAGATGCAAAAATCCTCAACTAAATATCAGCAAACCAAATCCAGTAATATATAAAAAGGATTATATAACATCACCAACTGGAGTTTGTCCAAGGATTGTAAGCCTGGTTTAACATCAATCAATATAATACATCATAGTAACAGGAGAAAAAAAAAAAAACATGATTATCTCAATAGACACAGAAAAAGCATTTGGAAATATCCAACACCCTTTGATGGTAAAAAATTTAGTGAACCAGGAATGAAAGGGCACTTCCTCAGCCTGAAAAAGGACATCTGTTAAAAGTCCACAACTAATATCATATGTAATTATAAAAGATCAAATGCTTTCTCTCTCGCATCAAGAACAAAACTATGATGTCCACTGTCACAGCTTCTATTCAACAAGTGGCCAGCCAGGATAATGAAACAAGAAAAGAAATAGAAGGCATCCAGATTGTAAAGGAAATAGTGAAACTACCTCTATTTGCAGATGACATAATATTTTATATAGAACATCCTAAGGAATCTACAAAAAAATTAGAACTAATCAGCTCAGCAAGTTATCAAGATACAGGATCAAAATGTAAAAATCAATTTTAGTTACATATATTTTCAATGAAAAGTCTGACAATGAAATTAAAAAAAACACATTTACAATAGCATCAAAAAGAATAAAACAATTGAGAATAAATGTAACAAAAGACGTGCAAAATTTATACACTGAAAACTACAAAACACAGTTGAAAGAAGTTTAACCATCCTGTGTTCATGGGTTAGAAGACTTAGTAATGTTAACATAGCAATACTCCCAAAATTGATCTACATGTGCAGTTACTATCAGAATTCCAGCTGAAATATTCACAGAAATTGATAAGCCAATCCTAAAATTCACGTGGAAATGCAAGAGATTCAGAATAGCCATAACAGTTGTGAAAAAGAAGGACAAAGTTGGAGAATTCAACACTGCCTGATTTCAAAATGTACTACAAAGTTAGAGTAATCGAGACTGTGTGGTATTGGTGTAAGGGTAGACATATAGATCAGTGGAATAGAATTAAGTGTCCAGAAATAAACCCGTACATTTATGGTCAAATGAGTTTTGATAAAGGCACTAATACAACTTAAAAAAAAAAATTTTTATGCTTATTTTTGAGAGAGAGAGACAGAGCACAAAAAGGGGGAGGGGCAGAGAGGGAGGGAGACACAGAATCCAAAGCAGGCTACAAGCTCTGAGCTGTCAGCACAAAGCCCGACGTGGGGCTCGAACTCACAAACTGAGAGATCATGACTTGAGCTGAAGTCAGACATTTAACCAATTGAGCCACCCAGGCACCGTGGGAGGGAAAACAATCATCTTTTCAACAAATGGTTCTGAGACAACTGGATATCCATATGCAAAAAAAAAAAAAAAAAAAAGTTGGATCCCTACCTACACAATATAAAAAAAAAATTCAAAATGGATCATAGACCTAAATGTAAGAGCTAAAATTATCAAACTCTTAAAAGAAAACAAGGGATTAAATCTCATAACCTTGGATTACACAATGGTTTCTTAAATAAGACACCAAAATCACAAGTGACAAAAGGAAAAAAAATAAATTGGACCTAATAAAAATTAGAAGTTTTTATACTTGACAGACATCAGTCAAGAAAGTGAAAAGACAACTCCCTGAATGGGTTGAAATATTTTCAAATCATATATCCTGTAAAGGGCTTGTATCCAGATTACGTAAAGACTGCTTAAGAGTCAACAACGACAACAAATGAGCAAAGGATCTGAATAGACATATACCAAAGAAGATGTAAAAATGGTCAATAAGCACATGAAAAGATGCTCAACATCACCAACCATCTGGGAAATGCTGATCCAAACCACAATGGGACGCCACTTCATACCCACTAAAATAGGTAACATTAAAAAAATGGACAATTCTCACTAAGTGATGGTCAGGATGGGGAGAATTAGAACCTATGTTTCAGGTGGGAATGTAGAATGGTACAGCCGCTTTGGAACATGGCTTGGCAGTTTCTCAAAATTTTAAACGTAGAGTTACCATCTGGCCCAGCAATTCCACGCCTACATATATACCCAAGAGAATTGGAAGAACTTGTACACAAATAATCATACCAGCATTATTCACAATAGCCAAAGAGTAGAAAAATCCAAATGTGCCTGGGTGCCCAGCTGGCTCAGTTGGTTGAGCATCCAACTTCAGCTCAGGTCATGATCTCATGGCTTGTGAGTTCGAGCCCCACATTGGGCTCTGTGCTGACAGCTCAGAGCCTGGAGCCTGCTTCGGATTCTGTGTCTCCCTCTCTTTCTGCTCCTACCCACTTGGCGCTCTGTTTTTGTCTCTCTCAAAAATAAATACCCCCCCCTCTTTTTTTTAAATCACAATAATCATTTCCTATCAAGGATTTTACAGTGATTAACCAAGCGGTTAACTCCGAACACTGCCTTCATGATTAAAAACTATATTGACTATATTGACTATAACCATGTAAGGTTACCTCTTACATGGGAGTATTTTGGGGCATTTCTCATGCTTTTAAGCAAAATCATTGCCATGGTCTGAATGTTTGTGTCCCACTAAAATTTATATGTTGAAACCTAACCCCCAAGGTGATGGTATTAGGAGGTGGGGCTTTTGGGTGGCAATTGGGTCATAAGGGTGAATAGGATTAGTGTTCTCACAGAAGAGACCCCACAGAGCTCCCTGGCCCCTTCTGCCATGTGAGCATGTAATGAGAGGCCAGTCACCCAGAGGAGGGTTCTCATCAACCACACTAGCACCCGGTCTCAGACCTGTAGCCTCCAGAACTGCAAGAAATAAGATTCTGTTGTCGATAAGCCATCCAGTCTGTGCTGTTTTGTTAGAGCAGCCCTAATGGGATAAGACAAGTTTTAAAGAAGAGTTATTAACCAAAATGAACTCTAAAGCCACTTACTTGAACTTGGCTGATCTCATTCAGCAGTATTTTTAGATAAGGGCACTGTCTGCGTAAACAATCGGGGCTCCCTATTTTGGCCGTTAGCATATTTATTGAGCTTCAGCTGTGTGCTAGGCAGCGTGCAGGGGCCTGGCTGTGTCCACTGGCACATACTACCCTGTCTGGAGTTGATTCCCAGGCATTTGGGGCGCCTCTGTACCCCTGCTCCCCCAAAAGTTCAGCAAGCGTGCTGGAGGAAATGACTTCCACTGTCTGGCCCCCACTCACATCTGCCCCAGAGCTCAGTAAACAAGGTACAGAAAACAACCAAATTGTCCATTTAAACTCACATGATTTATCTTAGATGCCTGAGAAATAAGATGGAACCCCAGACTTCATAATTTTTAGACACAGGCCACATTTAACTTCATGTCAAAGAGCCATACTTAAGAGCTAGCATTTATCTAGAGCCCACTGAGGGTTACGTAGTGTTCTAAGCAATTCCCATGCTTCCATACTTCCATTCATGTAACCTTACAACCACCCTTTGCCGCCATCACCTCCAGGATGCACAAGGAGGTGATGTAGATGTGGATGCCCAGCTGGGTGACCTGACCATTCCACTCTTCCACTCCTCTCCATGGCTCTCTGTGTTTTGGGGCCTCCTTCTCCCGCTGTGTAGGACTAAGTCCTGGGCTACTTTCATGAGCTGGAAAGCCCCAGAGTATTATCTTGAAACAGTCTACATTTTGACCTGACGTGAACCCTACCGCCGGAACACTGAAGCGGCCTCACTGGAGCAGGTGGGGTGGAGGCGAGCACGGCCAGGTGGAAGTCGTTCATGGAAAGTAAATCCAGAAGGACCTGAAGGTGTCCTCCTCCTCTTTCACCAGGAGAATTCTGTGCCCTAGTGCCTGTGCTGAATGATACTACAGATGAGCCAGATTACAGGTGAAGCCCCTACTGACACAGAGAGAGCTCTGGAGGGTGGACAAATTGACTCCAAGAAGCTCTTACTGAGCATCTATGGTGCACATGGCTCAGTGCTAGGCACCACGACCCTGAGGAAGTGGGGCCCAGCCTGTGGCACTTCTGGGCAGAAAGGAGGTGAACAGACCCCTCACAAGAGGATGGTCCTGGTCAGTTAGAGGAAGGAGAAGGGGGCCCATGGAGAAGCCCCCTGCCCAAGTCCTCCCTGGGGGAGTAGCGTCTGTGCTGAGCCTAGAAGCAGAAGGAGAATTTTGATAAATGGGGAAGGGGCAGGAGCTCCTTCCAAGTTGAACCAGAGTAAAGGCTGAGGGAGCCTGGGGTCCGTGGAGGAAATGAGGGTGCAGTTTAGGGGGGGGCACACCCTCTGGAAATAACCCTCTGTTTGTGTACCGGTCCAATTTTTTTTTTGTCACGAATTTTGCAGTAGTTTTTTGTTTTTGTTTTTGTTATTTTTTACTTTTTAAGTTCATTTATTTATTTTGAGAGAGAGTGCAAGTGGGAAAGGAGCAGAGAGAGGAGAGAGAACCCCAAGCAGGCTCCACATGGTCAGTGCAGAGCCCCACGTGAGGCTTGAACTCACAAACCGTGAGATCATGACCTGAGCTCAAATCGGACACTTAACCAACTGAACCACCCAGCTGCCCCACAGTAGTTTTTTTTTTTTTTTCTGTGCCATTTTGTTGTTGTTTTTAAAAGAGATGACAAGATTCAGACATAAATACTTGTCAAAACCTTGCAGCCATTAAGCAGCGAAGGTAGGACTTGAACCCAAGTCGTCTCATCTGAGTTGAGTGGCATTTCTGTCACCACGTTTTAGCATAGTTCACAGGTCTTGGGGAAAAGACACCACTGGAAAGAATCTGGGTGCCTCATCCTTAGTTTCCTTCTAGACTGAGATATTTTCTTCCTTCCCCTGTGCCCATCTTTGCCAAGAGGAAGTTGGAGTCAGCCAGAAGTTTTACAGTGCTAACCTGGAAAGTGTATTTTTATTTATTTTTTATTTTTTTATTTAAATCCAAGTTAGTTAACATATAGTGTAATAATGATTTCAGGAGTAGAATTTAGTGATTCATCATTTACATATAACACCAGTGCTCATCCCTGAAAAGTATATTTAAAACACTACTTTTCCATTATAGCAGTAACATAAGTAACTGGAAAACTGAGCAAAGGGAAGGGATCGCCTCAAATGCCACCACATAAGGAAAGCCAACGTTATCCTCTTGGAGTCTTTCCTTTTTGTCAGTTTTCCTATGTGGTGTTGCATTATCCCTCTGTGTGTTCAACATGATAAGCATTTATAATGCATTAGGTGCTTGGCATAACCTCCATTCTTTGCTCCACGAAACAATACCGCAATCAGCATCTTCATGCATACTGCTTTTTTTTTTCCTTTGCACATGTTTTTAAATGTGTAGAATTATTCCCTCAGAGTCAGTTCCCTAGAAGCTGGGTTGCTGTGACAAAGGATGGCCTGGCCCTCAGTGTGTATGCCCACGATCGCCTCCCCACAGTGTGACCACTTTCTTTTTCTGTCTTCAGATTGTGCCATTTTATATTATGGGAGTATTAAACAAAGGAACTGTCTTACTTCTGTGATTTTTACTTCCCCAGAAGGATGGTTCCTCTTTCTTTACCAGGGCAGCGTTTGTCTCTTGAGCATGCTTTCTGTTGTAGATGTTTAAAATCTGGGAAGAAGACAGCCTCACACACTGGCTCTTCCCTCCGTCTCATTAGGCTGTGTCCCAGAGTCTAGCTCAGCATATGCTGGGTGTTAAACATTTCTAGAATGAATGAGCAATAAATAAATGAATATTTGGAAGAGGAACTAAGTATAGGAAAGAATTCATCTTTGTAGCTCTGTATTTCTGGGTTTTCTCTTCTGCTGCTGCAGAAAATTCATGGAGAATTTGACTTCCATCGTTTGCTCTCTGGTTTTTCCATCTAATGAGACAGGATCATCTCACCTTTTAGTTTCCATGTGTTTGCCAAGCACATTATGTTCCAAATAAGTATCCCATGTTTGGTTGGGAGCACACAGCCTGGGCGGGGGGGGGGGGGGGGGGGAGGGTCAGGGGTTAGACTTTGGTGGCAGGTGTTGAAGGGTCCAAGTCCCAGCTGTGCTCTCTGACCCCTCAGAACACTGGTCAGCTCATGATGGACAGTGAATAGAACCCCTGCCTTCATGGGTTTGGCAGGAAGGTGGAAGTATGGAGGACGTTTCTTACAACATCAGGCGGAACTTAATAAATGGCACCAATTACTGGCATACTAAATATTATTATTATTGTTAGACCATTTTATTTTGTCTTTTAGAAATCTGTGACATGCTTACAGACTATTGTCCCAAGAGACTTTCTTGCTCTACCCAGAACCAAAACAATTGGTATATCCAAGACAAAGAGTTCTTTCAGTTTAGATAATGCCATCAAAGAACTGGTTTGTGAAGCCAGGTTGAAAATAGTCAACCTTGGGCTGAATATACTTTTTAAATCTCTTTTTCTGAAGTTCGAAGTCAATCCAAGCTTGGTAAGAAAAAACAATATTGGAAAACACAAAATTTTAAAAATCTCCATCCACTGCACCTGCTGAAGGCATCTGCTACTGTCATATATACAGACTGAATTTTTATAAACAAAAATAATAGACTGTACACATTAGAAACCTTTTTTCTCCAAGCATTTTAATCCCATATAATCTAAATTGCTACTCTGCATATTTTCAAATGATGTCAACCAATGATGCCTCAACCTGTGCCCCATGTCCTACACTTTTAGCTTAATATTATGTATGTATTTTTTATTAGTCTTCATTATTATGTTTTAATGGCTCATAGTAGTTGCTCATTTTGAACTACCCTGAGTCACTATTTTAAAAGTCATCTCAGGCTGCTGTAACAAATTGCCACACGCTGGGTGATTTAGACAACAGACATTCATTTCTCACATTTCTGGAGGCTGGAAGTCCAAAGTCAAGGCACCAGCAGATTCTGTTTGTGGAAAGGGCCCACTTCCTGGTTTGCAGACAGTCATCTTGTTATTGGATCCTCACTAGGCAGAGAGCTGTGAAAAAACTCTCCTGTGACTTGTGCCACTAAATCCCATTGTGGGGGCTCCATCTTCATGACCCAGTCACCTCCCAGAGACCCTGCCTCCTAAACCATCACCCTGGGGATCAGGGTGAAAGCATGGATGTTGAGGGTATACAAACATGCAGTCCACAACAGGCATTAATGGGAAAACAGGGTGGCAGGAATTCTATGAACTCTGGGGTCAGAAAGACCTGCTTCCACTCTTGCAGCTACCTGCCAACTCTATCACTGTGAACAATGTCTGTATTCTGGCCCCCTTCATCTGTAAAATGGCAGCCATGACACCTACCCACAGCACTGCGGTGAGCATTTGATTAAATAACAAAAATCAAGCAGCAGTCAGTGCAGGGCACCTAGACATTGCCTTTCTATAAGCCATTCCCTAAAACCTGATATCGGCCATTTACCTGGTTAGCAGGTTCTTCCCTCTGCTGTTGTAGGTAGTTCTGCAAGGTAGTGTCATAGCTTAAGAGTGTATCTTTTTGTGCATGCCATATTATTTCCTCAGATAAACTCCTAGGAGAATAGGATGTTGTTATATAATATTGCTATATATATAGTGTATATATGTATACATATATTATATATATACATATACACATATAATATTGCTATATATATGTATATATGGCTATATATATGCAATATATATATTGCTATATATATATGACATAATGTATGCCAGAATATGTTATATATGTTATATATGTTATATATATATGTATATATGGCATAATGCATCAACACCCTATTCTATATATAGCTACGTATACTATATATATAGTATTGCTATTGCTTTCTGAAACAGTCATACAATTTGCCAGGCCTCCCACAGTGACAAATGTCACCACACTCTGGCCAGCCAATGTACGTTAGAATTCATTACACTTTTCGCCATGTCGGTAGGCATAACATGGCATCTTAAGATGAACTGTACTTTTTATTTCTAAAGAAAATAGCACTTTTTCTTGTGATTTTCTCTTGTGTGAGCTGTTTGTTTATATAACTGCTCATCCCTCCCCCCCCTTATTAGCAAAAATCCATTTGGTGAGAATATCCTCAGAGAAGCTGTGCGTCTGTGCGTGAGGCTCTGAAGCACGAGAAACACTCAGCGTCCATTGCGGAGCGCTGTTCTGTGTGAGCCATGAGCCAGGACGCCACCGCTGCCTGGGCTTTCTTTTCTGATGCTGGTCGATCCAAGTGGCCCAGCGTGATGGGGCTGAGCAGCAGCCATCTGGAGCTGGTGAGGAATTGTCACCGAGGGTCACCCTGGGGGTCACATCACCCTCCACATCCCCCAACCTCTGCATCTTCCCCGAATAAATAAAGGGTTGGATTTCACCGTCATACGACCCAGAGATGAAAACTGCTACTGAGGCTAAAATCCTAGAGTGATAGCTGCAGAGAAAGAAGCATCCTTCCAGCTGAAGGTTGGTGAACCCAGGGCTACAGCAGGTGAGCCCCTGCAGAGCCAGGAGGGTGTCCCCTCCAGAGAGGGACAGTCCCTGCCCTCAGTGCTCTGGCCACCCAGGGACTCGGGGAAAGATGCAGGACAAGGTCCTTAAGCGATCATGACCAGGTCAGTAGCATCCTGAAGTTTTTGTGTGCTTTGCTGTGAACTGTGGGCTGAGAGATATGTCTTTACTTTTTGCTACTCTGTTGATAGAGATGAATGGAATAAAAAAAATCCATAGATGTACAAGTAAAATGTTAGGGTCTTTTCCAGGATATACAGAGGATGCAACAGATTTTGAATGGACAGACAGCATTCTCTTTCCATCATACATGTTTTATTTGGTGGGGAAGAGAGAATTAAAAATAATATATATATAACAATAATATATATAATTGTATATAATATATATTATTGATATAATTATACATAATTAAATATATATATGAGAGGCCAACATTTAGAACTTAAAGAATTAAAGTCACTTTCGTATTACTTCTCCATTGTCCTAGATTTGTAGAAGAAAAACAGTAGAGAGAGAATTTTATTCTGATATTTGGGTGCGGAGGGATGACTTAACAAATGTTGTTCTAGAAGAAAAGGTAAGACTCTCCTTAGGACTCTCCTTAACGGACTCAGAACCAACAAACAAAGGAGGACTCTCTTTAAGGGGGGAGGTTCATGAGGAACTGTTCATGTAAGTGATATGGCTTTTACAGTTGACATCACTCAATCATATTCATGGAATTCTATTTTACTATGTCCCCAAAATAGAAGAGAAGAAAAATTTCCATTCATTTTCCTGCAGTCAGAATACTCTGCATTTCCAAAACCTGAATTACAGAAATGATATTTAGAGCCTGAATTATTGGCAACCAAAACCATTTCTCCTAGCAATGGCTGAATACGTAGAGCACACAGTGTTGCTGAAAATATTTCTTTTATAAATAGAGTACTATATTGAAAGTGATTCTCGAGGACAAAATAATATTCTCATGCCACAGGCTAAAATACTGTTTTAACCAAATGCTTCTTCACATTCTGAACTTTAATTAGCATCATGTCCAGCATATTTAAATACCAGGCTATGCTGATATTATTGTTCGTCACCAACCAGGAATATGTCCACTATCATTTCACAGCTTACTGTAGATGTTTCCTGTGTTCTTGAATAGTTCTACATGGGCCAAATCCATAACCCTAGCCATCCACTCTATTTGTAGCCTCTCCTCACTAGCTCCTACTTAATTAATTGATTCCTAAAATCAAACCAAAAACCAAAATTGTGCTCTTGATTTTCCCTTCTCCTCCTTTATTTGTTTACTGACTTCATTAAGCATATTTATCATGTTAATTTTGCATTAAAAGCAAGTGAGATGCCTGTTTGTAGTGTATGTGAGTATGTATATATTCATATATATATATATATATATATATATATATATATATATATATGGGGGATTTTCATTGCTGTATAGGAAAATAATGACATTGCAATAGAGAACAAAAAGGGATTTTTTTTTTGAAACTGAATCATTCTAATGTTCTACAATTATTTTCCTAGTGGTTTTAGTGACTTATTTGGTATTTTATTGAAATAGGATACACTTTGGGTGTTTATATTTTTAATACGAATTTTACATCTGTATGAACAAAACACTTAGAGCTGTCACATTTTACTGCGAGAAGAATAGAATTATGGACAATGGCTGATTAACAGGCACAAATCCCTGAATAATCTTGAGTGGTGTAAATACAGTCCTCCGCTTTAAGTTTAAATCAGAAGTCACCAGTTGTCAAATACAGAGCTGTAGTATTTGGGGGGAAAAGTAATATGAAAGTAAATATTTACCTCAAGAAAAGGGGTCTGATGGTGGGGAGGAAGGCTTCTGCTTTATTACATCATGAAGTTCTGTATTATTTTTTTTTCAGTGAGAATGTGCTCTTTTATTACTGGTGTAATTTCTTTAAGGTTTAAAACAAAATAGTCATCTATTTCCATTATGGGGAAATAAAGAACAAAAATCTTTTCTAATTCCATTATTAATTCCACCCCAGCCCATCCTTAATACTAATTATTAGCATTGTGGTCTTTTTTCTTTCAATTTAAATATATGCTAACCATTATTTTTATAATTTCAGGAAATTAAGAGAAGTTGGCAGATTAAATCAAATGCATGCACATTAGTGGATGTTTTCCTGTAATGTCCTTCCAACAATTTGCATGTGCCAGACCACCCCCCCCCCCAGCCCTCAGCATCAGTGACAGTGGACGTGCATTGTCCATGCAACCTAAGAAAATCAGATGCAGAACTGAAAACACCACAACGTTAAAAATTATATAAATAGAATTGAGTAGAGTCTTGGTTCCGATTGCATCATTTACTGCACATATGCTGCATTATTTAAAAATCAAGTTAAAGTAAAATCACCCTTGTAATTTGACATGCACCCTCTACCCTCTAGGTTCTGCCTTCTCAGTG
Organism: Acinonyx jubatus; assembly: GCF_027475565.1. Lineage (NCBI taxonomy): Eukaryota > Metazoa > Chordata > Mammalia > Carnivora > Felidae > Acinonyx > Acinonyx jubatus. Next base: position 18,937,376 of record NC_069386.1, read on the forward strand.
TCACTCAATTGAGACTCAGAGGTGAACTGTTTTTATTTATGTTCCTAACGTGAACAGAAGAGGTCACTTTATACTTGCTTGTGTACACACACATACCACACACACACACACACACACACACACACACACACACACACTCACGCTTGTAATCTACAGAGATAAGGGAAATATTTGTTTAATTTTGAAAGATGGGCAATGACATAATTAAGTGCCCCTCCTGATGGATGCTGCTGCTGTTGATTTTACCTCCTTCTTGCAACCTGCCCATGCTTTTCTCCTCCCAGTCAGCTCTCTGATGTCCCAGGGTCTCTGATGGTAAATAATTAATGGGACAGTTAGCTTGTGTTGGGGAGCAAAGCTGTCTTACTCACAAGTGCAACCACTATACCCTGAGCCGTTTTGTGATTCCTCTTTACAAAAATACACAACCAAAGATCCCCAGTAATCTCCACTCAGACACAGCAATCTTGCATTGGTGTTTTGGGAATGATGCAGATGGTGTGTGATGCTTATCCCTTCCATGGATTTTTCAGAATGGTCCCTTTGAAGTAGTGGAAGTCATGGCTTAGAATCAGCTGTAAAGACCCCGAACAGTGTCAAGCGCCTTTACTGTAAGCCCTTGTCTTTGCCTTTCTACAGAGCAGGATTTTTCTGCCCTGATGGTGGCGCTTACATAGTGTGCCATATGGTGGGCCCTGCATTTAGGGTATGATATTTTGATTCACTTCTGTACATTTTGTTACAAAAACAAACAAGCAAACAAAAAAACGTAAATGTGAAGTTGAAAGAATTGAACCATGTACATCCATTACCCACTACCTAAATTCTACCATTAACATTTTCTAAAGTTGCTCTCTCACATTCTATCCGTATTTGTATCCCTGTGTCCATCCATCAATCCAATATTTTCAGTACATTTCAAAGAAAGTTGCAAGCATCTGTACACATCACCCTCAAAATCTTCAGCACTTGTGTTATTAACTACAGTCCAATATAGTTGATAGTGCTTGTGGGTAAAATCCATATAGAGCAAAATGCACAAGTCTTCATTAGACCGTTTGATAAGCTTTGACAAGTAACAAACAGCAATTTTCTCATGCCCCCGCCCTGGTAAACTTCATGCTTGCCCCTGCCCCCCAGAAACCACCATTCTGATTTTTTTTCAGCCATCGATTACAACAGCATATAAACGGAATCATTTTGTGATCAGTCTTTCACTCAGCATTATGTTTTGAGACTGCCTGTCACTTATTTCATGGATCAGTAGTTCATTCCTTTTTATTGCTGAGTGGTTACTAAACCACCGTAGTTGTTTATCCGTCCTTCTGTTGATGGACACGTGCTATTTACAGTTTGGAAACAGTATGAATGAAGCTGCTGTGAACATTCTTGGATAAGCTTTTTAGACATATTTCTCTTGGCTAAATATCTGAAAACAGAATTGCTGGATCATAGGGTAGCTGTATGTTTAGTTTTATAAGAAACCACCAGACTTGTTTCCATTTTACACTCCATTTGTGCCATTTTACACTCCAGCCAATGAAGCATGAGTGTTCTGGTTGCTCCATAATCTCACTAAATATTGTAAGTCTTCTTAAATTTTGGTGATTCTGGTGGGAGTATAGCTGTGTCTGCTTCTGGTTTTAATTAGCATCTGTCCGATAATTAGTGATATTGAGCTTTTTGAATATTTTTAATATCCTCTGCTGTTCCAATCTTCGCCCATTTTTAATTGGGCTGTCCTTTATTACTGAGTTTTGGAATCATTTTTGTATTCTGGATACCATTCTATTTTTTTCTTGATTTATGTTTGGTAAATATTTTCTTCCAGTATACAAGTTGCCTTTTCACTTTTAAACGGTAGCTCAATCTTCTGATGAGCAGAAGTTCTAAAATTTGGTGAAGTCTAATTTAGTAATTTTTCCTATCATGGTTATTGCCTTCTGTGTCCCATCTAAGAAATCTTTACTTACTCTCAAGACATAAATATATTCTCTTATGTCTGTTTTTCTAGAAGTTCCATAATTTTAACCTTTATGTTAGGTCCATGGTCTGTCTCAAATTAATGTGTTGGGGGAGGGGGGCGGGGATGAGAAGTAGGAGTCCAAGTTTCTTTTTATTCATTGTGGGTGTCCAATTGTTCCAGCACCATTTGTTGAAAAGACTGCTTTTCTCATTGTATTGCTTTGGCACTCTTGCAAAAATCAATTGAATGTACAAGTATGGGTACATTTCTCAATTCTCTATGCTGTTCCATGGGTTTATTTGTCTATACTGGTACCACAATGCCTTGATTACTGTAGCTTTATAGTAAGTCTTGACATCACATGGTATCTATCTTCCAGGTCTCTTCTTTTTCAAGATTACTTTGGATATTTAAAATCCTTTGAATTTCCATACAGATTTGAAGGTCAGATTGTTAATTTATACCCCCCAAAACCTATAAAAATTATGGCTGGGATTTTATTCAATCTGTAGATAAAATTGAGAAGAATTGACCTGCTAATAATATTGATTTTTCTAATCCATGAACATGGAATGTCTTTTCATTTATAGAGGTCTTCCCATCTTTGGTTAAATTTGTTTCTAAGTGCATAAATGTATGTTATTATAAATATATATTTTTTTAGTTGTCCAAATGTCAGCTGGTATAATGTGATTCACTTCTGTGATATGAGAGTTTGGAAGCCAACCTTGCCCCGCATTATTTTCACGTGAGAAGAAGCTTCTTTTATTCATTCCTTCAAAGAGGTAGCAGAGACATGGAGGAGGTTCACCCTAGCCTGAGAGCTAGGGGTCCAAACTTTAGTTCAGGTTTGCCTTTTACTGACTATGTGAACTTGGCCAAGCATGGTAGGATTCTCTCCCTATTTCATTCAACACATTCAGAACATAACTCCTCATTCATTGTGGTATTTTCAGTAATATTTATAGAGGTAAAACTTTTAACTCTGATTCACTTGCACATTTGGAAATCTGGTAGAAGCCTTGAATTTTCTCCTCAGAAGAATGTACACACACACACATGTGCATGTGCGTGTGCACATGCACACAGACACACACACACACAGAGTTTTGTGTCCAATTTAGGATGTTCAGGCAACCTCGGAAGGCTGTTCATCAACCTTTGAGGTCCACAAAACCCCTGTTCTAAAGGGAGAGCTCAATGAGGATAGGAGCTGACTTACTTTACTTATACATCTTCAGCACCCAGTATGGTGCTCAGCCAATCATGACTGCTCAGTGAATGCCCCATCATTGCTGCAACATGCCTGCTGCAAAGCTCACCATTTTTCCCAAGTAGCACAGCCAGTGTCACAGTTAGAGGACAGCAAGATATTGCCTGATGGATGAGCCACATTTCAGATAACCAGACTGGCAGAGTCAAGAGATATCTTAGGGACACCCTGGGCCAGTCACACTAGTGGTCCAATGGCGTCCCAAGGTCTAGAGTTTCAGAGGATCGCCAAGATCAGAATGTGGCATATTTGTGCAGGGGCAAGTATGGATGAGGGCTGCTGATTCTAAATCCCACACCCTTAGTGGGGTTTTCTAGGCAGAGTGAGTATAAATTTCCAAATCCTGAATATTAGACCTGTCTTTCTTCCACCACTAGATACTATACCCCTGTGAGGGAAACAGAAGGGGAACAATTTGGCTGGACTTTCAGCTCTTCCACCAAACCCCTACTTTTCTGTCGCTGTGAGTGAGATCAGCCTGGCAGTTCCCAGCCAGGCAGCTGCCATAGGTGCCCTGGATCCACTCCATGGCAGGACAGTGTTGCTGCACAGACAGCCTGACTCAGCACCAGCCCCAGACAGAAAGTCCCTCCCACAGGGCTGCAGATCCCGGGGTCTGCTGTCCTTGGTGACACTGGCATTATTTCAGGGCAACCCTTTTCTCTTCCTAAAGCCCCAGATTTATTTCATGGAGAGCTCATCCTGCTGTCCTCTCCGTGATTCCCATGAGCGGCACGGGCAAGTGATGGTGACATTGTGTGTGTGCTTCCGTCCACCCAGGTGCCGGGGACATGGGCAGCAAACCGTCCACACCAGGCAGTGACCCCACAGCACAGTGCCCGGGGACGGAGGGCATTCACGCTGCATACAAGCAAGGAGACCCCAGCAGGGCCCGGCACTTGCTCCAGGAGGCTTGTGATGACAGCACATCCCAGCTGGAGAAGGTAGGGTCAACGCCGGCTCCTTCAACCAGACTGGGGATCTGGCTTGGATGAAGGTTATCATTCAGATTATTTCCTTGTTATCCTCTAATCATAGTGGGGATTTTTTTTACCTCATTTCACATGTAAACTTAATGCTGCCAGTCTTGTCAAGCCAGTTCTCAGCCTGCCACTATCTATGCACACCCTTTGACCTTCCCAGGAACTGAAATGTGATCAACAAAAGGCCAGTCTGAAGGTTTAATGTACTGCATTCCTCTACATTTCTTTTCCATTATGCAAATAGCACAAGCTAACAAGAAAATTTAGAAAAATGTAAAAGTAGAGAGGAAAAGAATAAGAAAGTAACCATATTCCTAATGTAGCCAAACAGTCCCACTTAACAATTTCATTATTTTTTCTCTCCATTTGCTGATCTGTGCGTACATTGTTGTTTCTAACAGAGATAAAGTCATTTTGTGTATATAGTTTTGCATGCTGCTTTTTCTCACCTAATATTATATCAAGCATTTTCCATATGATTATAAATTCGTGTGTGCTTTAAAGCAAGAAAGGTGTTTACACTTCACTTTAACTGGTGAAATGTTGAAACCGGTAGACTTGGTTAAGCTGTGTGTAACACCCAGAGCAACCACTTTAAAAACTATACAAAGAGGTACACTTACCTGGCAAGAGAGATACCATGATCACGAAGATGGTTTTCCCAGGGTGAGGCTCATCCATTGCACTCCGGATGTGCTAAGCCCTGCGATTTCCCTAAATGTGGGAAACTGGACTACATAATTTGTGGTAGTGGGGGACTGCGTTCGCACTTTCCCCTGAAAAGAAACAAAACAAAACCATACAAAGAGGTATACTCAAAAACACTATTGACCAATCAAAATGGGATTTGAAAAATGTTTAAGAAGCTCACAGGAAGGCAGGAAAATAATCAGAAAAATGAAAGAGTAAACAAAACAAAACAAACAATGCATGGCAGACCTTAGCTTTAATATGTAAGTAACTATATTAACATAAATTTTCCAAAAACATAAACTTTAAGAGACTGCAGAGCAGATCAAAAAAATAAATAAATAAACAAAAGGGGTGCCTGGGTGGCTCAGTCGGTTAAGTGGCCAACTTCGGCTCAGGTCATGATCTCGTGGTCAGTGAGTTCAAGCCCTGCGTCAGGCTCTGTGCTGACAGCTCAGAGCCTGGAGCCTGTTTCAGATTCTGTGTCTCCCTTTCTCTGATCCTCCCCCATTCATGCTCTGTCTCTGTCTCAAAAATAAATAAACATTAAAAAATAATAATAATAATTAAAAATAAATAAATAAATAACCATGAGCAGCTATATTCTGCCTATGGGAAACTCACTCCATAGAGGATATATGTGGGTTGAAAGTAAATGGATAGAAAAAGATATACCATGCAAATATTAATCAAAAGAAAGGAGTGGCTAAGTATCAGATAAAATAGACTTCAGACTAGAGGAAGTTGCCATGGACAGGGAGAAATATTTCATAACGTTGAAGGAGTCAGTCCATCAAGAAGACATAGCAATCCTAAATGTGCATGCACCAAACAACAGAGCTGTAAAATATGTGAAACAAAAACTGGCATAACTGAAAGGAGAACGAGATAAATCCACAATAATAATTGGAGACTTATAGTTTGACACCCTCTCTCAACAAATGATAGAACAACTAGGCAGAAAATCAGTAAGGATACAGAACTTCACACCATCAGCCCACAGAATCAAACTGACATTTATAAAACATTCCACACAACAAAAGCAGAATGCACATTCTTTTCAAGTGTCCACAGAGCGTATCTCTAGATAGACTGCACATCCTAGGCCATAAGATAAACCTCATCACATTTAAAAGAATTAAAATCAGACAGAATATGTTCTCTAACTTCAGTGGAATCAAACTGGAAATTAATAGCAAAAAGATAATAGGAAAATCTCCAAGCACCTGGAAACTAACCACAGACTTTTAAATTACCCATGGATCAAAGACAAGGTCTCAAGGGCAATTTAAAAAATACTTTTAACTGAACAAAAATGAAAATACAACATGTCAAAATTTGTGGGATGCAGCTAAGGCAGTGCAGAGAGGGAAATTTATAGCACTAACTACTTACATTAACAAAGAGGAGAAGTCTCAAATTAATGATCCAAAACTTCCACCTAAAGGAGCTATAAGAAGAGCAAAATAAATCCAAATCAAGTGGGAGAAATTAAATACTAAAATTAAGAGTAGAAAAATGATGAAATTTAAACAGAAAAACAATAGAAAAAGTCAGTGAAAAAAAGGTAATTTTTTGAAAAGATCAACAAAATTGACAAACCTCTAGGAAAACTAACATAAGACAAGAGAAAAATATCTAATATCAGGAAGGAAACAAGGAATGGCACTACATACCCTACAAATATCAAAAGGATTGTAAAGGAACAACTCTATACACATAAATTTGACAACTTAGATGAAATGGACCAATCCTGGAAAAGTACAAACTATAACTCACCACTATAAAATACATACATGATTTTAATAGCCCTTTAACTATTAAGGAAATTCAATTCACAAGTTAAAACCTCCTAAAAAGAAATCTATAAGGGGGCCTGGGTGGCTCAGTCAGGTAAGCAACAGACTTTGGCTCAGGTCATGATCTCATGGTTCACGGGTTCAAGCCCCACATTGAGCTCTGTGCTGACATGACAGCTCAGAGCCTGGAGCCTGCTTCAGATTCTGTGTGTGTGTCTCTCTCTGCCCCTCCCCTGCTCACACTCTCTCTCTGTCTCTCAGAAACAAACATTTTAAAAAATTAAAAAAAAAAAAAAAGAAATCTATAGACCCAGATACCTCCATGGGAGAATTCTACCAAATGTTTAAAAAAGAATTAACACCAACTCTACGAATACTTTTCAACACTTCTGTGAGTCCAATATACCTGATACCCAAACCAGACAAAGACAGTACAAAACAGAAAAGTACAGACTGAGCCATCATGAATATAGATGCAAAAATTCTTAACATATTACAAATAGATTTCAATAATATATGAAAAGAGTTAAACACCATGATCAAGTGGGATTTATTCTAGAGATACAAGACTGGTTCAGTACAGTACTCAATAATCAGCCAATATAATCCTCCATATTAATAGACTGCTACAGACTGAATGTGTCCCCCCAAAATGTCTATGTTGAATAAAGTGATGGTGTTTGGAGTTGAGGCTTCTGGAAGGTGATTAGGTCATAACGCTGGAGCTCTTATGAATTGGGTTAGTGCTCTTATTAAATAGATCCCACAGACCTCCCTAGCCCTATTCTGCCATGTAAGACAGAAGAGATCAGCCACTGGGAGGAAGGCCCTCATCTGACCACATTGGCACCATAATCTCAAACATCCAGCCTCCAAAACTGTAAGAAATAAATTTTTGTTATTTTTCTGCCACTCAGTCTGTGGTATTTTGTTATATCAGTTTGAATGGATTAAGGCTTAAAGTGAAGAAGAAAAAAATCACATTATCATATCACTTGATGCAGAAAAAACATTTGACTAAATTTAATACCCTCATGATAAAAACTCTTAGAAAATTAAGAATGGATGGGAGCTTCCTCAGCCTGATGAATATCTACAGAAACCTACAACAAACTTCATACCTGATGGTGAAAGACTGATTTACCCCTAAATTGGGAATAAGACAAGGATATCTATTCTCAATGTAATACTGGAAGTTTCATTTGAGAATAATTATATAAAATTATATTCAATATATTACTGGGAGTTCTGGCCAATGCAGTAAGACAAGAAAATGAAATAAAAGGCATACACATCTGAAAGAAAAATAAAAAGATCTCTTTTTGCAGATGACATGACAGTCTACATAGAAAATCCAAAAAAGAAATTATCCATAAAAGAAAAAATTGACAAATTAACAACTTTTGCTTTGAGAAAGACCCTGTTAAGAGAGAGAAAAGATAAGCTACAGGCTTGGAGAAAATACTTGCAAATCACATATCTGACAAAGGACTCATCTCTGATTCATACATAAAAAATCTCCCAACATTCAACATAAAAGGCAAACAATCCAGTTAAGTAATGTAGGAAATAGATGAAGAAACATTTTGTGGAAGAGTATATACAAATGGCCAATAAATCCATGACAAGATGTTCAACATCATTAGCCATTAGGGAAATGCAAATTAAGACACAATGGAATATAACTACATATTGATTAGAATGTCTAAAATAAAAAAAAAATAGAATGCCAAATTCTGATGAGGATGTAGAGAAACTATCTCTCATTCATTATGGTGAGAATATTTCCATTCTGGAAAATAGTTTGGCAGTTTCTTTAAAAACAAAAACACACTTACATTATGACCCAGCAAGTGCACTCCTGAGCGTTTAACCTAGGGAAATGAAAACTTATGTGTGCGCAGAAATCTGTGCATGATTTGTTCTTAGCAGTTCTACTTGTAATAGGAACTAGATACTACATAAAACTCTTAGCAGATGAGTGGTTATACATACAATGGAATATAATATAAAAGTATATTACACATATATAAAATGTAATATATAGTATAAATATATTAAAATATAAATATGATACTAAGTAACACAAAGAAACTCTTTGAAATATGCAGCCATTCAGGTGGATCTCAAGGGCATTATGCTGAGCAGGATATTAAAAAAGAAACAATCTCACAAGGTCACATTCTGTATGATTCCATTCGTATATAAACATTCTCAAAATGGCAAAATTATAGAGATGGAAGAGACATTTGTGGCTGCTGGGGTTAGTGATGGTGGAGGGCAGTAAGGTGAGTGTGACAGTAAAGCGGGGAAGGGGAGGCTGGAGAGACTGGTCTCACAATGGAGTAGTTCTGTATCTTTTTTTTTTTTAAGTTTTTTCGTGTTTATTTTTTAAAGAGAGTGGGGAGGGGCAAAGAGAGAGGGAGACACAGAATCTGAAGCAGGCTCCAGGCTCCAAGCTGTCAGCACAGATCTCGATGCAGGGCTCGAACCCACAAACCTCGAGATCATGACCCAAGCCTAAGTCCGATGCTTAACCGGCTGAGCTACTCAGGCACCCCGGAGTAGTTCTGTATCTTGATCACAGTGGTGTTTGCACAAGTGCAGAATGATATACCCACATTGTACTAACATCAAATTACTGGGTTTGATCTTGAAGTACAGTTATGTAAGGTGTCACCATGGGGGGAAACTGAGTTAAGGAAACATGGATGCTCCTCAAGACTGTCTTTGCAACTTCCAATGAGTGTCTACTTCAAAGCAAACAGAAAAAAAAAAAAATAAGTGAAGTCTAATTCCACTTTTATAACATTTAAAAACTGGCCAAGAATGAATCTGTGGTGTTAAAAGTCAGGATAGTGGTTATTCCAGGTAGGACAGTGACTAGAAGGGGAACTTTGGAGCACAGATAATCTTAGGTTCCATGGTCTGGATGTCCATTACATGAATGTGCTCATTTATAACAGTTCATGAAACTGAACACACAATTTGTGTCCTTGTCTGTAGGTGTGTTATATGCCAACAAAATTATAATGACTGCAGATGCCTGGGTGGCTCAGTCGGTTAAGCATTCGACTTCAGCTCAGGTCACGATCTCAAGGTTCATAAGTTCAAGCCCCATGTCAGGCTCTGTGCTGACAGCTCAGAGCCTGGAGCCTGCTTTGGATTGTATGCCTCCCTCTGTCTGCCCCTTCCCTGCTCGTGCTCTCTCTTTTTGTCTCAAAAATAAATAAACATTAAAAAAAATTTTTTTTAAGTTACAATGACTAAAGTAAAAAAAGAGTTTGGTTTCATGTGGGATTACCCAGGTGTTGATATGGATGAACATGTTCTGGAAGGCTGTGTAAAAGCACTTTCCTTTGCAAAAGGGCATTGGGAAGTAGAGGTATGGAGGGAGGCCTCCTTTTTTATTTTATACTTTTCTGTGCTATTTGAATTAAAATAAATACACGCTATAGAACCTCTGGGCTGTCTCTAGCCAGAGTGCCAGCCCTGACCTTTCCTGCCTTCTGGTTCCTCTTGGCTTCAGGCTGACTCCTAGGAAATTACCACTTCATGAGGATGGGGCTTTTAAGCCTCCAACCCACTAGCGTCTAGACAGCTGTTGGTTGTGTGCAGTGAATCATTTAATCAATCCCTGTGGTTTTTCTCCCTAATGCAAGTGCTTTCCTGGAATGGCAGGCCTCCCGGGCCCCACCCCGGGCAGATTGGCAGGCCAGTGGGTTTTGCTTTTTCGGTCATATTGAATGAGTATGTCACGTCACCAGCTCATTCACTCTCCTTCAGAGCCCAGGCCTCCCTCCAGGTCCCACGGTTCCTGGGAAGTCTTGGGTAGAATGGGGAGAACATAGGTTTGGGGCTAGACAGAGCCCAGTTCAAATCCTGGATAGTTCTGCAGATTGTAAATTCCCTCGCTATGGGCAAGCCTTCATTTCCTCACCCACAAGATGGAAATACAGTGTGAAAATAAATAAAAGAAACCTCACTTAAACTGGAGTCTGGAAGCCCTGAAGGGGAGTTCTCACGTACTATCACTCACCTTCAGAAGCAAACCCTGCATTCTCCAAGGAGGCTTACTTACCACACCACAGCTGGAGGAAGGAAGAATTTCTCCTTGCCCAGCAACAGCCCAGCCAATGGGAACTCAGTGAAACACCCTCCCAGCTTCTTCCTTTTTCCCTTGTAAAAGTAAGCCCCTCTCTTCTGTTCTCCAGATTTGGCTATGGTTCACTGTAGTTGGCTTGTTCTGAACTGCAATTCCTCTGCTATTCCCAAATAAACCCATTTTTCAGGTAAAATAAATGGCTCCTTACTTTTTAATTTTAAGTCTACTTATTTATTTTTGAGAGGTGAGGGGGAGGAGGAGCAGGAAGAGAGAGCATCCCAAGCTGTGAGAACAGAGCCTGATGCGGGGCTCAATCCCACAAACCGCAAGATCGATACCTGAGCCGAAATCCAGAGTCAGACACTTAACTGACTGAGCCACCCAGCCACCCCAGGCTCTTTTCTTTTTTTAGATCAACAACAAATACAGTCCTCACAAGACTGTTATCAGGATGAAGTGTGACCATGTAAATAGGATGTTCAGTGCATGATAAGAGCTTAATATATCTGTCCCCATCCCTGGGATTCTGTTGACCCATCCCTGTCCATCTCACCCTACAGTGACTCTGAAAGCACAGGTTTCCTAACCTGTTCAGCAAGCAAAATGTGCTCTTTCATGCCACGGATTGGTTCTGGCACCCTCAGTGCTCATCCCAGCTTCTTACACACAGTAGTAGTACGTCCTCAGTAAATGTCAGTGATGGCACAGACTGCCTCAGTGCCAATGTGGGTTCTGCGTGCACCTCCTTGAACACCGCTGATGCCCAAGTCCATGGGGAATAGTCAAGTTCCAGGAGGACTTCACGTTTCAGTAATGCAGTCACACGCTGCACATGCCAATCCAGCGTCCTTTTGGCAGCCCCAGTGAGCCCACGAAAAGCCAAGGCCATTTTTATAGTCTTTGAAAGCCATTTCCTAGCTGTGTGATCACAGGCAAGCTACAAAACCCCTCTGAACCTCCACGTCCTTGTCCATGTGTTAGTATTCTACCTCAGATGGGGATACTCACACGGTCCCCATCCCCGTGAAGCTTATGCTGTCCCAAAGAAACGGAATGGGAGCCACATTTATATCAAGTTGTCTAGCAGTCACATTCAAAAAGGAAACAGAAACAGATGAAATATCAACCGTATATTTTATTTAATCCAAATGTATTAAAGATCATTTCAACACGTGATCAATATAAAAATTATTGACGAGGTCGTTGACAGTTTTGGACTGAGTCTTTGAAAATTGCGTGTGATTTTATGCTCCCGGCTCCTCTCACTTTGTGTGAGCCCTCATTGCAAGTCCCCAACACCCACATGCGACCCATAGTGCCATCCCAGACAGCACAGCCCAGTCTTGCCCACGGACTTGGCGAGGCATTTCAAGTTGATTCTCTTGGTACTTCCTAACAGCACCCAGCTCCCCAAAGTCCTATTGTTCCTGCTCTGTTTTGACCAGGGCCGGCTTCTGAGCATCTCAGCGGCCTATGGGGATCTGGAGACTGTCCGATACCTTCTCACCGAGAGACGGGTGGAGCTGCCCACGGAGCCCACCGATGACAACCCAGCTGTGGTGGCAGCTCATTTTGGGCACACTGACGTCGTGCAGGAATTGCTTGAATCTTTGCCAGGTAAATGCCAGGGTGTGAGTTTCTTGGCTACCTCTCAGGACACCCTCTTCTTAGGAATCAGATCGGCATGCGGGGAGGCGGGGGGGGGGGGGGTTGGGGGGGGAGGCGGGGGAGGGCTTCCCCTCCAAATGCTGGTTTCTTCACACTTTTACCAAAGCAGGAGCTCCAGAAATCTGGGGCATCAAACTGACAACCAAAGTCAAAACTGCCTGCCAATGGCAGCACCACATCCCACATCTCACTCCCTTTAGCTCAGGAGGTAAATGTTCTCATGCCATATTTGATAAGGAATGTGGATCTATGTCCCTTTTTAAAAAAAATTAAAAGGTTATATTCTTTAAAGCAGTTTTAGATTTTCAGAAATACTGATTTGAAAGGACAGGGAATTCCCATATACCCCCCTGCAAAAAGTTCCCCTGCTATTTTTACTTTGTATCAGTGTCATACATTTGTTACAACTGAGGAACTTGAGAGACATGGAGACTTTCAAAAGGTGGTCCCGGCTCTTTCAGAGCTCCTGGTCAAGCCGAGGAAATCAAAACAGAACGGAGTAACTCCGTGCAGTGTAACTGTGCTGAGGTTGAAGTATTTACACAGTGGTCTGTGTAAATACACAGACACAAAGGGAATGTCTTGTCTGGGCACAGGGCAGGGTCTTCATAAGGAGATGACATCTGAGCTGCGTTTTGCAGGGTGAGTAGGAGTTTAGTTGGCAGACAAGAGAAGGAAGGGCTGAGGTTGCCTACTTTTGCAGAGAAGGGGCCTGAGCATGGCTGGACCTGAGCATTGTTTTCAGCTGCTCTTGGGGCATCCTATCTTCAACTCAACTAGGGACAGAGTTGCTAAGGACTGAAGGAGTCTAGAGCATTGTTCTGGAACCTGCAGGAAGTGCAGAGATGGGCGGAACAGTGTGTGTGTGTCCCTGTGAATTCCCAAACTGGAGGGGAGGGCAGCCATTGTTAGGAGTAATGTAAGACCAGAAGACACACAAGACACAACTAGAGAACAAGGGAGGGTTTGAGAAGAGGAGATTCGAGGCTCGCAGGGGGTGGGTACATCATTATGTAATTTCTGGTCTCTGTAGCTGAGCAGAGATAGCGCAAGGGAGGAAGAGGCCAGATGGAGACCAAAATGGGGCTCTCTCTGAGTATCACTGGATTGGGACTTCAGAAAATACATGTAGGGGTTTCATATGGTTCAGAAAGAACCCTTTGGTTTCACGTGTTTAAACCTTTTAGTTTTGCATGGCTTAATCCTTGACTTTGCCATTTACTGTGGGACATTTGGCAAGTTCCCAGACCTCTCTGAGCTTTGAGTTCCTCATTCGAAAATCATAGCTTTGAAATATAGCCTGATACAGCTTCCTAAGACTGGTGTACATCCATCCTCAACAGCAGTTAGCAGCATGATGACTGGATTTCTCGTCTCTAGATATCCTGGCAGTAAATGAGTTAGGGATCACTTGTTAATATGTGTTCAAGTACCACCTCCTTTGAGTTGTTAATTCTAGTTACCAGAGGGAGAAGATGGGACATTTATTTACCATCTGCTGTAGCCCAGGCACTGCACCAGATGCCCTTTGTGCTGAATCTTCATTTCTTCCACCCCCTCCTCACCCCTATGTCCTGGTCAATTTCTTACCATGGAGGGGAGGGTCCCCATCTCCATGCTTGGGACCACTTTGGTTCCTAAGGACTTTCAGCCTCTGGAAATGAGACAGTGTTATAGTGCACTTGGCAAGTGTCAATGTGGAAGATGAGATCATTTTTCCATGGTAGCTACATCTAAAAGGCATTGCATTCCTTTGAACTTGAAGATATTGTAACACTTTAGCCCACACTGTCTCTGTTCATTCAGTGGGCTAAATGTTACTTCATTCTGGAATTAAGTAGGTGGTTCTTGCAGGGAGTAATTCTCAAAATTCTAGGCTGGATAGTTAGATCTATTTCTTTCATCATAGCTTTTTTCTTTTCATTTATGAAAGTAGTATATGTGTCTTACAGATATTTTCGAAATGCAGTAAAGTGTTAGTACTCTAAAAACATGATGACATATAATGAGTTAGAATGTTTTGAGCCAGGCACTTGACATACATTATGTCATGCAACCCTCACGTTAAACTTGGGAGGGTGAGTGTTATTATTCACATTTTAGCAATGCGTAAACTGAATCAGGGAGAGGCAAAGAAATTTGTTTTAAGATTACACCGCTGAAATGTTTTAACCCTAAGCTGCCTGTCTCCAAAGCCCATGTCCCTGTATGTAATGCTATTGATGGGGATGGGGATAGGGAGAAGGATGAGGGTAATAATGGTCATAATCCCACTACCCAGAGTCAAAGCTGCAACACTGGGATGGTAACTTTTAGTCTTACTTCACACATACATTTTTTTTATTCAGTTATAATTACACTATATATGCTGTTTCAAATGCTGCTTTTTCTCCTTTGGCATTATGTGATGAGCAAGTGGGTTTATAATGATGTGGGAAAGTGTCCCATGCAATTCAGAGGGACTGTTCCAGAAAGCAGCATCAACCTGACAGAAGGCACTTTCAGCTAGAGACAGGCCAGCTCTATCAATGGTCCAAGGGGACATGGGAGTGGGAAAAACCAGAACCCTTTAGTGACGCTTTCCCTTTGTCCTGTCATCTCCTCCAGGTCCCTGCAGCCCCCAGAGGCTGCTGAACTGGATGCTGGCCTTGGCTTGCCAACGAGGGCATCTGGGGGTGGTGAAGCTCCTGGTCCTGACACACGGAGCCGACCCGGAAAGCTACGCAGTCAGGAAGAACGAGTTTCCTGTCATTGTGCGCTTGCCCCTCTATGCGGCCATCAAGTCAGGTGGGTCCCCCAGCCAATCCTGCCCATGGGAAGCCTCAAAGTTTCCAGATGTGGAATGGTGGCTTCACCCTCACTTATAGCTCTTAAAGAGCCTGTATGGAGACATTTGAAAATTCCATTATTTGCCTCTTTTTCAAGATGTCTGCACCTTCCCTCATTTGCCCCACTCACCCCTGCAAGGGGATTTCAGTGACAGGGACCAACTGTGGCAAATGGGACTGTAGTAGGAGGCACACCACAGGTCAGGGTCCCACAAAAAGTCTCTCACTAACAGGAATTTGACACCTCAAGGGAAGTAGTAGAGGAGCTCTACCAGCACAACTACCCTTTGCATTCCCATTTCACATATTAGCGTCCGCCATTTTGGGCAGCTGTGCTACACTCTACATCTGAATGACCTTAGCTTCCCATTTTCTGTCCTTTAGGAAATGAAGACATCGCCATATTCCTGCTTCGGCATGGGGCCTTCTTCTGTTCCTACATCTTATTAGACAGTCCTGACCCCAGCAAACATCTCCTCAGGAAGTACTTCATTGAGGCTAGCACCTTGTCCAGCAACTGTCCGGGAAAAATGGTGAGTTGTCCCTGCCTATGGATGAATGGATAAAGAAGTGGTACATATATATGATCGGATACTTTTCAGTCACAAGAGGGACATCCTGCCATTTTCAACTAGATGGATAGACTTTGAGGACATTGTGCTAAATGAAATGAGTCAGACACAGAAAGGCAAATACTGTATGATCTTATTTATGTGAGGAATCAGAAAAAGCCAAACTCATAGAAACTCAGAGTAGATGCTTTGTCGGGAGCTGGAGGGTGCAGAAAATGCGGAGATGTTGGTCACACTGTATAAACTTCACTTATAAGACAAAGAAGTTCTGCAGATCTAATATACAGCTTTGTGATTATAGTTAATAATACTGTATTATATACTTGAAAGTTGCTGAAAGAGTAAATCCTAAATGTTCCACCCCAGAAAAGAAATGATGATTAGGTGACATGATACAGGGGTCAGCTAACACTATGGTGGTAATCATTTTGCAACATATAAGTGTATTAAATCAAGTTGTACACCTTCAACTTACCCAATATTATATGTCAGTTATATCTGAATTAAACTGGAAAAACATGCAGAATGTGGTTTTAGTTAGTTTTCCATTGTAATAACAAAAAATCATGTTGCGTTACTTCCATTATCATCAATTTGGCTTTTTCTTTTTTTTAATGTTTATTTATTTATTTTGAGAGAGAGAGAGAGAGAGAGAGAACAAGCAGGGGAGGGGCAGAGAGAATCCCAAGCGGGCTCCACACTGACAGTGCGGAGCCCAACTGGGGGCTCGATCCCACGAACCATAAGACCATGACCTGAGCTGAAATCAAGGGTTGGATGCTTAACTGACTGAGCCACCCAGGTGCCCCCAATTTGGCTTTTTAAATCTAGCACTCTAGATCAGTCAATGTGGCTAAAAGCCATTCTTTTAAATACATGCCTGAGATGCCTAGGTGGCAGTTAAGGTCAGTTAAGGTCAGTTAAGGTCAGTTAAGCATCTGACTCTTGATATTGGCGCAGGTCATGATCTCACAATTTGTGAGATCAGGTACCACATCAGGCTCTGTGGTGACAGTGCAGAGCCTGCTTGGGATTCTCTCTCTCTCTCTCTCTCTCTCTCTCTCTGCCCCTCCCCCCACTCGCTCTGTCTCTCTCTCTCAAAATACATAAATAAGCATACATAAATAAATAATCAAACAAACAAATAAATAAATGTATCGAGTGAATGTAGCTTAGTTGCCTCTGCCCTTTTCCTGTTGGTGGACATTTGGGTTATTTCTCGGTTTTGCCCCTTGTAATACAGCCTGGTTTTCTAGGATATTTGCTTCTGTAGATCTAAATCCTAAAAGTGGATTGTTTGGGAATCACTTTCTCAAAAACCTATGGGGATTCCCTCTTTCACCAACATTATATGGGCAATCTCTGTTCCCTTGGCTCTAGATATCCAGAAGCCTTTTAATTTTCATCAGTCTGTTGGATGAAAATGTGAGCTCCTTGTTTTTTTGTTTGTTTGTTTGTTTGTGTTAATTTTTTTAATGTTTATTTACTTTTGAGAGAGAGAGACAGAGCATGAGCAGGGGAGGGGCAGAGAGAGAAGGGACACAGACTGTGAAGCAGGCTCCAGGCTCTGAGCTGTCAGCACAGAGCCTGTCGTGGGGCTCGAAATCACAGACCATGAGACCATGACCTGAGCCGAAGTCAGATGCTTTACTGACTGAGCCACCCAGGCGCCCCTGAGAGCTCCTTGTTTTACTGGCCACGCTATTATTATTAACAATATCAAACATCTTGTCATATCTTTATGAACTATTTGCATTTCCCCTCATTCACATTAGTTGCTTGTTACTATTTGTTGATTATTTTCCTAAAGGGTTGGTCATCTCTTCTCATCTTGGAGGACCTTTTGTATATCAGATTTTAAACGTTTTTTAATCATACATATTGCCAATATTTTCTCCAATTCCTTATTTTTCTTTTTGTCTGTTATCTTTTGTGATAACAAAGATACAAGAATATGTAATCAGGTATGTCTTTTTCCTATGGCATCTGGGTTATATAAGAAAGTCATTCCCACCTCAATTTTATATAAATATTCTCCTCCCGGGGTATCTTGTAATATTTTTATTCTTTTATTTTTTATATTTTAAGCTTTAATTTTTGTGATATGTATTTGTATGTGTGGTATGAGGGAGGGAATCTAGTTTTCACCTTTGCTAGATGGATGTTCAGTTATTCCAGCACAATCTTTTAAATAGAACTTCCTTTTCCTTCTGAATTGAGATGTCACCATGGCTATTTTCCCCAGGATCTATCTGTATGGATTTTGGGATTCTCTGTAGTGGTCCACTGGCCTGTTAATCTATTTCTAGGTAAATGCCATACTTTTTTGATCATAGACATTTTTTTTTTAATCTTACAGCCTATTAATGCATATTTTCTACTTGTTATTTGGGTTTTTTTCTTTGAAAATATATTGACTGTTATTACACATTTGTTCTTCCATTTTGTGCATTTCCAGCAATGACTCTGTGTAGCTTTTATGTTCTTTAATGAGATTTTGAATTTTATTTTATATTTTTATTTTTCATACTTTAAAAAGACTTTATAGTTTTATTCATAAAGAACCTGGACCTGTCTTGTTTATTGCTTTTCCCACTATTTGAATAAAATACAATTCTTTTCCATGTCTGTTTTCACCCTGATGTTACTGATACGGAGGAAAGCTTTTTTGTTTATTTATGTTTAATCCAGTCCCTTTGCCAACTTCTCTTATTAATTCTAATAGTTTTTAGAAGAGTTCTTGAAACTTTTAGGCATGTGATTAAGTTATCTGCAAATTCCAAATAGGTTTGTCTCTCCTTCTCTAATATTTATATAATTTATTTTATTTCATGTCCTGTGGTATCACTAGAAATGTCAGAAGTTGAATCATCATGATAGAGATGCATCTCTCCTGTTCCTGATTTTAAAGGTCTTGTCCTCAGCAATCTATAGGCATTTGCTGTAGATTTTTGGTATATAGACTGTTATTATATTTGGGTAGTTTCCATATCTTTTTTTCTGCTTAAGAGTTTTTATTGTAAGGGAAGATTGTGGGATTTTGTCAAATTCCTTTTTGGAATTTTTGGCAGCTATTGATACATTCATGAAACCTTTCTACTTTAATTTGTTGATGTAACAAATGATGATGATAAATTTCCCTTTTCATTTATGATGTTGGACAGTTTTACTTTTTCTCTTTTAAACTTAATCAGACCAGCCAGGGATTTATATGTTCTAGTGGTTTTGTCAAAGGACTTGCTAGATTTACTTATGTATGTATGTATGTATGTATGTATGTATGTATGTATTTAATGGTTTGTTTGTTTCTTATTCATTAATTTTATCTTTATCTATACAAAAATCATCACATCTCTCTCTTTGAATACTGAGTGTTTGTCTTTGAGTATTTTGGATATTGCAGTATGAGATTTCCTGGGCTAATCCAGGCTCCAGACTTCACTGCTCTAGGACCTTCATATGGTAACTTTACTTCTCTGTTTTGTTTCCTTATCTTAAAGATAAGAAAGATAAAGAGAGATAAAGTATCTGTCTCAGAGGGATGCTTGACAGTTAAATGTGGTAATATTTGTAACATTCTAAAAACAATGCCTGGCACATGATAAGTACCTAATAGAAAATAGTTATTATTATTGGAGTTCTTTTTTAGATTTACTAAGTTAAATACTTCAGTCTTTTTCCCCCTAATTTTAGCTTGTCATTTGCATTATTCAGTCTTTCTTGTGCTATCAATTTGTGCTGGCTTTCTTTATCAGAATCTGAAATATACACATGGACGTACACATAAACATTTATAAAATACATGTTTATGTATTATGTGTACATATGTATTTCCTGCTTCTGATTTTTTTTTCTACCTTGTCACATGGTTCTATAAGTTTTTGCTTCATATGCCTGGTTTATGGCTTTAGGACCCATTTTGACTTATTTCATTATGTCAAATAACTGCTTTAATCCTGTTCATGCTTCTATCATTAAAATTGGGATTGTCCGCTCTTCACATGGCCCCAGGACGTTATTTTTTTTTTTTTTGAATCAACCTTTTATAAGTTTTCCCAGACATTTATCTTCAGTTTTTTGATTGTCTTAGGTGTATTTTATAAACAGCATTTAGTTTTTAATCCCATCTGAGAGTGTATCTTTCAGGAATCCACTCAATTCACATTTATGTGGTACCTGTCATACTAACTTATTACTCCCATCTTTTTATGTTCTATTCATCGCTATTTCCTTTTAACCGGTCCCTTATTTGCTGGTTTTGTAGTTTTTAAAGAATACCAGGGGTGCCTGGCTGGCTCAGTCATTAGAACATGCAACTTTTGATCTTGGGGTTGTGAGCTCCAGCCCCACACTGGGTGTAGAGATTACGTAAAAATAAAATTTTTAAAAATAAATAAATAACATAAAGAGTACCAATATTCTTATCAATAGTAAATGTACAATAAATGTTAAAGATTAACCTCATGTTGTAAAGGAAATAGTGATCATCCAGCCTCTACCTTTATATTGTCCTTGGTGTTTTTCCCAACAGCTTCTTACCCTATTTGATCCCTACAACACCTTGGTATGAACTGCAGGGATATAATCTGTTTTCCAGATGAAAATATTATGGTTTAGAGACATTCTGTTACTTGTCCAAGGACAGCAAATACTAAGCAGTAATACTCAGACCAGAACCTGAGTCTTCTGAACTCAGGGCTTTTCCCATTTCTTGATTCCTGAACTGTACCTCCCAAGTTCATCAGCGGTTATCATATTTCTCTGTACATGGACTCCCTGGGAACTTCTAAGAATCCCAGTGCTCCTGTCATACCCTACACTGATTGAATCTGAGTCGTGGGTGGGACCTGCATCAGTTTAGTGTAAAACATTCCCCAGGTGATTCCAGTGTGCCCCCGAGCTTGAGAGCCAGTGACTTTGATTTTCTTGGCTAAAGGTTAAAAGCAGAAATGGTTGGCATCTATATCTGCCATCTTCTCTACAGGGTAAATCCTGCTACGTTTGCCAAGATAGTCATAGAGCATAAAAGTCATTATTGCGTGTTAGAAGGAGTAGACAAAGAAAAGACAATGTTACTTTTCTTCTCCGTGGCCCAGAAGAGAAAATGAACTTGACAGTGCAGACTGAGTCATAAGGATTTTTTGGACTTCCCCAAAACAGGTGGTATTTTGATTATTCACGTGAATTTCAAAGGCAAGTGCCTTTGTGTCTGGGTGGGTGTGTCGGGCTGCCTGTGACCTCTAACCTATGATAGCACATTCCTTCCGTGCTTCTGGCAGAGGAAAGGGAGGCAGGCACAGTCCAGAGGGACCCAGCAATCAGGAAGGATGACTCAGGAGCCAGAGGTAAGTGCTGCTACCTTTCCAGGTGAGCAGTGGGTCTGAACTGGCATTTTGGGCTCAGAATATTAGGCAAGAGCCGTCGTTACAAGGGTGCTTTGCTGCCATGGATGCACAGCCTGAAAACTACCTTGCCTTTGCTGGTGTTCGCGGCAGTGACCTTGCAGAAGTAGTCCTCTTGTTTTCTGTGCCTTTATGCTCTGCCTCCTCCACCAGCTGGTGGGTATTTTGTGTATAATCGCTGCCTCTGTGGAAGCCAGAGCCAGTGAAGGTTCAGAGCCTTCCTGCGTGCCTTCGGGTCAGACTGCCAGAACCTGCCTCTGCCCACAAATGGGGAAGTGCAGAAAAGTCCACATTGATTTTCCACTGGCAACAGCAGGTTGCTTAGGTCCTGTTGGTGTTTGTGGAGGAAGGTCCCAGAGCCCACACCACATGGTCTGGACATACTTTTAGAAGAGCAAACACAAAGCCAAGTCGGACCTGGCCGGAGCTGTTTCCTGGCTCTGGTTTGCTGGCCCCCCTCTTGAAAGCTGCCAAACCCTTGCCTGAAAGTTTAACGAGACGGCCTGTGTTCATGGCAGAGGTCCTCTCAATGTTTGCTTTGTTGCCATGAGAAATAGCAACATTTGGCATGCCCAGAAAGGAACAGGAAAACTCAGAAATGCCAGGAAAGGCCTGAGCAGGTCCTGGAATAGCCATGATGTTTGTCTCCATTCAAGCAGTTAGCAGGCCTGGCAATAGGGCTTTCTGGGGCTGCTCTGAGTATTGCAAGTAGACAAGAACTGGAATTAATCTTGAGGCAACCCAATGGAGAAATTATTAATTTCCTTCTAAAGGTCTCTAATGGTTTTAAATTGGGCAGCTCGCCTAGAGAGGAACATTGGTTATCATTACCATCATCATAATCTTCATCGTCATGATCACTTTTTGGATCGGCTCTGGCTTATGTGCCTTAAAAATTCCTGGTAGCCCACCATTCAGATGCCTGTGTCTGTGCCCAGGAACAAACGTTCTGGCTGCA
The DNA here is from genome assembly GCF_027475565.1 of Acinonyx jubatus. Taxonomy (NCBI): domain Eukaryota; kingdom Metazoa; phylum Chordata; class Mammalia; order Carnivora; family Felidae; genus Acinonyx; species Acinonyx jubatus. The sequence goes on from NC_069386.1 coordinate 18,959,620, forward strand.
CATTTTCCGAGCTGAAACAGCTCTTCTCCATCCACGTGATCTGGGGCGGGAGGGGTGGGGGTGGGGGTGGTGTCCAAGGATTTGTGTTTGCAGGATGCTCAGAAAGGATAGGAAGCAGCAAATATGGCCTCTTGGCTGTTGCTGGGGCCTTCATGAGTGGCTGTTGGATTGACTGACAGGTCGGGCGAGAGCACCTGAAATCCCATGGGAAAGAAGCCTTTTCTTTCTTCCTCTTCTTTTTTTTTTTTAAACATTTTTTTTTAACGTTTTTTATTTATTTTTGGGACAGAGAGAGACAGAGCATGAACGGGGGAGGGGCAGAGAGAGAGGGAGACACAGAATCTGAAGAAGGCTCCAGGCTCCGAGCCATCAGCCCAGAGCCCGACGCGGGGCTCGAACTCACGGACCGCGAGATCGTGACCTGAGCCAAAGTCGGCCGCTTAACCGACTGAGCCACCCAGGCGCCCCACTTCTTCTTTTTTTTAATGTTTATTTATTTTTGAGAGAGAGAGCGAGACAGTGTAAGTGGGGGAGGGGCAGAGACAGAGGGAGACACAGAATCCCAAACAGGCTCCAGGCTCCGAGCTGTCTGCACAGAGCCCGATGAGGGGCTCAAACCCACGAACTGTGAGATCATGATCCAAGCTGAAGTCGGAAGTTTAACCAACTGAGCCACCCAGATGCTCCATGCAAGAAGCCTTTTCTGAGGGACACTGAGTCCTCTGGGGAACACCCTTGTCTTGGGTTAGGCCTACTGCTTGATGCAAAGAGTTTTTATTCAAGAGCTTTATGCTCTCCAGGGGCATCTGGGTGGCTCAGTCAGTTGAGCATCCGACTTTGGTTCAGGTCATGATCTACCGGTTCATGAGTTTGAGCCCCACGTTGGGCTCTGTGCTGACAGCTCAGAGCCTGGAGCCTGCTTCAGATTCTGTGTCTCCCTCTCTCTCTGCTCCTCCCCAACTCACTCTCTCTCTCTCTCTCTCAAAAATAAGCATTAAAAAAAAAGAGTTTAATGCTTTCCAGAGTATTTCGACGTATGCACATTCCCACCTTCTTAGACCCTCACACCCTCCTCACAGCTGGCAGTGTAACAGGTTTAGGAACTGGTGTCCCCAGAATTCAGTCTCTGGAGCAGCAGCACCCCAGCGGGTAGGAGGCGGCTCTGGGAGCAGACTCACCACCCAGGGCCTGGCCTTCTCACCACTTGCTTGTGTGAGAGGAAGAGAAAGCCTTTCACCAGACCCTCGAAAAGTCGCAAACTCAGACTCAGGACTGTTGGGGCCTCTGTCCATCAGTTCGACCTTTCTTGTGCTTTCGTGAGGAATTTAGCTGATGATTCTACACGTGTCTGTTTTCTCCAGTTTCCAAATACTGAATCTTTCCCTGCCCTCATTGCCTTCCTTCTCCGGACGCTTTCTGGGTATACCATCCATGCTGTTAGTTCTTCTTAGAACTTGAAATAGGGTAGTGAGGTTATACAGTAGAGGAAGTGAGCAAGGACACAGGATAACCTTTCAAGGAGGCTTTCGTGACAGAGTTCCTCCCAGATCTTAAACCATGATATGAAACAGCAGTGAAAGAAACCACTTGCATTTAGTTAAAATGAAGAAACTGATGAATAAAACAGAGATGCAGAAATATTAAAACTATGATTTGAGCTTAAATGACAAACTGGAAAACATAGTAAGGAAAGAGTGCAAAGAAACAGTATCAGATGTGGTTGCTATGGTGGGTATCAGTATATAGACAATTACATCTGTAGCGATGCAAATACACTTCAGACAGGTGAGTTAAACACTGGAAACCCATCAGAATATATTTTTAAAAGGGCATTTATCCCAGTTGTGAAAGAGAGATGATTACATTACCAAGTTTTTTACAAATATAAAGGTACATCGCCAGAAATCAGATGAGTGATTTATATATTAAAGCCAAACACTTATAGGAAAATATAATTTTGAAAAGAAATATAAAAAAGAGAGCAATAGAAGATTTTTGAAAAAAAAAAACTGACCAAAACTTAAATTCAAAATAGATCATTGGTAGAATGTACATGGCAGGTGATAACTGAATTTAATTCAGCCAGTGTTTATAGATCACCTGCTATGTGCTCGGGACTCAGGGGTAACCAAGCCAGAACCATGGCCCTTGCCACCACATTGCTCATAAATTCTGTTGAGTAAGAAATTGAGAGAAATTAAGGATTAATTTACATATAAGAAAACACAGGCAGCAAATCATGGCATGGATACATACATAAATTCAATGATAATTATAGAAAGTTGAATTAAAGCAACTTAAAAGAACTGACAGAAACCTGTTAAACTAGCAAAAATAAATATAAATGCTGAGTAAGACACTTGGCGGGGTCATAGAGAAATAGGCACACCAAGGCCTTACTGCTGGCACTGTAAATCTGTTCCGTATGTGTGCAAAGTTATTGGCATCATGTGACAAAAGCCATAAAACTCTTTCTCCCAGTGAACTGTTCTGAATTTGGCATTTCCTTTCTGAGAGATACCTCTAGGACATAATTTAAAAGGAAAAAAAGCTATTCCCACAAACGTGGTCAACACCCTGCTATTTATAATAAGAAGAAATTAGGGGAAGGGAAAAAAACGTCCAGCAGCAGGCGAAATTGTACCACTCGTGCAGGGTGGATACCACATAGCCAGGAAGAAGCATGCCTGTCTCCCCAGCACTTAGCACACACGGTTCCTTGACGCTAGGACACCCTTCAAATCGTAACCCCCACACAACATCCTCAGGAAGGCTTCCTTGATCCACAGGCCTGGTCAGATCCCCTTATATCTCTCAGAGCTTCCTGTCCATTGTATTCACAGCACTTAACTAGGTTTGAGATTGTCTGGATGACATTATTGTATAATGTCAGCTCTCCCATCTGACTGGAAGCTTCTCAAAAGCAGGGGAGTTAGCCAATTTGCTTTGTGTTTGACCCCCAGTGTAGGGCCTGGGAAAGATGAACAGATGGTTGCATGTGTGAATGGATGGATGGATGGACAGATGGATGGATGGATGGATGGATGAAATTTTATAGATGCAGTAACCTCCCATTTACATAAGACTTCATAGCTGACAACTTTGGCAGACATTCTGCTTTATTCCTCTATACAGTCCTATAAGGTAGAAATTTTTGTCTTTGTTTAAAAGTTGAGGAAGGGACACCTGGGTGACTCAGTCAGTTAAGCCTCCAACTTCAGCTCAGGTCATGATCTCATGGCTTGTGAGTTCGAGCCCCGCATCGGGCTCTGTGCTGACATCTCGGAGCCTGGAGCCTGCTTTGGATTCTGTGTCTCCCTCCCTCTCTGCCCCCTCCCCTACTTGTGCCCTGTCTCCTTCTGTCTCTCAAAAATAAATAAATGTTAAAAATTTTTTTAAGTTGAAGAAGCAAAGGTTTGCTCAATAATAAGCTAAATAATTTAGTTAAATGCAGACATTTTATTTCTTGTGTCCCCCCCCCCCACCGCCCCTTCTCAAATAGATGTTGGCAAAATTAACTTGGGACTAGTGACGGAATATTTCTTGTAACCTTCCCATTTTTAAAAGGAAGGACTGAAATACTACAGGGAAAAAAAAAACACAGTGAATGTTTAAAGAAAAAAAAAACCCTTCTCTTTATTTTAAAAAATTTTAGTGAAGAAAAAGTGATAAATTTTATTAAACACTTTTTGGCGTTCAGATACTCTTAACTGTGGAGAACAAACTGAGGGTTACCAGAGGGGAGGTGACTGGGTGGATGGGTGAAGTAGGTGATGGGGGTTGAGGGGTGCACTTGTCCTGATGGGCTCTGAGTAATGGACAGAATTGCCGAATCACTGTATTGTACACCTGAACTGATATAACACTGTACGTTAGCTACATTGGAATTTTTAAAAATTAATAAAAAAATAAAAGTTAAAACGTTGGGATAAAATACTAAAAAAGACACATATTGAATTAGGAAACTTTGGGCAGTGAGCCACTAGTTATTTTCCTTATTTGTTTGTCTTATGTACATGATTTTGTTTTTTCTCTGTTTATGTCACTTTGAGAATTTCTATCTTTGAAAGTGAATCTGGAATTTCAACATCTTTATTTGGGTTACCTGTGGCCAAGGACAACACCTTCCATAACTTAAACATTGTTTTTACACGGTTGTCAGATTATCATTTTCATTCTCAGATTTTTTTTTCAACGTTTTTTATTTATTTTTGGGACAGAGAGAGACAGAGCATGAACGGGGGAGGGGCAGAGAGAGAGGGAGACACAGAATCGGAAACAGGCTCCAGGCTCCGAGCCATCAGCCCAGAGCCTGACGCGGGGCTCGAACTCACGGACCGCGAGATCGTGACCTGGCTGAAGTCGGATGCTTAACCGACTGCGCCACCCAGGCGCCCCCATTCTCAGATTATTAAAAGTACATTTAAACTTTTTTTAATTTAGTCTTTTGTTATTGACTTTATTATTATTATTATTATTATTATTATTATTATTAATTATTATTATTTCAAAGGCCCTTGAATTGGCTTTCTTTATCTTGGCTTTATTATCTTCCTTGTCTTCACTCCATTCTGGTTTTTCTGTGCTTAATCTATTTGTTCTAATTTTCCTGTTCTTCTACGCTTAGTCTAATTGGTCTAATTTTCCTGTTTTCTTTTAGCTTTCTAACTTGGGCGGGGCTGGTTTACAACGTTTCACTTTTTCGTTTTGCAATTCTGATCAGAGTTGTGCGTTTTCTTTTTCATTACTTGTAATGTTTTGTTGTTCTAAAAACAGATTCTGTTGTGACTTGGTTTCTCTCTGCCACACACGCATTACTTAAAAGGGCGTGTTTTCATGTTCAAAGAATTGGCCACCTTCTTTCTAATCCTGCCTCCATCCTTGGTTCTACCTGTACTTTGCCGTGGCCTTGAGATAAGATATTGTCTTCTGTCTCAAGAGATGTTTGCCTCTCCCTGCTCCCTTTTTTCCTTTTCCTTTTTCCTATTTACTTTTCCTTCACACTCAGAATTTAATCAGTAAATGTGCACCTTCCTATCTATTTGAACACAAAACTCATTCTCCTGCCTCCTACCATTGGTGTCTCCCATTTTTATGGTGGTGTGTACCTCTAGAATTCCTCGCTTCATTTTTTTGCTTAGTGGATCTGTCCTAGTCTGCTGGTACTTTTCTTCAATTTTCATTAGTTTTTCTTTTCCCTTTTGCCCTGGGTTGGAGCACAAAGACTTAGCATGGCTGTATTTGGGGGTGGGGGTTGTTCGGGTATCTTTATTACTATCAGGGAGCCTCGGTTATTTCTCGTCATGCCTTTGAAACAGTGTCAGCTTTTCCACGGCCATGGGAACATGGCAGTATGGTAGGATGGGACCAGACAGAGCACTGGGCACCTGCATCGCCATCCTGGTTCTGTTACCTTTGAGCAGATTGTCTCCCTGAGCTTCTTTATGGGCAAATGGTGCCTGACCTTACAAGGTTACTGTGAGAGTCAGCCGAAAGAGTGGGCAGGAAAGTCGGTACATGCATCGCAGAGAGTCACCAAGAATGTGTCATCCTGTGATCCTAGCTCGACTTCCAGATGGTTTCCCTACAGTCTGACCTTGAGTGTGCCCTTGGAGGCAGCAGACAGTTCCGTGTTGACTGTTGAACATGCCGTCATTGGTTTGCTTGTAAGTTATTTTGGTACTTCTGTTTCCCATTGATCTGGTTTCTATGGTAATATTTCCTTGTGTTTGTTTGTCTTGAATGATATTGGCAGCGAACCACTATACTAATTCTGATATTGCAGCATTTTGAGAAGACATGCTTTTTCAGAACAGATTACATTGTTTTTCCTCAGTCATTTCATTAACTGCCTCATTAAATTAATCTTCCTTCTGAGTCTGGAAAGAAGGCTGACCTCCCCTTTCTCTTTATCTGTCCCTTCCTTTACTCCCTGTAGTTATTCTCAGGTCCATTTTGAAACGCTCCTTTACACTGTGGAGCCCTCCCAGGCTTTTTGCTAATTTCATGACCGATCTGTCCTTTCCCTTACCTTTACCTTGCTGTCCTTTCCCTTACCCTTTTATCATATTTCTAATCTACTTATCTCAATAGGCATCCTTTTGGACTTCAAGAATCTCTGTTTCTTTGTTTTCCTTTTTTAATGTGTGGGACTCTGTTGATGGAATGTTCCAAGATCTCACGTCTTGACTTCTGTAGTCTTCGTTTCACTTGTTATCGTCTATATCACTGCTACCGTAACAAAGTACCAAACACTGGTTGTTGAGAAATGTGTTGTCTCAAGTTCTGAAGGTCAGAAGTCTGACATCAAGATGTCAGCAGCAGGACTATGTTCCCTCTCGGCTCCAGGGGAGGGTCCTTCCTTGCCTCTTCCTAACTTCTGGTGGTAGCTGGCAGTCTGCGACTTTCCTTGGCTCGTAAACCCATCACCCCAGCCACGTGCCATTTTCCCCTGCACGTCTTTGCACCTCCTCTCTCTGCATGTATCTGCCTTTGTGACTCAGTCTCCCCTTTTCAGAAGGACACCAGTCAGTCATATTAGATGAGGACCCGCCTTAATAACCTCATTCTAACTTAATTATCTCTGTAAAGACCCTGTTTCCAATGAAGCTCACATTTGGAGGTACTGGGGGTTGGGGCTTCAATGTATCTTTTATGGGGAACACAGTTCATCTCATAACACCATCCTTGTGGCCGCCGCTCTGTTGCCCTTGACCTGGGTCCACCACTTGTGCCCACTTTGTGTGCATGGGCAGACATCCAGTGTCCTGCTCATCTTTCCATGCTGAATGTTCCCTCTCTTCTTGAGAGCCCTACACTCTGGCAGGGACTTGAGCGGCAGGGGTTTGGAAGGTCTCACATGGAGCGTTCCTCCTGGGGATGATGAGGCAGGCACAGACGGTTCTTATGTGTCATAGCCCTCACGCGCACGAGGAGGCTGGGACAGAGCTGCCGTCCCCAACATGCTGGTCCTCTGTCCAGCCAAACCCTTGTCATCCATGACCTCCTCTCACAGTCCGGCTTCCCAGAGAACATTTGCAGGCATCTTCACTTTTACGGTTTCTTTGGGTTTATTCCTCAAGCTTTTTAGCAAGTCAGTTCTGTTTAGATTAGACCCATTGGTTTTGTGGCCTCCGCAGTGGTCTGGTTGCCCTGACTGCTCCTTTCCCTATCAGAAAGTTGTTCCTGTCTTTCTGGCTGGTTCAACAAGGAGAAGACCCCTCTGCCATCATCCCAGGAATTTTCACTTAATCATAGAAAGAAGGGCTTGAGTTTTATGTTGGCCAAGGATTCACAAGTACATTTTAGAAGATTCTATTTATCCTGCATCCCCTTTTATTTCTTTTTAAGTTTATTTATTTATTTTGGGGCGGGGTGCGGGGGACATGTGTGAGCAGGGGAGGGGCAGAGAGAAATGGAGGGAGAGAATCCCAAGCACGCTTCACACTGTCAGTGCAGAGTCCAACGTGGGGCTCGAACTCACAAACTATGAGATCATGACCTGAGCTGAAATCAAGACTCAGACGCTTAACTGTCAGAGCCACCCACGTGCCCCTCCCCCATCCCCTTTTAACATGTACGTCTTGATTGAATAGACTAATTCAAGAAGCTGCCTTTTTGTGTCATTCCCTAGTGTCATGGAGCTCCAGTCGATTACCTCAAGGGATTTATAGTCTCTAGGAGGGAAGATTCTTACACAGTTAACCATAGGCCACAGGTCAAATGCTGACCAACCGGGAGGAACGATGAATTGGCAAGACAGGGAGAAGAGGTACGAATTCTGCTCTGTGGGCCCCCCAGAGACAAGTAACGATGTAACATCTAACCTCTACTCTGGTGAGGCTGCTCTCCACCTAACCAATGGCAGAGGCCCTCAGCGCAACCCCCCACCCCCACCCCACCAACCTGCAACTGTCAACGTTAAAAACCAGGCTGAAAGCTTTGTAGACCACAGCCCTCCACTTACCAATTATTTTTCTTCCACCAATAAAGGTTGCACTGACATAAAAGCAACCATAAGTGATATCATTGTGGTCCACTGGCTCTCTCACTGTGACATTTCATGTCCGGTGGCTTTAAGAAGGATTGTGTAAAGGCGGGTAATTGGACCGCAGCCTCCACTACGGGACAAGGAGGTTTTTCATACACACAGAAACACCCCAAACATCACTATCCGTATTGAGCCATGCCCTTACATACACCTAGTCCTTCTTGATTCGATTCTAATCACTACCACTGTCCCAGGAAATATGTTTCTAAGCCATCACACTGTGCCTCCTGGAAGAGTAGTACTTTCTTCTCTTTGGCCCGAAATTTAAAGGGTTCGTGATTGAGGACAAACGGGAACATGTATCCATCTTTTTGCTCTGGAGTGGGGGTGCCTTAACCACAGTGCTGGTGAATTGGGGGGGGGGTTCTCCGCATCCAGCTGTCTTTGATTTTGCGATTCCGCGTGCATGAATTTCATTATGCAATTGCTGGCTTCTGTCCCCCAGAACCTTGTTTATTGTGATCCTTCCCGGACTAAACACAAGTAAGTAATGAAGGCTTCGGGGCTTACCCGGCTCTGTTTCCATGTGACGTGTACTATTATCTTCTTAACTCTGCATGGGGTAGACTCCTTTCACTGTTCCGTAAACACTTGGGCACCCTACAGTGTTTGTGCGCCCAAATAACTTTTGTAAATGAAAGTTTTCACACCAACCCAAGACCAGGTAGAAGTCTCACACATTTATTTGCAGCTCCCAAGCCCAGAAATCTTTTCACAAGGATGTTTATATTCTGAGTGTGTTTTCCTGTTTTCAGACTTCTGCTTTTTCTGACTTCTCTGGGAGCTTGACTTTAACAGATTTCAACCCTGCAGAAGCTCTGGCGGGTGTAAGACCCAGAAAGAGCTAAATATTAGGAAATGGCAGCATCTGCTTCCCCCTCTTCCTCGTGTCTGGGGAATTCAATGGCACACAGCCACTCACTTGTTACTGATGATTTTCTTCTGCTAGAACAGTGCCCCCAAAAAGAAGCATGTGTGGTTTCCCTACAAGTGTTCTTTCGTGGCTCTGTGGTCAGCATCACCTGCTCATAGTCCATGAAGATCAAGAAACCCATGAGTTAGGGGCACCTGGGTGGCTCAGTTGGTTGAGCGTCCGACTTCAGCTCAGGTCATGATCTCATGGTTCATGAGTTCGAGCCCCTCATCAGGCTCTGTGCTGATAGCTCAGAGCCTGGAGACTGCTTCGGATTCTGTGTCCCCCCCCCCCACTCTGCCTTTCCCCTGCTCATGCTCTGTCTCTGTCTCTCAAAAGTGAATAAACACTAAAAAAAAGAAAAAAGAAACCCATGAGTTAGGGCGACCAGATGCATATTTAACACACACACACACACACACACACACACACACACACACTTCTGTCCTTTAAACCATAATCTCCCTGTGCCTTGGTTCCATTTGGTAAGCCATTTCTCTCATCTGCCCCAGTGCTCACAGAATGGCTTACATGTCACAGTACTCAAGCAAACGTAGCTAAATGTACAAACGCAAGTGAAGCAAGGTGGTGTCCCTGTCACGTAACTGGAGGCGATGCAGACCCTGGTTGGGGATGAGGAAGGCAGTCCTTGCACTGAAGCTTGCACAAGTAGGATGTAGACAGGAGCTAAGAGGACTGTGAATTCCAGGGGAAAGAAACCGGAGCGGGGTGCAGAGCCAGGAGGAGGTTTCTTGCCCCCTTCATCGTAGTGGCAGAGCAGAGTGTGAAGGCAGAGGCCGGCCAGCCAGGCCTGCAGAAACTTGGTCCTTGAGTGACCTCATGACACCCACCATCAACAGGAGGCCAGTTTTCAGGAAGAAGCTTTTACAAAAAATGTCAGCGGCCACAATGTGTTTGCCACAGTGTCCAAGTGTTACCAAACAACGCACGTTCCGGGGGGACTATCAGCAGCCCCAGCAGCCCTTTGGCAGATGGGACAGTCAGTTATTGACAGCGAGGCCACACTCCCTTGGCCCCCACAGCCTACCTACGAATTTCAGTGTTGGGTCCACTTTCTGAGCCATGTGGTTCATTCATGAACAGGCTGTTGCTGTGCTTTAATTGGTGCTTTATCCTTGGCCTTGAATCCTCTGCTCTTGGGAGCATGCCCATCCCCCAACTTCTTCTACCTACAACAAATTATTAACTCCACAAACCCTCTGCCAAGAGGAGCGCAAAGGGCAAGCAGAGGGCAGGTAGGAGACAGGGAGGTGTAAAGCTGGAAAGAGGCTGGGGAGACTGGCAGTGTGGGGCTGCCCAGGGAAGGAGCTCGGATGTCCTGCTGCATTCAGGCGGGGGGTGTGGGGAGCCTGAACGGTTCTGAGCAGACCTTGACATCTTAGGATGATCGATCTGGTTAGAGGTGTGAATATGGATTGGACTGCGGTTCTCGGTGGTTTGATTCTTGTCAGTGCACAAACATTTATTTAGTGTCTGCTACATGCTAGGCATGCTGCTGACCTTCAGAGACCGTCAGTCAAGGCTCTGCAGGGAGGTGCACGCGGACCAGGCTCTGGACAGGCCACACCTGCTGGGGCAGAGGAGATGACCCTTGGTTTGAGTTAGCACAGTACAAAATCAGAGGGCAAGTTCATAAAAAGGGAGTTGAGCCAGACCGAGCCCAAGATGGTATTCACATCCACCACGACTTGCCCAAGACCCCCACCTGGAGGGGCTCAGACACAGGACTCAGAGTCTCCTGAGGTCAAGTCCCTGCTCTTCATGCACTTACAAGCTGCAGCTCTGGACTCCCAGAATGTGCAGGAGATGCCGGAGGGAGATTGCCATTGTGGGGAAAGAACATCTAAGCTCATCTGCCAAGGATGTCTAATGCATTTGTAGCATAAGTGGTTCGTGTCACAGTAATACTCTGATGCATTTCTCATTTTCATTTACTTTTGATGGTCTTATAGTTTTATGTATGAGACTTTCAATAGACACCTAAGATTTATTGTTAAAGATCAAACCCAAATCAGCCTCCTCGTCAGCTTACATTTGGCTGCCGTTTCCATTCAAGTCCAATCCGCTTGATATTGATTGACCAGAATGGCCACACAGGGTGAGTGGAGAGTCAGACTGCAATCTGGGCCCTCTTGGCTTTGTGTCCAGCTATCTGGGCCTGGGACCTGTGTGTGTTTCCAAGAACCCAGGAAGAGGAGGCAGCCAGGCCCTTGGAGGGCCTTCTTTGACTTGACATTGCAAAACCTGACACAGTGACCTTCCTGCCAGCCTGCTCCTGGGTTGGCTGTCCTCCTTATCCCAAGGCTCCCGGTAGGAGAACACTGTCCTTCGAAGCACACGAGCCAGACAGAATCCTGGGTCCAGAAGTGACTTAGACATCATCAGGTCCAAACCGCTTATTTAACAGATGAAAGCCAATAATAGCCAGATGAAGGGTGATACAGTTAGGAATTATGGAAAGATTAGGGAGAAGCGCATGTGGCTGGATTTGAAATGAAGGCATCAGGAGGGACTCCTGTGTAATACAGAGCTGTGTTGGATCAGTGGGCTGAGAAGCAGTGACACCCCAGTAGCAGTGGGTACACCTAACACCAGATCTTGGTTTCTAAATACCATTTTCTGCTAAAGGGAATCGGGGCTGATTCCAGGGCTGGGGCTTGGAAAGCACCAGAAGAGACTGGAGCACCTTATCTTGCCAGGAAGTAAGGAAGTGCCCAAAACATGTAGGGACATGTCAGAGGAACACAGGAGCCCCCTTGATGGGACTCCCACTGGCCAAACTGGGGATGATCTGAGCAGCAAAAGAAATAATGATAATCGTAATGGCAATACTTTGAGTAAAAAAAGAATCCATGAGTCCATAGTGATACTTAAAAGGAGAGGGAGACACCCTTCTGCACAGAAGAATGCCAAGTAACAAGTGTAGAAGGAATGATCATTTTAGAAAAATCACTGTTTTGCAACCATCAGTGTACTAACTGAGTCAGGCCAGGGTCAACAGTGGATGCTGAAATCAGTGGATGAAATGATGTAGGAACACAAGATACTCACTAGTCTCAGAGTATCACCCCACAGCTTGCTCATTAGTCACAAAGAGCAAAATGTACCTTTATAAAGGAGGGATCTGACAGACACAACCTTCAACAAGAGGTCAGGCCCGGCATCACCAACAGGGGAATAACCTGACATCAGTTGCCCTCGCATGAGGTCCAATTGGTAGGACTCATCATTGTCTGAGATTTTTGCCAAAAATGCTTCACTTGAATCTCAACATTGGGAAACAATTGAGTAGATTCAGATTATGGGGTATTCTATGAGACAACTGGAATGACTTGAAAAATTGCAATGCCAATGTTGGAAAAGACATAAAAAGCCATGAGGATTCTTCTAGCTTAAAGAAGAGTAAAGGGACATGACCAATAAATTCAGTGTGTGATTCTTGATGGGATCCTGGATCAGGACATAAAATAGTTATAAAAGACATGTCTGGGACGGCTGGGACTGTTTGAATGTGGACTGTGGATTTGATAATATCATATCGATTTCATTCCTTGAAAATGATAAATAATGGAGGTCACCTAGGAAAATATTCTTGTTCTTCAGAGATACATGCTGAAGTATTTAGGGGTTAAGTGTCCTGATGGCGCTAATTTACTTGGAAATGATTCCGCAAAAAATGAAAAGTGTCTGTGGAGAGAAAGGAGAGAAAGCAAAATGTGGCAACAGAGTAACAGTGGTACCTAGGGGCAGGGCATTTTAGGGGTGCTCACTGTGTCCAAGTTCAGCTTTTCTGCAGTTCTGAACTTTTTCAAAATAAAAAATTGTGGGGGGAACAGTAATGACAATAGAAACAGCAATAGAATGACTTGTCTTTTTTTAAAAATCAGCTGAAGTTAAAACTCCATTCTTTTGTCCTGAAATCCAGTATGCTATCACCTGTCCCTCTTCATCCACGTGAATGGAGAGAGAGATAAGACAGAGACACAGTCCTTCATCCCCTGGTTCAAAGACCAGAGCTTTGAGAGGGCGTGATAGACCGACCCTTTCCAATCCTGACAGCTCAGCTAAGGAGATAAAGACGACACACTATCACCATCTAGTGGCCACATAAGTAGTCTGCTGCTGCCAATTTTGAAAGCAAACTTTACCCCAAGTTATTACTGGTCTTTCCCGCCATGGGCTTGGTGAATACATTTTCCCATCTGCCAAGCCCTGGTTTTTGTTCCTCTAATTTTCTCATACGCCTTTCCAGCTGCTTTGGAGAAACAAGCCCAGAAGCTGATTTCCTCCTCCCGCCCCCCCCGAAACCTAACTGAGCCCCAAATTCTTTGATAATCCAGAAGAAAGAGAAAAGCCCTGTTCGTGCGTACTTAACCAGATCTCTTTTTACCAGATCTCTTTTTACCACCACACACCAGCAAGCTTCTGGCCTTTCTGACTCTGCCTTGTGGAAATAAACAAAAACTAACCTGATGAGGAAAGCAAAGGCGATTTATTCCGAGCTTGCTGTAGGAAGGGAGTCAACTACGTTTGCTTGTGTTTTGGCAGAAGAGTGAGAAAGCTTTATAGTGGGGAAAAGGGAAAGCCTTGGGTGTTTCCCAACTGGAGGCTCTCAGTGGGAAGGCTGGAGGCAGCTAAATAGAAGCGGGGCGGGGGAGGGGTGTTCTACATGTTTGGTTGGGGGAGCATTTTGGCTTTCTCTGGTTGGTTTAAGTTGGACATAGGGCCAAAGACTAGTGAAGCTGTCCATTATGAGTCAAGCCCTGGCGATTTGAGTTCAACTGTTCCAGAAGCTATTGTGTAGCTTCCTGGATTGATGTTAGCCATGGAGGCTTGGCTTCCTATGAGTCTGGCTTAGAACAGGCTGGCTTCCTGGGCTGGTTACTACAGATAAGGGGGTTAGTTTTCTGGGCAGGTTGCTGCCTGTGTGTCAAAGTTCCATTTTTTTACATATGGCCTGGCCATTGTGTATTCAGTCTCTTGCTCTCTCTCTCTGTCTCTCTCTCTCTCTCTTTCTCTCTCAGCAAGCCCATCCACAAAGCACCCAACATGGGGCCTGCCATGTTGCCGGCAGCAGCATCTCTAATCACAGGGAAGAGGCCCCTGGAGGGAGGTCAGAAGACCTTCAGCCTTCTGAGCCTTCTGCTCCAGTCTGGGGAGGTTCCTCTAAGTGTGGGTGGCCTCCCCCCTGTACACAGCAGGTGCCATTCCTGCTGATTCCTGCCCTGTGAGAGGTAACGCTTGCTCCCTCTAGAGGCCGGAGAGTGAGGTGGAGTCTTGCAGAGATTACCTGTGAGACACAGGTGCAGATGGGAACAGGTACGTCCCCAATGCCAGCTACAAGTCAGCCAAGATCCTGACGTCCAGGGACTCCAGCCGAGATGAACAGACAGACTCACACATGAATAAACCATTGCTTTATCCCAAGCCTACGTTGGCCGTGGGCTCACCATCCGTGGGTGCTTTTCTCCTTTCTCCAAATCCAGGCGCTGCGTGTGAAATGGTCCCATCTCAAGTTGCCCTGGGTGGATCTAGACTGGCTCATAGACATCTCCTGCCAGATCACAGAGCTGGACCTTTCTGCCAATTGCCTGTCTTCCCTCCCCTCCGTCATCCCCTGGGGACTCATCAACCTCCGGAAGCTGAACCTCTCCAACAACCACCTGGGGGAGCTGCCTGGTGTGCAGTCATCGGATGAAATCATCTGTTCCAGGTGGGCACTCGGCCCACGCAGGCCCCCCCAGAGTGGGGATGGGGACCTCCGCACCCAGCCGCCACCACTGCCCTCCTCCTACACGTACTCCCTAAGTGTCCTTTGTGGTTTTGAAAACAAACTCTCAGGAATGGCAGAGAAGTTCTGCCTGCCCTTATACAAGCTCTGAGGAATAAGGCCTCCCCGCTTTTTGGGGTGAACGCAGAGAAGTCTAGAGGGGGGGTTTGTCCAGCCCACATTTATACTCCCACTGGTGGCCACGCAGACCTGCCTGCCTGAGACATCCAGTCTTGGTCTCGCACACATGAATCAGAGGATGCTGAAATACTCCTGGCTGGTGCAAAGCTTTTATTCCACCTCCCAGGGAAAGTTAAGTGAGAAAGGCGTCATAGAAAGAATTAACAGCAGGTGGATAGTGTGGGCAACTCCTGGTCTCCTTTTGCGGGGGGGGGGGGGGGGAGGGAGAGCGTGGGAACAGGTCTGCACCTTCCCCTTGCAGCACATGGATGTACTGATGATACCTACCTGCAAAACCCCAACTTCCGAAGGACTTGAACCTTAGAGCTAAGGCTCTAAGCAAAGTTAAGGGAGAATGTTGCAAAGAGCATAGGGTCAGACATAACCCATGAGGAAGAAGGCTGCA
The DNA here is from genome assembly GCF_027475565.1 of Acinonyx jubatus. NCBI lineage: Eukaryota > Metazoa > Chordata > Mammalia > Carnivora > Felidae > Acinonyx > Acinonyx jubatus. The sequence goes on from NC_069386.1 coordinate 18,974,960, forward strand.
CACAAACATTTAATTTTTTTAATGTTTATTTATTTTTGAGAGAGAGGGAGAGACAGAGCGTGAACAGGGGAGGAGCAGAGAGATAGGGAGACAGAATCCGAAGCAGGCTCCAGGCTCTGAGCCATCAGCACAGAGCCCAATGCAGGGCTCGAACTCACAAGCCGTGAGATCATGACCTGAGCTGAAGTTGGACGCTTAACCGACTGAGCCACCCAGGCGCCCCAACTGCACACAAACATTTAAAGGTCAAGTGCCATCTGAGCGGGGGTCCCTTACCAGGTTCCAGATGCCTAAAAGCACCGCCCTGTGGCCTTCCAGGAACTTTCAGGACACCAGCTTCTTTTGCTATCATATAGTGAGAAAGGTTTGCAACCCTATGAGTCAGTGAGACCACGGCCCACCAAAGAGACAGTTGATTTTCTTTGTCTACACAGTTAATGCAATGAATACAAATCCTACTCTGCATTTTCAACCCACACTCTTTAGCTTGGTGCGAGGGGAAAAGAGAAATACATGTGCAGAGACACGGAACCTTGATGCTTTACCTCTTTGTTCTGATGCCTTGCCTTCCTTCTTCCCCAACCACAGGCTCCTGGAAATTGACATTTCCAGCAATAAATTGCCCCATCTCCCACCAGGATTCTTGCACCTCTTAAAACTTCAAAAATTGACAGCTTCAAAAAACTACTTGGAAAAGTTGTTTGAAGAAGAAAGTGGTAGGTTGGATCATCAGTAACCTGACTTACTTTGTTGTGGTGTACTTCTTGATAGGACCTTTTTTGTTTGTTTGTTTTTTTACTGATGCATTTATTTATTTATTTTCCCCTAGCCACTAACTGGATCGGTTTGCGGAAGCTGCAGGAACTCGACATCTCTAACAATAAATTGACGGAACTCCCTGCCCTTTTCCTTCATTCTTTCAAGTCACTCAGTTATCTGAATGTCTCCAGAAATAACCTGAAGATGTTTCCAGATGCCTGGGCCTGCCCTTTGGTTAGTATTGTGCCAGAAGCTGGTCATTACCCAGGGCTCTCTCAGTGCGCTCACTTGCGCCCCCTGGGTGGCCACACTGGGTAGTAGCACTGCCGTCCCCCTCTTACCCTCGGAAGTGTCCCTCAAGAGCATCCAGCCCCTGAGTGTCTCAGGCAGGTGACTCACGTGAGAGCCAGCGCCTGGCTCCGGGCTTGAGGTTCACGCCATGACGCCCATAGAACTTTCCACAGTCACAGCTCACATGTCCAGTGTAGGAAGACTTCTGCCCCAGAATGGGGGCACAATTCCTTTCAGATAGCTGTGAAATCAGAATAAAGAAGCAGAAATCATCTGCCTCCACAGCACTGCCAATTAAATGGTGGTTTTGCTTCTTGGGAAGTTTGCTTGTTAAAACAGATGGAATACCATAAAGAATATTTATGTTTTATTGCCATTGGTTTTGAACCAAGAAATTCTCTGTCACTAGCATTAACATTCTGGTGGAAACATATGTGTGTGGGAAACGGTTCCTCTCTGGAGCATGGTCCTGAATGATGCCATTATTTCCAAGGACAATGGGCCAGATGTTCTGGAATGAAGGGAAAGGACTATGAGCCACCTTTGTCTCCCTCAGGAAACCATTCCCGTCCCTTTCTTGGGGCAAAAGGACAGGAAAACGGGACAATAACAGTTTGTAGCGTCTTGACTCCGTTGCACTTATGACAGAAGCTTATTGTAGCATTCTGATTTTTAATATCAGGTTTGGAAACGGTCTTTCTCCTAGGCCCCCCGGCACTTGACAAGCTAACTAATGTCTCATTCTCTTTCTTGTCGAACTCTTAGAAATGTTGTAGAGCATCCAAAAATGCCCTGGAATCTCTACCAGACAAAATGGCTGTCTTTTGGAAAAACCACCTCAGGGATGTGGATTTCTCAGAAAACGCTCTCAAAGAAGTCCCCCTGGGGCTTTTCCAGCTCGATGTGAGTCGAACAGGCCCTCTATTTCTCATTTTCAGCCTTTGTGAGGAAATCGCTCCAACATTGCAGTGCAATCCACATGCTTCTCCTGAGCTTCTGAGACCAAAAACAAAAAATGTTGAGCTGTCAAAAATGTGCATGTTTATGAGCAAAGATTGGGAGGAAGTGAGCCAAATGAAAACAGCTATGTGAAGGGGAAGGGGGAGCGTGGGGTTTTATCCACCAGGACTCTGCAGGGTTGAAACTTGTAAGCACAGCCCAGCAGCCCTCTGTCTGACCTGCTCTGGCTGTGTCCTTCCCGCCCCCGCCCCCACGGGGCCCACTGAGGCCTGTGTGCAGAGCGGAGGGAGCACTGTAGGTGGGGCCTTATTGTCCCCACCCATCCCCCACCCCTGTCTCCCTCCCCAGCTGGAATTCCTGAGGGTTAGAAGCTTCTTTGGATGTGAATTCAGGAAAGTGCCTTTTGCCACAGTCCAGAGTCCCCCCGCCCCACCCAACCCACCAACACGGGCTGCTTTCTTATCTTGGGGTATATGCAGACCTGTTCCCCCCACTCGAATGGGAGCCCCTAAAGGCCTAGAGCACAGATCATATTCATCCCTTGGCTCTGGGTCCCGCCCCAGACTGGGGCTGACGAGTGTTGCCGGAAGGCATCAGGGCAGCCCCGGGCAGAGGGCACAGGCCTCGGCCCCCAGTCCTGCCACACCGGCTACCTGGGCCCCCACAGGTTCTCCTGCAGGGACAAGTGAAGCTTCCCCTCATGTTCAGGGACCCCAAAAAGGCCAGGAGGGTACCTTGCATCTGTGTGTTCTCAGGGAGGATGGGCATCGAGTCTCAAGCCCCAAGGTGTACATGTTTCAATGGGGACAGAAGTCACTGCTACCCCCAGGGGGGCCCCGGGCCATACGCTCAGTCCACCGCCCCAGCTCCGCCCTTGGGGAGAGCACCTGGATCAGCCCCCAGCTCTGGGTCCATTTCTTCCCACCAGCAGCTTGCTGACTCGGTTTTCTGGTTCCTAGTGGGGCCAGAAGCCACAAATCAGGAGGGAAAGAACTCTGTCTGGGACCTTACTGCTCGGCCCCGGAGGAATTCATGTTTGCTTGCGGTCTTCCCCTCCCAGTGTACTGGGAGGCCCTGTACAACTTTCGGTGACAAGCTGGTTGTGATGGTGGGGGTGGCATGGACCCCCTTTGACAAGGGAAGAGACAAGTGCATGGAGTAAGGAGTTCAAAGCAGGCAGCCTGTTCACACTGCTGAGCCACCACCGTAGAGGACAGGATAGTCGGTGTCCCCAGTGGTGGCATCAAGAAAGGTCACAATATGGGGCGCCTGGGTGGCTCAGTCAGTTAAGTGTCTGACTTTGGCTCAGGTCATGGTCTGGCAGTTCATGAGTTCAAGCCCCACATCGGGATCTGTGCTGACAGCCCAGAGTCTGGAGCCTGCTTTGGATTCTGTGACTCCCTTGCTCTCTGCCCCTCCCCCGCTTGTACTTTCTCTCTCTCTCTCTCTCTCTCTCTCTCTCTCTCTCTCTCTCTCTTTCTCAATCTCTCAATCTCTCTCAAAAGTAAACGTTAAAAAAAACTTTAAAACATAAAAACCTAAAAAAAAAAGGTCACAATCTGCCCCCTGTACTCCCAAGTAAAACACGTTACAAGTCCAAGGGTAGAGTTGGTGCCCCTCTGTGACTGGTGGGTGGACAGAGGGCCGAGGGCCAGGTAGTCACCAGGGGGCACCGCAGGCACACGGGTGGTGCCAGGCACCTGGCCAGCAGAGGTCACCCAGCTGGGGCAGATGACCCTCTGTGTCCCTGCCACCCTGCCCTTGCCAGGGACATCACCTGAGGAGGTCACAGGAGGCAGGGGGCCCAGCACTGTGCAGCAGCCCCCTCCCCTGGGGTGTGATGCCTCGGCCGCCAGGACCCTCAGCATCGGCTGCTGTTCCCAGGACGGGCCCATGAGTAACTGTTACTCTTAAGAGGGCCCAGCGCTGAGAAGCACTTGGACTCCTTTCAGCCTGAAATGAACTGCCTCCCTCCCATTGATCTGGAGGGAAGGATAGTGTATAAACTGTCCCATGTGCTGTATCTGATACAATTTCATGAGTTCTTTTTTTTTTTTTTTTTTTTGTGGGGCTCCATCCCACAACCGTGAGATCATGATCTGTGCCAAAATCAAGAGTCGGACACTCAGGGCGCCTGGGTGGCTCAGTCGGACACTCAGGGCACCTAAGCGTCTGACTCTTGATTTCAGCGTGGGTCATGATTTACGGTTTGTGAGTTCGAGCCTGGCATCGAGCCCTGTGCGGGCAGCCCTGAGCCTGCTTGGGATTCTCTCTCTCTGTTTTCCTGTCTCTCTGCCCCTCCCTCACTCTCTCTCTCTCAAAATAAATAAATAAAGTTAAAAAATTAAAAAAGAGTCGGACGCTGAACTGACTGAGCCACCCAGGTGCCCCAATATAATTCCGAGTTCTAAGAGACTATGAAGCCCCACACTATTGGAATCTTTGCTAAAGTGAATCCGTTACAATCATTTGTGCATTTTGTCAGGCACATGACCTTTCTCTTCAGTTTCTGCTCCCTTTGGTGTTTGATGGTACCTTTGACTCTCTCTCTCTCTCTCTCTCTCTCTGTCTCTCTCCTTCCCAGGCCCTCATGTTCCTGAGGTTACAGGGCAACCAGCTCATGGTGCTGCCACCTCAAGATAAGTGGACCTGTAGACAACTTAAAACCCTGGATCTCTCCAGAAACCAATTTGGCAAGTAAGCATGGGGTCTCCTTACCCTGGCGAGCTCGAAAATGTGCGTGTAACCACAGCCAAGCCGACCCTTGGCTTGGTGCCTTCCTTGGTGTGTTAGGGCCGCCATAACAAAGTACCTCAGGCTGGGGGGCTCAAACAACAGACTTTTATTTCCTCGTGGCTCTGGAGGCTGGGAGTCTGAGATTAGGGTGCCAGCAAGGTTGCTTTCTCCTGTGGCCTCTCCCCTTGGCCTGAATATTATAACTACCTTTTCCCTGTGTCTCGCATGGTCTCCCTGTGTCCTAATCTCCACTTTCTTAGAAGGACACCAGTCAGACTAGATCAGAGTCCATTTGTATGACTCATTGTAACTCATGCACCTCTTTAAAGACCCCGCCTCCAAATACAGTCACATTCTGAGGTCCTGGGGGTTAGGACTTCAAAACATAATTTGGAAGAAAGGGTCACAACTCACCCAAAACAGTGTCCTGCCATCTCTAAGTTTTAAAGGCTCCAGGAGACTCTTCTCATGTCAACCTAACCTGTCATTCTGTTCCAAAATTTTGGCCAATCACTAGCCAAAATGAGCATCCAATGAATAAAAATCACTCCCAAAGCCTTCTAATAAAACAGGAAAATCTGAAGATGAGCACAGCTGGTCCTTGGGGCCCTGGAGACCAGACTCCCAATTTCATTTGCTGAAGTCCACTTCTTAGCAGAATTTACCCCACAAAGAGATGGGGTACACATTCTCCTGTGAGAATGTGTAATATGGAAGAGCCACTGGAAAAGGCCTTCCTGCCAGGCACAGAAACGCTCACATCTGCCTCAAATGGAGAAGCTCAAGAAAGGAAATCATCATTGATCATGCCAGTGTTTGATCACCTCCTTTAGAGGTTTTTTTCCCCCAAAGACTTGTGAACGTCACTAGTGCAATTAGCGGTCAGGGGCTATGGGTGCTTACAAAGCAGCTGCAGGGGAGCCCAAACATCCTGCTGATCGACTTTTCTCCCTTATCTCTGCATGGCTTGGCGTTGTATAATCACAGCAAAATAGTAATGTCTTTGCCATGCTTTCCTCAAAATCTGACCTTTTTTTGTTTTTGGCCCCGGCAGAAATGAAGACGGACTTAAAACAAAGCGTATTTCCTTTTTCACCACCAGAGGGCGCCAGCGTTCTGGGACGGAGACAGGTGTGTAAGGCGGTGCGGGCAGGAGACAGCTGGGCGGGTGTTCCCTGCTCCACCACCGGGGGTCGCCCTTGCATGGGGCTTTTCTCTCCCAGTTTGGCCTGCAAGTATCCTGAAGTCCCCTCTCCTGCTTGCGGTCCGATGAGGCTGGTAGCTGCTGTGTGGGTGGGTCTGCCATGAGCGAGCACCGCCCTAGATATGGTGCACGTGTTAGAGCCTTTCTTGAAAGCCCACAGCATGAGGTATGGATTGGGGTTCCCCATTTTGCAGGTGAGGAAACTGAGGCTTCCACCGTCTTGCATTCAGCTCAAGCTTCCATAACAAAGCATCACAGACTGGGCGGCTTAGACAATGGAAATTTATGTTCTTACGGTTCTGGAGGCTGGCAGTCTGAGATCAGGGTGCCAGCATAGTCGGCTCCTTGTGAGAGCCTTCTTGCTGTGTTCTCGCAAGGACCTACCCACAGACTGAGCCCGCCGGTGTCTCTTCTTGTGAGGGTACTAATCCCATCGTGGGACCCTACCTTCATGACCTCATCTAAACCTAATTACCTCCCAAAGGCTCCAAGTATCATCACTCTGGGTGTTAGGGCTTCAACATATGAAGGGAGGAAGACAGTTCAGTCTGTAGCACCTGGCTGATATGGCCAGGTCACACGGCTGCTCGGTGACAACCAGCTTTCAGCCCAGCACTGTGGGACTCCAGCCCTGAGGCTGGGAAGGGCAGCACTGTGAAGTCCTTACTGCCACACCGTAGCATCCACGGGAAGTCCACTTGGGCACACAGTCAACCCACCCCCACCCCCGCATGCTATCCTGGCCAGCCTGAGACTCTGTGGGGGGCTTACGGTCTTCCCCCAAATTCATCAGAAACAGAACTTTTCTTAGAGTATTTTTACTGGTCTTAAAACCAGGCAGTTCAGCAGACAATATTCCAGGAAAACAAATTTTTCTGGTTTCATTTTGTCTTCTGTGAGGTATGGGGGAAGGTGTGAACCTGTCCCTGGAGCTATTCAGCTGGCCCTTTTCTTTTTAACCTGAAAACTAAGACTTCTAAACCCAGCAGGGGTCACAGAAATATCCCTCAGGATGCTGTCCCGTAGAACCGGAACCAATATTTAGGTCATTTGAAATGTAACATAATGTTCTTCTTTGGCTCGATTTATGTTGGCAAGTGCTCTTTCAGTACAGATGGTGTAAGATGGGGACGAGAAATGCCAGAGGCCAAGACATATTGCAGGCATGACCCAAATGGTCTGTTTACCTGTTACGCCTTTTGATGAACTGATATGTTCAGTATATATATGGATATATGCATATATAGCAGTCACGTATGAGTGTGTGTATTTACATATGATTGAAAAAGTAACATGTCAGCAGTGGAACAGACCTAAGTAAATATAGGAATTCAGTATATGACAAAGGTGGAATTTCAATTTGGTAGGGAAAAAATGTTTTATTGTTTTAGTAAATACTGTGGTGTAACTGCCTGTCCAGTTGCAAGGGGAAAAATCACAAGGCTGGAGTCCCTTCCTTATATCAACTACGAAAACTTCCATGTGGATTTCAGATTTACAGATAAAAGAAAAAGAAAACAAGAAGCATTTAAGAGAATATATGTATAATCTGGGAGTGGAGAAGACCTTTAAAAACTAGGCGGGAAACCCAGAAGTCTTTAGAAAAGGACCAAAATCTTGGGCTTTGTAGAAATATGAAAGCTTTGTTCGGTAAAAGGCATCATAAACCAAGTCAAAATGCAAACAGACAAGAAATGTTTGCAACACAAATCGTTGCAACATAAACTGGCTTAAGTCCTAATATACAAAGACTGCTTACAAATTGTTTTTTCTTGTAAAGACAAACCAATAGGACAAAAAAAAAACAAAAAACAGGGGAGGGCAATGGATATAAACAGTTTGTAGAAAAGGAAGTCCAAATGGCCCCTGTAACAAATGATGAGGACTCGAACCACTACTGGGGCACACAATTAGGAATTTCATAACCGGTCCTTTTTTAAAAATTTTTTTAACGTTTTATTCATTTTTGAAAGACAGAGTACAAGCAGGGGGAGGGGCCGAGAGAGAGAGAGAGAGACACAGAATCTGAAGCAGGCTCTAGGCTCCAAGCCATCAGCACAGAGCCTGATGCGGGGCTTGAACTCACAAACCATGAGATCATGACCTGAGCGGAAGTCAGACGCTCAACCGACTGAGCCACTCAGGCGCCCCTCATAACCGGTCCTTCTTAAAATGAAGGGCCTTGGGACTTTGGAAATTGAGTCCAGACATAAGGATTTCACTTGGAAGGAAAGAGAAACACACCCTTTCTTCTCATCGATGCCCAAACGGGATGATAACACACGGGAAGTGTAGCGGAGGTGGATCTCAGTCATGTTTCCATTGCTGCGGGTTGAGCCTCGTACTTCATGAGTGGATTAGAAAGGTGTCTCCGGTTTAGAAATGTAGGCCTCGCAGAAGGAGGTGGGCCCAACGCTGAGCGGGACCAGACACTCCCTCATGAGGCTACCAGAGCGCAAGGCCAAAGGCACGCATGAGCAGCGTAACTGGAGCGTGCACCGTTCTGGAAAATGACCTTGCCGGTGGCCCCTGAGGAGCCTGTCTGGGGAGCGAGGTGAGGGGGGCCACACGGCTTGGCAGTTTCCCTGGCAGAGGTGGGCCGGGGCATCAGCACACGACAAAGTCCGCTTGAGTTCCTAACTTTCGCCTCGTGAGTTGAGGCCCACACCTGGGATTGCAAATTCTCACTCAGTGGGGCGATTCTCTCAGGGCTGTTGATCCTTGGGTGAGGAATTATCTATAAAAGATAACTTATTTGCAGAAGGAGAGTAGAATTCCGAGGAGATTTATGTACATTCAAGTAGTCATGTTTGTGTGGCAGCCTTGTCCAAAAATAATTTGGACAGCCGTTTTTACGGTAAAATTCAGACCAGCAGAGTCATAAATTACTTATGAATAAATAATTACAGTTCATAAATACCTCGAGCTGTGCTCGCACAGCCCCGTTTCCATAGTTTCTGCACCGGGCCAAGAACTCTATGACAGGTGCTGTCTCTGTTTGCAGTGGTAATTGCTTGTTCCCTCTGTCCATTACTTAGAGAGGCTTCATAAACACCGAGGTCAAACTGGAAAATCGGGACGCACAGAGGCCAGGTGTTGAGAACGTTCTCTGGGTAGAAAGGGAGCCTTTCTTATCGTGCGTGTGTTGCGGCAGGTTGAAGTTGATCATTCTTTTTCACTGGGGGGACAAAAAGAAAGTCCTTTTGAGCATCTTCCTATGTCCAAATCCATTTTCTTTAGAAAGCGTGTTACACCTTTATTTCTAAAGGAGCCCCTTCACTGAGTCCCCTCCCTGTGGCTGCTAGCTGGGTCAGTTTTCCGGGCGCTGCTTTCAGTATTCTGTTATCGTCTCTCCCGGAACATTCTCTGATGCCAGGTTACCCCCATTAGCATTGATACCTCAGCTACATGTGTGGAGGAGAGCCAGAGGACAGGGAGGAAGTTGTGATCAAGGACAGTGGAAAGTCGCTCGGCCCAACAAAAGAATCCCAGCTTCTCTATCTTGCTTGGCTGGCAGAGGCTGGAGAAGAGGGCTTTGGGCCAGTCTTTTATCTTGAGTTCTCAGAGCTGGAGCTGAAAGGGACCCTTGGGGGCCTGCAGTCCTGCCCCCCTCTGTGTCTGACCAGGGAGGATAAGGCACTTCAGAGATTCTGCTAGAAACCTAAGCCTCTCATCCCCATCAGAGTACAAGCCCAAGCTCCCTGCCACGGTCTTTCTCCGCCCCCACCCTCCGGTGCCCCTGGAAAGAGCACATGTGACATGATTTTAATGGGAATCTCCTAATTAGCCTAATTAATGAAATCACTGAAGTACTAGAGAGGTGGCTACTTTTTCAGAGAATGCCATCTTAGGAAGCCTAAAAACTGAGCCCATCGTATTATTTTCTAGTTGCCTGGCTCTTTCTTAACTGGAGAGGTAATTCATGTCCGCAGTAAACAGAATTTTTGAACAGTGCTGAAGGTATGGAATGAATATCCAGCCTCCTAGTCATCCCCTTCCCCAGAGACAACCACGGAATTTGCTGTGTCTCTGGTAACGGATATGTTTGTGTCTAACATACTTGTAGAACACGTACGTGCATACGTGCCTGTGTGTATCCACATGCCTATAGCAGCACGTAAAATGCACGTATATGGGTGGTGTGTGTGCATACGCCTATAATATCATATAGCACACTTATATACCTGTGTGCCTGTGTAGTGTGCACATAAACAGCATCAGATAGCATATCCATGTGCATATACTGCACATACATGTAACACATTCATGTAAATGCATGAGTGTGTTTGCTCACATGCCTGCACACGTTTTGGTGAGTCACAAGTTAAGCCTTCTAGATGCCTGATGCCACCTCCTTGCTTTTCAGTTCACCAATAGCTCGTGAGTATCACTTCATACCCGCATGTGTAGACCTGCCCCATGCTTTGTAATAGTTGAATACTATCCTATTATTCATTAGCTACCCCCCTTTGGGGCAGACATGTAAGCCATCTTTTGTCTTTGCTGTTACAAACAGTGTGCCATCGAGTGTCCTGTCTTTGCATCTTTGCCACACGGGCAAGGGCATCTGTAGGACCATTCCCTCGAATTAGAATCCCTGGGTCAGTCAGATGGGCACCTCATTCAGATTGCCTTGCCCAAAATACCCTCCAGAGGATGCACCATTTTGTATGGCCACCTGGCCTCCAGGCTGTGACGGTCCAGAATTATCTGCAAATATCCAATCTGCTTTGCCATTTCTTTGCAGCCGGTGTGCTGGAATTTCCGGCCTTCCTAAGTGAGTCTTTGGAAGTCCTTTGTCTGAACGACAATCATCTGGATGCAGTCCCTCCCTCGGTTTGCTTACTGAAGAGCTTATCAGAACTCTACTTGGGAAAGTGAGTACCCAGCCAGAGCAGCCGCACTGGCCCTTCTGGCCCGGGGAGGCAGAGTGTCCTGTAACCCATCTGAGGACACAGACATGGGGAAAGAGAAGCCATCTATGTACCAGGAAGCAGCAGGCGGACTTTGAGAACTGGGCTTAGTCAAAGAGTCGGGGTGGGGGGTGAGGGTCGGGGGAAGGCTGGGCAATGACGCCATGATGCATCGTTTGCTACTTGACTCAGTCGTAATGAAAGGAAGTGCTCCTTCATCCTTCCATTTACTGGATACCTACTGCCAGGCGCTGCTGGGGGGTTCAGACAGTGTGCAAAACAACGAAAATATGAAAAAAAAAGTTCAGGTTATGTTGCCTTTTTGAGAAGAGATACTAGTAATCTTTATGGATCATCGTAATACATAGAAGAGAGGCGGACGTTGGGGGTGGAAATCCAGTTCTAAGTCACAGAGCTTTGCAGAAGACAGGGCTCCCATTTGTACTGCTGGCTTCCCAGGGAGAAAGGCTTTGGAATTACTATATAAATGGGAGGCGAGAAAGCAGGGGCCCATGATGTCAGGCTTGGGGTGCGGGCCCCAGAGGCTGACAGGCTGCTGTGTGTGTGTGCACATGTGTGTGTTCTCCCACGGTGTGTGTGTGTGTGTGTGTGTGTGTGTGTGTGTGTGTGTGTGCCCTCAGCAATCCTGGCCTCCGAGAGCTCCCTCCTGAGCTGGGGCAGCTGGGCAACCTTTGGCAGTTGGACATTGAAGACCTGAACATCAGCAACGTGCCCACGGAGATCAGAAAGGAAGGTAGGGCTTCCTCAGCACCGCCCCCTGGGAAAGATGACTCAAGTCCACTTGTTAAGGACCTTGGGGTGGAAGCTGCTGGGTGTCCCATGGAGCCCAACTGCGGGCTCCCATGGTTGGGAAGGTGCTGTAAAATTACCCAGAAAGTGATAGTTGCTGGGCACCGTGGTATTGCGATTGACCACATGATAAAAGTATCTTTGGTTCTGTGGGCAGGAAGGATTTTGTCTGGACGCCCTTGACTTTTGGACTCCACTTTTGGGAGGATTAGTATCACACCTTTTCCCCATCAAACCCAATACTGCTCTCAACTTGCCCCATTAGAACATGTGCAAAGTGTTCCTTCAAGACAGGATGTTGTTTCCCAAGGGCCGTGAGCATGTTCTCGTCTATACGTCCACCGTGTCTACTTTCCCTGCTCTGTGATTTTGCATAGGCCCCAAAGCGATGTTGTCTTACCTGCGCGCTCAGCTGCGGAAAGCAGAGAAGTGCAAGCTGATGAAAATGATCATCGTGGGTCCTCCGCGCCAGGGCAAGTCCACCCTCCTGGAGATCTTACAGACGGGGAGGGCCCCCCAGGTGGTGCACAGCGAGGCCACCATCAGGACCACCAAGTGGGAGCTCCAGAGGCCAGCTGGCTCGAGAGCCAAGGTCAAGGATGTTCGGTGTGCAGAGTCCCCCATGGGTGGGAGGGAGTTTTGCCTGGCACCTTCTGTCTCCTCTCCAGAGAGCCTGGGATTTTCACAGCCTGGTGTCTGGGGCCCAGGATATTTACAGGGGCCACTGTGTGCTGTTTCAAAGTTCCTGCCAAGGGCCAGTGAATAATTTCTTAATATGACTTCATAGTTCTGTTACGGTTAAGTTGAGGCTTCGGGCCAGTGGTTTGGCCGTCCGTTAGATTTCTTTGATGAGCTTTTGAAGGCAGCAGTGGCCAGGCTCTGCCCTTCCTGGCTCTAAGGATTACAGTTCAAATGGTCTGGGGTAGCTGCCCCCCAGAGCTGAGAGCAAACTGCTACCATAGACAGTGAGACCCAGCAGCACCTGCCCCTCACGGGGAGGCTGAGAACCCACCCTCTGGAATGAATGCACTGTCCTGCCTAACACCTGCTTCCACCCCAAGTTCCGAAAAGTCTAGTTTTCAAGCCCCTATGTGGTGAACCTGTTAATCATCTTGTTTTGCGTTCAGCGTGAGACAAAGGAAAATGAAACTTGCCTCGCACTGGAATCAGAGAAGAGAGCCTGTAGAGGAATGCAGGGGTAGAACATCCCAGAATATAGAACGCTGGGAGCAACAGCTCAGGGGAGAACACACCCCTGGAATGCCTCCCTTACCTGTCGCAGTATTTGTAGGCACACAGAACCACACAGGGACCCAGGTGCAGGGAGGCTGTTCGGGGAAAACCGAGGGGCGTTGGGGCCAGAGGCTGCAGGATTTACCCGCCCCCTCCCCCAGCCCTAGCCCCCAGCACAGTGCCAACTAGAGACAACAATGTTTTGTTGCAGGATCTTTTATACAAAATCACTTTCCAAGTCGGAAATTCCGGTTCGGGTCGTTAGGCATTTAGGCTGTACATTTTAGCAGACTCAGAAACCAGTCCTCTAAAGGGCAGAGCCCCGCCTTTTAATGCCATAACAGTCCAATAATAGCAGCCCCACCACAACCCCCCAAAAGGCCCCAGGAGTGAATCTAACTACCCCGTGTCCAGAGGTTCTCTAAGGCCCCCAGGATCTCTGGATTCTCTCCTGGTTTTTTAAGCAAAACTACTCAATATCACTTTCTCCCGGCTATTCTTTAGCAAATGATTGTCTGACGTCTGGGGGGTGAATTGCGGTTTCCATTTTTCCTGTCCTTTGGCCCCTACTTCCTTTCTGCCGTTGTTATCATTTCCCCTCCTTTCGTGGAAGGACAACCACCTGATGTTTCAGACGCCGAGCCCCGTAACGCCCTGTGTGTCTGGGCCTTCTGCCAGTTTAGAACAGCTGCCCGTTTTCATTTCTTTGCAAAAGCAGGTCAGCACGCCTTGTCTTGGAGGCCAAAATGCAGCATCTTGGAAATGATTCTTTGCTGCAGAAAACTGCAATCTTAGCTGGTGGGGCCAGACTCTTAGCTCATAGAACGATAGAGAAACCACCGTTTACACAGCCTTTCCCGGCAGCACTACAGCTAATCTTTTGTTTGATTCCCACATCGGGGAAGTTTCCCATCATCCTTGGTGGGCGCCGCCCTCTGGCCTACTCAAGTCCGGAGGCCGGAGGCCCGTCTCCTTGGCCTCGCCCTTGCACAGATGGAGGTTAAGCCTTGGCGTGGGCGCTGACGTCAGCACCGGAGTTCCCTCCAGCAGGATGTCTCCTAACTGTCTGCAGCAGAGACAGAGGCAGGACAGAGCCCCCAGTGTTCGGCAGATACAGGTGGACACGAACGGGAGCCAGCCATCCAGGAAGGCCTGCCCTCCCTCCTACCCCCGGGCTCTGTTAGGGGTAGATAGATGCTTCCAGAAGTCCACCTCCGCACTGCTGGGCCCCTTTCCCTCCCTTGGGTCACTTGCTTCCTGAGACAAACAGCAGGACGGGCAAAGCCCTTCCACTGCTGGGCCATTTTTAGGCCCCAATCCCAGCATCTGAAGTGATCAGTTAGCCCGATAACTGTACAGCCTTGGTTCCTAAATGCCTCCTGTTGCTGCCCTTGTTGCTCAAGCAGGTTGAGTCCGTGGAATTCACCGTCTGGGACATCGGTGGCCCCGCCAGCATGGCCACTGTCAATCAGTGCTTCTTCACAGACAAGGCCCTGTATGTGGTGGTCTGGAACCTGGCGCTGGGGGAGGAGGCCGTGGCCAACCTCCAGTTCTGGCTGCTCAACATCGAGGTGAGGAGATGCCAGCCAACCCTGCGGTTGCCAGTCCTCAGAGTGTCACAGGGGTCCGCCACTTCTCTGAAGCATCCCCCTTCACTGAGGAAAAAAAGAACAGAAAAGAAATGGTCAGGGAGAAACACTTTGCGTTTGGGCTGGTTTTCGGAGGACCCAGGATCCTAGGTCACAGTGAAACACTTCACAACCATCCTGAGCCAGGGGCACCTGGGTGGTTCAGTCGGCTAAGCACCCGACTCTTGATTTCAGCTCAGGTCACGATCTCATGGTCGTGAGATTGAGCCCTGCATCAGGCTCTCTGCTGAGCGTGGAGCCTGCTTGGGATTCTCTCTGTCTCTCTCTCTGCACCTCCCCTGCTCATGCTCTCTCTCTCACTCTCTAAAAAGAAAAAGAAAAGCGAAAAACCCTCCTCAGCCAGATTGTTGGTGGTGCTCTTGTAATTTTCTTCTACCTTAAATTTAAGAGCCCCCCACCCTTGGACCCAAAAGGAAAACAGAACTCCCCTCTCATGAGCAAAGGTGATGAGAGCCTGGATTCAGGCCACTGCCCCAGGGAGCTGACGTGCTGGCTGCAGGGATCAGAAATCCAGACCCTCCGGGGTGCCTCATGGAACCCCTCAGGGCCAAACAGGTTTTGCAGAGAGGAGTGCGGGGCACCTGGGAGCTGTTTCCCAGTGCCCCGATGCTCAGCCCCGGGGTTCTCTCTGGCAGGCCAAGGCCCCCAACGCTGTGGTGCTGGTGGTAGGAACACACCTGGACTTAATCGAAACCAAATTCCGAGTGGAGAGAATCGCAACCCTGCGCGCCTACGTGCTGGCGTTGTGCCGCTCGCCCTCCGGGTCCAGGGCCACGGGCTTCCCGGACATCACCTTCAAACACTTACAGTGAGTGTCCTGCTTGCTCCTACCTTGTGCCTGAGGCTGCTGCTCCCTCTGGTGTCCATCTTTCCCGGGGACACTGGGATCCGCCTGCAGAGGGCTCCCCGAGCCGGGGGCTGGGCTCCTCGGGGGGGCCCCTTCCGGGCTCAGCCCCCAGAGCAGACTCGGCCCTGGGGAGGGCAAGGAGCCACTAGAGGAGTGGCAGGGCAGAGCCTGGGCACACCCTCTCCACGCTTCTTTCCTGGTCCCCTCCTCCCCCGCGGCCAGTGCTGAGTGTGCATGGCCCCCACGGGACCAGGAGATTTGAGCTCGTGCACCACGCATCACATTTGCTGATCCCTGACCAAGGACAGACCCCACGGGCAGTCTTGGTCCTTGCATTGGGGCTGAGCGGTCTGGGCCCATGCCAATGGAACTGGTGCCCTGGGCTTGTCACTTCTCTTACCTTCTGAGCTGAGACTCACGACAGCCCCGTGAGGTACAGGGACCGTTGTGCCCACTTCACAGATGATAAAACAAGCCCAGCGAGTGAAGTAAGCATTCTCTCAGAGGAATCAAGTGTGTGTTACTACAGCTGTGCCGGTGGCTCTCAGCTTCCCTCACTCTGGGTGCAGTGCTGCGGACCTGGGTGCAGGTGACAGCCTGGGGCCACTTCTGCCCCGCTCAGAATGCGGGATCTGGCAGATCCTGATGCAGAATTTCCGGAATTCTTCGTGTGTCCTTGAGAACACCTCTGAGTCCTGTGACAACAGGAGCACTGGCTCTGAGCCAGACACCTGGGTCCACCCCAAGTCTGCTCCTTTCCAGCTTGGAGGTCACCTTGCACCGTGTGCCTCACCTTCCTCCTCTGTAAAACGGGCGCACTCAGAACACATACCGCATTGCTCCCAGTGAGATCTGGATACATTTGTCCATGCCCACCTCTCATGAGTTCCCTTGACTTGCCAGCATTAGGGACAAAACCTGTGGAAACAGAGACACTACAGGGCTTGTCAGAGGGAAGACGCGTGATGAGTGATCACCTTCTGTGTTACACTCGCAGCGAGCTCTCCTGCAAGAGTCTGGAAGGCCAGGAAGGGCTACGGCAGCTGATCTTCCACGTCACATGCAACATGAAGGATGTGGGCAGCACCATAGGCTGCCAGAGACTCGCGGGGAGGCTGGTGGGTACCTGGCGCTTCCGACCAGAACCAGAGGGGCTGCTCCCTCCCATTCCGTTGGGAACCCAAACTTCTCTTCCTCTCTGCTGTCAAACAAGTATGCTGGGTCCTCAGGCGCGGTGGTCCCAAGGCAAGAACCGTTTTTGGGAGGCGGCGGGGGGGAGGGAGGCAAGGGGATGGGGCAGTGAGGGGAGAGGTTCACCTACCCGGGGGACACCTGGGTGGCTCAGTCGGTTAAGCGTCTGACTCTTGATGTCGGCTCAGGCCGTGATCTCATGGTTCGTGAGTTCAAGCCCCGCGGTGGGCTCTGCGCTGGCAGTGTGGAGCCTGCTTAGGATTCTTTCTCTCTCTCTCTCTCTCTCTCTCTCTCTCTCTCTCTCTCTCTCTCTCCCCCTCCCCTGCTTGTGCTCTCTCTCTCTCTCTTTGAAAATAAATAAACATTAAAAAAAAGAAGAAGTTCACCTGCTGAGCCTCAGGGGCTGGCAGGCAGGGCTGGGGACCTGGGGACCCAGCCACCCACCTGTCCACCCCCCCACCCAGATCCCCAGGAGCTACCTGAGCCTCCAGGAGGCAGTGCTGGCCGAGCAGCAGCGCCGAAGCCTGAGCGACGACGTGCAGTACCTGACGGACAGGCAGCTGGAGCAGCTGGTGGAGCAGACACCAGACAACGACATCAAAGACTATGAGGACCTGCAGTCCGGTGAGTGGAGGGCGGGGAGGGGGGCGCAGTGGCCCAGGTGGACTCCCACCGGCACAGGCATGTCTGCGAATGGCTGGCAAAGCACTTCAGGTGTTTCTGATTCGGGGGCCACAAAAAAAATTGTCAGGAGCAGGCAAGTGTGCCAAACTAGAACCCATGAGAGGCAGAGATCAACGGCCGGGGGCTCCCCAGCTGGCCGTGTTGGATCAGCACGTGGGCAAGACTTACGAGACAGGGCGGCCGACCCGGCTAAAGGGCCATGCGTGTTGGGAGCCTTGGTTGCTTTCCTAGGAAGAACGTGTGGCCTGGGCCCCTCGGGATGAGGCCACCCCAGAGTCCTTCGCCCCTTGTCTGACGCCGCTTCCTCCCGCCCGCTTCCCTGGGCAGCCATCAGCTTCCTCATAGAGACCGGCACCCTGCTGCACTTTCCGGACACCAGCCACGGCCTGAGGAACCTCTACTTCCTCGACCCCATTTGGCTGTCCGAATGTCTGCAGAGGATCTTCAACATCAAGGGCTCCCGCTCCGTGGCCAAGAACGGGGTGATCCGGGCCGAGGACCTCAGGATGCTGCTGGTGGGGACCGGCTTCACACAGCAGACAGAGGAGCAGTACTTCCAGTTCCTGGCCAAGTTCGAGATCGCCCTGCCGGTGGCCAACGACAGGTGAGCCCTCGGCTGCCCGCACTGCTCCCTGGAGGAAGGACTTGGGACCGGGGGCACTGGTGGCTGGATGTCCAGGGATGTCCAGGGAGATGTCCAGGGATGGGCCATGGTGAGGACCCGCCTGCCTGGGCTGGCTGCTCCTTCCTGTGCCGTGGGCTTCCCTTTTCAGGGGATTCGAAGAAAATGCATTTATTGACAAAGTGCAGGAAACCGTGCAAGAATGGCATTAAAAATATTCTGGGGGCTGGGGGAGGGAGTTCATGTTTTAGAGGGTTGACTGCTTAGGTATTTAGTGAATACATATGGGTTAAGTGACAAGGGTGCCCACGCTAATTACACAGCCTGGCTTCAAAAGGCAGAGAGGGCAGGGGCTGGGGGGCGAGTACTCATGGGTCCGAGCTAGTGATGATCCATCTAATCCAACTGGGTGCTCAGGGCCTCCTGGCCCTAATTTCCTCCTGGGTCTAATACCAGTGCCGTCCAGGAAGCAGTAGCCAGGACTCCAGATCCACAGACCAGACCACACAGACCAAATCCACCTACTATAGACCTTGTCACCACCCACCCCCAACCCCAGAGCTCTGGGGAGATGACCACTGGAGGCTCCCGCGAAGCTGGCCTGGACCCTGTGTGGCCAGCCCAGAGACTCTGCCTGCATAGACTGGGGCCTCTCAGGAGACAGACCTCAGTCGCTGTGCCTGAGGCACAACTCAGATTTCCACTCAACCTTATAACTACAGGAGAGGGCCTCAGTCCTTCTTGTCGCTCCAGCCCCCCGGGGGCCATGAGTGAGTCCTAAAAAGAGAAACTCCAGAGAGGAACTGAGAGTCCGCAAGATACCTCATACTGTGGCCCAGGGGGTGTCCTGGACTTTGGTCCATGCAACGTGAGGCAGCCTCTGAGTTGACAGCATTGCCAAAATCTGACGATTTTCTGGTTATTTTACCGACAGGACAGAGAAAGGTGGGAATTCCTGCACTCAGGAAAGGCAAGGCAGTTGTCCACACATGTGTGTCCGGGTGGACCATAAAATTATCCAGGTCACGGCCAAGTGTCCAAAGAGGCTTATAGCACAGCGGGTCAGACCACAGAGCCAGAATGCCTGAGTATGAACCCCAACTGCCCTTCTTGCCTCATCTGTAAAATGGGAATAATGCGATTACCAATGAGTATTATAGTTGTTGTGAGGATTAAATACAACAATGAACGTTGGGGTACTTGGGTGGCTCATTCGGTTAAGCATTTGACTCGATTTCAGCTCCGGTCATGATCTCATGGTTCATGAGATCAAGCCCCGAGTTCGGCTCTATGCTGACAGCACAGAACCTGCTTGGGATTCTCTGTCTCCCTTTCTCTCTCGCCCCTCCCCCACCTTCTCTCTCTCGCCCTCTCTCTCAAAATAAATAGACATTTAAATAATAATAATAATAATAATAATAATAAAATTAGGTAATACACGTAAAGTATTCAAGGTGTCTCTTGCACTTGAAGGCTCCAAAGACATCAGTACAACTTACTGTCACTCTTCCTTTGTGTTAAGTACTCAGAGCCAGTGGCATCTGGTTCCATAAAAAGTAACGAATATCTGAGCATTTTCCATTTTAGCACAGGTGTGATGGTTCCCCTGTGCCCTAGGCTGAGTTCCATCTCCTTGCACATAAGCCTTTATCTGGTCAATGATGCTACTGACCATCTCTGAGAGCTCCTGTCCCACCAAGGCAGTCATGGTGGTGTAGCATGAGTGAACCAGCTCCCGGGTACAGACCCAGTGCCCTGCCCAGGGTTTCATGGCTTTATGTTCAACAGGCACATGAACATAGCCCCCATCTTGCTGACGCTGTGGTTATCCCCTGGTTCAGGCTTCCCAGCTAGTAATTGCTCTCAAGTAGGTCAGCAGGTGTCCGTGGTCTTGCTCCACACACCTTAAGAAGAGCTTCCGTTGCCAGTCAGGATCTCTTTGTTTGCCATGCTGGCTTCTGAGTCATCCCTGCCTTTGGAAATATTGAGCCCCTGCTCTGTGTGTGCCGTGTTGCCTGCGGGGCTCCTGCGTCCAGAGCAAGCTCTCTGCACTCACTCTCACACCTACAAAGACGTGGCCAGCTGAGTGTGATGTGGGCGGAAGAAGCGGAATAAATCATGCAAGGCACTGACAAGGGCCTCCCACTTGGGGAAGAGACAGAACAGCTAGATAACAAGGACTTTTCAGAACATGAAGGAATAAATCAGGGTGTCCTGCTGGCCAAGGCCGGGGGTGGAGGGAAAGGTGATTGAGAAGGTCCTTTTACTTAAGATCTGAAGTGGCTAAAAAGAACCTAACACTTCATTGCCTGCCCCCTTTGGGCCTCACCTGCACAGCCCCTGTCTGTCCTCCACCAACTCTGTGGGATAAGTGTCCTTTCTCGTCCCACATCAGGGAGGTGGAATCTCAATATGGTTACACTGCATGCCAAAAACACAGAGCCAGGATTAAGTATTCTTTTACGTATTTTATAGGGTCTCTTCCAGAAAGTTCTAAAGACATTTTATTGGACCTAAACTGATGTATTTTAAAAGCATCAGGGGAGCTGAAGGCAAGGCCTTTGTTGAGAAAAGGGCACACCCAGGGGCCGCCCTGTGCCTGCCTCCACAGCTCCACACACACACAGAACATGCTGGTTTTCAGGCACGCTCTCAGTGGGACCTCCCCAGGCTTCAGCTGTTTCCCACTGACCACAGTCATGAACAGCTCACTGACTCGGTGACTCAGCACTTTTACGATGAGCAAGAGTGCTCTCATAAACCATCCCTCTGTGCAAAAACAGCCTCGTCCTGACTTTGAAGGCGATTGTGTTGTCTCAACTGTCCAAGAACAATAAATAGCTTCGAAGGCCAAAAATGTTACTCTGACCCCAATATCTGCATTGTCCTTGGAACCGTGCAGCTGTATTTGTTTTTCCTCCACCATCCAAAGTTCATTTTAAGTGATTTCCCCGATCACAACCCACTTTTACAGAGAGCGAACCGTGACTTGCTATGTCTGACGGGTTTATGACTACAGATGTTTTCATGTCTTCCCTCGGGATATTCTAGTCGCCGTCTTAGAGACCTTCCTTGATACGTGTGCTTGCTGTGCCCATCTTCATTTTCTCTTGGAGCATTTATTCTCAACACAGAAACTACTGTCTCTTTCTAAAAGTAAAATCCCAAAGGCCCCAGGGGGGAAGGGACTTGGGCAGCGTGCCCCGGCCAGATCGGGCCACGCTGTTCACCTGTCCCCTTTGTTGTGTTTCAGCTATCTTCTGCCACACCTCCTTCCGTCCAAACCCGGCCTGGACACTCACGGCATGCGACACCCCAAGGCCAATACCATTCAGAGAGTGTTTAAGATGAGCTTCGTTCCTGTTGGCTTCTGGCAAAGGTTTATAGCACGGATGCTGATCAGCCTGGCGGAGATGGACCTCCAGGTAGCTGCCGTTTCTGCATGGGGTTGGCGGGGGGTGGGGGGGGGGTGTGTGTGTGGAGAATGCGTGCGCAGCAGCCATAGCTGAGCCCTCGAGGGAAGGAGATGGCCCTTCATGGGAGGGGCTTGATCAAAACCCCTTTTCCTGCAGCAAAGCTACTGACTTGGGGCCAGGAGGCCAGTGTGGCACGGCTGCCTTCTCTTCTGTAGGCTGGCAGACCCATTTGAACCATTCTGCAAATACCAAATCAGCACCTCACTGGCTCAGAATACTCATTTTAGGAGCAGTGGTTGTAAATCAATCCATATCAAAATCCCCTGGAGGGGTCACCTGGGTGGCTCAGTCGGTTAAGCATTTGACTCTTGAATTCAGTTCAGGTCATGATTTCATGGACCCCATGTCAGCTCCACGATGGGCTTGGAGACTGCCCGGGATTCTCTCTCCTCCTTTCTCTCTGTTCCTCCCCTGCTTGTGTGAGCATGTGTATGCACTCTCTCACTCTCTCCCTCTCAAAAAAAGAAAACAAAATCCCCTAGCTTGTTAGGACATAGATGGCTGGTCCCCCTCAGAGGTTTTGATCAGGTGGGTATGGACTGGGACCCATCATTTTGCATACCTAACCCTTGTCCCCAGTGATGCCACTGGGTGGTTTGGGGACCACACTTGGAGAACCATGGCTTTAGAACCATGTTTTTGCCCACTCAGGCTGTGCGCTGGAAGCCAACTTGAACCTGGGGAGCTTCTAACAGACATGGACAGAGCCCAGACAGCTTAACTTAGAATCTCTCAGGGCAGCACCCAGGCATTGGTAGTTTTTAAAGCTTGGCAGGTTATTTCACCATCCAGTCAAGCTTGAGAACCAGGAGTGTAGAGCTTTAACTTGGTCTGGAAGCAACAAAGACCTAACCCAAGAAGTTACTTTCTGTGGGTTCACCTGGGGTGGTTGAAAGGCGTCCTGGCTGTCTGTCAACGTGAATTTCATGCAAAACAGTAACATGAAAGTAGCATTTGTATGGAGCCGTGTTTCTCAGAGTGGGATTCCTGGACCAGCAGAGGCAGCCTTACCTGGGAGCTTGTTAGAAATGCAAATTCTTGGGCCCACCCTGGACCCACTACATCAGAACCCCCAGGATGGAGGCCAGCACTCTGTTTTTCACAAGCCTTCCAGGGGATTCTGGCCCACTCTACAATTTGAGCACCCCGGCATAAACTTGGACTATTGAATAATTGGCATTAAATTCAGTATGGATTTATTTTTTACCACATTGTAATTAAAAGGCTCTTACAGAATTAGCAACTCCTTGACTAATTAAAAATATTCTTTGATCTCCCCATTTTACTGAAATGTTAAAAAATAAATACAAGAGCCTGAAAATCATAACTGCTGTGGCCCATGTTATGGGGAGTTTGGTGGGGGAGAGGGGGGGGGCTTGTTTGCAAGGCCTGGAGGGCGCACTGGTGGGGAGAGTGCGTGCAGGAGCTGGCTCATCTACAGTCCTGAATCGGTCACGCTGCCCTCCCTTTGAACTCATTGTCCTGCCACATTCTAAGTGGGAGGTCACAACACAGCGTCCTCGTCATCGTCATCGTGTGAGGCCTGAGCTCCCAAGTGGGCTCAGTGTTGGGGGTGGGGGGCAGGCGCCCTTCCAGGCAGCATCCCTCACTCAAAATGAGGGGGAAAGTCCCATTGAAATTCAGATGAGAGGGATTTCAGTCTCAGGAGCAATCAAGGCGTACAAATTCAAGCGAGGATGAAATGCTGGCCACTTTTCACCTCTCAAATCAGCAAAGAGTAAAGCCATAGTAGCCCCCAGAATCATGACGCGGTTCATACCCTGTGGTCAGAGTGTATATGTTCTAATCGTTTCGAAAGCGATTGCTCAGTACACATCCAGGGCTAAGAGTATTCCAACCCTCTGATGCAATAATCCCACTGCTAACACTGTGAACTAAGGAAATCAGAGAAAGTTTTGTGACTTTTCACATTCTACTGGCTCACAGTCTGCATTATTAAATAAGGCTTTCTTTTTTTAAGTTTATTTATTTATTTTGAGAGAGGCAGAGACAGTGTGAGCAGAGGAGGGACAGCATGAGTGAGACAGAAAATCCCAAGCAGGCTCTGCGCTGGTAAGTGCAGACTTGGGGCTCGAACTCACGAACAAACCATGAGATTATGACCTGAGCGGAAATCAAGTTGGCTGCTTAACCAACTGAGCCATCCAGGTGCCCTGGGAAGTTACTACACTTAGTAAAATATTGAGCTTTAGGAAAATGAATTTTATATGAGTTATTAATGGCATAGGGAAAGTGAGGTTTTTAAAAGCATACAAATTTAGAAAATTAGAAGTACAAATTTAGAAAATATGGCCTCAGCTATTTTCTAAACATACATGTAAACAGAAAAAAAAATCCTCGATTAATATACACCAAAATATACCAAAATAGTGTTGTTTTGTGTTCTTTTGCACATTTGTCTGTATTTTCTACATTTTCTAACATAAATTGTTGCTCGTAAAGTCAGGGAGGGAAAAGATTTAAACAGAAGAAGCCTATTATTATCAATCCTTTGGGGAAAATGTGCTCCTAGAGTATCCTGGAGACCCGTTCAGATAATGCAGTGTTTAATTTGGCAGCAGGATGTGTGGTGCGGGAGGAGGGGGTGGGAAAGACGGGGGTCATTTATCACGATGGGGCCACACCGGTCTCTCCAGAGCTCTGTTCAGGGCCAGCGAGGAGGCCGGAATACTTAAGCAGCATCTTTTCTCTGTCTTTCAGCTTTTTGAAAACAAGAAGAATACTAAAAGCAGACACAGGAAAGTCACCATTTATAGTTTTACAGGAAACCAGAGAAATCGCTGCAGTACGTTCAGAGTGAAAAGAAATCAGACCATCTATTGGCAGGAAGGGCTCCTGGTCACTTTTGATGGGGGCTACCTCAGGTAGGAATACTTGAGAACCCACGTGACTGGGTCAACATGGTGCAGTGGAAATAGCCCTGTGGCGGCCTCTTCTGGGAGACTGTCCACTGGTGTCCAGAGTTCTGTTCCCGAGAGCAGCTCATCATGGCAGTTTGCTAGAAATACGAGACTCTCCCCTGAAAATATCCAGGGGCTCCCTGTCTCCTCACCTCCTTCCTCTCCCTGTGAGAGAGGGTATGGTGACCACAGCCCAGGACTTGAGGGAAGTGGGCGGGCACTGAGCTCCAGCACCCCCCACCCCCGTGGTCACTTAGGTGACACCTGCAAGAGCCTTGCAACCATCTAGCCCTATCCCCTTGTCCTAAGTGACGATGGCCCAGGTGACCCCGCTGGTTCCCCAGCCCAGATCCTACGTGCAACATAACGAGTTACCTCATTTAGCTCCCTTTTCCTGTCTACCTTTTTGAGAGACAGAAAGACATAAAGTCAACTCAAGAGCTTTAATAAATGACTTTTAATCAGTTTTAATAAACACACACAATTATTTCATATTTACAATGAGTTTTTCAAAATATTCTTCAGTTGCATGAGAAGAGAAGAGTAATGTATCTTCTTTTGAGGGCCTGACTTGAGCCCCTCTCTTTGCCTAGGGTTTTCATATAGATAGATGTTCCCACTTAAAGCTCACAGCTGCCACCTGGCAGATGAGAATCTTGTGGTTCAGAGAAGGGGAGAACCTTCCCCAAGGCCACACCTGGAGATCTGATTCTAGCTTGAGCATCCCCTACTGCCAAGTCCTCATTACGTCCACCTCATGGCATTGGGAAGTCGTGGGGGCACAAGGCAGGGTCAGGCACACAAGGGGATCCCCTTGACAGTCCTGCCTGGGCACAGGGTACTGGGGTGGGATGGTAGGGTCCCTGGGGTTTAGGTCTTGCCCTGGAGACAAGGAGATCATCCCAGGGCCCTCTACGGGCAGATCACAGTGGACTCTTTCTGGGTTGCAGTGTGGAATCCTCGGACGTGAACTGGAAAAAGAAAAAAAGTGGAGGAATAAAAATCATTTGCCAGTCAGAAATGAGGGACTTCTCTGCAATGGCTTTTATCACAGACCATGTCAATTCCTTGATCGATCAGTGGTTTCCTGGTAAGAGAATGTTCTGGAACCAAGTCTTTGCTCATGTTAATATTTCTTTATGAATCAGGGTGGGGCACATTATTTAGGGAGCAGAAGTCTCACTGGGATTCAGCCCAAGGCACCCAGAGAGGTCCTAATGGCCCTTTGGCAGAATCCTGATCCCAGGGGAGTATGGCTGTGTCATGGGGGTGGGTGCTATGGGGAAGACGTGGGCCTGGGCCCCACAGGGTGTGTGCAGGACTTGGCCCCCTGTCTTCCCACAGTGTGTGGGAAGGAAGACTACCCTGGGTACCACGCGGGGTCCAGGAAGACCTTGCGTGTGAACTTCACGTGGGTCTTTTCTGCACATTGAGGCTAGTGCTGAAATCTGGGGGCACCGCATGGATGCAGATTTAACCCTTACACAGGGGTGGGGAGGCAAGAGAGCCACACCTGTCAAGGACCCCCATTTTTCTTTCCTGCCTGCCCCCATCCTCAAATCCCAGAGGTGACCAACCACCCACATGGCCCTTTGATCAGTTTCTCCATTGACAATCCACCCAAAGAAAACACTTTTTGAAGTGAAGCTTTTGAGGCCCTCTGTTTGTTTTGCTACCAGAGTGGAGACAAACCCGCAGGGTGTCCTGCAGAGAGGAGGCTGTCTGGGGCCAAGCAGGCAGCCTCTTCCCCATGAGCCCTCAACCCCTGAAGGCTGGCAGCTGAGAGGGCAGTGCTGGGTTTGGACACCAAGACCTGCTTGGCCAGCCTTCTAACCTCCCCAAGCTGGCTTCTCACTTGAAGCCATCCCTGCATCCCCGGGCAGGAGGTCATCGGAGGACACGGCAGGATGTATGCTTTGGACACCAGGGCCTGGGATCCTTCCAGGGTTGATGGAAAAGCTGACCTACAAGGCAAAAATCTTAGAAAGGAGCCTAAGAGAAGGCAGTTTGGGTGTGCTTGGCCATCCAAGGGAGCCTCCCTGGGCTTTTATGACTCCCCGCCAACCAGAGAGCCCTACAGCAGGTGCTTCTGCAGATGTGAGGGGGGCGAGGCAGGGGGTGCATTAGATAATCACCTGAGACAGGAGGGGCTGGGCCAAGCGCCTGAGACAGGGCTGCCCAGGAGAGAGCACCACCTGCCAGCTAGCAGGATATATTATACACAGGGCTGCAGATAGCAAATGTGCCCAGAAGCTTCTAAGAGTCCCCCTCCTACCCTGCACAAGACAGGCCATCAGCTCACCCTGAGGGTTCCTCTACAGGGGGGCCATGGAGCCTGTTTCTTTGCACCTCCTTTCAGAGGCGGGCAGCAAAGCTGTGTGTCTCCTGCCCAGGGGAACGCAGGTAAAATGACTAGGTTCTATTTTAATTTGTACTCATTTCTCCCCCCTGCATTGCTCTTCTAGGAAGGATCAGAGTAATTGCAAGCCTTATGTTTCTAATTTCAAGAATGGCTCCTTATTGGTTGTGGTTCGGTTGTTGGAGCGTGACATAGCTCCGACCCAGCCCGCAGCATCCTGTCAGGGCCCGGCTGTGCAGGAGGGATCCCCAACCTCTCAGCCCTGCCTCAGCCAGCCGGCTCAGGGTCTAGACCACCCACTGTTTGTCCAGTGCATCCCTGACCTTTCCCTGTGCCCGTCTTTCCTGGTGAAGGATCTCGCTGTCCAAAAAAGAACCCAAGTCATGGTACAGCCACTCCCTGGGGTCCAAGCAGGGGCACACAGACCCCCTCCCGTGAAAAGCCCACCCAGCCCAAAGTTGCAGGGTGCTACCTGCAGCCACCTTCATGTGAACTGTGTCCTTCTCTGTCCCCATTTAGCCCTGACAGCCACAGAAAGCGACGGGACCCCACTCATGGAGCAGTACGTCCCCTGCCCAGTCTGCGAGACCTCCTGGGCCCAGCACACCGACCCGAGTGAGAAATCAGAGGGTGTACAGTACTTCGACATGGAAGACTGCGTGCTGACAGCCATTGAGCAGGACTTCATCTCCTGCCCCAGACACCCTGACCTCCCCGTGCCTCTCCAGGAGCTGGTTCCTGAGCTGTTCATGACTGACTTCCCGGCCAGGTAGACCACAGCACCACACTGCATGGCTGGCCCCCACCTTGGGACTGCCCTAGCCATGCTTCCCACACAATCTCCTGTGACCTTTAGTCCCTGTCCTAGGCTGCCCGAAGGGAACCAGGCTGTCAGCTTGCCATTTTTGAGGCCACAACAGGCTCAGCTGAGCCGATCACCTGGAGGGGCACGCCATTCTGGGTCCCCACACTGTGTTTCCATCACATCACCTGAGCTCCTTTGCACTAAGTTTGCTGTTCCCTCTGATTCCTCCTTTTCCTGCCGGCTCAAGGAATGGGAGGCAAATTCTCCTTGGTGGCGTTCAGGAAGGGGGCGCTCCAGACCTACAGCCGCATTTGCCTTTCCTGGCAAACGAGAGCATTTGGATCCCTGAATCTGTTCTCCTTTTTTTGTTGTTAATTTTTTTTAATGTTTATCTATTTTTGAGAGACAGAGCACAAGTGGGGGAGGGGCAGAGAGAGAGGGAGACACAGAGAATCAGAAGCAGGCTCCAGCCTCTGAGCTGTCAGCACAGAGCCCAATGTGGGACTCAAACTCAGGAACAGCGAGATCATGACCTAGGCCAGTGTTGGACACTTAACCACCTACTGAGCCACCTAGGTGCCCCAATCTGTTCTTTTTTTTTTTTTTAAGTTTATTTATTTATTTTGGGAAGAGAGCACAAGTCGGGGAAGAGCAGAGAGAGAGGGAGAGAGAGAGAATCCCAAGCAGACTCCACACTGTCAGCACAGAGCCCAATGCGGGGCTTGAACTCACAAACTGTGAGATCATGACCGAGCTGAAGTCAGACACTTAACTGACTGAGCTACCCAGGCGGCCTCTCTAAATCTGTTTTTAAAGTTGAGTCTACTCTATAACCCAAGATAATGGCTGGGCAAAGAATGCTGGAGAAATAGAGAATGTTTTGAGGTCCCATCCAACAGGAAACAGTCACAAAATCCAAGTGCTTGGTAAAAGAAGGAATCTTCTGTAGTCATGGAAACCAAAAGGTATGACTTCATCTCCCTGGAGACAGTTTGACATTGGCCATTACCAACTATTTTGGAGTTATGGAGTCCTATTGTTGTCTTATTCAAAGGATTGCTAGATCTGGCTTCTTTAAAGAAAAGTAAACTTTATGGGGTTATTTTCATTTTTCCAGATTGCCCCCTCTCCCAAAGAATAGACACAGAGCACTCGGAGATACTGCAGAATTGGGGTTCCAAAGCCTGCTTCTGGATGAGTCTATCAGATTAAGAAATTGCTTCCTGCATTGGTTGATGTCCCCCTCCCCACAGCCCTTTTCAATATCCCCAGTTACCTCACTGGTAGAAAGAGCAATAAAATGCTATTCTTCTGCCAAATGAGCCCTCTTTATTGCTAGAATTCTAATGTGAGGCTTATCACTTCTCAAAGACCACATGCAGAGTTTTGTATATGTGTGAATCAGATTTCTTGGGGGGGGGGTGCCCAGTTAGGCAGCCCCAAATGTTAGGATTTTCATGTATTTGCTGAACCTTGTCAGGTTTTATGCCCCAACTGCATCCAGGCTGTGGCATCTACTGTATGAAATCTGGAAAGCCAGTTTGGATGTCCCCATTGGTGTGGATCTAATTACAAGCTATGGCGTGGTTCTTAAATGATGGTACTTGGCTGGGACTTGAAAAGCCCAACAATGTGAACAGGATTCCCAACCTGGCAGAGGCTTCTGGAAACTTGGGCAGTGGCCCCAACTGCGGCCCTGAAGCATCACACTCCCCATGCTGCGAGTTTGGGCAGGTGGGGGTTGGGAGAGTGACTACGTGGCATCCAGGGAGCCCCGTCCTGTGGCCCTGAGTTCACAGGAGTCCTAACTGGATGCCCTGAGGGATCCCCGATGGTCCTGCTGCTTCTCATGCCCATCCTGGGAGGCTCCCATGTGCCCACGCTGCCCAAGCAGGTGGTTTTGGGGTGGGCACTTGGAGAGCAGCCCAGCTCGTCTTCCGCTGCACCACTGAGGTCCACCGTGGGTGCAGCTGCACCCGCCTGGAGTGCAGTGCGTGCGGTTGAGCCGTGCAAAGTCTGAGCAGCTGCAGAATCTGTTCCTGGAAGGCGTGGGAAACAACAGCCTGGCAGGGTTGGCCTGTGGGGCCAGAAGGGCTTCAGTGGGTGCACCTGGTGTAGGCAGCTGACCAGGAACCCAGACAGACCTCAGCAGAGCAGGGGGAGGCCCTGAAATGGGAAGGCATCTCCCCCTCCTTCCCTGCCTCCCATCATCCCTCTCCATCTCCCTCCCTTCCAGGAATGACGTGCAGTCTTTCCAAAGCCCCACAGAAATCTTCCCTTTACCCAGATTAGAACACACAGACCAGTGAGGTCTAAACTGCCTGCCCTTGGGTGAAATCCTAGTCATCCATTGTGCAGACACTGCTCAAGACAGTGAGAAGCCCTCTGTGGCTGCCTGGGGCATCTGGGTGGCTCAGTCCGTTGAGCATCTGACTTGATTTCAGTCATGATCTCACAGTTCATGAGTTCAAGCCCCGTGTCGGGCTCTGCACTGACAGCACAAAGCCTGCTTGGAATTATCTCTCTCTCTCTCTCTCTCTCTCTCTCTCTCTCTCTCTCTCTCTCTCCCCCCCACCCCATCTCAACTGCTTCATAAAAAGAAATAGGGAAACAACTAACCTAGCAGTAGATAAATGCAGTCTGATGGATACCAGTTCTCAAAACACAGAACCTTTTGGAGGAAAACATCCAGAAGAATTGTTTTTCTATGTAGGCCACTTTCCAAGGTGTCCCCCAGTGCCAGCCACCATCCACACACAGGAGGCAGTTTCTATTATGAGCCCACTTTACAGAAAAGGTTTGAGGAGGCTGTATGACCTGCCCACGGCCAAGGTTTATCCCAGATCTGTCTGACCCCACCGGCGGCTTTGAACCATGACTCCCTGCAGTAGGAAGAGATGACCATGGGTGTCCTCACACCCACCCATCCTGGGACCTCCCCCCCAACCCCAGCGGGACCCTCTGGAGGGGTGGGTAAGGGAACGGTTAAGGAGGTCTGATCTGCCCCACATGCTGTGTTGCCGGCAGGCTCTTCCTGGAGAACAGCAAGTTGGAGCACAGCGAGGATGAGAGCAGTGTCCTGGGTCAAGGTGGGAGTGGCACCATCATCTACCGGGCCCGGTACCAAGGCCAGCCCGTGGCAGTGAAGCGATTCCAGATCAAGAAATTCAAGAACTTTGCCAACGCCCCAGCAGGTGAACAGGGAGGGCCCTATGTCCTTTCTTTTCAGACATGTGCTCCCATGGTCCAAACTCCCTGCCACCTTATGGAGACCTAGGGAGGAGGGTCAGTGAGGCCAAAGGAGGCCCCTGGGTGGCCAACCTGCTTTATTCCTGGCAGGATGTGGGACAGGCTGAAAGGTCAGGCTGAGCAAGACCCTGAAGTTGTTTTGGAAGATTGCTTTCTTGTCTAGATGCAAGCCCCCAAGAGCCTGGGCCATCCTTAAAATTTCCATCTGCTTGCTCCACGGCCAGCACAGGCCTGGCATATGGTGGGCACACACTTAGACCTCAGGTGGACCCCTTACCTTACAGGGCCTCTCTCAGCCATCCGCACTTAAGGAAGGGAAGTGATACTCTGGCTGAATGGATGGGGCAGCCAGCATGGGGTGGCTTCTACCCCACCCACACAAAGGAGGGGATACCGTCTTGCCTTGGCACATCAGCATGGGGTGGCTTCAACCCCACCCACACGAAGGAGGGGATACCGTCTTGCCTTGGCACATCAGCTCAGAGATGCTCTCTACCTAGAGCAACCCATCACCTCTTAACACCCAGCCAACCCCGGGTGCTGGGCAGCCGCCTCGCTTCCAGCCAGCTGAGTTTCACATTTTCACTGCCCCTGGCTTAGCACATTCATCTTTATGACCACTAAGGTAATTTACACTCTTGGTAGAAAAAGCAGAATCCTAGAACAATCAGATCAGAAAGGAAGAGACAAGTTGTTGCTATGGGAAGAGAATGACTTCCTGCACAGAAAATCTAAGCAAATCCACTGGCAGAAATGAGAGCCAGGAAGAGTTCCACAAAGTTGCCAGACGTGAGCTCAACCTCAGAATTCAGCAGCGTTCCCACGCACGGCAATGACCCATTGCTAGAAAATGTCCCCGTGGCAGCGATGAAACCACAAAGTATTGAGAGATAATTAGTATATACCATTCAATTTAGTTCCCATTTAAATCCTAGCAAGGGGTGTGTGTGTGTGTGTGTGTGTGTGTGTGTGCACGCACACGTGTGGGCTGGGGGGGGGCATCTCACTGATTCTAAAATATGCGTATGAAATGACAAAATCCCAAGGACAGCTGACAGCTGAGACAATCCTACAGTAGGAGACAAAGGAAAGCGGCCTGCCCAGCAGATGTCATGACTTAGAACCCTACAGACACGAAGGCAGTGTTCTCCAGGGCTCGGCCAGGCCCGCCAAGGGAGCAGACACAGCCTTGCGTGTGCGTGGGAAGCTTAGCAGAGGTCACATCGTGAGTCAGAGGGGAAAGGCTGACAGTTCCCTAACTGAGGCAGAGACTTGGGTCAGACTTCACAGCGTAGTCAAAAATAAATTCATAATGGGTTAAAGACCTCATGTAAAAAACAGAACCTTTGTCCTTGAAAAATAAATTTGGCCAGCCTGCACACAAATCTGACACAACTGATGCATTTTAACTGCCAAGGGTTTTTTCATGCTGTTTAAACCTCCATATCCAAACATCCCTGATTTTCAATTCTGAACCTAGGGGAGGAACAGAGAGGGATACAAGAGGACAAGAAAGGCCTGGTGGACCCTGTTCGATGACCTCAGAGCCAGCCACAGACCAGTGGGCAGCACCCTGACCCTCCACTTGACGGGAGAGACCCCTCAGCGGGTGGGGTCGTGGGGGGGACTTTAGC
Source organism: Acinonyx jubatus (assembly GCF_027475565.1). Taxonomy (NCBI): domain Eukaryota; kingdom Metazoa; phylum Chordata; class Mammalia; order Carnivora; family Felidae; genus Acinonyx; species Acinonyx jubatus. The sequence continues at coordinate 19,007,303 of NC_069386.1, forward strand.
AGCCACAGATTCGACAGGTTGCAGCACAGACTGGAGATCGCCCACCACTGCCCACAGACCTTGCTCCTCTGGCCTGAGATGACGTGTCACAGGCCTGTGACGGCCCCAGTTTTCTCTCTGACTGAGGAGAGAGTGCTGGTTCTTTCTGCCCTTGGCAGTCCTGGCTGCTGGCAGGGAGCCAGGTGAGCAGTGACGACCCAGTGCTCAGCCCCCTTCTGGTCATGCTGGTCGAACCAGGCTCTGGGTGGCATTCAGGGATGCAGAACTGGAGTAAGCCACAGCTATGGCCCTCAAGTAGCCAGCAGTGGGGTGTGGTGAGGGCTACGAGAGTGGCACCTGTGTGACAAGGGCAGGGACGTGCGCGGTTCTCCATCGAGGGGGCAGGAACTGCCCACTGTGTCGGGCCGGGTGTAGCACCTGAGGAGGAGAAGTTTGATACCAGCCTGGAATGCCTCAGGAATGCCAGTGTGTGGGGCCAAATTCTGGGTGACAGTGTTGCAATCCCTGATGTGTTAAGTGCCTTAGAATATATATCTTGCCCTCCAGCCTCTCGAGTCCCCATGAGGCAGCTCTGAGTGTGGCTGTCCCTCCACCCCGAGTGGCCCTAGAGGGGCTCCCAGCAAGGCAGCAGGTGCTCTGTGTCCCTCACCCCCCTGGGCTGCACTGATGGCTGTGCCCTCCCCCGCAGACACCATGCTGAGGCACCTGCGGGCCACGGACGCCATGAAGAACTTCTCAGAGTTCCGGCAAGAGGCCAGCATGCTACACGCCCTGCAGCACCCCTGCATTGTGTCCCTCATCGGCATCAGCATCCACCCGCTCTGCTTCGCCCTGGAGCTCGCCCCACTGGGTAGCCTCAACACCGTGCTGTCAGAGAATGCCAGAGGTACTAGCCACACCCAGAACAGTCCGGAAAGGGATTGCCTGGGGCCCCGCCTGGCCAGATATAGCCCCTCAGGGACCAGAGAGCCCTTGCTGGGCAGCACGGGCCCCAGGGAAGCTGTACCCTGGAGGTTCCCTCCTCCTGCTGGGCCTGGCTGCCTGGGGCAGAGCACGCCTGCCCCACAGCTCATGTGGACAACTCCCCTCGGGCAAAGACCTGCCCTTCCCCAGGTCTACGCCCTGTATGGTGCTGTTGGCAAGGCTAGAGAAGCTTAGGGTTTGGAGTCAGATGCAACCATGCACGTTCCCAGACCTGGTTCTCAGCCATAATCCAGTGAATTAGTGCTTAGTTTGCTGGCCTATAAAAGGGGGATAATAATAGCCCCACTGAGGGGGGCAGTTGAGGGCTTCAAGTGAGGCAGGCCAGGGAGGGCCCAGGCTGCAGCCTGGCCCCCAGAAGCCCACCAGCCACGTGTCCATCACCATTAAAACCCTGAGACCCTGGGGTGAGGTTTATCTTAGTTTTTTTTTTTAATTTTTTAATGTTTATGCGTTTTTGAAAGACAGAGAGAGACAGAGCACAAGCAGGGGTGGGACGGAGAGAGAGGGGGACACAGAATCCGAAACAGGCTCCAGGCTCTGAGCTATCAGCACAGAGCCCAACGCGGGGCTCAAACTCAGAAACCGCGAGATCATGACCTGAGCCAAAGTCGGATGCTCAACCAACTCAGCCACCCAGGCACCCCAAGTTTTTAAGGAAATTTTAAAATAATTTTCCTTGGGAAATGAATTGGTAACTAAATTCCAAAGAGCTGACAGAAGGAGAGAGGTAGTTGTCTCTCGATTCAGGAAGAAGAAATGCAATTAAACTCAAATCGTTTCTCCCTCGATGGAAGAGAACTTTTTAAATTATTTTATTTATTTTCTAATGTTTACTTTATTTTTTTTTATTTTTTAAATTTTTTTTAAGTTTATTTATTATTCTTGAGAGATAGAGACACAGCATGAGCAGGGGAGGGGCAGAGAGGAGGAGACACAGAATCTGAAGCAAGCTCCAGGCTCTGAGCTGTCTGCACAGAGCTGGACGCAGGGCTAGAACTCACGAACTGTGAGATCATGACCTGAGCCAAAACTGGACGCTTAACCGACTGAGCCACCCAGGCGCCCCATAATGTTTATTTTTGAGAGAGCGCAAGTGGGGGAGGGGCAGAGAGAGGGAGACAGAGGATCCATAGTGGGCTCTGTGCTGACAACAGCGAGCCCGATGTGGGGCTCAAGCTCACGAACTGTGAGATCATCTCCTAAGCTGAAGTCAGACTCTCAACCAGCTGAGCCACCCAGGTGCCCCGATAGCTTTTTTACTTTTATTTTTTAATGTTTATTTATTTTTGAGAGAGAGACAGAACACGAGCAGGGGAGGAACAGAGAGAGAGGGAGACAGAATCCGAAGCAGGCTCCAGGCTCTGAGCACTCAGCACAGAGCCCCAATGCAGGGCTTGAACTCACGAACTGCGAGATCAGTTCCAGGTGCCCTGAGCGCTTTTTTAAAATGAAGCTCTTACTCCTGCAACCCACCCCTTGACAATATAGTAAACTTAGCCTACAGTGAACTCTAGGAATTTTGAATCCTTGCTGTTTTAGTAAAAACACCGATTCCAGGCATGAGATACCGGGAATCAAGCAATGTCTGTTCTAAATACTACTGCACTTCAGAAAGTCATTCTCTGTCTCCTCCTATATCCAGCACGGATAATGATGAGAAGTATCTGTAGAATATAAAGTATCTGGGAAGAGAAAAGGTTAGAAAAGACAGTTGTAATGATGGTTTGCTTTTTTTTTCTTTGCAAAGATTCTTCCTTTATGCCCCTGGGACACATGCTCACCCAAAAAATAGCCTACCAGATTGCCTCTGGCCTGGCCTACCTGCACAAGAAAAACATCATCTTCTGTGACCTGAAGTCGGACAACATTCTGGTCTGGTCTCTGGACGTCAAGGAGCACATCAACATCAAGCTGTCAGACTACGGGATCTCACGGCAGTCATTTCATGAGGGTGCCCTCGGCGTGGAGGGCACACCCGGCTACCAGGCCCCAGAGATCCGTCCTCGCATTGTGTATGACGAGAAGGTACCCACCCTGGCCCACTGCTACCCAGCCCAGCCCAGCCCCACAGCCAAGCCCAGGCCCTGGTGAGGCCAGGAACCTGCAGCCTCTGAGCTCTGTGTTTCCCCAGGCACACATCTGTCCCTCTCCTGTGCTCAACCAGGAGGGTATGGCTTGAGCCAGAAATGCACAGGGGCCTGTGTCCACCTAGCAATGTCAAAGTTGACCTCTCCTTAGATTCAGGAATGGTGCTATAGCCTCTGAATTCTCTAACCTTGATTCAGAGACATAATGAAGGTGGTACACAGTGGACAGTGAGCCCAAGACAGAAATAGGTCTGGATTTGGGTCCCAACTCTACCATTTAGATGGGTAAACTGGAGAGAGTGGACCAGCTTCATGGGGACTCATGAGGGGCAGACAGAGTAAGGATGGCAAAGCCTCCCGGCCCATAGGTGCTGTCCACAAGGCATTGTCCGAACTGAATGGCAGAGATGGCCAAGACAGCATCCTCCAAAGCCAGAAGAGAGTGAATTCTAGCAAGACAGGGCTGGACTCCCGACAGGACAGGCCTGGCCCGCCTCGGCCAACATGATGGCTAAATGTTTGCCTTCTTCCCTGAAATAGATACAAGCACACAGGCAACTAAAAACCATGTTACAGCTGGTGCCATCCCTGCTTCACTAATCGCCTGGCACTGAAACTCCCCTGGTCTATAATTTTTCATTATTTGGTGATTTACAGATGAGTCATTGGCTAATTGTTTCAGGAACGGCCTAAATGGCAATGCTGGACATTACATTCCCATGTTATCTTAGAACTGGACGTTTGTACCACCTTCAAATAAAACCGGAAGAAGAATGACCTTAGCATGTGTAGGTTAACTCATCGCCTATGGTTATTAACCGAAATAGAAAAGGCAAATCAGGGTGGTAAAAATAAGAGCTTCTTAAGTAGCAGGTGACACAGGCAAGGCACCTTGAAACTAAGATTATAACAGGGACCTTCACGTTGAAAATTCTCAAGTCTATCTCAGCCGTTCTCCCACTAAAACGTTATTTCTTGGCCTTCATGGAGGCCTATACTAACTTCTCCTTACTGGGCCTTTTGATAACATTAAAATTAGAGGAGTCAACATGTTATGATTCAGGAGACATCCCCCCTTTATGATTTGCAGACACTGCTCTTCTAGTGCCAAGCACATTAAGCTGAGAGTCTGTGTTCTCCTGCCTTGTCTTGATTCTCAAACATAAAGGAACATGACATCCTTGCAGCCCTTAACCAGTGGCTGGCAGTTAGCAAGTTCTCAGTGTGTGTTTATTGGATGGATGGGTGGGTGGGTGGGGGAATGGATGGATGGATGATGGATAGATGGAAGGAAGGAAGGAAGGAAGGAAGGAAGGAAGGAAGGAAGGAAGGATTCAAAGATGGGTGGCGAAAGGGACAGAATGATGCATGGTCAGATGGTTGGCCAGATGTTTCGACAGGTAGGAAGTGATGGATACATTCATTGGTGGATGATTGATGATTGTATCCCTTTGGACAGGATCCCTTGTCTAATTGTGTCCTCCTGCTCCCTCCATCTCAGGGCCAGCTTCTGAAAGGTGCTGGGCCCAGGCAGGGGACCTGACTTGGCTTGCCTCTTTGCCCAGGTAGACATGTTCTCCTATGGAATGGTGCTCTACGAGTTGCTGTCGGGGCAGCGGCCAGCGCTGGGCCACCACCAGCTTCAGATCGCCAAGAAGCTGTCCAAGGGCATCCGTCCTGTTCTGGGGCAGCCCGAGGAGGTGCAGTTCCATCGCCTGCAGGCACTCATGATGGAGTGCTGGGACACAAAGCCCGAGAAGGTACCGGAGGCCCAGGGCCTGGGGGACCAGACACCTCCTGCCACAGTGGTGGAGGGTCTGCGTCTCCAGAATGCACGTGTACGGCTAACTGCCCATCCTTCACTAAAGGTCTAGAACAAATGAGGCAACCCTCCTCTGCTCATCCCGTCTAGAAAGAGATGTTTACTGTCCTAATACATCTAGCTCATCTCTTTGTGTGTGTGTCACTCTCAGGAAAAATGAGCTTTTCTTCCTCCCTACTTTTATGTCACACCATCATGCAAGCAAAACATACCAGCCCCTTTATAGCAGTATAGTCCCCATGCCAGAGCAGAGAGAATGTACGTATCTCTTTTTAAAGAAATGGGGAGCAAGTTTGCTTGTGAGAGCAGGAGTCATATTATCACTTTTTTTAAATGTCTATTTTTGAGAGAGAGAGAGTGCAAGCAGGGGAGGCATAGAGAAAGAGAGGGACAGATGATCTGAAGTGAGCTTCATGCTAACAGGAGAGAACCCAATGCGAGGCTCAAACCCACAAGCTGCAAGATCATGACCTGAGCTGAAGTTGGATGCTTAAGCAATTGAACCACTCAGGCGCCCCATCATATTGTCATTTTAAAACTTAGCTGTTTGGGGAAGAGGCCAGTGGTTTCAAGGTTAAAATGCATTCATCAAACTAGATGGTACTAATTCAGTGTATTGGGAGTAAAAGAAGCTTCTGAGAAAAATCCTTTACAAGATTGTATGTCTATAGGCATGGAGGTTGAAATCTTACAGTTTAAGCCAACCAGAGGACCAAAGTTCAAGTTGCCATTGACAGTGATGACCCAGACACTCTGGCATCTGAAGTTGTTTCAGCCTCTTGTTTTGAGCAGTTTCTAGACCTTCCTCCCTTGTTCAAGACCATTGGTTTCATGGGCAATATAGGCATCAATCTGGTTTAAGTGACCCTTGCTCATGGCTCTGGTGGCCTCTCTCCCTCAGCGCCCACTGGCCCTGTCGGTGGTGAGCCAGATGAAGGACCCAACCTTTGCAACGTTCATGTACCAGCTACCTTGTGGGAAGCAGACGGCCTTCTTCTCATCCCAGGGCCAGGAGTACATGGTGGTGTTCTGGGATGGGAAAGAGGAGTCCAGGTAATGTCCTGAGGCTTACTTTGCCCTGCTGGGGTGACCATGCACTTGGGGAGCAGTCAGGGCTGACCATGGTGAGAGATGTTTACGGACGGTGGGTTGGGAGCCTGATGGAGTTTGCTCCAGAGAGAAAACTGAGTCCATGCAAATGACAGGCATGTATGCATTTGTGCTTAAGAGAAGCAAAGAGAAGGCGGTGTCTGCCAGGGGTGGGGTCAACACAGGGCTTTGCTTTTTGTTGGTTTTTTCCTTCTTAATCCCCATCACCTGTTTCATCCATTTTCTCACCCCAACTCCCCTTTGGCAACCACCAGTTTGTTCTCTGTGTTTATGAGTCTGTTTCTGCTTTATTTTTTCTTTTGTTTTTTAGATTCCACATATAATTGAAATCATATGGTGTTTGTCTTTCTCTGACTTATTTCACTTAGCAGAATACATCTAGGTCCATCCAAGCTGTTGCAAATGCCAAGATTTCGTTCCTTTTTATGGCTGAGTAATATTCTGTGTGGTGTGTGTGTGTGTGTGTGTGTGTGTGTGTGTGTGTGTGTATAAAGTGCCTTTATCCGTTTATCTATGGATAGACATTTGGGTTGTTTCCATATCTTGGCTATTGTAAATAATGCTGCAGTAAACACAGGGGTGCATGTATCTTTTCAAATCAGTGTTTTCGTTTCCTTTAGGTAAATACCCAGAAATGGAATTACTGTATCATATGCTATTTTAGGAACCTCCATACTGTTTTCCTTTTTTTAAATATTTTTATTTTTGAGAGAGGGAGAGAAAGTATGAGTGGGGGAGGAGCAAGGGTGGGGGGACAGAGGATCCGAAGCAGGCTCTGTGCTGACAGCAGAGAGCCCGACGTGGAGCTCCAACTCATGAACTGTGAGATCATGACCTGAGGCGAAGTTGGAAGCTGGTTAATGGACTGAGTCTCCCAGGCGTCCCCATTCTGTTTTCCAGAGTGGCTGCACCAATTTATATTCCCATCAATGGTGCACGAGGGTTTCCTTTTCTCCACATCCTCACCAACACTTGTTTCTTGTCTTTCTGATACTCACCCTTCTGACAGGAGTGAGGTAATATCTCATTGTGGGTTTGTGTCATATTTCCCTGATGATGAGTGATGTTGAACATCTTTTCATGTGTCTGTTAGCCATCTGGATGTCTTCTTTGAAAAAATGCCTATTTAGGTCCTCTGCTCATTTATTAGTCAGATTGCTTGTTTTCTTGGTGTCGGGTTGTATGAGTTCTTTATATATTTTGGATACTGACCCCTTATCAGATACTTCATTTGCGAATATCATCTGCCATTCAGTAGGCTGCCTTTTCATTTTGCTGATGGCTTCCTTCGCTGTGCAAAAGCTTTTTAGTTTGATGCAGTCCCATTGTTTATTTTGCTTTAGTTGCCTCTACCTGAGGAGACAGATTCAAAAAAATATTGCTAAGCCTGATGTCCAAGAGTTTACTGCATATGTGTTCTTTTATAAGTTTTATGTCTCACATTTAGGTCTTTAATCCATTTTGAGTTTATTTTGTGTATGGTGTAAGAAGGTGGTCTAGTTTCATTCTCTTTCATGTTGCTGTGAACTTTTCCCAACACTGTTTGTCAAAGAGACTGTCTTATTCCCATTGGACACTCTTTCCTACTTTTTCAAAGATTCATTGGGGCGCCTGGGTTGCTCAGTCAATTAAACATCCAACTTCAGCTCAGGTCATGATCTCACAGTTCAGGAGTTCAAGCCCTGTGTCAGGCTCTGTGCTGACAGCTCAGAGCCTGGACCCTGCTTCAGATTCTGGGTCTCCCTCTCTCTCTGCCCCTCCCCGACTCGTATTCTCTCTCTGTCTCTCAAAAATAAATAAATGTCAAAACAAATTCAAAGATTCATTGACCATATAGTTGTGAGCTCATTTCTGGGTTTTCTATTCTGTCCAACTGATCTATGTGTCTATTTTTGTCCGGTGCCACACTGTTTGGATTACCACAGCTTTGTAGTATAGTATGAAATGAGGGATTGTGATGCCTCCAGCTTTATTCTTTTGCCTCAAGCTTGCTTTGGCTATTTGCGGTCTTTTGTGGCTCCATACAAATTTTGAGATTATTTGTTCTAGTTCTGTGAAAAATGCTGTTCCTATTTTGATAGGGATTGCATTGACTCTGTAGACCACTTTGGGCAACATGGGCCTTTTAACAACATTAATTCTTCCAGTCCACAAACACGCTGTTCATTTAATTGTGTCATTTTCAATTTATTTTCTCAATGTCTTAAGTGTTCAGAGTACAGGTTTTTCACCTCCTTGATTAAATGTATTCCTAGGTGTTTTATTCTTTTTGGCGCAGTTGTAAATGGGAACGTTTTCTGAATTTCTCCTTCTGCTAGTGTGCTAATAGTGTATAAAAACACAACAGATTCCTATATCATTATTTTGTATCCTGAAACACTCCTGGGGTCATTTATTAGTTGGAGTAGTTCTCCTGTCCTGAGGGGACTTTGTTTTAACATGGATGCTATTTGCAGCTTGATAGTTGAAGAAGTCAATGATGCTGGGGGTGGGAGGGAGAGGACAGTCACCAGAGTGCAGTTGCTGAGTAGTGAGAGGAGCAGGGGACCCAGAGCCAAGCACAACTGGTGCCCTTAAATGAGAGTTTGTGGGCCTTCCCTTCTAGTTGCATCTTTTTCTCAGTGAAGTGGCAGGAGGGTCAAAAGCATGGGGAGAGGTTTTGAATATTCGAGGAGAAAATGATGACGTGTGATGTGAGCAGTGACACATGAGACCAGGGTGATTGCAGGATGGCACTGAGGCCCACTGGAGGTTGGAGATTGTGCGTTCCCCCAGCATGCTTTGCTGACCCACATTGCAAGATAGGCAACCATTGGTTTTAAGCCGAGTTGGGTTTTTGCCAGGAGGGAGAGAAGGGCATGGGGGGGTGGGTATTTTCAAATGGCACATGACAGAGATGGATCATAGAACCTAAGGGAGGCCATAAAACGGATGAGGAACAATGGAATATACCAGGAAATCCTAAGTCTTGGCAGAGTGTAAACCCTCCCTCCACCACACACACACACACACCCGTAATGAGTTATGGTAGTAGGTGGAGTGATCTGGGAAACCAGGAGGTAGTGGTCAGAAAACAGATGCTTGACATTGAGTGGGTGGGAGGGATGAAAATATTAGGAAAGGCAAGATCTGATACGCAACTTTGGGAGAGGCTGGCTGGGGTAAAGTGGGGATAAGATCATTGAGAAACAAGGAGGAGGTCACCGGACCAAAATGACAGGGTATTGGAAAGAGCATCAAAGACTTTTCAGACTCCCCCAAATCACCATCTAATATGAAACCCGTCAGTCCTGGCCAAGGTGTGTGGTCTCTCCCACCTACGTAGTGTGACATCTTCAGAGTCATGAGAGCATTTCATGGCATGAGGAGTCTTCTAGTAAGCCTTGTGGCAGACATTTATAGGTGCTAAAATATGATAAGGCTTAGACAAAGTGAAGCTTGAGACACAATGAGATAAAGGGAAGGAAATTTGCCATTTTCCTTAGGTCAGCCTAGGTGAGCTTCACATCAGGTTTTATGGCACTGGGACTGAGTGCTCTGACCTAAGACACAGTCTAAGGAACCATGGCCTAAAAAAATACATATATATGTGTGTGTGTGTTTATTAATTTCTATTTATATATGTAAAGACATATGTTTTCAGTTTTTACATCATTGGTAGCAGTGTTGTTATTGCTATTTTAAGGCTTTGCTTGTAATTGCAGGGCAAAGTGGGTAATTACAATGGTGTCACATGTTGCACATTGGGCTCTTTGGCATGCAAAATATGAAAGAGAGGTTAAATAAAAAAGCTGCAGTTCTGAATTTAAATTTTTAGGCTCATGATATATTGTATCTTTAAGAAAAATGAACTCATGTTTCCTCATCCTGCCCATTGAAAAGGCCTAGAGACGATGACCAGTTACCAATGATGAGCTCTGGGACCCACATGATGGTCTCTAAATACCATGAGGAAGCAAAGCTTATCTGAGAAGTGGCTGACTCCAGGTCTGGGACAGGAAGACAGCCAGAAACATCTGACACAGTAGATTCAAGGATGCCATCAGACACTTATGAGGGTAGATTAAAGGGATTTAAGAGCCAACCCAAAGAGGTTCCCACTGGCCAAAGATAGGGCAGTCGGCCGACCATTAGTAAGAGGAACTGCAGTGGACTGAGGTACATCAAATTGTTTACACTCATGAGTTTCTAATGGTGTTTAGGAAAAACAAGCCAATAAACAAAAACCCCTCATTGATCACCATTGGAGGCTCCTAGAGAACCAACACATTATTTTGAAACTCGGCACATACAGAGGAGTCAAGGTTGTATCCTGTCTTTCCTATGTGTACCCCAGGGTAACAAAAGAGATAAAAGGAGGAAGTTTCTCTTTTGAGAATAAATGAAGCTAATAAATGAGGAAGAAATGCCAGAAACAGAATGTCCGCCTTTTGTGATCTCTATTGAAATAATGCATGTAGACAATGATCATTAATGATCACAAAAGGAGAACCGGACATTCCCAATAGAAATCCACAACCCCAATGAGGAAATGTTCGTACCTGAAAAAAATCAAATAGAATCTGACTGAGACTCGAGATTGGGGGCAGGGGGCTGAGACAGATGGCACCCCAGGATGTGAGGACCTCATAGGACACCCCCACCCCCGGAATCCTCAGCACATAACCTGCCGGAGAAAAAAGAGAAAGAGGGGAAGGAAGTCAGTCAACAGACAGACACATAAAGACCAGGGGAAGTGTGGACAAAAGATGTGTGTGACCTGGGTAAAGAACTTCAGTCTCTGCCTCAGACAGTGAGCACATTGGGATGCCACTGAGGACAGTGGGGAGACAGAAATGCTAGCAGGTGGCCAGACCTGGTGAGCACACAGCTGCCCTCATAAATGACAGCTTATTAGTTCTCAGAGCACCTAGGTTGGAAGGGATGTTTTGAGGCCCCCCAGCCTACTATGAAATTCATCCATCTATCTTTAGTCTTGACTTTGTCTACTGTGATATTGAGAGGTTCCCCTGCTACTGGGGTGCAGCAGATAAGGCCAGTGGGAGGGCAGTGAATGGCTTCGGTGGAGGTACAGCCCCCTGTGCCCCTTCTTCACACTGGGGGCAGCTTGTTGAACCCTCCAATGTCACAGAAGAGTGTCTCTCTTCCCAAAGGGAAGGCCCTTTCGTTGCCCGGATGTTCGAGCACTACCAGTGGGGCCAGAACCCCCTTGCACCCAATGCCATGAACAGTTCTGGAGTCTCTCAGAACATGGCAAAATTCAACTCTGGGTTCAAGGCCTGTAGCTGATGTCCTCCTCCAAGGCTGCTTCAGGCCAAGAGCCAACATAAGGGAGGTGGCCCCTGGCCACCATGAGCTGACCACACTGTGGTTGCCCATTGCAGGAACTACACGGTGGTGAACACGGAGAAGGGCCTCATGGAGGTGCAGCGGATGAGCTGTGCGGGAATGACACTAAGCTGCCAGCTCAAGGTCCAAAACTCTCTGTGGACGGCCACTGAGGTAACTGCCACCATGCAGGGTGGGCCATCGAGGTGGGCAGCACAGGGTGCAGTCCGTGTGAAGCCAGATTTAGCAAATAAAAATACAAGATGCCCAGGTAAGTCTGAATATCACATGAACCCCACCTGCACGTGTGAGGCCCCCGGCACAGTGGCAGCAGCCCTGGGAAGCAGAAGCGTCTCACCAAGGCCAACAGCCTGCCTTGTCCCTGCCTGGTGACTGAGACTCAGCCGAGTTAAGTATCAGGGTCAGGATTGCAGCAGGAGAACCCCATTAGGTTAGTGAAGTGACCAGGTTTCTTATAACACAGCCGTATCTACACAGCAAATCCACTCAGCTCTGAAGGCTTTTTGCCTTCCCGTCAAAGAAGTCAGCGGAAAGCCCGAGAAGCTGTCTTCTGAGAAATGCAGAGAGGGATGCCCCAAACAAATGCTGTGAAGCTCCTGGTGGTGTGGGGCCGGGCGGGGCAGTGGGGGACGGGTGCAGCTGTCCCAAGTATGCAGAGAAGAGCAGGCAGACGTGTCTGTACTATTGAATGTTCAACCCAAAGAAACACTTAGTCATAAAAACCTGGAAACAGCCTGAGCTTCTGACAGCAGGTTAGCCAGGCTACAGCGTCCCTGAGCGACGGGCAGCACAGAGGCACTCGGACACAGTTCCCTCACCGGCCAGGCAGGGCAGGGCCTCCTCCCGCCTGCTGGGTATTGTCGTGAGATCAGTGAGGGAAACCAGCACAGTCGTGTGATCCCACGTTTGCCGGGAATGCGGACACAAACACACAGATACCCAGAGGAAACGGAGTCTGGGCCTCACGTCCCCATGGCAATTTTCTCCAAATAATGGGTTATGGGCGATTTTACATTTCTTCTTTAAACTCTTCTGTAGTTTTCAACATTTCTGCCAAGAATAGGAATATGAAAACAGACAACCAGATAGCCTCAATACGTGTTACTTTTTAAAGCACAAAGGGATTCCCAAGGCAGAACGCACCTGGTAGGAAATGGCCGCCATGTTCCAGCCTGAGTCTCATGTTGGCTCCTCTGCCTCTGCAGGACCAGAAGATCTACATCTATAGCCTCAAGGGCATGTGCCCCTTAAACACACCCCAACGGGCTTTGGACACCCCGGCTGTTGTCACCTGCTTATTGGCAGTGCCTGTTATTAAAAAGGTGAGGTAAGGGGAAAGGTGGTTGCCCGGGTGTCTGATTCTCACTTCCTCTTCCGTTGGTGTGGGACTCCCTCTGCCCACCCAGCTTGGGGGGAACAGTATGAGGAGTGGAGCAAAGCCGGGCCCTCTTGGACCAGCAAACCCAGGGCAGGTCACAGTCAGCCTTAGAAAGACAGACCATGATTAGTGCCTTTTCAAGAACCTATGTAACCAGCAAAGCAAAGCAGAGGGCTGAGTGGAAGCTTGCATTCCGCCTGCAAATGCCATGGTCCCAGAGTAAAGGAGCACTTAGACGTGTGCCCTTCCCCTTCTGATAGTGGCGTGGGGGGTTACTTCCCCACCTGTCAGGGCCAGCACCACCCCAGAGCCACTCAACAGGCACTGGTCCCCCTGCCCCCACCCCTGGGGAACAGTCGGTTCCCCCCACTTGTGGTGCCCACTGTCAGCCTGAGACCTGGGTCCCTCTTTGTCCATGTCCTTGACCTAGCCCCCACCTCTCTGAAATGGAAGCCCACATGGTAATCTCCACAGCCTGGGGGTCGGGCTCTCCGGCTCCTCCAGTGGGACCCTGCCCTTCTGCAGGGCCGGCGAGCCTCCCCCTGCCGGCCCCCTGCTCCCCACCGCATCCAGCACTGCACTCTGAGGAGACCCTGCCTGTTAGCAACAGTCCCACCCCACATACCCCTGCAGGACTACCTCCTGTTCAGTTCTCAAGATCAAAGACCCCCGACCCTGCTCTGAGCAGCTGGCCTGCCCCAGCCCCGGGGCCCCAGTGGTGCTCTCAGGCCACTGTGGTCGTCCTCTCTGCTCATGGTAGACGCTCAAGGAATCATTATCGGTGTCTTTATTGGTGGTGTTTGTTTAAAACATGCTGGCTGTCACCATCCAATTTCAGTTATCCCATCTGCAAATCGAGGATAAGAAGCAGTCTGAGAGGGTTCCCTGGGCATAACGTGCCCCAAGCTCTGGGCACAAGCACTTGGGTAAATGTGAACATTATTATTACTTCCTGGCAGTGGTGAAATATATACGTTCTTCATCCTACTACAGTTTATTTCTTTAAAAAAAAAAAAAAAAAAAGCCTGAAATCCACCCTCGAGTCATTTACGACTGTGGCCCCACGGGTGAGGCTGGGCACTGCGGGACCCGGTCCGCCCCAGAGCACAGGAGAACATGACACAAAGCGCTATTTAAGGCCACTGCTGGCCAGAGCCCCCGAGCCAGGGCACCACCGCCCGCGCCACCAGAGGGAATAAAGCCGGCTCTGTGCGGAGCCTCCCTGTCAGGGGCCTGCCCCTCCGAGGCCAGGCCGCCCTGTGGCCGCGACGGCGGCCCCTGCATTCTTGCACGCGCACGTTCACACCCAGCCGGGCCGTGGGGCTCGCCGCCCCAACTGGGGCCCAGGGCCAGGATCGGATAGAGACATTGCTCTTATTTGCTTTGGCTGTTTTCTTCCCTAAAATTCTGAAGATGGATTTTGATAAATGTTCCTAGGGCTTGTTGACCTCACTGTTGAGCCCGAGCTGGTTCCCTTGTTACCTTGGACAGCCCTGCCTCCCGGGTTCCCAGGGTGCTCAGGTTCCAGAAAGGGGGCTTTCTGCCACTCACCCTTGCTGATACAGGCCTGGATCCCCACTCTGTTGTGGCTTCGGCTCTGTGCCCCGAACCTCTCCTGTGCCACTCCAGCCCAAGTTGGGCATCCAGGCGTCAAAGCCGCCCTCTGTCCCCGGCTCCACAGGGATGCTCCTGGGATGCCTGGGGTGGGTCCCAGCATTTAGCGCTGTCCTTGCAACTTTGCCCAGTGATCTCTAGAAGATCACATGCTTCACTGCAGGGGCGGAGAGCAACCCACGGACCCTAGCACTGCCAGCTAGGCATTTCAGAGTAGGTGTGCTAATTGGGGAGTGTAGACACAGTGTCCAAGAAGCGCCTCCACAAGAGGGTTGAGTTGGAAGCAATTTCTTCAAGAATAAATAAGGTCGGCAGGCTCGTATTGTCTATGGGCGCAGAAGACCGGGTGGAGCCAGAGAAACAGATGAGACGTGGCCCTTCCTGTGGCAGGCCAGCACCCAGGGCAAGAGGGTGGGGGGTGGGCGCGCAGAGCCTGCCCAGTGGGGCTGGCAGGCAGGAGACGGCAAGCAGCCCCACACTCTGCCCACAGCTACTGTCCCGTCGTTAACCAGCAGAGTTCACCGGCGTGGGGGGCAGCCACATCCTGCCTCTGAAGGAGGCTCCTGTGGCCTGAAGGAGAAGGCAGACCCCTCCTGCTCACACTGCAAGAACCCAGCCTGAGCCAAGGCGGGCCACGTGGTTCAGGCCGCATGCGCTTGTCCCCTGGGCGCCATGGGCCTCGTTCTCCCCAGACACGTTCCTCTCCTGCTCACTGCCAGACGGGCAGGCTGGCTCAGCTGGGCCTGGGTTACCTCCCTTGGGAGCACGTCCAGAAGGTCCCACTGGCAGCCCCTGCCTCTTTAGGAGCTTTGCTCCTCTGGGGTGCACGGGGTGTGTGCCGAGATGAGTCATGCGCCCGTGCTGTTTCCTCCCCTGGAATGCGTGCAGCCAATGAGCGGTGCTGTCTTTTCCTTGCAGAATTCCTACCTGGTGTTGGCAGGCCTGGCCGACGGGCTTGTGGCAGTGTTTCCCGTGGTGCGGGGTGCCCCGGACGACAGCTGCTCCTACCTGTGCTCACACACAGCCAACAGGTCCAAGTTTAGCATCCCAGATGAAGACACACGGCAGAACCCCTACCCCGTGAAGGCCATGGAGGTGGTCAACAGCGGCTCTGAGGTCTGGTACAGCAATGGGCCCGGCCTGCTGGTCATCGACTGTGTGGCCCTGGAGATCAGCAGGAGGCTGGAGCCCTACTCGGCCCCTTCGGTGGTCACCTCGGTCGTGGGCAGCTCCGAGTGCAGGGGGGAGGAGGTCGTCTGGTGCCTGGACGACAGGGCCAACTCCTTGGTGATGTACCACGCAGCTACCTACCAGCTGTGCGCCCGGTACTTCTGCGGGGACCCCAGCCCGCTCAGAGACATGTTTCCTGTGTGCCCGTTGGGTCCAGAGCCCTGCGGCGGCCACACAGCCAGCCCCAAAGAGCCCAAGGGGGACTCCATCGCGGACGTGAGCATCATGTACAGCGAAGAGCTGGGCACGCAGATCCTGACCCACCAGGACTCGCTGACTGACTACTGCTCCACGTCCTCCTCCTCATCCTCCCCCCACCGGGCCCCCAGGTCGTCCTCAAGCCTGCCCTGCTCCCCAGCAAGCTCTGCCAGCGTGCCTTTCGCCACCAACTACGAGGACTCCGACAGGCTGCACGAGCCCACCGCAGGCTCCGACAGGTCTGAGCACGACCTGACCCCCGTGGATGGGGAGGCTTTCAGCCAGCACCTGCAGGCCGTGAGGATCCTAGCCGTGAAAGACGTCATCTGGGTCCCCAGGTATGTTTCCCGGGAGTGGAGCACATTCCTGTGCTGCCTGAGGGAGCTTTCAGATGCTGTGGCATCAGGGGCCATCAGGGGCCACCCCCTCTGTGCTGGGGCCTGGAGGGATCTCTTTAGCAAACCTGAGAAGGGCTGCGCTGACGCTCACCTGCCCGCAGGGAAGCTGCCGGCAGCACAAGGCAGAGCTGTGGTCAGCTGCGATTGGGTTTCCCGCTGGGAAAGGCCTTCTGGGGCCGGCTTCGGTGCCCTCCCGGTAACTCGATCCATTCACTGAGACTGCGCGTTTGTGGCCGTGCTTCTCTGCACGCCGGCTCCGTTTCCCCTGGAGAGCACAGGCCTGGACAAAACGCTTCCCCTTCTCGGTTTTGGTTTCGCAGGCGCGGCGGCGATGTTATCGTCATCGGCCTGGAGAAGGACGCCGGAGGCCAGCGGGGCCGTGTCATCGCCGTCTTAAAAGCCCGCGAGCTGACTCCGCGTGGGTAAGACTGAGGGCACCTCCTTTAGGACCCGAGGTGTGATGTGGGGAATCTAGGCCCCTCCACCACATCCCCGCACAATGGCCTCTCACCCTTCTGGCCTCCGCAAATAAATGCCACATCTACCGGTGTGGCCATAAGGCAGACAAGGAACAAAATGGGGTCCTCCAGGCATCACCTAGGGGCTCAGCAAATACCAGCTGAACCAGGCATCAGCCACTGGTCATGGCTGTCTGTTTCTGGCATACCCCGTGCACCTGTGGACCAGGTCTCCTGACTGGGGTGTGTCTCCAGGGCCGGAGTTCAGCTGAAATGGAAACAGGGAGCCAGGTGATTCGCTGTCCTCCCCGCCAAGTGGGAGGGCCCTTCCTGGGTGCTCCACCTGCCCATATAGCACCTACTGGAGCCACAGACCTAGCACCCACCACCCTCCACCATGCCCAAGCCCAGGTTCATCCATGGCTCCATACCTGTTGGGGGGCGTCCGACGAGGAGGCAGGTCATACCCCACTGTGAGGGTCATTCTGGGGCAGGACAGCATGGCTGTGGGCATGGGAGGCTGGCACCAGCGGCTATCCTCAGAGTCCCCTGGCAGCCAGCAGTGTCCACACCTCACTTTGTCTACTGAGCCCCATGCTATAAATCTCGCTTATGGACAAACACCATTTGACCCATTTTCCCCAGAATGGGACGACAATGGGAGGGGAAACATCTATGGCAGGTCCCCTCCCTTGCCTGAACGCAATGAGCGTTCTCAGAGAGTCATCAGATCCATTGACCCCTGCTGTGCCAGTGATTCCAGAAACAAGATCTGGGTGTTTTCGCTGAGTCCCGGCTGAGTTTGTGGGCCAAAGTAGTTACCAGATCGCAAGCGGGGCTTCTGGGGGAGCAGGCGGGTCTGTAGAGCCCAGGCCTGCTAACCTCAGACAGCCAATGATTTGTGTTCCTGAATTTTTCCCTGGTGTCGTTTTTCCTATTCAGCCCCCAAAGACAGGTTTACTAGGAGGCAGGCGTGTTCACTGTAGGGAGAAAGCAGCCCAGGCAGCCAGCTGACAGGGGGGCCATAGCCTGAACCCTGCCCCCCAGCTTTCTGCAATGCATCTGAGACATTGATCCTGTCGGCAAATAGCTAGTGAGTGCCTGCAGTGTGCAAGGCCCCGAGGAGGCCAGAGGCCCTGTGCATGCCAGTTTGCGTGCTGGCCACAGGGCAAGGCAGTGAGGACTCAGACGTGTGCTGCACAGCCCGGCAGAGGCCCAGAAGGAAAACCGGTGCGCGCACAGATCAGCAAAACAATCCACAGCCTCAAAATCTAGTGTATGTAGTTAGGACATGTTGGCACAGGTCTTCTGCCCGATATACCGCCCCGTTTCCCTAAGCTGGGCACTTTGCACAGGAGAAGAGCCATGCCAGAGCAGACGGCAAGGGAAGGGAGTCAGTGCTTCAAATCCATCATGGGCCATTCACAAGCAGGAGTCAAAGTTGGTGTTTTCCAACACTTGGGAGTCTGGGTCCAGTTATAGAGGCTACCTGCTCTTGTTGCATCTGTGGCCTTCCTGAGTCCCTTACAGACAGTCCCCATCAATGTGCACTGCCATGCTAGGCTCTTCTTCAGATGGTAGGAAGTCTCTGCCTGTAGGCTGGACCACCCAGGGAAGCAGGGCATCAGAGAACATCGCAGCTGCTAGGCCGGGATGGACAGATGCACCCGCTTAGCCAGGCTCCCAAGAAGGTGCAGGCTGGGGGTCCTGGTCCCGACTAGGTGGGGACCCCTGCAGGTTTTCTCAGACCCCCCTCTCTCTGTAGGGCGCTTGTGGATGCAGCCGTGGTGGCAAAGGACATGGTTGTGTGTGGCTTTGAGAACGAAAACATGGAATGGTGCCTGGCTGTCTGGAGGGCCTGGGGCACCAGGGAGTTTGATGTTTTCTACCACTCCTACGAAGAGCTGGGCCGGCTGGAGGCTTGCATGCGGAAGAGAAGGTAATTCCTATGGAATGACAGTTGTGCAGAGTGGCCACCCCGGGCCCACACCCTGACCCCTCTGCCTGCAGCCCGCAGCCTCCCGAGGACCCAGAAGACGGACTGGGTTCTCCCGTGAACCACTTGCTGCTAGAAATGCTGAGAAGTTACCACCCTGACGGTGGTTTTGGGGTTCTCCGGTTCTCCAGGGCGGAGTTAGCTGCCTACCTCCATTCTCCCACTGCGGAGAGAAGATGGGTGGGAGAAACTCTCCCTGCCTCCTGCATCCACTTCCAAAGAGCAGGGGAGGGGGATCCTGCTCTGTGCTGGGTCACACAAAGTAGGGGTGTGGGCTGGGCCTTTACAGAGCAGGCCTGCCCGTTTTCCTCCCCACGGCTGGGAAAGAATTACACTAGAGGCTCTCAGTTAGGGGAGCAGTTCAGGGCAGGGTGGGAGGAGGGCGATGACCCTTGCCCCTTCCCCCCAGTGGCCTCCAGGCTCTCAGGACATTTCACAAGCCTCTGGGTCCCCGGGGCCTGGGGCCCCGCTTGGGCAAGCGGAGATCAGGTATCTCCCGCTCAGGAAAGTCTCTGTGTGAGAAACCCTTGGGGGAATGAATGAGTTCCTTCAAGTGACACAGCCAGAAAGCCCAGAGCTAGTCCAGCGCCCAGAGCACCGCCTCAGCCTTTACATTCTTCTTCTGCCGACAAAAGGCAGGGGAAACTCAATCAGCAGGACTTGAGAAAGGGCCGTGTGTTTATAGCTTTGTAAAATACACTTGGACGCAGCTGGAACGCAAACCCTGTTTGTTTGCACATAATAATCTTGCTTATCACTTTAACAAATTAAGTAATAGCTCAGTGGTTGGGCCTCAGTTGTGAAGTCACATTGTATGGGGCTTCTACCAAATGATGTATTTGCTAAACATTTACTACACACGTGTACAGCAGAGTAGAAAAAGTGAAATTGTTAATGGGGGGGTGTATGGGTGTGACGGCAAGAATTTTTACAAATGATGCACGCACACGCACGCACACGCACACGTACCACGTGGTTACCCAGAGTAACCATTTGAGGCTGCTTCACCCGGGATGGCAGGATGACCGTGAAGTCATACTCCAGTTCAAGTTGTTAATCTTTTTCTAAAATTAAGTTATGAAAACCAAGCTTAAGATTTGCTGGGGTATGCAGGCAAATGTGGTTCCTTTTATCTGAAAATAAACAGACCCTCTTGAGAACGATGTCACAGCCTCTGTCTTAGAGTGCGTGTCATAGCAGTACGGGTCTGTCCCACCCAGGCCTGCTCCCTGCAGGGGTGGAAAGGAAAACCACCCCTTGCCCATGGCTGCCCCCGTGCAAGGAGTCCCACAGCAGATTCCGTGGGCAGAAACAGCCACGCTTAGTCTCCCCACTTCATTTTGCTGGCCTGGGCACTGAGTCCTACAGGGGCTGTTCGGCTACGCCTCCTGCCCACATCATCAGCATTGTCCCGCCCTGTCCCTGAACTGGGCCTTGGTGGTCACTGCTCTCCTCTCCTTTCCTTCTCATTCCAGCACGCCACAGCTGCCCAGTTGCCCCCCAAGTGCAAACAGGGTCCCGTCCTTCCCCTGCCCGAATCCTGTGCTCTATAACCTGCAGCCAGACTGCTAGAGGCCGACACTCAGGGCCCCCACGATTTAGTCCTAACCCGCCTTTCTAATCTGGCCTCCTCCCAGCCCGAGGCCCAGGCTGCTGTGAGGAGAGGCCAGGTGATCAGCCAACGGCCTCACAGAACCAGCTCAGGGCTCCTCTTCACAAAAGTTAGACACTGTGCAGGAAATGCGTAATGAAGTTCACTACATAAAAAGTAGAAACCTTAAATGGGAAAAACTACCACAAAGTCAAAAGACAGTCAACTGGGAAAATATATTGGTGGCAAATGAGAGACAAATAGCTATTTTGTCTTATAAACAAAGAGTTCATACCTATCGATAAGAAAGAGAAAACACAAAAAGGAAAAAAGGTAGAAGATATAAATAGCACCCGACGTCACCCAACAGGAAATAGGAGGACAGCAACAAAATGTCATTTACTACCCTCATGCTGGCATCCCGGTGGAGACCTGAGGGCACCAGGTCAGAAGATCCACGCATGCAAAGGCCCTGTGGCCAGAATGAGCTGCTGTGCTGGAAGAAAGATGAAGAGCTGGTGGAGCATTTGGAAGAAGGGGGAGCTAAGGATGGGCCCACTAGGCCTGACTTTCTAGGCCATGGATCTCCATCAACACCACTGGCGGTTTTAAGCAGGGATGTTAGACGACCTAACTATCTTTAAAAATCACATTGTTGAGTGGAAAATGGCCTAAAGGGGGCATATTTACAGGGGGGCCACCCCTAAGGGGGCATTTTGGCCATATCCATCAAAATTTCAAGTGTGCATACCCTTTGAAACTGGGTCCCGTCCTTCCCCTGCCCCAGCAGCCCTCCTTAAGCATCTGATCCTGAAATTTCCATGCAAGTGCCCAAAGATACAGAACAAGGGTGTCATTGCAGCATCGCCTATAATGGCCCCAAATGGGAGACTGCCTGAACCTCCCACAATGCCATACTCTGCAGCCGGTTAGAGAAGGAGGCGGTGCTAACCATGCTGGTCCAACATGTTCTCCAGGGTATAATAAATGCATTGTGTTTCTAAAAAGCAACTTACAGTGCAGTGTGTATAGAGTTACTATTTGAGCAGAAAATGTCTAGCTACACGGGCACGCATGGGGAAACTATCCCACAGGATGCCCAAGAGTCTGGTAGACCTTGGTTACCTCTGGGGAGGAGAATTGAGGGGGCACACAGTGGTAGGTCCTTAGCTTTCCCTTTATTCTTTCCTCACGGCACTGTTGGAATTGTATAGAAGTCTCTTCATGATGGTAAGCCGGGCTGAGAGGGACTTCTCTCCTGGACCCCAGGAAGGACACACCTCAGTCTTGCTGTCCGCAGGTAAAGGGAAGTCCCCCTCTGCCCGCTCTCCTCCATGAGGGCACTTGACCCCCATGGAGGGTATCAGGTCCCAGGGGGCAGGGCCAATAACCTCACATCCATCTGACCTCATGGCATGACTCAAGCAGAGCCCACCCGGCCACCTTTGGGACGTAGGCAGAGAGTCCCAGGCAGAGGTGGATGTCCACAGTGGGAGGACAGGTGGGAGGGGCTGGGGACAGTTGACAGAAGCCAGTGCGCTCTGACTCTGGTCCGCCCTTGCCCTGGTATTGTGAACATGGACAGCCCAGCTGCAGGGTCAAGACCAGCTTCAAGACGCAGCAGATAGCGCCCAGCTTCCTCCCACCCACCACCCTGCACTAGGGAAGGCAGCAGCCTTTTTTTGTTTTTTTTTTTTTTAAATTTTTTTAACATTTATTTATTTTTGAGAGACAGAGCACAAGTGGGGGAGAGGCAGAGAGAGAGGGAGACACAGAATCTGTGCTGACAGCTCAGAGCCTGACACGGGGCTCAAACCCACGAACGCGAGATCATGACCTGAGCCGAAGTCGGACGCTTAACCGACTGAGCCACCCAGGCGCCCCGAGAAGGCAGCAGCCTTGCTGACGATCACCGGCTAGTCACTGCCACTGATTACTTGGAGTCTCTGTAGTGACCCTACCTGGGAATGCACAAGACCCCACGCCCCTGCACAGCACCTCGAGCAATGGGAGTGGGTCCTGCTTTCCCTGCTGTTCCTCTTGCAGGAAGCATCTGCTGAACCCCAGAGCAAGCACGATGACACGGAACCCCCACCAAGGCTACAGAAAAACAGCAGCGTGAAACCCCTCCAGATGCCAGCAGGCTGCTGTCCTGGAAGGAGCCACATCTCCTGGAGTGTCGGGGCCTGGGGCCTCAAACCCTCTGCCTCCCTAAGTGCCTAATGGTTTTTCCCATCCTGGGCAGAATGGGGCAGTCCTGAAGGAAATAGGGGAGGGGTGGGCCGTTCATTGAAATAGCCCTTGAAGAACCACTGGTAGAAACTGCTTGGTAACAGACCCTTCTTTTGTTAGCACATCAGTTCCCAGCCTCCCTTACGGGGGGGGGGGGGGGGGAGAGGGGGCCGGGGACTGAGCTCAGCCAGGGATGGGGTGGAGATGGCTGAGTAGAGCTTCAGGGAAGCACCCCCAAAGGTTTGACTCAGTGGGAGCCCCTTCGGCCCTGCCTCTGCCTCCCTGGTCCTCAACAGAGCATGATGGCAGGGCCCTCTGGGGAGGCCGGGAAGGCCTTGGGACAGTGATGGGGAGGCAGCCCTCCATGCCAGCCCTGGAAGCTGACCTCTAGTCTCCTCATTACCTCACAGACCAGGAAAGCACTTCCTTGTTTAAATATTTCCCAGTTCTCCTCTACCAGCAGCCCAGTGCCATATTCCTGGATGTTCGGGTACCTTTCCCACTAGCACAATCAGATCCCTGAAGGTAAGCAAGTGAAGCTCTCAAGTTTCTGTTCCAGTTCAGGCAGACGCACCTGAGCAATGATGGTTTGGAACGTTCTGTGGCCAGACCTGCCCTGAGAGCTTCCTTCCGCACCATGAGGGCTGGACACGGTCTAGTTCTTAACACAATTACAAAGAGGTCCAGGGTTACAGCCTGCTCACCCAAAAACCAGCTCTGATGTCCTGCAAGTTTAAACCTTCCACTCAGGGCAAGCTACCCCACCCCTGTGACCCTGGTTTCTTCTTTGTGAGATGCCAATGACAATTCTCACCCCATCAGGATCAGGAGAGAGAGGGTATGTGATAGCCCCCAGCCCAGGCCCAGCCCAGTCCAACCCCAGGGCCAGGACGCCCTCCCTGCCCCCCAGTCAGGACCATCTTCTCCCCTGTCATTACAGCCTAGGAAGGCTCACAAACACTTGGAGGAACTATGGCTATAAGTAAGAAGGAGGCTCATGTGAAACAAGGAAGATGTGAACCTAAGGCAGTAGAATTTGGGTCAGTTTTAAAGTACTCAGTTGGGTAACAGATGTAGCATTTTATGGTATTTAAAGCACTGAAGGTCATCTAATATTTCAGACTCTGATTTTTAGTTGAATGTTTATAGTGGGATTCAATAAAACTTTAAATCAATATTTAATTGGAGAAATAGGTCAAAACTCAGGTGTTACACATTAGGAATATAAGGAGTATAACATTTAGAAATCGGTTGATTGTTTTGTATTTGATAGATCCACAGGCCTCATTAATCAGATATCAGACAGTGTACAGGCAGTAACAAATGAGCCTGTAGGATGCCCACAGCCCAATCCCCAGCCTTGCACCCGCGAAATGCTCACAGATCTGAGTTAACTGCAAGCAGAGGGAGACAGAAAATACTTCAGGTTTGGGGGCTTAAAATTCTGGAATATTCCCATCTCTCTGACTTAGGTGCCAGAAAGATCCAGAAGAAGATGGCATCCTATTCCCACCTTTCCCCCAAAGTCACACCCACCCCTCTCCAGGACAAACTCCCCACCTCCCCTCTATCTACAGAGGATGCAGAAGAGGTCTGAGTGATGAAAAGAAACATTAGCGCAGGAGATCTGTGCATATCTGTGTGATTCTGCAAATGAACCTTCAAGGAGTGGAACTTAGCTGCATTTGGGGAGGCCAGGGATGGCCTGGCACCATCCCACTGACCGTGCAGTTCTGGGACCTCCCTTTCCCACCCTGAGGGCTGCAGAACAGAGACCCCCACCAGAAGCCCCAGTCTGCATCATGGCCCACTGAAGGCAGTTTTATCCAAGTTAAGTTCTTATCAGCTTGAAACAGATTATTATAAGGTGTTTTATGTAAGCCTCATGGTAACCACAAAGCAAAAATGTAGATACACAATAGAAAAAGGAATGAAAGTACACTACTATAGTAAATCATCAAATAACAACAGAAGTCAAGAAGACAAGAACAAAGAAACTACAAAATAGGCAGAAAACAATTAAGGAAATGGCAAAAGTAAGTCCTTTTCAATAATTATTTTAATAAGTAGATTAATTTCTCCAACCAAAGGACAATGAATGGCTGAATGGATAAAAAACAAGACCCAATTATATGCTATCTACAAGAGACTTCCTTCAACTTTAAGGACACACATAGGCTGAAAGTGAAGGGATAGAAAATGGTATTCCATGCAACTGGAAATCCAATGAGAGTACAGATAGGTAAATTTATATCACACAAAATAGACTTTAAGTGAAAACTATAGCAAAAAAAAGTCATTATGTAAAGGGTCAAATCATTAAGAGAATATAATAATTGTAAAAATATATGCATGCAATATCAGAGTACAAAATATATATAGTAAATATATATAGTAAATATTAACATTTTGAAAGGAGAAATGGATAACTATACAATAATAGTAGGGGATTTCATTATCCCATTTTCAACAATGGATAGATCACCCAGACAGAAGACATTAAGGAAACATTGAACTTGAACTACAGTTGAGACTAAATGGACCTAACAGATATATGCAGAACATTTCATCCAACAGCAACAGAATTCACATTCTTCTCAACATTCTCCAAGATAGATCATACGTTAGGTCACAAAACAAGTCATAACAAATTTAAAAAGATTGAAATCATATCAGCATCTCTTCTGACCACAATGGTAAGAAACTAACATTAATAAGAGGAAAAAAACTGGAGAAATCACAAATATGTGGAAATTAAGCAACACACACTTAAACAACCATTGGATCAAAAAAAATTGAAAGAGAAATCAAAGACTATCTTGAAACAAACAAAAATGGAAACACTACATACCAAAACTTATGGGAGGCAGCAAAAGCAAATCTAAGGGGGAAGTTTACAAAGATAATGCCTGCAGTAAGAAGGAAAGAAAAGATTTTAAGTAAACAATGTAACTTTATACCTCAAGGAACTAGAGAGAGAATAAACTAAAAAATAAAGTTAGCATAAGGAAGGAAATAACAAAGATCAGAACAGAAATAAATGAAACAGAGACTAGAAAAACAGTAGAAAACATCAGTGAAAGTGAGCTCGCTTTTTGAAAAAACAAACAAAATTTGCAAGTGATTAGCTAGACTAAGAAACAAAATACTCAAACACATAAACTTAGAAACAAAGGGGATACAGATTACAACTGATACCACAGAAATACAAAGGGCCATGAGAGCCTACTATGAACAATTGTACCCCAACAAATAGAATAACCTAGAAGAAATGGATAAATTCCTAGAAACATACAATCTACCAAGATTGAATCATGAAGAAATAGAAAATCTAAACAGATAAATAAGGGTAGAGATTCAATCAGTAATCAAAAATATCCCAACAAAGAAAAGACCATGACAAGATGGCCTCACTAGTGAATTCTACCAAACATGTAAAGAAGAATTAATATCAATCCTTATCAAATTCTTCCAAAACATTCAGAAGAGAGCACTTCCAAACTCATTTTATGAAGCCAGCATGACCCTATACCAAAGTCAGACAAGGACACTACAAGAAAACAAAATTACAGATCACTATCTCTGATAAACATAGATGCAAAAATCCCCAACAAAATACAACAACCAAATTTAAAAACACATTAAAGTGACCATACACCACACTGAATGGGATTTATCCCTGGGATGTAAGGATGTATCAACATATGCAATGGACATATTGCATATTGCATATGTCCAATGGACATATGAAGGACAAATTCACATGATCATCTCAATAGATGCATTTGACAAAATTGAACATTGTTTCATGATAAAAAAATATATTCTCAACAAATTAGATATGTAAAGAATGTACCACAACATAATAAAGATCATATATGACAAGCCCACAGCTAACATCAAATTCAGTAAAATTTTAGGATACAAAATCAGCATGCAAATATCAGTTGTGTTCCTATACACTAAAAATGAACTCTCCAAAAAAAGGAATTAAGAAAACAATATTATTTACAATAGCATTTAAAAAAATAAAATACCTAGGAGTAAATTTAAGCAAAGAGGGGAAATATCTTCTGTACACTGAAAACTATAAACATAGGTGAAAGAAATTGAAGATATGAATAAATGGAAAGATACACTGTGTTCATAGATAGAAAAATTAATATTATAAATACTATATGAAGTGATCTATGTAATCAATGTAATCCTTATCAAAATTCAAATGGAATTTTTCAAAGAAATAGAAAAAACAATCCTAAATTTGTATGGAACCACAAAAAAATTCCAAATAGCCAAAGCAATCTTGAGCAAGAAGAACAAAGCTGGAGACATCTTCCTGATATCAGACCTCCTGATATCAAACTATATTACAAAACTATAATAATTGAAACAGTATGGTACTGGCATGAAAACAGACAGATGGACCAATGGGATACAATCAAAAGCCCAGAAATAAACCCATCCATATATGGCCAACTGGTCTTCAAAAAAGGCACCAAGTATAAAACAGAATGGGGAAAGCATCATCTCTCTTCAATAATTGATGTTGGGAAAATTGAATATCCACACACAAAGAATGAAATCAGACCCTTGTCTTACACCCTACACAAAAATCAAGTCAAAATGGATTTAGACTTCAATGTTAGACCTGAAACAATAAAACTTCTAGAAGAAAACATAAGGAAAAATCTCCTTGACATTGGTCTTGGCAATGATTTCTTGGATTTGACATCAAAGGCACAGGCAACAAAAGCAAACACAAACAAGTGAGACTACATCAAAGTAAAAATTTCTTCACAGGAAAAGAAGCAATAACAAAGTGAAAAGGCAGTCTACGGAATGGAAGAAAATATTTGCAGTCCATATATCCAACAACACGTTAATATCCAAAATATATCTAAGGAAATTGTAAAGCTCAATAGCAAAATAATAACAACAACAATAATAATAATTAATAATAATGATAATGATAATAACAAAAACAAACCAAACGACTTGATTTAAAAATGGGCAAAAAACCTGAACAGACATTTTTGTAAAGAAGACATACAAATGACCAACAGGTATATGAAAAGATGCTAAATGTTATTAATCATGAGGAAATACAAATCAAAATAATAATGAGATATCACCTCACATCTGTTAGACTGGTCATTATAAAAAAGTCAAAAAATAAAAAAATATTGGTGAGAATGTGAGAAGAGGGAAACTTGTACGCTTCTGGACATTTCAATTGTTACAGCTATAATGGAAAACAGTATGGAGATCTCCCCATGCGTGCTATTGCATGTTGATTGTGGCATTATTCACAGTAGCCTAGATGGAAACCACCTAAGTGTCTATCAACAGATGAATGGATAAAGAAAACGTGGTGTGTATGCATATATACAACGGAATATTAGTCTTTAAGAAGAAGGAAATCCTGGCATTTGCAACACTGTGGATGAACCTGGAGGACATTAGGCAAGGGTGACATAAGCCAGAAGCTGAAAGACAAATACCGCATGGTATCGCATGTGGAATCTGGAAAAGTCAAAGTCAGTAACAGAGTGGAATGGTAATTACCAGGAGTTGGGGCACACAGGAAAAGGGGAGATGTTGGTCACATGGTACAAACTTTCAGTAATAAGTTCTGGAGACCTAGTGTACAACATTGTAACTGTAGTTAATAGCAATACAGTAAAACCTTGGTTTGCAAGCATAATGCGTTCTGGAAACATGCTTGTAATCCCAAGCACTTGTATATCAAAGTGAATTTTCCCACAAGAAATAATGGAAACTCAGATGTGTCATTCTACAACCCAAAAATATTCATATAAAAATGATTGCAATACTGGAATAAAATACAAAATAATAAAGAAAATATAAAATATAAAGAAATAAACAAATTAACTTGCACTCACCTTTAAAAAACCTTCCAGGCTGGTGTGAGGGAGATAAGAGGAGGGTTATTATATAGAACGATTTTTACCATCAATAACAGAATTATCACTGCTATCTATTGGCTCAATGGAATGTTTTTCTGTTCGTGCAACTTTAACAAGGAACGTATCCAATGACCTAGAATGAAGCAAAGCATTCCTAAGCTTACTCTTGTCTGGAAAAGCAAAGGACTGTCCATAGGGGCTTTGAAGTAACAAAAAATACACTAGTGCCAATTGTGGGCACCTTCCAACGTTTTGAAGGATCACTGATTTCTGCCAATCACCGCAGCCTGAGATCAAGCATCCGGACATGGGAAATGATTACCCAAAATCCAGCAGAGAGAGAGAGAGCGAGAATAGAACCATTGGCTCAGTTGTGATCATGTGACATTCGGCATCACATACTACTCGTATTGCAAGACATCGCTTGCTTATGAAGTTAAAATTGATTAGAAATGTTTCCTCATCTTGCAGAACACTCACAGAACAAGTTACTTGCAATCCAAGGTTTTACTGTATATTCTATGCTTGCAGTTTGCTACAAGAGTAAATCTTAAGTGCTTTCACCACACAAAAAAAGTGGTAACTCTGAGGTGATGGGCATGTCAATTAGCTTGATTATGGTATTTGTTTCACAATGTACACGTGTATCAAAACGTCACGTTGTACACCTTAAATATACACAATTTTTATTTGCCAATAATACTTAAGTAAAGTTGGAAAGAAAGTAACACAGGTGTGGAGGGCAGGGCACGTTTTGAACCTGCAGGAGGCGGCTCTCCGTGGGCCCTGGACACCTGCGTCCTGCCCTCTCCTCCCCTCCAGTTACACACCAGTACCGCAGGAAGCTTCTAAACAGCTCTGGCTGGTGGCCTGGCCTCCACTGCACAGGGACTGGGAGCCACCTTCTTCACTTCCTCCTCAGGTGGCCTCCCAGACATACTGTGAGCGGCGCAGGGCAACTGACATCTTTACCACCAGCCAGGAAAGGATGCCTGTCTTCAAGTCCGGCCAAGGCCAGCCTGTGTCAACCCTGCTCTCGGAGCAGTGGTGGGGATGAGGGAGTGGGGAGGGGGGACGGGTGGGGTAGAAGCTGCGGCAGAGGACATACTCCACACACGGGAACTAGAAGCCCCCTCCACCTCTCAAATAGCTGGGCCAGGTCACTGAGGCCTCCAACCAAGTGCAGCTTGACAAGGGAAACTGAATCACATTTTACCTGGATTTTATTTATCAAAATGGTCTAAACTGGATCTAAAGTACACTAGGTGGCCGTGGCCTTCAGTGGGAAAGAGAACGGACTGGAGCTCAGCCTGACTCGTCAGTGAGGGAGACATCCTTCACAGAAGCCTGCTGGGTGGGGACCCAGGGCCACTGGTGATCTCTGGACCCCTTCCAGCCCCTGGGCCTCCCATCCCCCAAACTCCTGTCCTTGAAGCCACCCACTCGCGGTTTCCCTTTCATTCGCTGCTGTGTCCAGCGGTGGGCATTGAGCGAGCAGGGTCACAATGAACGGTGCAATGTGGTAAAGCATCGGCTGGGGTGGGAGTCCGGAAACTAGGCCTCGTCTCCACCTACCACCTCCTAGCAGCCCCACAGCAGCCCCCTCTCTCCTGGGACCTCCTCTACTCTGTCCCACCCGCCTCCTAGGTGACAAAGTAACAAAGAACCCATGGTGAGTGTGCAGTAAACCACTCAGCCCCCGCGTGAGGAGGCCGGGTGTGTCCTCAGAACAGAAAAGCCCAAGACCCTGAGCAGAGGGAAGGGGTGGCTGGAGGTCTCTGCCTGGTCCTGTCATCGGCCTCTCTAAACCCCCAAAGGCCAAATGCCCCAGAGCTTTCACCCCGAACTTTCCTCAAGGACTAAGGGAGTGCCCATTCCCCAGTGTGGTGACCAGGGAGGGGTTTGGAGACACGGAGAGACCCAGGTTCAAATCCTGCTTCTACCGATTGCCCTGAAAGGCCCAGGAGGGTTTCTCAGCTTTGTGACTCCCGTTTCTTCAGTCACAGAATACAAGGGTGACTTCATGACAGCTCCAGGCACACAATAGAGTCAGTGAAAGTGAAAGTGAAAGCCTCTGACCCAGCAGTGTGCCCAGCAGCGTGTGTGTGTGTGTGTGTGTGTGTGTGTGTGTCTGTCTGTGTGTCTGGGACGGTGGCCAGGTTTTGAGGGCCCACACAGGCCTGGAACAATTGGTTGTGAGGATATGTTCACAGGTCGACCTTTGACTGTGGAGAGGACGACATGAGAGTCAAACCCCTGAGGGCACAACACCTCTGGAGGGCCAGGGGTCCCCACCCTGATTCCCAGCGCCTGTGTCAGATGCCTGCAGGAGGCCTCTGACCCTTTCCTGTTGACACTTCTTGGGTGACATCCACAGACCAGAGCTGAAGACACACGTCACCCATACACATGCGTGCGTGCATGCACACACACACACGTGGGAGCACGCTGTCACAATCGGGGCTCTGGGCTGTGTCAGCCCCTGGTGGGAGAGCCATCTCCTGCTGTCCACGTCTGCTCAAACCAGGGAGGAGCGCTGACCTAGATGCAACTTAAGAGTTGCAGGTTAACTCATTCCAGAGTTGCAGGCTAAGAGCCAAAAAACACAAGACCCAAAGCCACATGGGTATGCTCCTCTTCTGCCCCTGCACACGGCTACCCCTGTCACAGAGACCAGGGCTGTGCACAAAACCATGCCTGAACATTACCGTCATTGTCCCCTCCCGGTCCCCAGCAGGGATAGCATGGAAGTAAGGGACCAGGCCCAGAGGACCTACGAGTTAAAGGGAAACAGGTGGGCAGGTGGACCCTGGTCCAGGGCAATGTAGAGGTTGGGGTGCAGAGGCGTCCTCCACACCCTTGTGTGACACTTCTGGATGTGGCCCCTCTCTGAAAGCCAGTCTGCCCCAGTTGTGAGTAGCCCCCAGATGGTACCAGTAATACCTGGGGTAAGGCCAGGGGCTGGGTCCCACCCTCTTCCGCAGAGAAAGAACTGGGCAGACCATGGTGGCCAGCTGCTGGGTGCTCAGCCAGAGGATATGATGTTTTCCAAAACATGAGAGCTCTTCTCCCTCCTTGGAGCCCAGGGGAGGAAGGGAGTTGATGCAGCCTCTGCACCCCCCATTCCTCACAGCTACAACCTCCCCCTGCCAAGTTCACCAGACTCACTGCCAGCAGTTCCGTCACCCGCGGCCAGGGGGCGCCCTGGTCCAGGAGGCCCAGCCCCTGAGCTCCCAGCCTCGACAGCGCCTGCTGAGAAATGGATGCCTCTGGGCTCCTGGCCCTCTGAGGAGGGTTTGTGGGCTTGATGAGTTTACTTTACCAAGTATTCCCAAGTATGAGCCCATCTGAGGAAGAAGGAACCCTGCGGCTGTGTGTGGACGTCGGTAAATACAGACACTCAAGCAAGCTGCTGGGGCGGGCAGAGGCCCAAAGGAGCCCCGGCTGGAGGAGAGGCGTGGCCCATTTTCTCCACTTCTTGGAACTTTCTAATCGACATCTTGCATTCTCTGCGTATTAGAACGTTTTAAGAATGTGACTTGGCTTTCCTGCATATGCCACAGGCTTGCGAAGAGTCTCTTCTCTGCGTGTATGTGTGCTTATGTGTACGTGTGCACGTGCATATGGAGGGGGTGGGTGCGTATGAGATGTGTAGTGTGAGTCCCCACGTGTGGGAGTGTATGGTGTACATGTGTGCGGTATGTGTGTGTGCATGCACGCGCGGTGTGTATGGTGTGGTGGGTGTGTGTACGTGTGTGGCACGCGTGGTGTCTGTGCACATGAATGTGTGGTGTGTGTACGTGTGTGAGTATGGCGTGTACATGGGCGAGTGTGTGTGCATGTGTGGTGCTGTGTGTGGTATACATGTGGTGCAGGTGTGTGTAGTGTGTGGCATGAGGTATGCAGGCATGTGCACACAGCGTGTGACATAATATGCGGTGGATATGCACATGTGTGCATGTATGTGCAGTGTGTGGGTCTGTGTGTGTGTGTGCCTGTTGCCAAATGACCAGATGCAGGCTGAGTGGGGCCCTGTGTCCGCTCTGGGATCGCTCAGGTCTGAGGGTCAGCAGCAGTGGGAGGTCGCTCAGGTCAGTGGGAGCAGGCAAAAGAGCGGAGGGAGGTCTGGAAAATCCAGAGAAATTATTTTCTCTGATAATAATTTTTTAATTTTTTAAATTTAATAAATTTTTTAAATTTTTCTCTGATAATAATAATTTTCCAGAGAAAATCATTCCTGTGAGAGTCTCTGGAAAAAGCAGCTTCTGGAACTACAAAGATCCCTCAATTCTCCCAGCTAATTCACCCACTAATCCTTTCAGGGTCCTCCGCTCCTGAGCCACCAAAGGCAGCAAGAGGCACCACTGGAGTTCACTCTGTCTCAGCCCCACAGACACTGTCATCCACAAAAAACCAACCTTTACATAAAAGGAAAGGGCACCGCAAGGGTTCTGTCCCAAGACCCCTGAACCATAGCCACCGAGGGGCAGCCATCCACGGAGGAACCCCTGGACCACTGTGGGGGCTTGTGGGGCCCCAAGCCGCTTGGCTCCAGGGTGAGGCTTTGCCTGGCTCCCCTCATTCCAGACTTGCAGGTTTAGAGCCAAGAAACACAAGACCCAAAGCCACACGGACAGCCACAGATACAGAGGGAGGCGGGTGAGCCCAGGCAGTCAGAAGGCAGAGGTGCGGGACCTCCCCCACACTGTGTGGCCCAGCTCACTAATGGGCCTGTTGAGGACCTGCCCCACCACTGGTCAAGAGGGAAAGAAAACATGAGAGAGGCCTGGTCAAGGCCAGCTGTGCAGGCTGAGGAAACCCGATGAGTGGTGCATTCTGCCATGTTTTCCAAAGATGGCCACAACAGCATCCCCCACCCCGTGTGCTTTACTACAACTGGCCTTGATGTTCCTCCCATCAAAGGGGGAGGAGGGGTGTCTGGACCCCCTCCCTTGAATCTGGAGGGCTTGTGACTTGTTTATAACCAAAGGAATACCATGGAAATGATGCCGTGTGACTTTGAAAGCTCAGTCAGAAAAGGCAATGAATCTGGACACTCACCCCTGGAGTCCTGAGCCCCCAGGTAATAAATAAGTGTGACTATGATGAGGCTGCCATGCTGTGAGGAAGCTCAAGCCACATGGAGGTGCCCCATGGAGGTGCCCTTACCTATAGCCCCAGCTGCAGTCCCAGCCAGCAGCCAGCACCATGTGAAGGAAACATGAGGGAAGGAGCCTTCAGATGATTGCAGCCATTTGGTCACCCTTCTGCTGTTGCCAGAGGCCTCAGACACCACAGGGCAGAGGCAAGCCAGCCTCCTATGCCCTGTCCAAACTCTAGACCCA
Organism: Acinonyx jubatus; assembly: GCF_027475565.1. Classification (NCBI taxonomy): domain Eukaryota; kingdom Metazoa; phylum Chordata; class Mammalia; order Carnivora; family Felidae; genus Acinonyx; species Acinonyx jubatus. Next base: position 19,041,022 of record NC_069386.1, read on the forward strand.
CAGAACCATGAGCATTGGAAGATAGTTGTACACTACGAAATTTGGGTATGGCTGATTATTTCTGACAGAAACTGGACCGAGTGGGGTTCTGAAAAGCTGTGCCAATCGACCCTCCTGTCCTTTTCCCTTTCTCAAATGCTGCAGGGACTTAAGAGGCCACAGGTCCCTTGGACAGCTGCCCCTCCTCGTTTCAAGCCACTAATGACCTGGGCTCTGGGCTGGGAGCTGTCTCCTAGGGGGCAGTTTAACCATAAGACCCTGTGGCCCCCGGCCCAGGGAACCAGAGTTAGTGGGTCCTGCTGGGCAAAGCTGGCCTGCCTGCTCCCAGGCCTGTGGAAGGCACTGGTGGCCGAGAACTGGCCGTTCACACCGTGAGCTTCAGGGCTCCATTTGCCAGGCTGTGCTCAGTGTTTCTGAGCCTGATGGATGGACAGAGGCTCAAGTCATGGGTTACCGCAGCAACGAAGTCCTCACAAGAGGCAAGAAAACCCCTACCACTATGGATGGTCAACAGAGAGGGAATGCGCCTTCGCCCCTTGTTGTTGGCCTGAACTCCGCCCTCCTCTCCATCAGCCACTCTCACTGCTTGGGAGTAGACAGATGAGTGGGGATTTTCAGGAGCAGAAAAAGGGTGTCAGGTCCCTGTGGCTGCAGAGATGGGGCTGGGCAGAGGGCTGGGAAGCCTGGACGAGTGCTCCGGGGACCCAGGTTTGTCCACAGCAGTCAGGGCCCCATGGTGGTCAACAGCCACCTTCATTAGCCATCAGGTATCTGCTCCCAGGCAAGTGGCCTTGGGAAACCAGCACCACAGAGGCCTTTATTCTCCCTGCTGTGATACCCACCAGGGGGCTCCGGGACAGGAGAGGGGCCCCAAGGTATGGGTTTGGCTTCCCAGAACATGCAGCCGGAAAACGACCTGACCTTCTCCCAGCCCAGTTGTTGTGCATGAGGGAAACAAAGACCCAGTGGAGCAGCTAACCCAAAATGTGTCGTCACCAGGGGCAACCTGGCCGAGGGGCTTGCTCGCTCCCTGGGAAAAAGTTGTGGTTCACCCCAGTTGGGTGTTTGTTTTGTTTTGATTTTTTAAAAGCCTGAACCAAATCAGCTTTTTAAAATTCTGCTCCAGGACACAGCACGGCTTGCAGACGGCCCGAAGGGGCAGATCCAGGCAGAGAGTGGACACATTCCAACGGAAACCCTTGCAGATTCCCAGACACCCGTGCGCAGCTCCCGCCCAGGACCAATGCTTCCTGCGGGTATCAGTCCCCTCTGCTCAGTCAGCAACGTTGATGCCTGAATTAAAGTAAAAGATTGAGTTCCTTGTCCATGATCTGATTCAGTTACCGCAATTTCCCTTCTCAGAAAACTTAGACATCTCAAGGTGGAGGGGTCATTTGTCATGAGCTCATGTTGTCACATACATTCAACTAATTGTCACATCAGACCAAAAAATGGCACTAATCCAGCTGCGTGGGACAGGACTCCAGACTTCTTGGTGAGTAAGAGAGATAATTATGGCAGAATTCCAGCCTCTCTGGTTTCAAAAGAAATCAAGTCAGCATAGCCCGGCTGGAGGTTCCTTCCACTCATTACATCCTGAGCGTTTTTGCTGAGACAAACCTCTTAACTCCTGGCCATGGCCCCAGGCTCCCCATACCCTCTCGCAGGGCTGCCCTGCCCTCCTCACCCTGCCTTCTCCATACACCACTAGGTTTGTCTTTCCACTGAGGTCCAGTCTGAAGGAGGATCTGGGGACAGCTCCTGGGGACCCACATGCAGGACTGAGTGAGACCAGGAGACCGAGCAACCAGGCAGAGGGGAGGGGAGCTGGTGCAACTCGAGCTTGCTGCATCCTGCCCTTGCCAAGGACGGACCGCAGGGATCCAAGAGACCGAATGAGGAGATCTTGGAACTCTAGCCGCTTGGTCACCCCTTTGTGCCCAGCTGATTGTCAAGTTTTTAAAAGATTCATGATATCAAATGTTGGTGAGGTTGTGAGGAAAGCTTACCCTTCGGATGCTGCTAGCAGAAAAGTAGGTAAGAGCAGCCACCGTGCAGAGCAATTTGACAATAGCCACCAAACATTCAAATCCACGTGCCCTTGGACCCAACTGGTCCATTTCTGCGTATTTGTTTCCTAAAGAATATGTTAAGACACTGCATGTGTACTAAAAAAAAATAATAATGATGAGTCAGGTAAAATAGGAGAAATAGAATATTTATTTATTTATTTATTTAATGTTTATTTTTGAGAAACAGAGACAGAGAGACAACCAGCTAGGGAGGGGCAGAGAGAGGGGGGAGACAGTCTGTGAAGCGGGCTCTGTGCTGACAGCTGAGAGCCCGATGTGAGGCTCAAACTCACAAGGCTCGAGATCATGATCTGAGCCAAAGTTGGACACTTAGCCAACCAGGCTACCCAGGCATCCCTAGAATTTTTTAATTGGATATGAGGGTTCTAAAAAGTTAAGAGGCACAAACCACACCATCAGGGTAGCTCTTGCAAAAGCACACAAACAGGGGCACGTGGGTGGTTCAGTCCTTTAAGCGTCTGACTCTTGATCTTGGCTCAGGTCATGATCTCACAGTTCGTGAGTTTGAGCCCTACATAGGGCTCTGCACTGACAGTGCAGAGCCTGCTTGGGATTCTCTCTCTCTCCCTCTCTGTCTCTCTCTCTCTCTCTCTCTGCCCCTACCCCGCTCTTGCTCTCAAAATAAAGTTTTAAGAATAAATAAAGTACACAAACAAACTTAAAATAGCAAGTGTTGGCAAGAATGTGGAGGAAAGGGAACCCCATGCACTGTTGGGGGGAATGTAAAATTTCACAGCCGCTATGGAAACGCTATAGCGTTTCCTCAAAAAATTAAACATAGAATTACTGTGAGATCCAGAAATTCCACTTCTAGGCCCAAAGAGCCAAAAGCAGGAACTCAAACAGGTATTTGTGCAACCCTGTTTATTGCAGCATTATTCACAATAGTTAAAAGGTGGGACCAGCCCAAGTGTCCATCAACAGATGAATAGATACACAAAATATGATATACGCATGCAGTGGAGGGGCGCCTGGGTGGCTCAGTTGATTAAGCATCCAGTTTCAGCTCAGGTCATGATCTTGCAGCTCAGGCTCAGAGCCTGGAGCCTGCTTCGGATTCTGTGTGTCTCCCTCTCTCTCTGCCCCTCCCCCACTTGCATTCTCTCTCTCTCTCTCTCAAAAAAAAAATAAAAAAACATTAAAAACATTTTTCAATAAACATACAGTGGAATATTATTTGGCCTTAAAGAAGAAAAATTCTGACACTTGCTGGAATATGGGTGAACGTATAGGACCTCATGCTGAGTGAAATACGCCAATCAGGAAAGGACAAATACTGTATGATTCCACCTCTATGCCACAGAATTGTACACTTTTTTAACTTAAATGGTTAAAAAGGTAAGTTTTGTGTTATGTGTATTTTACCATAGTAAAAACAAAAAAAACAAAAAAAAAAAACCATAAGTTGTGAGGCAATCTCACGTCTGTAAATAAACCTTCTGGGAACCCAAGAGGAAGTCAAAACAGAGTAATGTGGTTTTTGCAATGCAGCATCTAGAGGGTCAAGGGGTTAAGGGGTGGCAGACCAAGGCCCAGCCTCCCCTCACTGCTGCCCGGGCTGGCCTCAGGTTGGGGCCAAGACAATCAGCATGGAGAAGTCTCCAGGCACTCCTTGGGAAGGCCCCGATCCCAGTCCTTTATCCCCACAGCCTGTGGGGGGCATAGGCTTTCCGCTGGCACCTCCTTCACACTTGGGTCTGGAGTTCATTATTTCCCTGCTAGACCATGATTCTACTGTGACAACCGTGATCTGCCAGATGTCTATCTGTTGGCAGCCTCGTGGAATGCACAGGGCACAGTCTGAGGGGTCAGACTCTGTCCAAATCCTGCCCCTCCCTCTTATGTACTGACTAATCTTGACCAAGCCTGAGCTTTCTCAATCTTCACCCAGAAAACGGGAAACACCCCCTCACAGGACTCCTGTAAAGCTCGGATAAGAAAATGTAAATCATCGGGCCGAGAAGGTGTTCAGTAAAATGCTACATATTTTCTCTCGTTGATTCATGAGTTCTTGAAAACCTAACGTTATGTGTGAAAGCTCCCTCCTGGGGAGCACCCGTCCGTCCATGCAACATCTAGTCAGGAACCTTCCATGTGGCAGTCACAGGGCTGAGTGCCAGCCTCAGAAGGCACAATCTCTGCAGCTAAGAGGCTGGGGACCTTGCCTCAGAAGAAAAAGAGTAAGTCACCCATGGGGCCGGCCGGAGGCCCCTGGTGCAGTCACCACCTATGAAGCAACCGTGTTACTCATGAGGTGAGAGGGCCCCTGATATGGTGCCTGGCGTCTAGAAACCGCTCACCATCCATGAGCTTCCTGTGGACTATTGTGCAAGAAAACCGAAGCTCACAGAGGCTGGGGGACTTGCCTGCGATCACACAGCGAGGGGCAGCCTCCAAGTCCAGGCCTCTCTCCAAATTCCACTGGAAGAGAATCCACATGAGAACGAAAATCCTACATTCAGAGCTGGAAGCAAAGGGTCTTTCTCTTGGGGCTCCGTGAAGTGTTTCAACAAGCCTAATTTGGCTGGGACTTCCTAAAAAGAAACCTGGGCTCTTTCTCCCCATCACGCCGGCCCCTGGCTGTGCCAAGACCCTTTCTAAGTGGATGGCATTGGGAACTGCAGACCGGCCACAGCTGGGCCTTGGCACGGCTTCCCCTGTGGAGCGGAGAGGATGGCCGAGCAGCTGGAAGCCTTCAGAGCCACTGCTGGGGGTCGGGATGCCACAGTCCCCTCAAACTAAATGGTCACGCTTTTCAGGAGGACAGCCGGGGTCCGCTCAACTCGCACAGGGGCTGACACAGGCTCCGGGTGTATTGGTGGCTGTCACAGCCTCTTGTCATGAGGGGAAGTGGTCTGGTACCTCGGTTCCTCTGTCGGCCGGGTCCCACCACCAACACTGGCTCTGAGCTCCACTCCGTGCTGATGGCCACAGGCCTCGGGGCCAAGGGATATGGGACAAATGCAAACAACCTGGTCTTTGGGAGAACCGCCAGCATCAGCAGCTACCCCAGGGTGAGGATATACAAGACGGCCACTCGTTCATTCCCGGGCAGGGTAACTCGCAGGGGTGGGGGCAGAAAATGGGGACAGTGGGTCCATCTGAATATTATACAGGTTTCCTAGGAAACATCAAGACCATCGATTTCACATTCCGGAGGAAACCATAAAGGCATCTAGACTCCTCACCCACACTGAGGGTCAGAAGCACCAAGGATATGAGAAGCACCAAGGGGGTGAGAAGCCAAGTTTTAGAAAGAGCCATTGCTATCCTGGGAGTCCCCTCTCTACCCTCCAGAGGGGAAGAAGAATTGAGGGTGTTCCCCCTTCCCCTCAAATCTCACAAGCAGGGCATAGAGAGGACCTCTTGTAACCTTCATATTGTCCCCTGCAGCATAGGGCACACAATGGACAGACACCCCCCTGGACAATAGGAGACATGCACTGGGCTGGCACACTGCTCTGATGGTAGAGTGAGGGCGAGGCAAGACCGTACCCCCAAAGTCTGTCCAAAGGTTAAGCACCATGGACCATATGTGATGGATAACTGCCGAGGGGCCCAGCAAGAGAGAGGCTGGGCATGCTGGGCCTTACGGAAATGCATTCACTGAGGCCAAAGGCACTCAGCAGAGCCTATCCCAGAGAGTGTAAGGGTAGGGTTCCCTGGAGACCTCAGACAGTGCTCAGGAAAGACAGCTCTTTTTAAAAAGCCAGCTAGTGGGGCACCTGGGTGGCTCAGTCGGTTAAGCGCCCAACTTCAGCTCAGGTCATGATCTCACAGTTTGTGAGTTCGAGCCCCGCATCAGACTCTGTGCTGACAGCTCGGAGCTTGGACCCTGTCTCCCTCTCTCTCTCTGCCCCATCCCTGCTCATACTCTATCTCTGTCTCTCTCAAAAATAAACATTAAAAAAAAGCCAGCTGGTCTAGGGGGAACACATGTGAAATGACAATGACAGTACCAGCCAAGTAATAGCTTCTCGATTGCCCTCCCCCACTCCTTCCCTCTGAGGGCATCAGAACCTGAGCAAGATAAGGAGGGGGAGGAAGAGAGGACATCACCCTTTCCCCAACTCCAGGCTTCCTGGGAACACCTCCAGAAACAGGTGAGTACCTCCCTGAAGCAGGGAGAGGCCAGACACCAAGGGCGACCAAGGGCCCTCTAGGCGGAGGGTGTCAGAAAGGGCAGAGGGCTTGGCTAGCATGGTGACTTTGGGGCTGGTCCAAGGAAGCAGGACTTTGCTCTATAGATTGGGTGTTGTTGGGAAGCAGGTGCAGGTCAGGGATTGTGTGTCCAGACAGTCTGCAGGGAGGGCAGTCCAGAGCAAGGTGAAGAAGCAGTGGTCGCTGATTTTAATCGAGAGACGACATTTGCTGTTTTGCAGTTTGCACCCCGACCTTGCTTGTGTCTGTGCTTAGACACGGTTATGAAGTGGCCTTGTTCTGTGACACTTCATCACGGCCTCGGGGTCATCTTGCCTGGTGGTGGTGCTCCATGGTGCCTATGGGACACCAGGCCTGGGCTGAGAGGGTCCCACCAAAACCAGGGCCCAGCTCTAGGGGCCAGGCCAGCTCCTGGACACCAGGGGCTGCTTTTCTCTTTCTCTGCAAAGTCAGCGGTTCTCAACAAGGCCTGCAAGGCCATGTGGTCTGGTCCTTCCAGCTCTCCAGAGTCAGAGCCCATCTCTGCTATAGCTACACTGGCCTTTCTTTTCTTTCTTTTTTTTTTTTAAGTTTATTTATTTATTTTGAGAGAGAGAGAGAGACAGTGTGTGTGTGTGTGTGTGTGTGTGCGTGCGTGTGTGTGTGCACGCACAAATAAGGGACGGGTAGAGACAGAGTGTGAGAGACAATTCTAAGCAGGATCTGCACCATCAGCACAGAGCCTGATATGGGTTTCGAACTCACGAACCATGAGATCATGACCTGAACCTAAATCAAGGGTCAGATGCTTAACCAACTGAGCCACTCAGGCACCCCCTACACATGCCTTTCCTCCCCTAGCTACTACCTACCTCCCAGAACTCAATTGTCACTCCTCAGCATCCCCAGGACAAGATATCCTAGTCCCACCTCCCTCTCCTACCACTAGTGTAATTGTGTGTGTTTTCATGGGGGCCCCTCACCACGTTGGTCCCTTCTTAGACTGTAAACTTCACGACAGCCAGGACTTTCTCCTCTTCTGCTTCACCGGAAGTGTTGCTGAGGTACCATGTCGGGAAGGGTATGTGAGCTGGACAGAGATGCTGTGATCACCTGGCAATGTCGGCCATCCTCTTCAAACCATAAAGGCTGGGACGTTCTCCCCATTGGGACACAGAGGAGCTGGACTCCAGACTGATATTCCCCATCCCCACCGATTACATTTGAATATAGTTGAATTAGGAGCACCAACTCTTTTGCCCCACAGTCAAAAATCCACATATAACTTTTGAATCCCCCCAAATTAAATCACAAATAGCCTATTGCTGACTGGAAGTCTTACCAATAACATAAACAATAGATCAACACATATTATATGTATTATATACTGTATTCTTACAATAAAGTAAGCTGGAGGAAAAAAACATTAAGAAAATAATATAAGGGGTGGGGCGCCTGGGTGGCTCAGTTGGTTGAGCATCTGACTTTTGATTTCAGCTCAGGTCATGATCTCATGGTTCATGAGATGGAGCCCCTCATCGAGCCTGCTTAGGATTTTCTCTCTCTCTCTTTCTCTATCTCTCTTAAAAATAAATAAACTTAAAAAAAAGAAAGAAAATCATAAGGAAGAGAAAATACATTTACAGGACTGTCCTACACAAAATCCACACATAAGTGGACCCACCCACACAGTTCAAACCCACTTTGTTCAAGGGTCACAGGTAGTTAGAAATCTGATAAATGAAATTGGAATCAAACAAATGGGCAGTCTCCCGCAGAACCTCAGGATTCTGCAACCCACCTCGTGCAGGTTCCTCCCACTCTGTTCTGCAAACTTCCCCCTCTTACTAACCCTTCATCCTTCTGTCCCCCTTCACCCAGGCCAGGTGCTGAGTGATCGCAAACCGACAGAAAATCCCAATTTAATCACTCACCCTTCATTGGCAGATTTTAATGACTTAATTTTCAAGGGGCTATATTGATATCCTGGGGCTGCCACGATAATTACTGCAAATTTGGTGGCTTAAAACAACAGATCTTTCTCCTTTAACCATTTTGGAGACGGAAGTCCCAAGTCAAGGGGTCACAGGGCCATGCTCACCTCCACAGGCTCTAGGGATGATCTGGTGACTCAGTCGCCCTAGTGGTCACACAAGCTTCTTCTTTATGTGCCAGTATCTCCTCCTCTGTCTCTCATAAGGACACTTGTCTGTGGATTAGGACCCATCCAGGTAATCCAGAATGATACCATTTTAAGATCCTTAATTTAATTACACCTGCAACGACCTTTTTTCCAAATAAGGCAACATTCACAGGTTTCTACGGACTTGGACATGGACATGTGTTTTGGGGAGTCACCCTTCAACCCACTGCTGGGACCAACCTTTCTCCCCTTTGTTACTTTGTGTCTAAGAAGCAATCCACATGCTTCCTGGCACTCAACGGGTGCTTGCTCAAAGGTGGCTGATCTTATGCCCCCCGCCTGCCATGTTCTCAGGGTGACATCTCTCTTACTCATTCATCCCTTCCACATGGACCAAAATGTCTTTGGGAAGTTGATCATGCTCTGTTTGGCTGACTACACTTTCACAAATGGCTATTTTTTCAAAACCGGTCTCATTGTTTAATGTCAATTGCCAACTGGTTCATTTGCTTAATGCCAATATTAGCTAAGTGACACTGTCATCATCCATTTGCAGACACTCAGTCTAACATCTCAACAGTCAGAACTCCCCTTCCGTTGACCCACATCAGACTCATGCCAAAGCCATACTCTGGAGCCATGAGCTCATCACACTGCCTTTTCTGACTCTCTGCTTCTTTGGAAATGTTGTGTCCCTGCTGAGGCAGCATCACACGAGGAGACACCTTGGAGGCAAGACAATGGAAACCCTCCTTGGCCATCTCAAGGAATCTCTTCTGTCTCCTGATGCCCGCTGTAGCCAGACATCAGTGAAGAAAATATTCATGACATAATTAAAGAAAAAAAAAAGCAGTACATAGATGTTCACAGCAGTATTATTCACAATAGCCAAGAAGTGGGAATAACTCAAGTGTCCACTGATGAATGAAAAGATAAACAAAATGTGGCCTTTCCATCCAATGGACTATTACTCAGTCTTAAAAAGGAAGGAGATTCTGGAACCTGGGGGATGAACCCAACCTCTCTCTCCTCCTTCCCAGACCTGCCCACCTCCATCATTCTGGGAGGCTTGAACACTGAAGAAGCCCCTTAGATCTAATCAGATGGGGGCAAGGAACAGACACAACTGGGGGCCTCAGGGGGCTGCTGGGATGGAAGCCCCATACCCGGGCCCCAAACTCAAGACCTCTGCTGGGTCTCATTCCCCTTCGTTTCCCAGCTTCCTTCACCCCTCCTGCCAGCCCACCCTACCGCCGCAGCTGTCCTTCCTCCTGCCCCCACAGGTATAGGATCGGTATACCCTGCACCCAAGCACTGACTTCCCCAGCTAGAAGCTGAAAGCATCTTCTTTACTTCTCTCAGAGCAGGAGAACTGCGAGGAGGCACAAGCTACCCCTGGAGGGATGGGGGTGTCCTGTCTCTGTGCGTTCCACGACGCGGGACCAATTCAGAAGAGGCATCGGGGGTGTTTATGTATCCAGCCAGCAAGCAGTTAGCAATTGCAGCGGGGACCAAAGGCAGTGTGGGAACAGTAGGACCTACCTTGGAAGGCACTGTTGGTGAGGCCTGCTCAAGCCCTCTTCCAGCTGGGCCAGTGGTGTGTGGGTGCAGGGGATAGGCCCACTCAAAGCCCCTGCCCCAGAGCCCAGAACCACCCCCCTACCATCACAAGCCTGCATGGGCCTCTTGACAGACCCATCCTCTGTAGGGAGGCCACACCATTGACGGTGCATGTTTAGGATGCACACGAGGAAGTTGGATAAAGCTCGAATGTCTGGTCACATGGCCCCTCACAGACAGAGCCTGGGGTGGGGAGCAGCCCGGGGCTGGGTTCCAGACCTCTCTTCTCTATCACTTTCTCATGCAGTATTTATAAAGCACTAAAATCCCTTATTTGAAGTAGGCCTTTCATGTCATTACAAAAAAATAGATCTACCAAGGTAGGAGGGGAGAAAATATTTTACTAAAAATATAACTTAAGTTATAACTTAGTAAATATTTTTGCATATCGTATTTGTGTGTCCCCTCGTGCCCTTGCTTCAGGGCCTGAAGATTTTAGGGGCAGGCCCAGGGGAGCCCAGGCGCCCAGGGGAGGAATGTAGTGTCCCCCACCCCGCCCCCAGCCCACCTTGGGTGACTTCCTGGGACATGTTCCCTGCTAAGCAATGAATCCCGCCAGGGCAGCCGAGGGTGCGTGGCCTGGTGCAGAGTCTCAGAAGGAAGGGTGTAGATACAGAGGAAAGGGGTCTGCACCCCACCCCTACCCTGGAAGCCTAGCCCTCGCCAAGCCCATCCTGTGGTGTATTATGGCATCCATTGGCGGCCCTGTGCCCCCCAGGCTAATCTGAAGAAAGGGGAACTTCAGCCTGTCCAGACTGTGAGGGCTGGGGGTAAAGTTTCCAGTTCAAACTTTCAAATATCCCCATTCACAGATGCGTTCTTTGCAGTATTTCCAATCTTTGTTTATACAATGTCATTCTTCGTGTGGCTTTGCTGACTGAATAACAAACCATACTTACATTTTATTTATATATTTTTTGGTAAATAAGTAATACATTTGTAAAAATGATTTTGTACTATTTATAACAAATTTACAAACCTGAAAAAAAATTTTGTCCAATAAGGATGTCATTTGTTTGCTCTGAAAGGATGACCCTTCTTCATATATATGTGTATATATGAAGCCCTCACTTGAAATTGCCCATGCACAATCCATAAAGGAGTTTTCAGCACCGCCTGGTGGGAGGCAAGTTTAAGGAGCCGGCTCCCCCTCAGCCAGGTGCAGGGACCACATCCTATGGTCCAGGCTGGCCAAGTGCTGTAGTCCCAAGGACATGTACTTGGTGGCTGGTTGTCTTTGGTCCCGGCTGAGATCTCTGAACCATTGCCAGGGCTGGTGGGAACAGCTTGCGAATGCCCAGAACTGTGGGAGAGGCTCCAGGCTCAGCAGCAGCTGCTCTGAGGCTCCCAGCAGCTCCCATGGGTGCTGCAGAGGCTGGCCAGGCCTGGGTCCAACTCACCCCACAGGATGCTGAAGGATATGACTCCTTCACAAGAACTGATCTATTCTAACATTTGGGTCTCATCCAGGTCATTCGCTGGTTCCTAACCACAGGGCGTGGACGCTTTTCTCCTTTACCTGCAAACTAGAATTCCCAGGGTTCTCCCAGGACACTCCATCTGCCTCTCGCTTCTCCACTTTTAGTAGCCCTTTGCACCTGCCTAGAGTGCAGTCTGTTCCCTTCCAGAAGCTACATACCTTCCATCCCAGCTCAATCCCTATCCCTCCCACCATGACCTCCCCAAACCCATCTCAGCCATCCTTGGGGTACCCCCTCCCTTTCTGTCACTCATGGCACTTATGCTTATCAGGAGGTCACCAGACACCCTAACTTTCCTGAGGTCATCCTGATAGCAAAAACTCTACCCGGGTGTCCCCACGTGCCATCCAAATGCCCTAAAAATCACATGGAATGAAACACACCCATAAGATTAGAACGAAAACATGCCAACAGCAGAAATAAGAGCATCTCAGTTACTTGGAGAAAAGTCCTTTCCCTGTGAAGCCACTGAAGCCAGGTCCCACCTGCAGTGACTGACTTCCCTGGTGGAGACGTGGGCACTGGGCTTTGGAAGAGCTCACAGCACCTCCAATGCAGGGGTTCAGGGCTCATCAAGAGTGGAGGGCCGGAGACTGAGCCTCTTCCCCAGCCAGCCCTGTACCTGCCGGGGAGAGTGATGGGGGGAAGGGGCATTATTTCAGGCCCTCGAGAGCCCCCCTGACCAAGACCACGGTCAAGGGAGCCCTGGTTACCGATTGCTGGTACGCAGCTCCCTGTCTGGGGGCCTGGGCTGCCCGCTCCGGATGGAGGTGTGTGCAGCCCCACCATGGTGCTGAGATCTAGGACAGGACATCTGGGACACCCTTCCGCACAGCTGCAGAGGCACAATTTAAAGATCAAAGTATTCGATATTCAGGTTGAGCTGTTTTAACTTCACTAAGGAATGTGCACATCAGCGCCTTACCAAACTCTCAGGGAACCCTCCTAGGGGCAGTTTAGGGTATGAGGGTGAGCAAGACATCCCAGATCCCTGGGGCCCAGTGCAGGCTGACCTGGTGCTTAGTCTGGGGTCTGCCAGCCCCTCTTTGTCCTGGACAAGACCCTAGGCTCTCAGAGGACCTGGCCCTTCCAAGGTCATCAGAGAGGGAGAGGGGGCCCCTGGGGCGAAAGCAGCAGACACTACCCTCCCGCTGGGGGCTTGTCCTCTGGTGTTTTCCTGCTCAGCCCACTAGGCCAAGAGTTCCTCAGGACTGGCTTAGTCACCAGGGGTCTTGGTATTTCAGCCTCAAGCCAGACAGGACATCTGAACCCTGATGAATGGGTCCCCCTCTTCTCAATGATTCATTTGTCCACGCACTCAGATCATGCACCTTTCATGGGGCAGGCACTTTGCATGACCCAGGGACCCTGTGATGGGTGCGACAGCCAAGGTCCTGCCTGCCGCAGGGATCCATTCCAACAGGAGGCTGACATTAATGAGCACACAAATAAATGAGAAAGTCCGTGCAGTTCACGATACGTGGCGAGAAGAGGATAGGGCCAGTGGGACCCAGAGGTTCCTGGAGTGAGGCGTGCAGGGTCAGGCTGGGTGGTCATGAGGCCAGAGGAGGTCAAATAAACTCAGTGTGTTTACCAAAAAAGTCGAGATTTCACTCAGAGCAATCACCCCAGATCCAAGGGGGAATACCCAAGGAGGCCAAGACTTAGGCAAGCCAGACTCAACATCTTTCAGGGTGTGCAGGTTAGGGACCTAAGCCCAGGGCCAGCCCTGCTTTCCTGGGCAGGTCGTGGCTGCCTGTGTGCAGAAGGCCCTGACATCCAGGCCACACCCCAGTCAGTAGATTAGAATCTCTGGGGCTGGAGTACAGACATAGCTCTTTTGTAAGCTCCCGTGGGGATAGTTAGGGACAGCTTTAGGGGAAGCAGCACAGGAGAGCAGCAAAGCCCCACAGGGGTGGAGTGGGTGAGACCTTTGGGGTCAAATAGGGCTGAGTTTCCATCCTAGTTCACTTAACACAAGTTACTTAAGCTCTCTGAGCCTCAGTTTCTTATCTGTAAAATGGGTCAATACCCACATCCAGGTGTGGTATGAATATTGAATGAAGAGACCCAGATAAAGGCTGGTGTAGAGCCTGCTCCCTACGAGGCAGTGTGTCCTGTGAGCACCCCAAGATTGGAGCAAACAGACCCCAGCAGAACCCAAGCCCCAATCCTAACCCCTCCTGGCTTTGTGAACCTTAGTTTCCCTGGCTGTAAAATGGGGAGAATCAGGATCCATCCTCTGGTAGAAGACGGCACCTCCCAGGGCGAGCCTGCCTGAGCATGTGGCCTCCCACGGTGAGTTGTGTGAACAGAGGGCCACGATTGCAGAGAATACACCTACAACTCCGCTGGTGGCCTTTCCATGGATGCGGAAGCCGTTACTGTAAAACAGTTGCTTTCCTGCATAAACGGTGTGAGTGGAGAGGCCACCCCTGGGATGTGGTTTTAGTGGAGTGCCTCCAGCCTGCACAGAATTTCACATGGGCCCCGATGTCTCAACTGCCAGATCCAGTGTTTATCAGTGAGCTCAACGGCTGCCAGCAGCGGTGACAGTGAGGCCACCTAGGGAGGCAGTTTGGGAGCCACAGGAAGTGCCATTTCTGAAAAGCCCCCCCCCCCCCAGCCTGGGGAGGGGCCTCTGTATCAGCCTCCACATGGGTCTGGCTTCTGCTCGGAAATGCCCTGAGATGAGTGCTCTGGAAAGATCTGGAACCCTGGAGCCCGGTAAGGAGGACCTCAGAGGGACCCTCCGTCTCCTTCTAGTTTCAGTGAAGATCACTCAGGAGCCTCCTCTCCTCTGGGGAAGCTGGGGGGAGGTCTGGTTTCCCTGGAGCCCCTCCTACTCCTACCCTCAGTTCCCTGCTCTGTCCCAGCAAGGCTCTGGAGCACAGAAACATACCGGTGACCTCCCCAAGGAAGCACTGGTCCCCGCCAAAGGGGAGGGCAGGTGGGCCTCACTTTCACTCCATCAGCCCCCCCCCCAGATGGAAAAGAGCCCTAAGGCCAGGCCAGGCAGCCAGGACATACCACTTCCTCCACCAAACCTCCAAATATCTAGGCTATTGTTGCTGGAACGAAAGCTGGGGAGTTGTGAGACCCCAGTCTGATAGCCAGGCCAGCAGGGGATGGCAGGGAGGGGAGGCTCACCGGGGGAGGAAGAAGAGGCCAGGCACCAGGGAGTGAGTCCTGGGGTGGGGGTGGGGGGTAGCCTAGGCCACAGCCGCTGCCTTGAAGAATCCCAGCCACGCGTGGGTCCTGGGCCAGGTTCATGGCCAAAGAAGCCAGGCATCCACCCCGCGGGCCCCCGAGGGCCTGCTGTGTCCTGATGCCTGACAATGGAGGGCGCTGTGGGCTGACCTCCCCCTTGGGACCACCACGGTGAGAGGAGGCCTAGTTTCACTGAGGTCATGGAAGTGCACCTACTCAGTTTCCTCAGGGGTACTGGGAACGAGCCCCCCACTGCAGGCTGGTTGGAGCTGGAGTGTCCCCTTTGGGTTGAAGCTGGATTCTCAGCCCAGGGCCCACAGGGCTGATCCCCTGCTGTCCATGAGGGGCATGCTTTGGGAAGGGGCCTACGCTAGACATGGTACCCATAGGCACACTCTCCACCCTGGGAAAGGCTGGCTCGACCACGCAGTAGGTGTCCACGTTGGGGTGGTCTTAAGCCTCTGCACCTCTGAGCCTGCAGTCCCCAGCCCTGCTCTCAGCTCCCATCAGGCAGCTGTGACTCCACTTCCCAGAGGGACAGATGAGGCCCAGAAAGGCTGGCCACCTTGCTCGAGGTTGCACAAGATCCCCGGGGCTCTGAGTCTCCTACACCCACAACCTCCTGGGGCCCAGCACCTCCTTAGGCCTTCAAGGTCAGCCAGGTCGGCCCTTTACAAACTTTCTTTGAAAAACCTTCCTCCTTAAAGTCCGACCTGGACGTTCATTCAGTCAAAACTTCAGAGCGTAGACGTGGGTGTGGTTGCCCGAGCCCCGCCCACCCTGTATGAGACACCCCCCCTCCGAAAAGCCCCCGAGAAACCAAGGAAACCCCTCTGATTTACTTTCATTCCAGGGGATGAGGACCCCACACTATGGGTGGGGAAGCAAGACAGTGGCGGCAGGGTGTGTGCTGAGGCCGCAGGGAGAGAGGCAGATGTGGGCTGCCCCCCCACAGCCCGCCTTCGGCTCACACTGGAAATCCATTCACACTGGCTTCTGCGGCCTGCAAACCACACTCACCCTGGCTCCTGCCGGAACCCTGATGCGTCCCATATTTCTGGTCGGACAGCCAGGAAAACTCAGTCTCCTCCTTGTGATCGCCAATCCGTTTCCCGTTGGAGGAGCTGACTTTGAACAAAGACCCCTTTGTGAGTGGCTTTGGGGCAGGGAGATGGGAGAACATCGCATAAGTAATATACGAAACGGCGAGCCCGATCATTTTTTGTTCCTCCCTGGTGAACGTGAAATCAAAACCACTTCTTCGGAGACGAGCAAGTGGAGCCAAGCTTCTCCGGCCCGGACGTGTGGGCCTCCGGGCCAGAGGGACAGCCGCCGTGCCATCAAGGGCAGCAGGGCTGGCTGCGAGCACGCCAGCCTGCTGTGGCCCTACCCTGCCAGGCCAGGCATCGCAGGGCATGGCATTAGTACATTTTCCCGCGGCTGCAGGAAATCCAGCTTGTGCAGGAGGAAACTTGTTTCTTTACCATTAGGAGGGGAAAGAAAATGGCCATATCCCTCCCTTCCCCACCCCCTGCCTCCCCCCCTTCCGCCCCCGTTCTCAACCGTGCATGTCCTCCCAAGTTTGCCTTCAGTCTCTTCCAGCCGACAACACCGATACCGCGGGCAGAGACAGAGTCAGAGGGCTGGCCCCAGGGCCCCTGCAGGAGCCGGCCCGGGGCTGCCGCTGTCCTCCTGCCCTCCCCGGCTCCGGGGACAGTGGCCTCCAGCTCCTTGCCTGCGGTTTCTTCACACACTCTGTACTCTGTCAGCTGCTTGGCCGGTGCCTCCATGGCCTCTTCTCTCTCTAGCCAAACCCCATCTTTTCCCTCAAGTTCAAGGCATATGTCACCTCCTCAGGGAAGTCCTCTCTGATTTGGTTCCCCTCCCCCACCCCCCTTCTCTAACACTCAGCATGGGGCAGCGTGGAGCTGTCTCAAATCTGCCCCCTCAGCCCAGCAAGGTCCTCACTGAGGATGTAATCTGAGTTTGTGCCCCTTCATTGTCAGAGGTG
The DNA here is from genome assembly GCF_027475565.1 of Acinonyx jubatus. Classification (NCBI taxonomy): domain Eukaryota; kingdom Metazoa; phylum Chordata; class Mammalia; order Carnivora; family Felidae; genus Acinonyx; species Acinonyx jubatus. The sequence continues at coordinate 19,057,720 of NC_069386.1, forward strand.
CACAGGGGCTGCTCAGGGGCAGTGAGGACCCAACAGGACCTCCAGGACCAGTAGCAGTCAGTGGCCCAATTGGGCCACCCCCAGGGGCCCAGAGCAGGCAGCAGCCCCCGGAGGACCTGCTTAGGAGAGCTCTAGAACTTTCCTGGGACAAGGACAGGAATGTCATTCTGATTTCACCCATTCACATGTGCCTGCAGGTTGGAGGCCTTGAGATTTTCACTCTGGCCGTAAGATTTCCCCGCATCTCCTCTGCTCCAAGCCCAGGACTTCCCAGTCCACACTTCCCAGTCCACACTGGCCACTCAGGTCCCTGTTCCAGTCCCACCCCAGCACTTCCCTGGCCAACCCCACATGTCTTTGGGGCTTTGCTCAGTGGCCAGGGCGCAGGCCCTAACCTCACCCCCACAGTGTTCTGTCCTGTGGAGCAGGTAGGTGAGCAAGCTCGTGTCATGAACATGGAGAGGACCAAGTGACACCACCGTGTGATGTGTACCAAACAGGCTCCACAGCTCAAGTGCCGGCACCGGGTGGAGACGCCACAGGCCCGGCGAGCTCTGAAGTGGTCACCCTGTCACAGCAAGTGGGGACTCACTTCTGCAACATGGCATCACCCACCTCATCAGGTGGATGCCGTTCTTTGGAATCTCTTCTCTTTTTTTGTTTGTAACTTTTGAACGGTCTTGGGGGGATGGGTCCATAACAGCTACAAACAGAAGAGGGTCATGCCTGCTTTCACGTTTTCATGCACTTAAGGAACGTTATAATGAAAATCATCTAGATCAGTACTAGGCATCCAAGATAATTTTTTCTTCTAAAAGGGGAGTGGGGAGGGTCCTGCATTATTTGGGTTTAAGAAACACTGTGATCAAGGGGCGCCTGGGTGTCTCAGTTGGTTAAGTGTCCAACTCTTAGTTTCGGCTCAGGTCATGATCTCACGGTTTGTGAGTTCAAGCCCCAGTCTCTGTGCTGACGGTGCAGAGCCTGTTTGGGATTCTGTCTGCCTCTCTCTCTGTGCCTCCTCTGCTTGCGTGCTCTCTCTCTCTCTCTCTCAAATAAATAAACTTAAGAAAAACACTGTGATAAAATAATCAATCCCGTCTGAGGTGTCAATAATCAATAAGGGACTTCGTGAGGGAGTAGCCTGGAAGAGGGTCAAAAACCCAGAGACAACTTTGGGTTTGAACTCACCATTCTTTTATGAGCTCTGACCTGGGAAAAGGAACTTGGAGTCTCTGAGGCAGTTTTCACATCTGAAAACCAGAGCACTAGTAAAGATTAGGTAGTCTCTGTCCTCTGGCATCACTCTTCCCAAGGCAAACGTGCTGCACCCTGGAGAGACACCTTGAGCCAAGAAAAGCCCTTCCCCAGTGAGGATGCCAGGTCCCTGATGAGCAGGATAGGACAGGGTTTGGCGGGGGCCTCTGGAGCAGTGGCCCCCAAGACCCACGAGGGGACAGCTTCCCTTCGGGCTATGAGGCAAGGACTCCGTCACCTGACGCTCTCAAATCCAAACCAAAGGGTGAACCCGGCCTCCCCTATGCCCTCCGGTGCTAGCACAAGAAAAGCTATCGCCCCTGACCTTAAAGCAGAAGGGCTCCAGCAGGTGTAACCCTGAGAGCTGGTGCTATCAGGTCACACAGATGAATTTCCAGAGCATTTAAGCCAACAGACTCTTGTGTGCCTCTCCGAGCAGGCAGGACCTCCTGACCTAAGCTGAGGTCAGAGAGGTCAAGCCGGTGCCCTTGCGAGACCCAAAGCCCCTGGTCCCGGTCAACTGCCTGCCAGCCTCTGAAGGACCCAGCATGACGCAGGGGAGCTGGGCCCAGGCCAGGAGGCTGGGGACAGAAGGGCTGAGGTCTTCCCAGTGAGGGGCTGTGGTCATCACCAGCTTGGCTCCGTGAGGGACCCTCAACTAGCCTTGATGACTGCCCTGGACATTTGAGGACTGGGCTCAGGGTCCACCCAGCAGGGACCAGTGCGATGTACTGACAAGGCAAAGATCTGATTTATTTTTACTTTTCAGGGTTGCCCCCATCAAAGTGAAGGCTCTATTTAACCAGTGGCCACTAAAAATAAATATTTAAACACCACATTTGTGTGGCTGGGCCAGGCCGCGTTGGGCCTCAGAGGCAAGCCGGCTCCCCCTCAGCCTGCTGGGACAATGACACCCTCGTGCCTCCAGCACTGGAGGGGCCAGGACTGGCCTAGAAAGAGGACAAACCCTGTGATGTCCACACGCATCCCCACGTCCCAACCTCTGGGGAAAACACTGACTGATCCGGAAAGAAGGTCAGAAGGAGACCAAGAAAGGAAACGCCTCTCCAGAGCATTCTCTCCACACGAGAGTGTGGGCGGCCCTGCAAGAATGCCCTCGCCTCCCCCGAATCCTTGGCCCGTGGGGGCCCCACTGAGACATCAGACACCAGCACCCTGGCCCCGGCCCAGACCAGACACCACACACGGCAGGGGGTCCCGGGGCAGGGCTGGCCAGGCCCTCCAGCTGGGAGAAAGCCAGGCCAGAGAGAAGAAAGTCCCCACCCTGCCGGCAACCTTCTGTTTTCCAACCCTGAGATGTCCGAATGCAGCTTTATTGTGAGGAGGCCAGGCCGTGAAGGCAGGAAGGCCTCTGGAACAAGCGAGACAGAAACAGAGACAGAGAAAAGAAAGACACACAAAGAAGAGAGAAGACAGAGATAGAAAGAGACAAGAGACAGACGGAGAGGGAGAGAGACCTTCTAATGCTCAGACAGGGTAAGGGCAGCCGGAGAGCAGAGTAAGGCGCTCAGGTCCCTGCTGGACCCCTGGGCCCCCCCTGAGCTGCCGCCCTGCTGGACCGATGCCCCAGCCCGTGCCGGAACAGAGCTCCCCGCTGCCGAGGCCCGGCTCCCACTCGCTGACCCTGCCCTGGAGGGCATCCCGGGCCACCTCTCCCCAAATGAAGCTGGACCTGGAGTCACACAGGGGATGGACAGAAGCTACAGCTCACCCGGTACGAGAGCCTTGGGCTGCGCTATGAAGTAAGGTTTTCGGGAAGCCCGTGACTGTGTTGTGAATAGCGCACCGTGCTAGTTTGTTCAGCTGTATCTTGTGGATTAAAACACTGTCAGGTTTGTTCATATGCTGAGCACACCCCATGCTTGCCGGCTTGTTTTTTTCTGAATCTATTTCTTCTTCCTTCCTCTCCTTCCTTCCTTCCTTCCTTCCTCTCCCGTTTCTTTCTTCCCTCCTTCCTTTTTTCCTTCCTTCTCTCCCTCATTCCTTCCCTCCCTCCATCCTCCCTTCTTTCCTTCTTTCCCTCCCTCCATCCTTCCTTCCTTCTTTCCCTCCCTCCCTCCTTCCTTCTTTCCCTCCCTCCCTCCTTCCTTCCCTCCCTCCATCCTTCCTTCCTTCCTTCTTCCCTTCCTTCCCCTCCCTTTCTTTCCCTCTTTTCTTTTTTCTTTTCTTTTCTCTTTCTTTCTTTCTTTTTTTAATATATTGAAATGCTCCAAGAGCACAAGTGTGGCCAGGACTTGCCTCCAACCTGAGGTCACCTAGAAGGCTGGTGTGGCTCTGTAAGTGCCCTCACTGAGAGCATGACAGGCTTCCCATGGACCCCATCACAGGCCCCAGGACCTTCAGCAGTCCCAGGGAAAGTCTTATACCCCAAAATGCTAAGACCTTTGAATCCTCTTGCCCCTTAGAAGTCACTGGAATCAGAGACCCTGAAAGCCAGGGTAGCCTGGGCAGCCACCTGGCTGTGGCACATGAGAGGGCCCCTAGCTGGGGCTGAGAAACCAGGAAGAAAGGGGATCCAAAGCAGGTACTCAGCCTACCTGGGAGGACTGGCCCAGGTTCCCAACGCAGTGCCCACTTTGGGTAGCAGGCATTGGACACTAAGGAGAATGTGGCATGCCTGATGCTCGTCCCTGGCCCTGATCTAGCTGGATGTTATTACCAAGGGTATCTTCTTTTGTCTTCTCTCACCCTCTGGAAATATCTTGGGAGAATCTCAATGATAAGAGATAGCCCACCTTTCTCATCCCATAATATAACTTGCTTACATATTTTGTCCCATTTGATGTTCACAACAGCACCACTTCTCTCCTGTCACACTGATCTCTATGCTGTTCCTTGAACACACCACATGGTTTCTTGCCCCAGGACCCTTGCACATGCTCTTCCTCCTGGCTTAAATACTCTTCCTCATGCTGCATTCCCTTCACTCAGGTTTCTATCAAATGGCCCCTCCCCTGAAAAGGGGAACACCCGCTGAACAGCCTCGTGTAATCTATGTATAATCCAGAATTTCCTTGTTCTTAGAAGATACAAACTGGTGTGTTTAGAGATTGTTGTGAATTCAAAATGGCCACAGATACTTTGGAGATTCTTTGCAGCTTCTTCCATCAAAAGGCACAGTCTGTGTCCATACCCTTCTAAGATGTGCCGACTTGTAAATTTGCTTTGAGCTGCAGAATGTGGCACAGATGATGCCGTGTGACTCCAAGCAAAAACTCAAGACACTTGCAGCTTCCGTTCTCATTCCTTTGGAACTCCCTGGGAGGAGGCCTGAGCCATCCTGCTGGAGAGGCACGTGCAGGAGAACCCAGGCAGCAAGCCGACAGCCCAACCAACTACCAGGGTTGTGAGTGGGGCCACTTGTTGACCTGTTTGGAAAGAATATCTCACCGAAACAACACAGAAGAGTCAAGGTTAAGTCAACTTATATTTTTCTTTTTTAAATTTTTTAAAATGTTTATTTATTTATTTTGAGAGAGAGAAAGCACAAGCGGGAGAGGGACAGAGAGAGAGAGAGAGAGAGAGGGAGACACAGAATCCGAAGCAGGCTCCAGGCTCCAAGCTGTCAGCACAGAGTCCAACGCAGGGCTCGAACCCTTAAACCACGAGATCATGAGCTGAGCTGAAGTCAGAAGCCCAACCAACTGAGCCACCCAGCACTCCAAATCAATTTACATCTTTCAAAATAAGATGGAGGGGACAAACATAAATAAAACTTCAAATAGCTACATCTATGGTCTATAGATTTTCACTAAGGGTGCCAAGACAAGTTAATGCGTGAAAGAAAAGCTTTTTCAAAAAATGATTTGGGGACAATTGGATATGCACCAGCAAAGAAGTGAAATTGGACCCCCCAACTCATACCATATAAAAAAATTAACTCAAAATAGATTTTTAAAAAATGTCCAAGGGGCACCTGGGTGGCTCAGTCGGTTGTACGTCCGACTTCGGCCCAGGTCATGATCTCGCGGTCCGTGGGTTCGAGCCCCGCATCAGGCTCTGTGCTGACAGATCGGAGCCTGGAGCCTGTTTCAGATTCTGTGTCTCCCTCTCTCTCTGACCCTCCCCTGTTCATGCTCTGTCTTTCTCTGTCTCAAAAATAAATAAACATTAAAAAAAAATTTTTTTTAAACGTCCAAAAGTGAGAGCTAAAGCTGAAATACTCTTGGAAGCAAACATAGACATAAATCTTGATCTCGTATCAGGCAATAGTTTCTTAGATATGATACCATAAGCAAAAAAGGAAAAAAATAAATCAATTGGACATCATCAAAACTAAACACTTTTGTGTCTTAAAGCACACCATCAAAAAAGTGAAAAGACAACCCAGAGAATGGGAGAAAATATTTATGAATCATACATCTGATAAGGGATTTATTTCTGGAATATGTAAAGAATTCTAAAAACTGAGAATAAGACAAATAATTTGGCTTTAAAATGGCAAAGGATTTGAATAGACAGGTCTCCAAAGAAGATTTACAATGAGTGTTTGTACAAAAACATGTACAAAAAGATATTTAACATGATTAGTTATTAGGGAAATGCAAATCAAAACCACAATGAGATTCTACTCCAAATACATTAGGATTACTCTAATTTTAAAAAGGCAGATAATAAGTATTTACAAGAATGTAGAGAAATTGGGACACTTAAACACTGCTAACAGGAATGCAAAATCACGAAGCCACCTTGGAAAACAGTGTGGTGGGTCCTTTAAAATGTAAACGTAGAGTTACTATATGCGCCAGCAGTTCCACTTTTGGGCATATACCCAAGAGAAATGAAAGCATATGTCTCCCCAAAATCTTGTACATGAATCATCACAGCAGCATTACTCATAATAGTCAAAAAGTACGAACAACTCAGATGTCCATCAACTAATGAATGGATAAAGAAACTATGGTATATCCATAAATTTAAAGGCCTGCATCGGATTCTGTGCCCGCCCCCCCTTTGCCCCTCCCCAGCTCACACCCTGTCTGTCTGTCTCTTCCCCAAAATTAAATAAACATTTTTTTTAATTAAAAAAAAACTGGGGCACCGGGTGGCTGAGTCGGTTGGGCATCTGACTTTGGCTCAGGTCGTGATCTCACAGTGAGTTCGAGCCCCACATTGGGCTTTGTGCTGATGGCTCAGAGCCTGGAGCCTGCTTCAGATTCTGTGTCTCCACTCTCTCTACCCCTCTCCCACTCATGCTCTGTCTCTCTCTCTTTTTCTCTCTTGAAAATAAACATTAAAAAAAAAACTTTTTAAAAAAGATAACAGTCTGACTTGGTGTCAGTGTCATTATTGTCCAGTTTTCTACAGATGGCCCCCTCTTTATTGCCTAAACCCAAGCCGAAGGCTCAATCACTCTGCCCTTGCTTCACCACCTACACTTTCTGTTCCCCAATGCCTTATAGTTCTTATTTTAGCCAACCCTATGGAGAAACTTAAGAGGTTAGCTATTATAGTCCCCGTTTTACAAATGAGGCCCAGAGAGTGAGTAGTTTGTGTAGGAGCTAGGAGGAGGGATCAGAGCCTGAAGCCAGGTCTGCCATTTTGGTTCAGGGCCTAGCTTCCCACCTGTGGGACCCCACCCAGACTGGCCTCTCTCATTGCTGCCACTGATTGGTCTACTCACCATATTTCTGCTGTCAGACTCACCCCAGGTGGGTCATGTTCCTAGGAAACTGTCCTCAGCTCAGTGTCTGTTATAAGACTGGATAGAACCTGGGAATTCCTTCACACTAAGGTGCCCAGAGCTGATAACAGCCTCTTTTCTCAAGAGATATTTGCCTTTAACAAAGGGAATACTTCATAGGTAGCCAAAAGAATGCCTCTACTAGGCTGCCAGAATCATCCATATAACACATCCCTCCTCCTCCATATCACCTCAGGAGTATTTTGCTCCCCAGACATGAGTTCTGCCTGAGGATAAAGAGAGAGACCCCAAAGACAACTCAGCTTCAAAGTGCATTTAGAGTAACAAATGCATGACACATTCTCATGTGTCTGGTTATGTGGGGCCAAGAAAATCTAGCTTCTTCCCCAACTGGAGCTAGCATCCAACAGCTTAGCCTCTGCCCGTGAATGCAGGCAGGCTGAGCAGGGCCCAGGAGAAGAGGCTGTGAGAGAAAAGAGAACGCTCTGGAAGGGGGGCCTTTCCTTCTCAGTGCACTCAGATCTTCCCTCCAGAGTTGCCAGATTTACCGAGCTCATCAAGTGCCGATGTCTTTATTATTGTCCTCCCAGACCTCATGACTCATTAACATGCTTCTGCACAGACAGATTAGGGAACAGATTAGAAAAATGTCTATCTGTTTTAAGGAGGAAAAAAATGATTTCAGATTCAACTTTATATCATCCAGGGTTTACTTACAGGAAATAGAAACCACTCAAACAATTTTAAGCAAAAGGGGGTTTAGACAGGAAATTATGGGCTTACAATTTTATTGAAAGGGCTGGAGGAGCAGGCGTGGGCCAGGACGATTGGAGAGATGCCCAGAACAATGCCTGGGGACCAGGCGGCCGGGTGCTGCTGCCTCAGCCCCAGCAGCCAGGTGGGGATGAGGAGGTCACCCCTGCTGCCTCTTGACCCCACAGATGGACTCAATGGACCCTGGATTCCACTGGAGCAGAAACAACCACCACAACCCTGCTTGCCAGCAGGAACAGCCAAAAGCAGCAGGGGGGGATGCTCTTGGCCTTGAACTATGTATAGTCCCATGCAACTAATTGGCAGAGCTGGGCATGTGCTGGAGTCGGCTCACCCAGCAAGGGTTGATGGCACACAGCAATCCAGCTTCACAGTCAGTGACATAATATGAATAGCTTGACTGAAACCGACCATGGTCGGAGTATACACGGCCAGAGTGTACTTTTTAATTTTTTTTTTTTTTTTTTTTTGAGAGCTGGTTGAACACACCACTGGGCAGATCCTGATTCACAACTAGAAGTCTAGCTGCAAGGGAAGCAGGAAATGCAGCTGTTCACTTACCAACCTTTGAAGAAAGAAGAAGGTGGTAAGGATGGCCGCTGCCAAGCCACCACCCATCCCCCGCACTTCGGGACTACATCTTGAAGGAAACGCACATGTGTGCGGAATGACCTACGACTGATTATGTCATGGGGTTGTTAGTAATTGTGCTGAAGCTACATTTCTCAGCACAAATTGCTCCTGACCATATGTCGAAATGTATTAACCCCCCAGCAAGGGAACTGGCAAAGTGACAAAATAGTGTGTTGGTTCAAAACAGGGTTTGGAAATTGCTGATGTGTGTCCACAGCAGGGAAAGAAGGCTTGCATAAGCAGCTCATTAGGAAAAGAGGCAGCTATTAGGGTCAAGATTACGGCTTCAGTTGCCATGATCATTGACATGTTACTTCCGTATCAGCTGCAGCCAATGAAATTCCAGGCACAATAATCCTAGAGACAATTTTTAGAGAGGCCAACTGTTCTTCAGAAATAACAAGAAACAACAATTTAAAAAAAGAAAAAACAAGAAAAGAAACATATCCAAGACACCGTACATCTGTGGCTATTAATTAGACAAAGTTACCCAGTTTCGTGGCCCAGAGGAGCCAGATGGGGGCCTGTCAGCCGCTAGGAGCTGGCAAGTGCGTTGAGAAGAGGTAAGACCAGAGGGCCAAACAACCAGGCCCTGCTTTGTCTCCTTAGCCAGCATGACCTTCTGGCTGCCTAATCATTGTTTTTGGTTTTTATTTAATAATAGGCAAATATGGGAGCACCTGAGTCGCTCAGGTAGTTAAGTGTCTGACTTTGGCTCAGGTCATGATCTCATGGTTTGTGAGCTCAAGCGTCACATGGGACTCTGGACTGATAGCACGGAGCCTGCTTCGGATCTTCTGTCTCCCTCACTCTCTCTGCCCCTTCCCTGCACATGCACATGCACACATGTACTCTCTCTCTCTCTCTCTCTCTATCTCTCTCGGTCTCTCTCAAAAACAAATAAACATGTAAATAATAATAATAATAGCCAAACACAGAAATAAGCTATATGGACTGAACTGCATTCCCCCCAAATTCATATATTAAAGCCTTAACCCCAAGTGTGACTGTATTTAGAGATGGGACCTTTAAAGAGGCAGAGTTACATGAGATCTTAGGGTGAGGTCCTCATCCAGTAGGATTAGTGTCCTTATTAGGAGAGGAAGGGACTCAGAGCTCACTCACTCTCTCTGCCATATGAGGACACCGTAAGGAGGTGGCTGCCTGCAAGCCAGGAAGAGAACACTCACCAGGAACCCACCATGACAGCACCTTGTTCTTGGACTCCCAGGCGCCAAAACTGTGAGGAAATAAATGGGTGAAGCCTCCCAGTCTGTGGTATTTTGTTACGGCAGCCCAAGCAGATAAATACCCAAGCAAATTTCAATTAACAAGGAACTGGTCAAATAAATTATAGTGCATCTATCCAGGGCCACATTGAATACCACGCGAAAGACACCTCCCCAGAGTTGCACGAACAGCAATACTGACTCCTGCACTGAAATACTATGGAACCATGAAAATGGAAGAGGCAATTCTATAAGCATAAGGAAGACCCTCCATAATATGTTAAATGAAAAAATGGATTTTTTCCCAAATCATTATGTATATAGTATACTGTCACTCAAGTTGAAAGCAGTCAAAGGAATCTATAAATGTATTTACTTAGCTAAGTAGAACAGTCTCTAGAAAGATACCCAAGAAAATGAGTCCAAGCAAAAGGTTTGCCTCCAGGGGAGAGTAGGGGGAAGCAGGGATGGGAAAGGAGATTTTTACCATATGCCTTTTGATACATTTTGAATTTTGTACCAACGAACAACTATTGCCAGTTCAAAAATATTTGTTTTAATGGTTGCAGAAATATAATACATCGGCCATGGGAATGTGGTGTTTGGCCAGGGAAGAGCAGAGCTTGGGCTGGAAGAGTCAGCACCACCTTACATGCCTGCTTTTCTGCAGGAATCAACACTGGACTTCGGGGCACACGGGGGCCTGGGCCTGTTCTGACCTTGACAGAGTCATTCATCCCCGTGGCTTCAGTGTCTTCACGGGCGACCACCCAGCTCGGGGGCGGCCATAACCTATGCACAACCGCACAAACCTAGGTGTGAGGGGGGCTCTCATCCTAAGCGAGGCAGGGGTTCAGGCCCAGAATGGACCCCAAACCAGACACTTCTATAAAACCCCCACCCCAGGCATCCACAGGAAGGCCACTTCTGATCTCCGCGGGGAGGACAGGCAGGCCAGTGGTGCTAGCGGTCAGTAAGAGCGGTGGCAAGTGTGGGTGCTGGAGTCCCTGCTTGGCTTACGTCCTGGCCCGGCCGTCACTACCCTTGCCTGCGTCTCACCTTGGCCTGAGGGACAAGCCTGGTCCATTCTAAACAGTGCTGTGGGGACTGCAGGGGACACGGCCCATGGTGTGGATGATGGCATGGGGCTACACAGCTCATAAATGCTGGCCACTGCTATTTCCTCGGCTTCGGCTCTGGCCAGGAGAGGCCACCACAGTTGCTTCATGGCATCCCGGTGACTAAAACATCATACAAACTCAAAGGCTCGCTCGAAGGAACAGATGGCTTAGCAATTGGGAGCGGGCAGGTCTCGCTGAAGCACACATGTAGATGTCCTCAGCTGGCCTTGCTGGGCCAGGTTAGGGGGGCCCGGCTCGGCTGCAGCGCCCACCACGGCCCCTCTCCCCTTCCCTCCATCCTTCCCCACAAGGAGCCTCTCCTCCTCCCCTTGCTGTCTCTCCTCCACACCCAGGCAGAAGCTCCCCTTGGCCCTGGCCTCCTGTAGCTGCCTGGAGAGTGAAGGGAAGTGAGTGCCAGGAGCAGGCAGAGAGGGGGCAGGTGCATTGTTCTCCCCTGGCCTGTTCCAGGAGGCTCGCCAGCTCCGACCCTTCCCCCCCATCGGACCATGGCATTTCACAAGAGCCGCTCATGGAGGATGGGTGTTGTGACTGCCCTTGTCCATCAAAGAAAGGCCGGAGAGGCTAGGTCAAGTCCCCTGGAAGGAGAATGGAACCCACGCCCCCAAGCCCCTCTCACCTGAGCACCGCCCCCACCCCCACCCCCACCGCTGAGACAGGAGTGAAGTGACAGGTCACACCACCTTGCCTTGCCGGTCCTCACAGCAGCCCTGAGGTCAAGGATAAAGACACTAAAGCTAAGGGCCATGGGTCCAAGTGGCACAGGGTCTATGCACCCCCGCACCTGGGGCTGACTAGGGGGCGACTCTCCACAGTCCAGCAGCCCAAACCTGGTCACAATGTGCTAGAAAAAGGCTCTGGTCAGCCCCATAAGACAGCAGCCACGCTGGCCCGGCCCGACGGACCCCAGCACCACAGGGGCCCTGCACGACTAGCAGCTCTTCCCTGGCTTATGCAGTATTCTCCACTTGCTCTTTTCAAAGTCCCTGTGCTCACTGACCTTTCTCCTCTGACCCTCCTCTACCACAGCCTCATGCTCCCGCTTGACAGGGCCCCGGTGTCCCAGGGTCTGGGTCTGGCAGGGGCCACAGCTGCCGGCACCTCTTGACATCTCCCCTGCCAAGCCCTTCAGTCACATGTTTCTAATTCCCTGACACTGGGCCTGAGGTGGGAGGGGGCAGCGCCTGGCAGGAAACTGCAGGCTGCCAGGCAGCCCCGGGGCTGGGGAAGGAAGAGTGGCAGGGCGGGGGCTGCCCACACAGGCCTGGCCTACCCCCAGGGAGCTCCTGTCCCCTGCCCAGAGCCAGCGGGGGAGCAGCTAGTAGCCAGCAGGGCCGGGCTGAAACGGGCCTTTCCCAGGCTGGATGTTTCTAGAATCTAGCCTGGAAAAGTCCTGACAGAATCCCTCCCCAGAGATGGGCCTGCCCAGTGTTCCCGTAAAGGAAGCAGATGACAAAGCCATTTCCCCAGAGCCTGGGAGATAGAACCCCGATTCCTTTGTGAGTATGATTCTCTCCTTCCCAGCTCTGCCCTGTGGCCTCCTCCATCCCGGGTGTCTATACGGGAGATGGTCGCTCACCGGCATGGCCTGACAGCTGATCATACGGTGAGGTTTGGCCCTTCAGGTTGAACTAGTTTTTTTTAATGCTTAATGTTTTAATGTTCAACGAGCAGGGGAGAGGCGGGGGGGGGGGGGGGGGCGCGGAATGGGCAGAGGATCTGAAGCGGGCTGTGCTGACAGTAGAGAGCTGGATGCAGGGCTCGAACTCACAAACCATGAGATCATGTCCAATGCTTAACCGACTGAGCCCCCAGGCGCCTCCCAGGCGGAACTATTTTTAAATCAAATTTATTGACGTGCCCTTTATATATAGTAAAATTCAGCCTTTGTCGGTGTACAACTTGATGCTTCGGGACAAGCGCATGGTCATGTAACCACCACCACAATCTAGGGAAGCAACATCACCAACTCAAAACGTTTCCTGTGCCTTTGTGGTCAGTATCCTTCCGCCTCTCCAAACCCGGCGACCGCTGATCTCTTTTCCATCCCTAGAGTTTTACCTTTGCCAGACTGTCATATAATTGGAACCATAAAACAAGCGGGCCTAGTTTTCTCACAGTGTTTTTGAGCTTCCTGCACATCAGTGCCTGCTTTGGAACTTCCTTCTCTTACTGCTGGGTAGTGTTCCCCTGTGTGGTGGCTACACTATGCTTTGTCTCTCCGTGCACCGCTTGAGGGACATTGGGCTGTTTAACCTCTTAGCTACGGTGAAATGTGCTGCTGGGAACCATCACGCACACGGTTTTTTTTGTTGTTTTTTTTTTAATTTTTTTTTCAACGTTTATTTATTTTTGAGACAGAGAGAGACAGAGCATGAATGGGGGAAGGACAGAGAGAGAGGGAGACACAGAATCGGAAGCAGGCTCCAGGCTCTGAGCCATCAGCCCAGAGCCCGAAGCGGGGCTCGAACTCACGGACCGCGAGATCGTGACCTGAGCTGAAGTCGGACGCTTAACCGACTGAGCCACCCAGGCGCCCCACGCACACGTTTTTGTGAGGACGTACGTTTTCAACGCGTGGGTGAACCTAGGGGTGGGATTACTGGTCATATGGTAGGTGTATGTTTCCTTCTGTAGGAAGCAGCCATACTGTTTGCTAGAGTGTTTTTTCTGCTTTATGTTCCCAGCAGCAGCGTAAGGGGGTTCCAGTAGCTCCGCATCCTCGCCAGCACTCAGTGTTCTCAGTACCTCTCATTTCCGCTGTTTGAACGGGTGTACGGTGGCATCTTATCATGAATTTATTTTGCATTTCCCCTAACAACTGATGACGGTCCATCTTGTCATGTGCTGATTGGCCAGCTGTGCATCTTCTTTGATGAAGTATCTGTTCAGATCTTCTCCCCCAGCTCCCACACCCCACTTTTTTAAAAGGCTTAGAAAACTATCAAAAGGGCTCCCTAGCATTTGGGGAAATTAGCAGACTCTCATCAGGAACACAGGTCGGGGAAGGGCCCGTTTATTCAGCATTGGGCTCTCAGCTCAGGGTCACGCTGTCTCTCCACCGCCAGACTCACTTCGCAGGCTGCACCGAAGTGAGAGCCAGCCACAGGCCGGCCAAGGGGAGGCATTGCTTTGGGCTACAGCCAGGACATGGCCCTGCCCTGCCCTGCCCTGTTGTGCCCTGTCTTTCCTCTGGGCAACACCCCCAGGGACCCAGAGGGGTAGTAATGCCCAGTTCCCTGAAAAAGTAAAAAATAGTACCTACAAAGATGAATTACATACAGGGAAAGCATTTAGTCAGTGCCATGCAAATCACAAGTGCTAAGTGTCAGCGTTCATCCTTACCATAATCTAGTAATTCAGTATTTTGTTGAGCCTGAAATCCAGGCCCCCAAGTTAGAGACCAAGGCTAGGAGGAGGTCTTGCAGGCGCCATAGGCCCCCCCAGACCTGCCCATCTCTGCAAAGCCAAGCTCAGCTCCCACGCATTGCCCACAGGGTACTATTGCCACTCCTGCAGCAGGAGTCCGAGGGCCTCTGTTGGTGTCATTCTGTGTCACCTGCCCTCTTCCAGCGGCCTCAAGCAGTCTTCCATCTCACACACACACACACACACACACACACACACACCTCATGCCTCTGTGCCTCTGAGAGGAACACCTCGTCCCAGATGCACCAGATGCATCTTCCAGGAAGAAGTCACTGTCATGCCTCTGAACTCCTAGATCTAACATCTCCTGAGTAGTGCCTGTGGGCAGTGAATGCAGGGCAGAGACCAAGGCCTGGGCACTTGGTCCACAGGGAGCAGCAGTCTTAGCTGGCACCAGGCAGTGTGGATGGCACTTGGGAGAGGACACAGAGAGGGCAGGGCTGAGCCGCTAAGCAGAGGATGGGAGCAGGGGGCTGGGCAGCCGTGCAGGAGCTGAGCGGAGGGGCCGCCTGGGGCCTGGCGTGGGGTATGGAAAGAACGTGGGTTCGGGAGAAGCCGCTCCCAGCTGTGGGACCTTGAACAAGTCCCCAAGACTCTGAGCCTCACTTTTCTCCTCTGTGGAGTGGGCCTAACAAGCCAGCCTGCCTCTGAGAAGAGGTGGGGAGTCGAGGTATGATGTGCTGTGTAAGCCAAGAGGGAACATGACGCCACAAGTCGCCACATTTGCACTAGTGAAGGTGGAAGAGAAGGCGGTGTCACTGAGGTGGCTGCATGGCTTCCTGAGCAGGGATGTGATGGAGACTGATCTGGACAGAGACATCGAACATACAGGCACATACAGCGCCTTCTTATGATTCCCTGCTCCACACACATGCCAGATCATGGGGCCTCCCTTTTTAGTTTTCTGATTCCACGGATAACATACAGGACACCAAGCCAGGCACATGCATGTGCACACACACACACACACACATCAAACCCTTGATCCCTTCCCACCATCAGTAGCAGAGTGGGCTGGGTCCTGTTCTTCTATACTTAGTACACATGCTCAGCACCCCAAGTGAGGAGTGTGTGTGTGTGTGCATGTGATTGGCTCTTAGCATATGTGTTGATCCAACCTGCTTTTGTCACTTAACACCAGGACTTAGGGACGACCCTGCTCCTCCCGGCCACCAGGACATCCTCTGTGGGAAGCGCCAAATTTCACAGGGCCAGTTCACTGCAGGGTTATCTCAGACATCACTCGAGGCAAAGAAAGACCGAGAAACTCTGTCCAGAGTCGGCAGCGATGTTTTTCCAGGTTAGGAGGCCAAGAAGTCCGGAGCCTGCTCCAAGACCACCCTTCGGGAGAGCAGAGTCAGACCCCCAGGGCCCTGCCCGCCACCCTCAAAGGAAGCCTCTCTGATCAGAGGAAGGCATCTGTGAGGAGCCCAGTCCCCAACACCATGGATTGTCCCTGTACCTGGAGCCACACATGTGACCAGACTCACTGCCCTCCATTCCAGAGGACTAACAGAGGGGTCTGGGAAGCTGGGGCGGGGACCCTTGCCCAGGGCAGCCCTTTGTCAGCTCAGAGACGGCTAGATCTCTTTCACAAAGGGCTTTTTTTTTTTTTTGCTTTTGTGATTGTCAAGTTATCCACAGGGTGACACTTCCATGTCCCGTGGATACCCCAATCCCCAGGAACATCTCACTAAATGGT
Source organism: Acinonyx jubatus (assembly GCF_027475565.1). Taxonomy (NCBI): domain Eukaryota; kingdom Metazoa; phylum Chordata; class Mammalia; order Carnivora; family Felidae; genus Acinonyx; species Acinonyx jubatus. The sequence continues at coordinate 19,073,545 of NC_069386.1, forward strand.
TTTAGCCTCCACCGATGGTCTTGGCCTGAATCAGTTACACACTGAAGGCTGCAGATCCGTGACTTTCTGATTCTCTCCTTTCTACATTATTCGACATTCTTCTGTGAAGAAGAGCTTCCCTTACCCCCCGGGGCAACAAGTGCTTCTTCTAAAAATGTGTCATGCTCACCTCCAATGGTGGGAAATGGGCTTTTCTTTCTCCTTCCCTTCCTTCCTTCCTTCCTTCCTTCCTTCCTTCTTCCCTTCCCTTCCTTCCTTCCTTCCTTCTTTCCTTCCTTCCTTCCTTCCTCCCTTCCCTTCCCTTCCCTCCTTCCTTCCTTCTTTCCTTCCTTCCTTCCCTCCTTCCTTCCTTCCTTTCCCTTCCTTCCTTCCTTCTCTCCTTCCTTCTCTCCTCCCTTCCTTCCTTTTTTTCTTCTTTTCTTTCTTTCTTTCTTTCTTTCTTTCTTTTCTTTCCTTGATAATCACAGTGGGCCCATGATTTGTATGTATGGTTCTTTCCACTCACTTATGGTCATTATGCTTTCCAGTGCTCCAATTGCCCCAGAAATCTTTGAGCAGTTGCTTACTTTCTGGCACAAGATGTCCCAGACCTGCCTTGTGCTGTTCCTGCCCCAGATCTAGGACCAGCTGGTCTCCCAAAGAGCCGCGGGTCCCCAGCATGGGAGCAGGATTTGGCTCTCGGTGTGCTCACTGCTACAGAGGTGGCCCACTTCCCTTTACAGAGGAAAGATCTGATGGCAGAGAGAGTCTGGGGGCCCCCAGTTCCCACAGGCAGCTGGGAAAGAGTGGGGACTAAGCTTCCAGCCCCTTGACTCTCCACAGATTCTCTGGGGTGGGGAGGCGTTGCTGAGTTGGTCAGTTCCAGGCATACAACCTGCAGCTCATGGTTCTCCCAAGGGAGGCCTTGTGAGAGTCCTTTTCATATCCTTGGTCTTAACCTTACAATCAGGGCCTTAAACCCAGATGATGAGTAATTTCAAGAGCACTGGAAAAGGCCAGTCACAGAAACAGAGCTGCCCACCCACTAGCTGACGCCTCAAATTCCACCATTCATTGCTAAATGTGGAGTAGATCCTTGTTCAAGTACAACCTCCCTGAGGAGTTCACTTTAAGGGTTCAAGTGTTCCTAAGAGCAGACGTCACCGATGGGACAGATGACCCTGAGATGCCTGGGCCCCAAGGTTGGCAAGAGGGGCCACCCTACATTAGGGAGGGGCCTGGGGACTTACACACACCTTGGGGACCGTCTAGATCTGGGGCACCACTGCATAGACATGTGTCACAATCTGGCAGCCTCAACCCCCTGCCCACCCACTGCTCTAGGAAAAAAATGCATCACCCCTCATAACCTCCAAGACCCCCCTGGGGCTCCTGGGGCTAGATGTAGAACACCCAGCTTCTGCTGGGCACAGACGCCCTTTATGGCTACAATGCATTAAACTCATGATGGTCAGTGAAGAAATCTCATTTATTTCCTTTTCCACCACAACGCCTTAGTCTTCAGGGCCTAACAAAGTACCAACAAATGGAAATGTTATTCTTTGACAGAACTGAGAGGCAGGAAGTGAAAACATCAAGCCAAGAGAAGTGGTAGGCGGAGCAGGTGTGCGGGCGTTGTCCGTGTCTGTGTGTGTGTGTGTGTGTGTGTGGTGGGGAGGTGTTGGGGGGCCTGACTCGGGCTGCATCTGCTTTGAGGAGTAGGCCCCAGAAGACCTCAGAGGGGCTACAACCTTTGAGATGGGCTCACCCCACCCCTCCACTCTGCCCTTCCCAACTGTTCCCCAGGGGATCCAAATACCTTTTAGGCCAAAAGGTTCTTCGTCATTAACAGAAAGAGGGAAAGGGTTGTTTTCAATCCACAGGGAGCTATTTCTGTGGATACTACCTTGACATATTAATCAAAGGGCTTTGTTTTCTGTTCGGGGGTGTTCTGTACACTATGTTTACTCCATCAATTAGCCCGTTCAGAAGGGGGTTATTTCAGAATGGTGGTCCTCAGAGGGGGGACCACAGAACACACACGGGTAGACTTTTGATGTCCACTACCGGCTGCTGAGACTCGGGGAAGAGGAAAGACAGTAGGAGCCAAAGCTTCACATTGCAAGAGCCCAGCTTGAGAGAGAAAGTTTTGGTTTCGGGTTTTGGCCAGAGGACAGGCGTTAGACCATACAAAAGAAAGGATGCATGCAAAGCCACTTGGAAGAAATCTGTCCAGGAGGAGGGGGTGGCGGGCAGCAGGAGCAGCGGCCACGCTGAGCCCCTCAGCCCAGGTCACGATGGTGCACGGGCTGGAGGTGAATGGACGGAACCCCTGTGGAGTCAGGAGACGACAGAATAGAGTCGGGCCTGGTAAGCCTCACCCCGCCAGGAATTCCCACCACAGCAGGTGAGCTAGTTGTGCTTAAATATGGGGCCCAGGCCACCTCTGGCTTTCCCCTCCATCATCCCTGGGGGTGGGGGGGTTTGCTGATCCTCATGACAAGAGATGGACCTCAGCACAGTTGCGCTCAGCAAAGGCCGCCCCGCAGACCTGTCTTCAGGATGTTCCACATTCGCTGCCTGACAGCACTTCTGCTCTCATCCTTTCCACCAGAACAAAGACACCCACCCAAGTGCCACGGAGGCTGAGAACACACGTGGTCTTAGCTCAGGAGGCCACGAGCCAGCTCAGCCAGGAGTTCTGGAGGGGGTGAAGGGATGTGGGGGAGGTGACCTTCAGGCTCAGCCGGCCCTGATAGGCTCCAGCCTCTGCAAAACAGGGAAGGACACCTGAGTCCCCCAAGGCTGTGCCTGCTCATGTCTATGCTACAGTGACATCTCTCCCCCTGCTTCATTCTGGGTTCTCAGGCTCAGGAGTCAGGGGCGTCCCTGTCCCGGGACTCTTCCTTGAATGAGGCTGTCTTACAAATTAGAGCTGACCCAGCCCACCAGAGCTGTGCCTCCTCAAATGGTTCACTGCCACTACTCATCTGTGGCTGTTGAAATATAAATTTAAATTAAACTTAAATAGATTTTGGTGCCCAACATCACTAATCATCAGGAAAATGCAAACAAGACCACAATGAGACATCAGCTCTCAGGTATGAGGATGACAGGAGATAACCAGTGCTGACAAGGATGTGGAGAAAAACCCTTGTGCGCTCTTGGTGGGAATGTGAATTGGTGTAGCCACTGTGGAAAGCAGTGTGGAGGTTCCTTGAAAATTAAACACTACTACCATATGATTCCCGTGATTCCACTTCTGGGTATTTATCCAAAGGAAGGGAAAACACTAACTCGAAAATGTATCTGCGCCCCCATGTTTATTTGAGCATTATTTACAATAGCCAAGACATGGAAGCAATGTAAGTGTCCATCAAGAGATGAATGGATAAAGAAAATGTGGCACACGTGCACACACACACACACACACACACAAGAATATTACTCAACCATAAAAAAGAAGGAAATCTTGCCATTTTTGACAACATGGATAGACCTTGAGAGCATTCTTCTAAGTGAAATGAGTCAGACAGAGAAAAACAAATGCCATATGATCTCACACGTGAAATCAAAACAAAACCAAACTCATAGATACAGAGAATAGATTAGTGGTTGCCAGGGTAGGGGATGGAGGTGGGTGAAAGGGGAGAAGGTGGTCAAAAGATACACGCTTCCAGTTATTAAAAAAAAAAAAAAGTCCTGAGGATGTAATGTACAGCATGGTGGCTATAATTAATAATTCTATATTGCATATTTGGAAGTTTCTATGACAGCTAATATTAAAACTTTTCATCATGAGAAAACAATGTAAGTATGTGCGGTGATGGATGTTAATTGCATGTATATTAATATAATGTTATATGTATTTATATCTCAATAAAAAATAAACAAGAAAATTAAATAAATTTAAAACATCAGCTCCTCTATCACACTAACATTTCAACATTTTAAGTGTTTAATAGCCACATGGGCTAGTGGCTACCATATTGGACAGCACGGACATAGAGCAGTCCATTATTGAAGAAAGTTCTATCGGCAGTTCTGCCCCAGAGGGTGAGGGTCCAGAATCCTCAAGTTTCCACCTGGGGAACCACAGCTGTGGGCCCCATTCAGTACACCTACTTCTTCTCTCACCACAATCCCCACTTCTGGTGACCAGAACCACACCCTGGCCCTGTCACACCCACCAATGGAATGGACAGTTGGCCTGATGCTGGGGCCCAAAGGGAGGAGAGACCAACAGGGACAGGAGGAAGACAGTTGAGGATTGGAGTACCTCTGTGATGGCTGGCTGGGCAAGTGGAAGCAAATCCCCTCCCTGATCTCAACTCCCTCATCTACCCACCCACCCCCCCATCCATTCACTGAAACATACAGCCACCCACCCTTCCATCTATCCACCCATCCATCCACCCATGTAACCATCTACTAACCCATCCACCCACCCACTCATTCAACCACCCATCCATCCACCCACCCCTGCACCCATCCAACCACCTATCTACCCATACATCTACCCACCTAGCCATCCATCTCTCCATTCATCCATCCATTTATCCACTTGTTCCATACTCTTACCTTCCAAGTATTGTGGGTACAGCAAGTGTCTGGGTGGTGTCATAAGAGCTCTGATAGTGTGGAATGAATGCCCCATGGAGACACAGCAAATGATAAAGACTGATGAGTGCTAAGGAGCCCGCCCAGGTCCCTCCTCCTCTGCAAGAGGGTGCTTCTCAAGCGAGGCTGTCAATCCACATGCTGGGACTGGACCAGACACCCTAAGGGTGTTGTGGGAGGGTGTGTGACCTCCCAGGACCAGGTGTGGTCAGGCCACTCAGCCAAGGTGGGACCCAGGTCAGCCCCCCACCTGCCCGCCTGTGGTCCCATTCCCAGGCTGCCAAGTCTCCACCCCCACAAGGGGAACAAACCCAAGAACCCCCAAGGGGTGACCTCACCTGCAAGAGGAGCCTGGCCTAGGCTGCCTTTTCGGCTTCAGCTTCCCTTCAGGGGGGTTGGAAAAGGTGGACCTGACCACAGTCCCAGTTCTTCCACTCTCGAGCTGGCGGGGGGACAAGGGGTGGGGGGAGGGGCTGCTCAGAGCTTCAGAGCCTCCTTTTGTAGAATGTAGAGACTTTTCAGAATCGCAAGAGGATTGCAGATGGTGTGAATAAAGGCCTATCTGGGGACTGGTATACAGCTGGCGCCTAGCAAATGCTACACATGGTTACCATGCGCAAAGGGCTCCCTTTCCACTCTCACATAATTCTAATGCTATAAACTGGAGATTTGAGGCACGCAGGATTGCTCCTGTAACTTCGCAAAGCCTGAATAAAACCACGCTGTACATGGTCTCCGGCCTGTACTCAACAGGAAAGGGCAACACATCATAAATCAAAACACCTTTGACCTGCCTGGGAGATCTGCTCCCCCACACACTTCACCTGAGTCTTTGGAGAATTTTCATCACACATGTCAACGTGCCAAACAACCAGGAGGTCCGAGGCCTCTGGGGAGCCGCCTTTTACAAGCGTGTGAACAGCCACGGAGCCTGGATTCCTGGTGGGCAGAAGACTGGGCCTGCGCACACCTGAGGGCGAGCTGGTTGGCTGCATTTCACTGCTGGTTATTAAAAGGTTCAAGATCAGATCCATTCGTTGTAAATGCAGTTTGAGAGCTGAGTGGGCCACAGGGTTTGCCAAACCACTTCTCCCCCACAAGAACATATCTTACAGGCAACATTTGCCCAAGCGTTCGAGCCAGAGGAGTCGATAAAGATTTCTGGAGCACCAGGTGCCAGGCTATGTTTGAGGGACAGACAGATAATATTCAAGCAATTTGAATCTGTGGAGAGCCTACTCTTCCCAGTATTCTGCTAGCCAGTGAGTGAGACAGGGTTGGTCTCACCCTCATGGGCCTGCAATTCAAGTTGAGGAGCAGATAAGGAGGCGGTTGAATAAATAAAATGACTGTGAATCCATAAATGCTCAAGTATTGTCAAGAAGATAAACAGACTGAGACAATTATAACACTAGGCGATCAGAGTCCTCTTTGACAGCAGGACATTTAAACTGAGATAGGAAGTTGGAGAATGAGCCAGTCATGGAAGAATGCAAGGAAAAAACATTGCAGACTGAGACTAGCATGTGCAAATGTCCTGAGGCAGGGAAGAAGTTGCCACGCTCAACTCCCTGAGAGAGACTAAGGCGGCTGGCACAGGCAAAAGAGACACAGGAACAGATGATGGGGCCACACAAGCTATAAAGAGTGTAGGTTTCCTCCTTAGTTAGATGGGAAGCTGTTGGGAGGTTTGAGGCAGAGGACCCACATCTTCCCACTGCCAGTCTTCTGCTGCCGTGTGGAGAATGGGCCGGAAGAGACACAAGTGGAACAGAGAGGCCTTCAGAGCACCCCAGGGGGAAAACCAAGGCTTACCTGGATAGCAGTGAAGTAGGGAGAACTGGGATAATTTTGAATATAGAGCCCAATGCAACTTGCTGCTGGGGGTGGATCTGAGACTGGAAGAAAAGAAGGAGAACCCCTTACGCTGCTGGCTTTAACATGGCAGTGTCAGTGACTGGACGGGGTACGCCGACTGAGAAATTAAAGAGGGAAATCGGGAGCTGTGCGGTGGACAGAGAAGTTAGGGGTGTCTGTGGAACAAGTACACACAGGGAGTGTTAGGGTCTTAAGGGAGAGGTCTGGCCTAGACATGGAAATGTAAGGCCATGACTCACGGGTGGAATCATCTAGGTGGTGCAGGACCCCTCAGACATAGAAGCCAGGAGGAGGAGGGGGAGGAAAGGGAGGAGGCAGCTGAGGAGCCAGAGGAGTGGCCACAGGAGGAAGGGGAACCTGGGAGATAGGGTGCTGAGGAAGGCGGGAGACAAGTGTTCTAAGGAGGAGGTCAACATGTCCCCTTCTGCTGAGAAGTTAGACGGGCACAGAGACCTGCCTGGGGATGGTCACAGGGGGCCACTGGTGCCGGGCCAGAGCAGCTCCATTGTAGCTGTGGGACAGGAGGTGAACGGGGGTGGAGAGAATAGTGACCGAGAGGTGACGAACAGGAAATGGTGCATGGGGTGACACCCGTCATGTTTTCTGGCTGCCCTATACTTTGAGAACACTCAGGCTATGTTTGTGAGAGTCCCGTGCCCCTGAGGCAGACTGGAGAAAATTCTTCTCCTGGTCTCCTTTGCACCCAGGGCTCAAACCAAGCAGATGCAACCTCATGAAATTTCTAACTCTCTCTCCAGCTTCCTTTGCAGCCAGGCACAGGCATGTGACCTGGCTCCACCAATCAGATTCAAGCACATATGGCATCAGTCCAGAAGGAAGCTCCACTGGGCAGCCGTGGTTGAGCTCCAAGTTCCAAAGGGCACTGGTGGTGTCACCAATGCCAACTTCAGTAAGGTCAAGTTCCAGGCAGTGGATCCACTGTAGCATCTGGTGGTCCGTGGAGCAGCAGTAGTGGTTTCCTCTCTAGCTACTCCATGGCGTTGAGGGGGGAGGGGGGTTGCTGATCCTTGGGGTTTGGTTTCCAGCCTGCTCCTCCAGCCTTCCTCAAAACTCCTCTTAATAAACTCATGTTTTGTTCAATGTTCTTAACTTGGCTTCTGTTGCCCAAACTAAGAATTATGCTTGATTTCAAAGGCTACAAAGAACAGAAAGGGCAGAACAGAAAGCAAGAAAGAGCCTGAGTGCCTGTCACTCTCAGATGCTGGGCCAGCCCTGGACTGCCCCAGACTTCCTGTTGCATGAGACCAATAAATCTCTCCCCAGTTTTCATGTTTTCTTACAGCCAAGTGCACTTCTAACTAAGCCAAACTCTGGTGGCTGGCAGTGGAGGACTGCAGGGATGGGCTGCGGGAGGAGGAAGGGGCAGGCATTGAGAACCCCAGCACTGCAAGATGGAAAGCTGGCGACCTCTGCAAGACATTTGGCCAACCGGTTGCCTGCTGCATGGTGGGACACAGACTATATGCAAACTGGGTCTGTAGAATTGGGGAAATGTGAGGGAAAACCCAGAATGGGGTTGCTGTTGGCTACTTTGGGCAATGTCTTACAAGAGAGGAAGGATTGAGACCAGTGATGGATGTGAAGCAGTGACAGAAAGGAACATGACAGCACTGAGAGAGGCACCCATTGCCAGTGGCCTGCCATCTGAATGGATGGAATGTTCCAGAGTTTAGAGTCTTGCAGTCTTGCACATGTGCGCGCGCGCGCGCACACACACACACACACACACACACACACACAGTTTCTTTATCCCAGACTAAAGCAAGTTCTTGCCTGCAAATGACAGCCATGGGGGCATCTGGGTGGCTCAGTTGGTTGAGTGTCTGACTTTGGCTCAGGTCATGGTTTCATGGTTCGTGGGTTGCAGCCCGTGTCAGGCTCTGTGCTGACAGCTCAGAACCTGGAGCCTGGAGCCTGTTTTGGATTCTGTTTCTCCCTCTCTCTCTGCCTCTCCCCTGTTCTCACTCTCTCTTTCTGTCTCTCTTCCTCTCTCTCTCAAAAATGAATAAGCATTAAAAAAAATTTTTTAAGTGACAGCCATAGTGGGAGAGGAAATTAAGACACAAAGTCTTTTTCCAGAACTTTCTCTTAAGAATTCCAACTAACAGAGGCCCCTGGAAAAGAGCATATAAAGGGACAGTCTCCCACTGAGGTCACTGTTTTGAATTGCCTCAGAACAGTAACCATTCAGTTAGGGTGAAGGCACCGCAGGGGTCAGTGGGCACATAATTGGAGATGTCACATGTAAGGCTTGGCCAGACAGCTCTTTGGCTGGAGTTACTCTCAAATGGAACTGACCACTCCTCCCCCTGCCACCAAAAGACCAGAAGCCAACCAAGCTTTTGAGAGAAATGTATTGCCCCAAATAACCCAAGACCAATCCCTGAAGCTACCCCCAGGTCCCCAAACTCACACCAACAGGAGGCCGCGTGGCCCCCAGAGATGGCATGCCTCTGGTGTGGCCATGGAGAATAACGGACAAGGAGGACCCCTCTGAAGGGCAGAACCGAGTCCACAGGGGCTACATGCAGAGTCTCCCAGGAGCAGAGAAGGCAACTTGTGGCCGCCCGAGGAGCCGGGCGTCCTCGCAGAGGAGAATTTTACTGCTGCCTGTGCTCCCCTTTCCTGAACGCAAGCTGCTTCTGCATTCTGCCATTTCTCACCAATGCTAATTGGAGAACGTTGGAGCAGATAACTTATCTCGTAGTTGAAAGGTCGCAGGACCACCGGGAACATTATGGAGAAGCCTGTCCCGGGTGGAGGAGGCTGAGACCTTGGCTGTCTGCCCTGGGAGACAGACATGTTTTCTGTGTGTGAGGGAAGGGAGTGACAGGTGTCAGCTAGCAAGGGGGCAGACTGTGAGGCGGCCACTGCTACTGCCTATCCAGCACCCATCCCCCCACCCCACCCCCACCCCCCAGCCGCCCCTTCTTTCTCACTAACAGAGTCCTGGTTTGGAAGGGATTGTAAGTGTGCCCTGGGCGCCTGTGTGGCTCAGAGGGTTAAGCATCCGATTCTTGATCTCAGCTCAGGTCATGATCTTGCAGTTCATGAGTTTGAGCCCCACATCAGGCCCTGCACTGACAGTGCAGAGCCTGCTTGGAATTCTCCCTCTCTCTCTGCCCCTCCCCTGCTCTCTCACTTTCTCTCTCTCAAAATAAATAAATAAATAAATAAATAAATAAATAAATAAATAAACTTTAAAAACACTTATCTTCTCGGAGGTGGCCACTGACACAGGTCTGGCCAACAAAATGTAGGTGAAAGTTTCTGGGGAGAAGAACCCTGTTTAGATAAAAAGTTGAAGCCTTGCTAGAAGAAAGACTGCCTGTGTTCCTTTGACTCTCCCCCCTTCCTCCTCTTCCTGCATAGAAAGGAGATGTGATGCCTGGTGATGCAGCAGCCATATTGTGGCGATGTGGTGTGAAGGGAGGCCATCAGCCAGTGGGAGGGAGCCAGAGAGATGTGGGAGGTTAGGAGAGAGAGGAGAGACATGAAATGGTGGTGAGTGGAAGAGCAAACTGGCCAATAAAGTCAGATACGACACCGCTGTCAAGGAACCAAAGCTCAGAGAGGAGCACACGGCACTGTGGGGACATACAAGGAAGAAGGACACACAGAGGGAAAGAGAGTGCAGCCCAGGCAAGTAAGTGACCTGGCCAAGCATCTTCTAATACCATCAATTATCTGAAACAGGAACAATGTCATCAGTGATATTCATGGCACAGCGAGCTATACACACTTGCAACCCTCCAATCTTTTTAAGCGGGATCGAAAAATCAAACTGAAATCTAAATTAGCATTAAATTTTTATGATATTAATAAATATTTCACTCTCGCCTTGGCCAGGCAAGCTGACTTTGCTGTAGAATGGGGAGGTCAGGAAGATGAGTAAAATTCCCCAATGGCCCTTTTTGGAATTCAAGAGGTGAATCTGGAAGAAGAAAATGATTACCGAACGTAATCCTGTGCCCTGGGCTTGCAGGCTGGCTAGTCCCCAGGGGCCATCTGATGAAACTATAAAACCAAGAGCAGGACATCAGGCAGCTGATCCACAGATCTCCACACGGGCAGGGAACTGTCAGAAAAACATTATCCGAACCCCACAGTTCACAGCTTCGTAGAGAATTCCAGAGGGCACCAGCCTCGTACATGGAGTCTTATGATGCTGAGTGCATTTGCCTCTTCCAACAGCCTCATGTGGCAAGATGCACAGAATTGTCACTGTTTTGTGGATGCTCCTTTGCACCTAGGACAGTGAGAGGACCCTCAGAGGACATACGAGAAAGAAGAGGACTGGAGCCCGGAGCCCACACTTCGTAGATGTCCACCAGGGCCGGGGGCTATAGGGCTGTTCATGGTCACGGATGTGATCTCATTTAATCCTCCCAGCCTCCTGTGACGTGGGGATTATACCGCATTTCACCTCAAGTAACAGGTTAATAGAAACACAGTAATTAGGCACAGCCACCTGGCTGGTAGCAGCCGTGCTGGGATGCCGTCCTGGGTCAGGGCTGGGAACCACCACTGTGCCCCTAGACCCAGTCGCGGGCACCTACAAATTTCTTTAGAGAACATGTGTGGGCATTTGTTGCCTTACAGTACTGAAGGTGAGGTAACTCCCAGGCTCGGGAGACAGGCAGCCTCGTTTTGGTTCCCAGTTCTGCTACCCCCCGGCTGAGTGACCTGGGGCAAGTTTCTTAACCTCTCTGGCTTCACTTTCCTCATCTGTAGAATGGGAATAATGAGAGCAGCATCCAGCATCCAGCTAGGCGACATAGGGCACTTAGTGCTGTGGCTCTGGCAGGCGGGGGACGTATCAGTGATTGCTATCTTATTATTTTTATTGTGGCTGATAATGCCAGAGTGGGCGGAGAAGCTTGTGAAACCGTGTGGCAGAGGCAGTAACAGGGGAGGGTGTCTCGAACTCCATGGGTGCTAGGAGCCCCAAAAGCCCACTTTGGCAGGGCAAGGGTGGAGGGCAGTGAGCTGGGCCCCGACACCCCAGGTGCTGCACGCCCTCCCACCCTCACCCAGGAAGCGGTTTAGTTTTGTGTGACATTTGCTCTGAGTGTTCAGACCTCTTAGGGTTCCCATCCCCACACGGCCTCCCACCCTGCTCCCCAAGGGGAAGTGAACTGATGATCCTGTCCTGGGCAGGCCTCTGCTGAGGTTTTGGCCTACCTCTGGGGTGGCCAAAGAGTGGGCTTGGGTTCACGCCAGGCACCTGCAAAAAGATCAGCTGCCTCTGATGGAGGATGCGTGTGGGTCTGTGGCCCAGCCAGGGTGGAGACACCTGTCCTTCATCCCTGAGCTGTGGCTCCCTGTCTGTCCTGGGAAGGCCCAGCCACCAAAGGGAAATGTTCTGGCTGGTACCACACACTGCTGGTCTGCCTGGACCTTCCTTTTGTTTCCCTAAGGGTCCGGCTCATCTCTAACCCCCAGGACCCGGCCACCCTGGCTGGGCCACTGGCCTGAGGGCTGAGACCCTCTCAGGGTACCCTTGGGCCTGGCCATAACCACCCAGGCCTGCACCTCTGAGACCAAACAAGAGTACTGAGTAAGCAAGGCTCCCCGACCCTACTTGGCAATCCTCTTGGTTGCTTCACCTCTCACTTAAAATGGAAGATCTGGGAGACAGGGCCCCGTCACCGCTTACTGGGCCCCCAGACTGGAGCCCTGCAGAGCAGGCACTTTGGCTGCCCAGAAACAGCCCTCCAATAATCTTATCAGTCCAGATAGCCACAAAGCCTTGCCGTCTGCTGCAGCCTGGTCACACAAAAATAGCACCACTGATTAGAATCTTCCAACAGCACTAAGGCCACAGCCCCTCCGGGAGGTACTGGAGAGACATTCTCGTGAGCTCTTCCTGCCTCGCTCTAGCTTTAGAAAACTGTATGAAACTTATTTTGGGTTTTGCAAATTAGCACAGCATCTTTGAAAAGAAATTTGCCACTATCTTTAAAAGGCCATAAAAACAATCCATCCCCTTTTACCCAGAAACCTCATTTTCTGAGAATGTAGCTTAAGGTAATAATTAAAAAGAAGAAAAAAAGAGTAACAGTTAAAGCCACCCGCTGCAGGTTTTGACTAAATTCATCTAAGATGACTCTGGAAATGGCCTCATGTCTGTCCAAACACCAGAAAGATGGCTGTTATTAGTGTGTGACTATCAACTCAATGACTTCCTGTATGGCTGTGGAAAATGATGTCTGTTTCACAAGGACAAACAGAGCAACACAAAATGGTCTGTGCAGTAACTGACACGAAACAGGTCTGCCCGTGACCTGGAAGGAGGTTGTGTGTTGGGATTTGGGGATTGCAGGGGACCCTCCCTCCCTCCTTCCTGGCTTCCCTCTTTTCTTTTTTTCTTTCACTCTCTCTTCCTGCCTGTAAAGGAGGCCATTGGGTTTTCTGTCTGTCTTCAACAGGCAGAGACCAGAGCCCCCATGATGGTTCCTGCTGGCCGGTAGAGAGAGGGAGAAATGCCCTCAAACTGTTTCCCAGCTTTCTTCTTTGTGTCGAAATCCTTGCTCTACCTCTCAGCCCGTGTGCAATCCAAACAACAAAAAGCATCATCATGTCCACTGCTGTTGTCATTAAAGCCAGAACCATGCTAAACCCCATTTCCCCCAATAAAACCACATTTTTGGAGACTCCAGCCCCAGAGCGGCTGCCCAGGAAGGTGCCATGTGGCAGTCACCTAGATGCATCCCGGACTGTATCCTGCATTGTATCCCAAAGAATACAGGCTGGTCCCACCATGGGGAAGCGTGTTACACAGAAAAATAAAATTCCAGGCCCGAAGGAGGAGCCGATGATGGTGTGTGAAGGTGGGGAGACTGGCCTGGGGTGGTCAGCAGAGTGGGCCAGAGGGTTCCTGTGTAGCAAGAGATTCCAAAATGCCCCTGGCAGGTTTGGGAAGGGGCAGGTCTCTCCCAGCCTCACTCTGGACGTTGGGTGGCCAGGTTTGTGCTAGAAACTCCTCAGGAGGAGCAGGCTAGGTCAGAACCTGGGCACCAAATCTTGGCCTTGAACACATTACCCAAACATCTGAACACTGTCTGCTCCCATGTGAACTGGGGACTGAGACCCAGACTAGGAAGGCTTCTCAAAGAAACAACAGAACACCAACCCTAAGGGAAAGATGTATTTGACCACACTGCATTAGGAACTTCTGTTATCAGAAGACATCATGAAGAGGGTAAACACAAGTCACAAACTGACAGTATCTGCAGCGATTATAACCAACAAAGAGCTAGTATTCACTATGTGGAGAAAGAGCTCCTCCAATCCAACAGGGAGATGATATCGGTCTGGTGGGAAAAATGGGCAAAGGTCACAGAGGCATTTGCAAATGCAGAAACTCAAATCACAAAGAAAGGACAATTTGCTTAACTCTAAATGCAAAAGAAAGCTAAGATAGGAATGTGGAGTGGTGGGGGTCTGTTAAATGCCAGTGCGATTCAGCACATCCAGCCTGGAGGATGGTCTAGCAGCATCTAATGAGGCTATACATTCCTGCCCTATGATGGTGTAAGCCCTACAGAAAACATGCACAGTGCACTCGAGGCCAGGGAATTCACTCCCCATCGTCCAAAGCTCAGAACACCAGCAATGATGCAAACCATCCTCAAATGTAGACTAAATTATTTTTTAATAGTGCATTCACTTAATGGAATCCAACATTCATTACATGGATAAATCTCAAAAATATTTTGAGGGGTGCCTGGGTAGTTCAGTCGGTTGAGCATCTGACTCTTGATTTCAGCTCAGGTCATGGTCTCAAGGTCATGGGATCGAGCTCCGCTTAAGATTCTCTCTCCCTCTCTCTCCCTCTGACCCTCTCCTGCTCTTGTACATGTGAGCTCGCTCTCTCTCTCTCTCTCTCTAAAACAAAAAAACAAATAAACAAACAAAGCCATTTTGTGCAAAAATGGGGGGAGAGTCACAGAATTTAAAAAGAATATATTTAATCTATTCTTGTTTCTATAAGGTACAAAACTAGAGAAAACCATCTAGTGCATTAATCTGAGATGCACACATACAAGGGTGCTAACAGCCTGTGCTCATTTTACTCCTACTATTTAAGATGTATCTAAAGTGATGTTTGTACAGCATGACTTGTTGTGCCATGGTTTGTAATAGCAAAAGATCGAAACAAGCCTTGTCGCTCAGTAGGGACTGAGGTTCACCAAGTGTCACCGTACCAAAGCTTGCAAGCAACCACCCAATGCACGATCTCTGCGTGAAAGATCTCCGGGATACACTGCAAAGTCGGAGAAATTAAGCCAAAGTATAGAAGAGGCTACGTGCCGTGCCTTCCCCTTTTGTAGAAAATAAGAAAAATATGAAAACATATTCTTCGCCTGCTCTTGCTCCCCCAAATCAGAATGTCTGTCCGCATTCTGGTTTGGGCTTGCTCTCCTGGCATAATTCAGTCACACTCTTCCCTGTCGGTGGTAGGGCCTTAGTTTGAATGATAAATTACAAGTGTCACCCTATTCCAAATCCAAAGCCATTTCTCTTTTGTCCTGAGTGCACAGCTGGACTGTGTTTCTTAGTCTCTCGTGCAGTTAGGTTTGGCCATGAGAGTGAGTTTCAGCCAGTAAGACATAAGTGGAAGTTACATCATGACTCTCAGGGCTGGCTGTAAAACTCTGCCCTGTGAGTTCCTTTCCAAGCGGCTGCCTGTCCATGCCAAGGGCAGCCTCATACACCCTGAGCTGGAAATAGCAGAGCCCCCGGCAGCCTGGATCCCTGAGTGACAGTGTGGACAACAGCCACCCACCCCTCCTCTGCCTGCCTCCACTGCCCTGGCCTGCTTTGGCCTGCTTTGGTGAGTAGAAATCAAAGGTCTTTGTGTTTTAGCCATTAGACATACGGGGGCCTATTTGTTACAGTAGTCACCCTGATGAATGCAATTAATTTCCTATTAAAAACTCAAAAATAAATGTACAAATATATTATACCTGCTTCTGTATCTGTAGCATATATTTTACAAGGAAAATTATTTAAAATAAAGATGCTGGGGTGCCTGGGTGGCTCAGTCAGTTAAGCGTCCGACTTCAGCTCAGGTCATGATCTCATGGTTCACAGGTTTGAGCCCCACACTGGGCTCTGTGCTGACAGCTCAGAGCCTGGAGCCTGCTTTGGATTCTATGTCTCCCTCTCTCTCTGCCCCTTTCCCACTTGTGCTCTATCTGTCAAAAATGAATAAACGTTTTAAAAAAAATTTTTTTAATAAAGATCCTTCACCACAGGATTTCTGTGAGAATTTCAAAAATAATGCCTATAAAGCCCTCCTTGGTGACCGGACCAGTGTTGGTGCCCTAAAATTTGTAGCACCTATTTATCTAATGGTTAAATCAAGGGCCGTTGTCAGGGCTGATAGCTGGACAACTGCCCTTCACCCTGGTTTCCTGGCCCCCCTGACACTCTAGTCCACACTCAGGGCATATCCAGCCACCTTGCCCACAGGCACAAGACTCAGGCCCTGGGCAGTGGGGGCTGGGGATGAGATCCAGACAATTCACTCCCTTACTTCTTATTGCCTTTTAAATTCTTAAAGTGCCCTTCACCCTCCCCTCAATTTTTAAAGTAATAAGTGCTCTTTGCAGAGAGTTGGGGAAATATATTAAGGCTCAAGGGAAAATACTAAGATGTCCAGAATCCCATCCACCAGGGGCACCTGGGTGGCTCAGTCGGTTGAACTTCTGACTCTTGATTTCAGCTCAGGTCACGATCTTGCAGTTCATGAGTTTGAGCCCAGCATTGGGCTCTGCATTGATAGCACAGAGCCTGCTTGGGATCCTCTCTCCCTTTCTCCCTGCCCCTCCTGTGCGAGAGAGAGAGAGAGAGAGAGAGAGAGAGAGAGAGAGAGAAAGAAAAGAAAGAAAGAAAGAAAGAAAGAAAAGAAGATAAAAGGAAAAAGAAAGGAAAGAAAGAAAGAAAAGAAGAGAAAAGGAAAAAGAAAGGAAAGAAAGAAAGAAGAGAAAAGAAAAAAGAAAAGGAAAGAAATAAAAGAAAGAAAGAAAGAAAGAAAGAAAGAAAGAAAATGAAAGAAAGAAGAGAAAAGAAAAAAGAAAAGGAGAGAAATAAAAGACAGAAAGAAAGAAAGAAAGAAAGAAAAGAAGAGAAAAGGAAAAAGAAAGAAAGGAAAGACAAAAAGAAAGAAAGAAAGAAGAGAAAAGAAAAAAGAAAAGAAAGAAGGAAGGAAAGAAAGACAGAAAGACAGAAAGATAGAAAGAAAGAAGAGAAAAGAAAAAAGAAAAGAAAGGAAAGACAGAAAGAAAGAAGAAAGAAAGAAAGAAAGAAAGAGAAAGAAGGAAGGAAAGAAAGAAAAGGAAAGAAAGAAAGAAAGAAAGAAAGAAAGAAAGAAAGAAAGAAAGAAAGAAAGAAAGAAAGAAAAGAATCCCATCCACCAGAAACAACCTCGGTGCTTCCCGCTGAGGTGAAGCACTAAAGAGCAGGGCATGGTTCGTGTGTGTGTGTGTGTGTGTGTGTGTGTGTGTGTGTGTGTGAAACTATACACAACACAAAATTTACCATTTTACCCATTTTTGAGTGCATGGTTCAGCAGAATGAAAGACATTCACACTGTCGTGCAGCCATCACTGTCCGTCTCCATGACATTTTTCATCTTCCCAGACTGAAACTCTGCACCATTAGACACCGACTCCTGGTTCCCTTGTTCCTACAGTCCAGGTCTGGCACCAGCATTCCACCCTCTGTCTCTGTGAATGTGCCTACTCTGGGTACCACATTTGAGTGGGGTCATGCAGGATTTGTGCTTTTGTGACTGGCATATGTCACTCAGCACAATGTCCTCAGGGCTCTCTCATGCTGTAGCAGGTGTTAGGATTTCTTTCCTTGTTAAGGCAGAGTACTAGTCCACTATACGGAGGGACCATATTTTGTTCATCCATTTGTCCAAATGCTGAGTGTTTTCTGTGGACTTTTCTCCCCTCTGACTTACTGGTGTCCCGAGGGCCATTTCCCTCTTCCAGATCATGATGAAGTCTCAGAGAAGGTGCCAGAGTAAGAAACAGAAAGATCTGGATATGTGCTCATAGGGCCAGATGAGGGGTGTCTCCTGGAGACCAGGGAGAAAGGAGGGGTCAAGGTTAGCTGGAGTCATCACAGGGACTCTCCTGTGACCTGGGCCTGCAGGTGACCTGGATACCAGGAGGGGTGGGGGTGGTGTGAAGGAAAAATCCTGCCCCGACAAGGGGATAGGAACCAAACCAGGGAATATCTCAGGAACCTTCCTCCGAAAGACAGTGGTAGGCACAGGACCCCTCTTCCACACCCATACATACCTGTGGCCAAACCCTCCCCCAAACAGTAGGTGGGCTAATTTAAAAAGACAGTTAAAGCGGGGAATCATAAAACCACGCTTACAAGTTGAAGCTTCTAACTGAAAGCACACTTAGTAATTACACTTTGATTCAGGTTCAAGCCCGCAACAAGGAGCCACTTGATAGAATTCCACGTCTGCTTTTATTTTTTTTTTGCATCACTTGTGTCTATAATGTGCATCTATGATTTTCCACTTGGTTTGCCTCAAAGCGGAGCCAGAACTTGCAAACCCGTGTGAAGCGAGCGGCTCGTGGGCAGGGTCACTGCGACTGGGCTTTCCTGATCTTTCATAGCTGTGTTGCCCACATCTAGCTTGACAGAGATTTTTATAAGGTGACTCACCTTTATCAAGTGTTTCCAAAGCATCTCATCTACATATCATAAAGACAACAATTCAGTCTTATTACCCTGTAGCTCATTAGTTTGCATCATATTTAGATTGCTTCCTTAATGTAACAAGTGTAACTGGCATGAACAACATTGGGAATAAACCCACCAGATTCTCAGCGTGCTTTCCAGAAGGAACGGTGAGCCCTGGCTCCTTAGCAGGGGTGGGAGGGGTCAGTAACAGCCCATGCACATCTATGTAGATTACAAAATTAGGATCTCTCTCAGTTTCAACTCTTGATGAAATGATACTTGTAAAGAACTTAAACTAGTCCCTGATTCATACAAAGCCCACCATAGATGTTATTAGCTATTATTATTATTATTGCCAACTTCACACCCTTTGAGCATTTCTCCCAGGCCAGGCTCTTGATGCCGCGGGCAATTGAGAGCAGTAGAAGCAGGATTCAACAAAACGACTGGGGAAATTGGGACAGGAACATCCCTAAATTAATGGCCCAAGTACACAGCCAGTGGTCAACACAGCACTGGCAGAAAAAAGAAAGAAAGAAAGAAAGAAAGAAAGAAAGAAAGAAAGAAAGAAAGAAAGAAAGAAAGAAAGAAAGAAAGAAACGTGAAAGGTACCACGTGATCCACTGACATATGAACGTGCTGCACCTAACAACTTGCTCCATGACACCTGCGTGCAAGAAACATCTGTTTTCTAAATAAAGTTTTACACTTAAAAAAAAAATGGTCTTTGAGCAAGTCATACTGGAACACATTTGCACGGTACAAGCCCCAAACTACGTAAGTGTTGGGGGGAGGTCTCCCCGCACTCTTACCGCCCAGAGGAAATGCTGTCTGGGGGTGGGTTGTTCAGGGTGCTGGGCTCACCACTGAGCAGGACTCCAACACCCATCTCCTTCCTCTCGCTCAGGGTGGCCAGGCCGGCCCCCAAAACCTTTGACCAGAGGCTCCACCCTCCATCTTGTTCCGAGGATGCAGCAGCCCCCCTCCAAGGGACTGAACCATAAAGACCAGTGTCCCCCATGGGAGTGGCCTGGCCCCTTCCGACACCCGGGGGTGGCTTCCCCTTCCTGGGCTGGAGGTGGGAAACCCTCTAGGGAGAGCACAGCTGCAAGAAGAAAAGCCACACACTTGAAACCCACAAGAAGGAGACACCAGCTCATGTTTTCCGCACTTACTCACCTTTTCACACCCTCCCTCAGTAAGTCCCTGTGGAGGAGGACGTTCCTCATTCCTCGTCCTCATTCCTCCACTGGGGCTGGGCCTCTGCCTGAGGCTGCCCCCAAGGTGTGGGTGGGGAATGTGGAGATGCTGGATGTCTCTCTCCCAAGTTCACACCAGCCACCACAAGGATTTTCCTTGCACTTACCCTGTTACCCAAGGTACAGACAGCAAGTGTCTGACACAGAAGTTCTCGAGGGACTGGGCAGGCAGAGAGTTGAAAATGAGAACACCTAGAAAGCCATCTCCTTACCTCTGGACTGCTGGAGATCCCTAGAGGGCGCAGCCCTTCGCCCGACAGAAAAGAGGGTGGATCTAAGCTGGATGGGGGTGCATGGAGGTGGCCACACGTGTAACAGATGAAACAACTGGGAAGGGGGCTCTGCAGTCATCAGAACTTTTTGTTGCCAGTGGCAGAAACTGCACCCAGGCCAGCTTAGGCTGGGAATCGACTGGCTTGTGTACTCGAACTATCCAGGGAGGGCTAGTTTCAGGTACTGCTGGATCCAGGGACTCAATATCATTCTCTCTTACTCACATTCTCCCTTCACTCTCCTTGTCTTGACTCCTCTTATACTGCGTGTCCTCCTTTTCTTTCTGCCTGCAGAGAATCCACAAGCTTCCCAGGCTCGTATCATCCCAGTTTGGTATGCCAAGCAGAAAGAGACACTTCTCTAATAGCCACATTGTGGCCTGACTGGCATGGATTGAATGGCCACCCTGTAGGCCAGCCCTTAAACCAAGGTGCTGGGAGCACTAGGATCAGGCAAGACTGGGTCATGTGCAGCCAGGAGGGGGAGGGACACCATGACCCACAGTCCCAGCAGACCTATCTCAAGAGGAGATGCAAGAAGGTGTTTCTTGTGCAGGCAAGAAAAAGTCTGCTGCAAAAGTCCATGTTGTTGGAATGGTATAATGAAGGCCAGAAGATGGAAACGCCCAGCTAGAGCAAAGAAAGCATTCTTGCTGGGAATGGCAGGAAATGAGATGGAAAGCAGGGCAGAGGGTTCTGGACGCCCTAAAAAGGGCTCGTTTTCTCATCCAATGATCTCTCACCTTGCCTCCCATCAAAATCACATATAGATACAACTCAACAACAACAACCAAATCCAATTTAAAAAAATGGGCTAAGGACTTGAACAGATATTTCTCCAAATAAGATATACAAATGAACAATAAGTCCATGGAAAGATTCTCAGCATCCCTGAGTGTCAGGGAAATGTAAATCAAAACTACCATGAGATATCACCTCATATCCACTAGGATGGCTACTACCAAAAAACAAAACAAAACCCCAAAAACCAACAAAACAAACGAATGAACAAAACAGAAAATAACAAGTGTCAGTGAGGATGTGGGGAAATTGGAACACTTGTGTGCCTTTGGTGGGAATGGAAAATGGTGCAGCCACTGTAGTATGACGGTTCCTCAGAAGCATTAAAAATAAGATTGCCGGGGCTCCTGGGTGACTCGATTGGTTAAGCATCAACTTTTGATATCAGCTCAGGTCATGATCTCAAGGTTCATGAGATCAAGTCCTGCTTCCAGCTGTGTGCTGACAGCTTGGAGCCTGCTTGGGGTTCTCTCCCTCCCTCTCTCTCTCCTCTCTGCCTCTCTCTCTCTCTGTCTCAATCTCTCTCAAAATAAGTAAAATTTTAAAAACTTAAAAAAAATAGAATTACCGTATAATCCAGCAATTCTACTTCCAGATATGAACACAAAAGAATTGAAGACAGGGTCTGGAAGAGCCGTTTATACACCCGTGTTTACGGCCACATTATTCAGAAGAGCCAAAACACGTAGGCAACCCAAGTGTCATCGACTGATGCCTGGATGAACAAAAATGTAGTCTCTGCAAACAATGGAATGTTATTCAGCTTTAAAAAGAAAAAAATTAAAATAAAAAAAAGAAAGATAATTTGGGCGCATGCTACAAAATGGCGGACATTACGATAAGTGAAATCAACCAGTCACAGAGGACAAATACTATATGGTTCTGCTTATATTCATCAAATTCATAAAGATAGAAAGTAGAAGGGGCAGAGGGAGGAATGGGGAGCTAGTGTTAATAGACACAGGGTTTCAGATGGGGGAGAAGAAAAGCTCCAGGGGTAGCTGGTAATGATGGTTACACAACAGTGTGAACGTACTTGTCTCAGGCAGCTCAGGCTGCTATTCTAGAAGAGCAGACCGGGTCACTTAAACGTCACTTACCTTCTCAGTTCTGGAGGCTACATTCACATGGCCTTTCTTCCAGTGGATGCTCACAGAGAGAGATCTCTCTTTCTCTTCTTAGAAGGACACTAATATCATAGGACCCCCACCCTCCTGATCTCATCTAAACCTAAGCACCTCCCAAGGGCCCCCACCTCCAAATACCATCACAACAGAGATTGGGTCTTCAACATTTGGACAAACATTCAGTCCATGCTAGTACTTAATTCCCCTGAAGTGTATATGTAAAAATGGATAAAATGGTGAATTTCATATTTTGTGTATTTTACTACAATATTTAAAAAATGTATATATACGAGTGAACAAAAGGTCACCTAAGAAGTAAGTTAAAGTCCTTGGGCTCCACCACTGGAGGTCTGATTGCTGGGTCCGGGATGGGAGCTGGAAGGGGATGATCTTTTATGACCTACAAACAAGTCTGCAGGTCTGAGGCACTCAGTCTGAGAAAAGCCACTTTAGGCAATAGGGAGCCATAAAAGGTTTTGGAGCAGGGCTGTGCAGGAGGCCAGAGGAAGACTTTGGAGTGGTGTGCAGGATGGCTGCAGAGTCATCCTGTCCATGTGGCTAAGAGGAGGAAGGGAGAGGAAGAGACAGAAGCAAAGCATGGAGGGGCAGGGTGACTGATCCCCAGAGAAGTACTGAACAGAACCCCGCTAACCCCAAGGCCATTTCCACCCCAGCCGGCAGCACCCTCTCAAAGGAAGGGGAACGTCAGCTCATCTTGGCATGCTCTTCCAGAAAGACCCGGACCGAGGCACTTGCCACAGGACCATCTGCAGACACAAAAAGAACAGCTTCTTCCGCCGGAGAAAACCAGCCGGCATCTCTGGGGCCTGGCCAGGGATGGAATCCAAGCTTCGGAGCGACCCGCGGGGACAAAGGCATCCGTGCAGTCCCGGCCAACAGCCGCTGGAAGGGAAACGTGAAACTCTCGCTGGGAGCCACAGGGCTCTGCTCCGACCCTTTGGCCACAGATGACCGCTTATCATTCAAGGGGATGGTCCCAGCAGGGGGGAGGGGAGCCCAGGCCTCTCTGGTGTCTCAGGAGCTACTCCCATGGCCACTGGAGAAGCAAGACCGTTTCTGTGCAGAGACACTGCAGCAGCTCAGGGAGGAAGGCAGGCATGTGCCCCCGCTCTGAGGCCGGGTCTCTGCCAGATCAGATCAAGACAGGGCCTTCTTCCAGGGCCTCTGCCTGTTCTCCCAAAGCTTTCCTAGGCCCAGAGCCAGACCCAGAATAATAAAGAGGTGTGGGGGCCCCAAGCCCCAGGGACTGGCTCCCTCCTCCCCCTCCAAGGTGCGTCGAGCCAGATGGCAGCTGGGGGGGTTCAGACAGGGCGTCCTCCCACACAAAATAAACCCCCCAGGTGGTGCAGAAGGCAGATGGATTTTTATGTTAGTTCTTGGACTCTGCTGCCAACAAAGCGATCACCTGGAAGAATATTCTCGGAAGGCTGACATCTGTGTCCTTGGTGCTGACCTTTGGCCTTGAAAATTGCCCCAGGGTCCCAGCCTCCACAGGGCCCTTCCCAGCACAGCACATTGTCAAAGTCTCCATGATTAATCTGCAGAGAATCTTAGGTTTCCTTTTTCCCTCCATTATACATGCTTTTTGTAAGAAGCTTGAAAGTATTGGGCGCCTGGGTGGCTCAGTCGGTTGAGCGTCCGACTTCGGCTCAGGTCACGATCTCACAGTCCGTGAGTTCGAGCCCCACGTCCGGCTCTATGCTGACAGCTCGGAGCCTGGAGCCTGCTTCCGATTCTGTGTCTCCCTCTCTCTCTGACCCTCCCCCATTCATGCTCTGTCTCTCTCTGTCTCAAAAATAAATAAACATTAAAAAAAAAAGAAGAAGCAGCTTGAAGGTATTGTTATGGGTTGAATTGTGTCCCCCTCTCAGATTCATATGCCCTAACCCCCAGTTTCTCAGAAAGTGACCTTGTTTGGAAACGGGGTCACTGTAGGTGTAATTAGTTAAGATGAGGTCATGCTGGAGTGAAGTGGCCCCTGATCCAATGTGACTGATGTCCTTATAAAAGAGAAAATTGGGGGGCACCTGGGTGGCTCATGAGTTAAGTGACTGACTTCAGTTCAGGTCATGATCTCACGGTTCATGGGTTTGAGCCTTGGGTCGGGCTCCACACAGACAGTGCTGACCCTGCCTGGAATTCTCTCTCTCTGCCCCTACCCTGCTCATGTGTGCACGTATGCTCTCTCTCTCTCTTTTTCTCTAAATAAATAAATAAACCTAAAAAGTATGCGCTCTCTCTCTTTTTCTCTAAATAAATAAACCTAAAAAAAAAGAGAGAGAACATTTGGATACAGATATATGGATAGAGGGAAGACCATGTGAAGACATAGCCATCTATAATCTAACAAAAAAGGCCTGGAACAGTGTTCCTACAGCTCTCAGAAAGAATTGGTGCTACCAATGCCTTGATTTTGGACTTCTGGCCTCCAGCACAGGGAGAAAGCACATTTCTGTTGTTTGAGCTGCCCAGTCTATGGCATTATTTTTTATGGTAGCCCTAGCATTAAATCCAAAAGGGCATAAAGGGCACCTGGGTGGCTCAGTCAGTTGAGTGTCCAACTCTGGATTTCAGCTCAGGCCATGATCCCAGGGTTGTGGGATCAAGCCTTTTGTTGGGCTCCATGCTGGGCATGGAGACTGCTTGAGATTCATTCTCTCTTTCTTTTCCTCTCTCTCTCTCTCTCTCTCTTTCTCCCCCTCTCATTCTGCTCCTCCCTTGCTCTCATTTTCTCTCTCAAAATAAATAAATAAACTTTAAAAATACATACATACATATATACATACATACATACATACATACATACATAATAGCTCAAGGAAGGATGTCCCCCTCAGCCACATCCTCTCTAACCCCCTTGAGGACAATCCCCATGGACGTGCAGGGTGCACAATGCTCTAACCTCCATTCACTAGACTCATCCACTTGGGCTCTGCATACATATTAGGTTCACTGATGAGAGACATTCGTGTGATCTACAAGGTGGGACTGAGGTGGAGGCCAGCTGTGGCTGCTCCTGCTGCTGGCAGCTATGTGTAGCTGTGACCCACCACAACCAATTGCTAAATCTCTTCCTGGGTGTGAGATGTGTCTGTGGCAGTGGTGGCCTGGACAGTGATGACTTTTGAATCAAAGCCACAGTAGTGTACCCTCTTACAGATCAGTCCGGGCATAGTGTCTGGCTTCTCTAGTCTTCTAGTACAGCAGGCACCCAAGCCCCTCTATTCAATACTTTTTCTGGAAATACCTTGAGGGACTTCCGTTTCCTACACTAGATCCTGATTGATAGAAATAACTTGGTAAATTTTATTTCAGACCTTTCTGCAGAGAATTTACATAATATGTATTGGTTTCCTATTAAAACAAGAAAGTTAACACTTATTCATTGTGCAAATTTGGGTTATCACTTTAGAGTATACAAAAAAAAAAGAATCACTTAACATTTTTGAGGTTTTCCTATTAGATCTTTTCTCTGTGAATATATACATCCCCTTCTAAGCTGCACTCATGCTGTGTATATGGTTTTGTAACTTGCTTCCTATTCTTATCAATACTTGAATGGTGTCCCATGTTGTAGAATTGTCTTCAGTAAGATGGTCTTTAGTAAATACAGCATACAGTGCCATAGTTCATTTTTTCTCTTAATTCATTTATTCTGTGAAATGGATAATAAATATAAAGGAGGTCATTAGCATATGTACAGTTTAAGTTGTAATTATAATAGGAAGGCTCAGGTAATGTAACAATATTTACTGCACCCCAGAAACCCTTTTCTTGACAGATTCAACCACTATACTGTCTTTATGATAATTCTCTCTTTTTTTTTCTTAATAGTTTTACCATCTCTGGATTCATCTCTAGACAATTAAATGTTGTTTAATTTGGCTGTTTTTTTTTAATTTTATGTGCATAGAAACATAATGTCTTCCTGCTGACTTTTTTCATTCATTTGTAGGTTCATCTAGTGTCACGTTTAACAATAGATTATTAATTTTCATTGCTATATATGGTATTCTTTTTATCAGTATGTGCTTACTCCATTTATTCATCCACTTTTACTGTTGAGAACCATTGAGTTGTTTCCAATATTTGGCTATCATGAGCAATGCTATTATGAACATTCTTGCATATGGATCCTAGCATACATCCATTTCTACTTATGAGAATTTTTCCTAAGACAATAGATGTGTCATCAACTTGATTAGATAATGCCAAACTTGTTTCCAATGTGTCTATCCCAATATACATTCCTGTCAACAAGAGATGGGCCCTCATTCCTCCCTGTGTTCACCAACACTAGGGATCATTCTTTAGACTTGAAAATGTCTTACTCCTCTACTGGTGTGTGAGAGTTTCTCAATATGGTTTTAGTTCACATGCTCCTGAGTACTAATAAAATTGAATGTCTTTTCATGTTTAATGGACATTTAAATTTCCTTCATTGTGGAATTCTTGTTGAGAACTTTTGCGCATTTGCTGTGGGTCATCTGTCTTGTTCTTATTGGCTTGTAGGAGTGCTTTACGTATTCCAAATGTAAGTATTTTGTCAGTTATATGTGTTGAAAATATCTTTTCCTGGTCTATGGCTTGTCTTTTTGTTCCTTTTATGATGCCTTTTGATGTGCACAAATTTATTAGTCTTTGCCTTTTTGGTTAGTACATTTTTGGGATCTTGTTTAGGAAACCTTCCCTAACCCCCAGATCAAAAAGATATTCTCCCATGTTAATTTCTAAAAGGATTATGGTCTTGTTTTTTTACATTCAGGTGTTTAAGCCACCTGTGAGTTTTCTGCGCACGGCATAAGGTTGGGGTCATATTCTACTCAACTTTGAGTGTCAGCACCATTTATTGAGAAGTCAATCCTCTCCCACAAATCCGCAGGCCACCCTGTAACATTTCATGTCTGCATATGCACAGACCTGCTTCTGAGCTGTTTAGTCTGTTCCATTGATCTCTCTCTCTCTCTCTCTCTCCCTCTGCCCAGGCTTTATTTACACAGTCATTATTACAGAAAAGTGTGGGCAGAATCATGTTGTGAAGACAAGTGTTTCCTCTACACCACTATTTCCTGTTGCCCCATGTTGTTCCCTCACTCAAACAGCTGGCCTATGAGACACCCATTTCCTCAAGGGATTGTTGTTGCAGCAGAACGTAGATGATAAATAGTCAAGGTTCTTGACTTTTGAATTTCAAAAAAAATTTTTTTAGTGTTTATTTATTTTTGAGAGGGAGAGAGAAAGAGTGAAAGCAGGGGAGGAACAGAGAGAGAGGGAGACACAGAATCTGAAGCAGGTTCTAGGCTCCAAGCTATCAGCACGGAGCCCGATGTGGGGCTTGAACTCACGAACTGTGAGATCATGACCTGAGACGAAGTCGGACGCTTAACTGACTGAGCCACCCAGGTGCCCCTTGACTTTTGAATTTCAAAAGGATACAGATAAGTCAGAGATGAGATGCCCCTGAGAGGACATAAAAATCCCTTAGGTGAGGAGGAGGAGAAGCAAGGGGCAGAGCACAGGTTGGGGTGGGCTTCCTGTCTCTGGACCATCTCTCTTGAATCCTTAGTTTCTTAGGAATCTAAGATCAGTGAGAACTGATGCTCCCATCCTCAGGAGGACTGGGGATATTAGCAAGACCCCAGATTGATTTATCCTTGTGCCTGGCAGTGTTGGTACAGTGAAGCAGAAGAAATGCAGAAGGTAACAAATGTTTCCTGAATATGGCTAGTGGCACTTCTGGAAGTGAGGAAGGATGTCCCATGAAGAGAGGCCTTGCAATGGAGGACATGATAGGGCAACCCATAGCCAGAGTCTAGGACACCTCAGCAGACACTCCACTCTACAAGGCCTCCAGTATCTTTGTCAGGTTTTGGTATTGGGTTATGCTGGTCTGAAATATGAGATGGGGACATGTTCCCTCCTCTTCCACTTCCTAACAATTTCTGTGGGATTGCTTATCATTTCTTCATAAAATATTGATATAATTCACCCCTGAAGCCATCTGGCCTGTTATTGCTTTTCTCTGGCCAGGTTTTTAATTACAAATTAAATTTTTTATTATATGAAAGGCTATTCAGATTATCTATTTCATCTTGTGTCAATTTTGGTAAGTTTTGTTTTTAAATGCTTCCATTTCATTTTTGTTATTGAATTCATTAACATAAAGTTAATATTACTCATTTAATACAGTAATTAATCACTCTAGTAAGTAATTATCACTGCAGGATCTGTAGTGATATCCTCTGTTTCATTTCTGATTTTAGTAAATTGTGTTTTGTCCTATTTTTTTCTTGATCAGTTTTATAGTGGTTTGCTAATTTCTTTAATATTTTTAAAAATCCTTTTGTGAATTTATTTTGAGAGAGAGAGAGCATGCAAGCAGAGGAGAGGCAGAGAGAGGAAGGCAGAAAATCCCAAGCAGGCTCTGCACTGTCAGCACAGAGCCTGATGTGAGGCTGAAACTCACAAACCATGAGATCATCACCTGAGCCGAAATCAAGAGTCAGATGCTTAACTGACTGAACCACCCGGGCACCCTGCTAATTTCTTTAGTCTTAAAAAAAAAAAAAAAAAAGAAATTTTTTTCAATTTCCATTGTGTGATTAAGTCCATTCAGTGAATCCTTCATTTCAGATATTATATTTTTCAGAATATCTATGAAATTCTTTTTTCTATTTTCTATGTCTCAATTAAGATTCTCCATATAGTCACTCCTTGAATATTTTATAATTGCTGCATTAAAGACTTGTCTGATCATTTGGGGCACCTGGGTGGCTCAGCCAGTTATGTGTTCAACTTTTGCTCAGGTCATGATCTCACAGTTCATGAGTTTGAGTCTTGCATCGGGCTCTGTGCTGACAGCTCAGAACCTGGAGCCTGCTTCAGATTCTGTGTCTCCCTCTCTCTCTCTGCCCCTCCCTGACTCACACTGTCTCTCTCTCAAAAATAAACATTAAAAAAAAATTTAAACACTTGTCTGGTCATTTGAATACCTGGCTTATGTCAGGTCTGTTTCTATGGCCTGGATTTTCTCTTGACTGCAGGTCACATTTCTCTGTTTTTTCACACATGTCTACTAATCAAAAGTTATCAGTCTGGTGTGGCAGCCAGCCAAGCAGCAGATCTTGACAAGAAGCCCCCATATAAGTATTAGAACTTAACATCAAAGGGGGTCCAGGATGGGAATAGGGAGCCATGACTGAAACTCTGCCAAAGGCACTAATAAACCTATGACTGAGAGGGAAATCTTAGACCTCATCAGTGAGGTTGTACAAACTCTGGATTCTGTTATCTTCCTCTGAAGAGTGTTGATTTTTGTGAATACCTGTTAAATTCCTAGCTGATCATCTTGATTTTGTGGAGCCTCGTTTTTAATACTTATTAGGGGCAGTCTGTTTTGATTTTGCTATTGGTCTTAGGATAAATCGGAGACAAAGTCTTTGCTCCTAATATGCAGCCCCTTTGGGGTTTTAATGGAAATGTCCTTCAACTTAGTGGGATTCTAACTCCCAACTCTCACTCCACTGCAGTGGGAAGCAGCTGAAATTTTTGATTAGTTTTTCCTGCTTATTACTTTCCACTGTGTTCCTTGGAGTCTCCCCATTGCAAGCACAGCTCAGGAGTAACTGATTCCAGGAACAGAGTTGATGTGAAGATTTGGGGTTTGCCTCCTTCATGTCTCCCTGCTTCCTGGGATTTCCTACTTCCACCTTCAGCTTCTCTGTCAACTCTAAATTCCATCTTTAATAAATAGTAGAACTTTCTGAGTCCCTATCCCCCCGTGCTCTGTGGCCAGGAGAGTGCTCTCCAGGAAAGAGCAAAATAAATAATATGTGTAATAATAACAATATGCAGTTCCCATCTTCGAGGGTCATATCTCCTCTGGTAGCTGCCTGATTTCTGTCACTCTCCAGGGCCTTCAAACCTTCAAATATTTTTTTCTGTGTGTATGCATTTGCTGCTTTGTCCATAGTTTATCATCACTATCAATGGAAAAATGAGTCTGATACAAGGTACCCCACCATTACAGGAACTTTAATTCTTCTGAATACTGTGTATATTGAAAATAAAATTTTTTACTCTACCTATATTGAATTGTATGCTTTGGGAATCTCAAAGAAATTCAGCATTTAAAAAGGTAGACAAAAATTAAAAGATAAAGTATTTATGCATTGTCTTTTTTTATGGTTCTGAAAACATCCCATTCAGTGGGTTCTCACATCCTGGTACTCTGTGAGTGCTCTAAATAGAGGACCTTAAATTTCCCTGACAAGTAGATACACTGCCTTTTCCACCCCCCAAGACATGGATTTGGTGGGGGCGTGGAAGCCTGATCTGGTGTGAATTTTGGATCTGCCATTTACTAGCTCTGTGACCTTGAGCATGTCACCAAAACTCTCTGAGCTTCCATTCCTCCCCTATAAATTGAGGTCAGAATACTGATCTCACAGGGATTAAGGGAACAGTAAATGAAGTAACATATAAAATGCCTGGCACTTAGTAACTGTTCCATAAATGTTAGTTTCATGACTCAAGAGGGAGAGCATTCCACATCTCTGAAGTAAGTAAGGTTCTTGTTCCTACAGTTCGTACTGAAAGCTATTTGATTGTTTTCACCAAAAAACTGGATGTCCCAGGCTGTCCGTATAGAAATATTTCATCTTAGTTATTTCCCCTTGGCAAATAACCCAGCCAAGAGCCTAGAATAGAAGGGAAACTAACACTGGCCCCTGGTGAGTCACAAAGGTGAATGAGCCTTAGTCTGGGCCAGTCTGGTGTGGCAGCTGGGCTCCCAGCAGTTGGAGACAAGAAGCCCCAGCTAGGAGCTAGGACCTGCAAGGGTGAGTGGAAAGGGGGCCTAGGATGGGGTGAGGCAGCGTGATGAAACCCCATCTAAGATACCCAGACGGGCCTGAGTGATGAGAGGGTAACACTGCCACCGAATCTGCAAATCTGCTCCAGACAGAGGAGGCCGGCATTCCAAGCACAGGATGCCATCTGGGCCAAGGCTTGCAGTTTCAAGAGGGATTTCCTGTCTCCTCTTGGGCAGGGAGGTGTGGTGATGGGAGCAGGGGTTGCTGGGCTCAGATGAGGCCCTCTGGAGGCTGGCCAAGCAGAGCCTCGGGCCAGTCAGGGCTTATGTCTGGACTTGAACCGGGGTCGTGTCTAAGCGGGAGAATATGGATTAAGTTTTGTGTTTTTAAAGAAGAGTCCAGTAGCCAAGAAGCAACTGGACTGGAGCAGGAAATGGGCAGGACCTGCCCAATGCGGGCCGCTTTGTGGGGAGACGATGGGGTGGGAGGAGGGGCCACCCTGGTGCCTTTATATCCAGGAGGATTGAGGGATTTGATGAGTCACCGGATACGGGTCTGGAAGGAGTTTTGAGCAACTGCAAGTTCTAGGTGGAGACACAGTGTGGAGGTGACGCGTTGACAGAAACCAAGCGACAGGAGCTGAACCAGGTTCTGTGAATTCTTTCATCGATAGCTGGCCATTTCAGAGGAGGAAGCGGAGCTCTGGCGCAGGTAACCTGTCCCAGGTCCCCCAGTGGCTGGCACAGTCACACAGGGCCTGGGCTATCGCCTGTGCGCCTGATCCAAACCAGTGCAAACCAGTGCTGTGCTAAAGCCAACTCCACAAACACACAAGGAAAGAAGAGAAATCCTGACCTGAAGCATTCATTCACCACACTCCCACCCCGGCCAATTGTGGTGTGAGGTCACCGAATGGGGGCTGGGGGTGCTGCCCACAGTTGACTGTTGTGAGCCAGTACCAGCCAGTACTCACTGGTACTAGCCTGCACTAGCCAGCACCAGCCCATTCCAGCCCACCACTGACCCAAACTGCCTGCTTCTGGGCGGCTTCTCCCACTAGCATGCCAAACCAAACACCTCACTATTAACCCAATTCTTTGTATGTTTATTCCCTGCCCTTCCCCCCAAACTCCCTGGGGTTTCTAGAACCACAGTTTGGTGCATCAAATGGGCCACAGGGAACAGCAGGGTGGACTCACTGTCCCTTATCTGTCCCCACCCTCCAGGTCTTGCTATTTCAGGATGCGTGGTTTGGTGAATTCTGCTGGAGCCATATTCAAGCAGCGAATCTCCCAGAGACACTCTTTGCTGAGAGGACATGTGAAATAGCTGCAGCCGAAGCGAGCTGGTTTTTACACCCGCCTGGCAGCACTCCCACATCAGCAGGGCCGGCAGCCGCTCACCGTTCACCGTTCAGAGCCCCATCGCAGCAGGTTCTCGTCCCAAGTGTGTTCGTGGCGTCACCGTCTGCAGACGGGCTCAGTTTGCACAGCATCTGTCATCAAAGTTGGCAACTCCACGTTCTCTCAAACGATTCCTTTTAAGATGATCTGTAGCATTTTAAAAATATGTTGTCTTTTAACTTAGGGGGCACCTCGGTGGCCGCTTTCAGCTCAGGTCATGATCTCACGGTTTGTGGGTTCCAGCCCCGCATCGGGCTCTGTGCTGACGGCTCAGAGCCTGGAGCCTGCTTCGGATTCTGTGTCTCCCCCTCTCTCTCCACCCCTTCCCCTCCCGCTCTCTGCCTCTCTCTCAAAAATAAACATTAAAAAAACTGTTTACTTTTTTATTTTTGATAGAGACAGAGGACAAGTAGGGGAGGGCAGAGAGAGAGTGAGAGACAGAATCCCATTAGGCTCCACGCTATCGGCACAGAGCTGGATGCGGGGCTGGAACTCATGAACCATGAGATCATGACCTGAGCTGAAATCAAGAGTCAGACGCTTAACCGACTGAGCCACCCAGGTGCCCCTATCTGCAGCACTTTAGTGCCAAACCTATGCCAGTCTGTACATGCCATATTTTCTCCCCAATCTTGCAGTTTGTGGACATTCTCCTCTTAATTTGGGACTGTGTGGAGGCAGCAAAGGCCAACATGTGGTGCCAGAAATAGGGCAAGCAGAACCCTCCCGACCATGCATTTCTATGGGGAAAGAGGGGATGGGCTTTGGGGTGAAATGGAGTGATTCTGTGAGAAACTCACCTCCCAAAGCAACACGGGAGCAGCTGTTGGCTGCAGCAATGACTGTGAGGGGAAGGGCACCTCCTTGGCCAGGAGGCGAGAGAGGTGACCCAGCACTGTGGGGCAGGAGCTAACTGGAGGGTCCCCAGTGGGGTGGGAAATGGAAGCCAAGGCAAGCATCCTCCTAGCTCAGGGGAGACCTGGCAGCCAGGATTAGCTCCTGAGCAGACACAGTGGCCAAGCCTGCCTGGCACCTCCCCACAGACCCAGGGGACACCGTCTGGGGCTGGACAGGGCTTTGCTATCCCGCCAAGCTGGCAGGACACAAAGGTCACATCCTCATGAGGACGTGGCCCAGTCAGGGACTGTGCTGACAGCCCGCCTCTCAAAGAAACTGGGCCTGGCGAGTTTTTGCTGGAAGCCACATCCTTTTGGGAAAAGGAAAGGCCCGTCCCCAAATCTAATTTTTAAAGAAAGCCCATGAATCATAACCTAAACGGCTCCATTACCCATGACTGCATGGTGATCCACCTCAGCCCTCTGCCTGCTCCAGCTGCTGGAAAAGCCGTGAAGGTCCCTGTCATTAGCACTGGCCTTCCCTGAGCCCAAGACACTCTCTCAGAGATCTCCAGCTCAGTGGGGACCAACAGTGAGCTTCCATGAGATACCCCACATCTCCCCTCATGGCCTGCTCCTACAAGTGACCATTCAGTCCCCAATACTAGCCCTCAGCCAATACGGCCTTCGAACCCAGTCACAGGCTTTGGTGTCCAAGCAGCACAGATGCCAAATGACAATACATCATTATGATAGAAGTATATAATGAATCCTCAAAGCTTGCCTGGAACATAGGTAAGTGGTCAGTAGTTTCATCTCTGAATATTGAGATTAATTCCCATCTGTGTGAAATGGACCCATCGCCCACCCCAAAATGCAGACTCCCTTCTGGCTGCACAGAGGGATGCCTGGCGCCTCTGGTCACGTCCACACCTCGCCCGGCACCCCTGCTGCCTTGTGAAGTCTGGAAAGAGCCGCTCTTGATCTCAAGCAGGCCATGTCCATTCCTGACCCCTGCCCTTCGGTCTCCTGGGACGAACGCCTGTGGCCCAGGGGTGGAGAAATGTACCTTATTCCCAAACAGGCCATCTGTCTGGAACTTGAGTCTCTTCGCTCCCTGCCTGACTCATCAATAAGTCTGTCTGCCTCTCTTCTCACTTCGTAGTGATTCGGTGGTGTACTCTCAGAGTGCCTGTTCCCATGGGATGGCGTAACCAAGATACCATGTGCAATATGCCCGTAGTACTTCTTGAAGGCCAGTTGGCTGAGTTCAAGTTTATTTTTAAAAGGTTTTATTAGAAGTGCTGGTAGGGACAAAATGTCAGCGTTGACCAAGTAAAATACCAAACGACTTAGTGTTGTGTCAGAAATAGCCAAACACCGTGTCCCAAGGCCCTTGAGGTGGATGGCCCACTTCCGGGAATCTGACGGTCCAAGTACAAAATGCTCACTGCAGCGTTACTTGGGATACAATATGGGGCACTCGGGATGGTCAACACTGGGAAAATTCTCAACTTTAACAGAGGAGGCAGCCTCTAATGGTGATTTCAAACGACCAAAAAAGGGGTTTTAAGGGTATGTGGTGTGGGAGCAAGGAGAAAGTTGCCTCACTGAACATACGCCATTGCATCAAACTGTTAAGTGCGTTATAAAAACTCCAGAGGAACCTGCCAAAGTGGGAACGGGCTGGTGGAAGAGGAAGATCTTTTCTTCTTGACTCAATTTCCCTGTATACATATTTTCATATTGTGATTAATTACATTGCTATTCACAAGGGGAGACAGATTTAAAAGTCCAAAATGCTCCCTTCACAACACCTTGAATGTGTATTCTAGAACATTTCTAGCTTTGGGAGGGCATTCTGAACCTATGATTGAGGTTTCCCTTTTAGTTTTGTAACAGGAGGTAAGCCTCTGCCTAGAGAAAGCCCCAAACTTAATTCAGAATAAATTTGAAGGTACCTTTGAGATTTGGCTCTAACCGTGTTCCTTCCTCCAGTGGGAATGTGTATGTAGCATTAAGCTGGGTATGCAGTGGGCTGTGGCCCAACACAGATGTTGAGTTGCAGCACATCAGCAAGAAGAAAGAGAAGGTGGCAGGCCAGAGGCATCACCGGCTCGTGATAGAGGGAAATTCATTACAGATGCATTTAAGTAGATTCCAGAGCTTACCTATTTTGCATCACTAAATGGTTTGATCAATTTCTTATTATACTTTCTCATTAGAAATCAAGTCAGGCATAGGGGTGCCTGAGTGGCTCAGTCGGTTGAGCGTCCAACTTCGGCTCAGGTCATGATCTCACAGTTCACGAGTTCGAGCACCACATCAGGCTCTGTGCTGACAGCTCAGAGCCTAGAGCCTGCTTCAGATTCTGTGTCCCTCTCTCTCTGCAAACCCCCCTCACTCGCGCTCTCTCTCCCAAAAATAAAACATTTTTTAAAAAGAAAAAAAGAAAAAGAAATCAGTCTGGCAGAGGCACCTGGGTGGCTCAGTCAGTTAAGTGACCGACGCTTGATTTCAGTTTAGGTCATGATTTCACATTTCATGAGATCCAGCTCCGAGTTGTGCTCTGTGCTGACAGTGCATACCCTGCTTGAGAGCCTCTCTCTGCTCCTCCCCTGCTCATGCTCTCTCTCAAAATAAATACATAAACTAAACAGTCAGGAACTCATCAGCCAGACAACTCGTTTTAAAGAAAATGCAGCTAGAATGTTTTCCAAAGGACAAAATTTTGTGGGTTTTCTTTTAAGTTTATTTACTTTGAGAGACACAGGAGAGAGCATAAGTGGGGGAGGGGCAGAGAGAATCCCAAACAGGCTCCATACTGCCAGCACAGAGCCCGACATGGGGCTCAAACTCATGAAACCGTGAGATCATGACCTGAGCTGAAATCAAGTCAGATATTTAACCAACTGAGCCACCCGGGTGTCCCCAAAATTTTGTTTTTGATTGTTGTAGTAAGACATGAAAACCTTCAAAACTGGAATATAATTAATGGTAAATAAATGCATTAAAAAGTATCTGACAACAGGCATGTAAATGGTTTAACTCATTGGTGACAAGCTGGCCCTTAAATGGTTTGCCGTACTGTTGAAGGTTTTTCTTTCTTCCCCCTTCTCCGATCCACCCCCTTCATATCTCTGCAAAAACAAAAACAAAAACAAACAAACAAAAAAAAACCCAAAAACGCTGAAGCATAGCAAAACTAACATGAGAAGTTTTTTTTTCCCCCTACTGCAAGTCATACAAAATGAGTTGCTGTAATTTGATCCAAAGCATTGCAACATTTACACTTCAACTGCACTTGTAACAAGTTTGACAAAGCAGATTTGGTATGAGCAGCCTTTTCCTTCAAATGGAACAGAAGCCCATCCTTTCAGGGCTTGAAGAGCACAGTGGGACCCATTGAGGTAGGATGCAGGCCTGTGCAGCCACCATAGCAAACAGGTCCCCTCCCTGCTGGCCCCCAGTCACTGCGGCACATAAGCTCCTTTGCAGCACAGATTACAGCAATTTATATGCAGTAACACAGCCTAATCCCCCAGGGCGGGCGCCAGTGCAGGTGCAGGAGGGCTGGCACTTGCTCCCCACCATGACAAGAAAGCACAAGGGGAGACCCTGAAGTCTGGGGCCAGGGCAGAGCCCCTCAGCGGCTGACAAAGTCCAGTGGGCAGGCAGCCCCGCAGGTGACAGTTCACCTTCCTGGAGGATGGACCTTTTATTGAAAGGCAAGAGACCTGGCATCAGAATGACTCTGAAAACCTACCATTCCCCTTTACTGTCGTCCTCCTCCACGTGACCCTTCAAGGGCATAGGATTGAGGCAAAATGTGACTGTCATTTTGCTCAATCACACATGACAATGGTAAGCGTCTCTAGCCTGCTGGGAGTGAAGATGTGCGTTAGCCGCGTCCCTGCACCTGCTGTCTGAGCAGCAGAGGAAGCACACGCCCGCTGAATTGGGGGTGAGGCTGGGCGAGCTTTGTGAATGGGATGTGTCAAAAGGCTGGGCAGGAAGGGAGCACAGTCCTGGCCCACAGAGATCAAGAGCTTGATCCCGCTGGGTTGTTGGGAGTTTGGGGAGACTAGGGAAAGGTCAGGGCTACTTCTGTGTTCCCCCAGCTGTGGGTGCACCAGCAGCACCTGCCCCTTCTCCCTCAGCACCCTGTGAAAGGGAATGCATCCCCTTCACTCCCAGCTGTCACTCTGCAGCCAAGAGGGACGGACAGTCGTGTGACCTATAGTTTGTGACACATGGCCCTGTCTCCAAACACCAAAGTCCTGGAATGCTATGGTCCACATGCATACTATGGCCTCATGTTGGCCCAGAATAGCAGGACTGGGAAAGCAATCCCACCTTCCAGAGGTGAGGTGCCATGAGCGTCTGCCCCACAAGACTCTCCCACTCCCACTCCGGACAGGGCTCCCACATGTGTCCCCACAACGCCCAAAAGCCCACCGGTCCCGCCCTGCCCTCCAGAAAGATGTCCACCAGTCATGAGC
The DNA here is from genome assembly GCF_027475565.1 of Acinonyx jubatus. Lineage (NCBI taxonomy): Eukaryota > Metazoa > Chordata > Mammalia > Carnivora > Felidae > Acinonyx > Acinonyx jubatus. The sequence continues at coordinate 19,110,798 of NC_069386.1, forward strand.
GGACCAGGTCCACCTCTGTCGTGTGGTAAGAAGAGGCTCACACAGGCCCAGGTGCCCAAGCAAGCATGTGGTTCTCATTTGTGTAAATGAATTGTTTCAAATGCTACCAATCTAGTTCACACACGTTTCGCACCGCCCATTCCCCACCAGGACACACAAAGCCGGTGGTTCTTTGTGGGAGGGACCTCAGGGCTGGACGGTTAGAGGAGGAGGAAGGCTCCATTTCCCCTCTTTGTGCAGCATTGTGATCTCTTCCCCCTTCCAACCATCTCCACGTATTCTTCATTTCTAGATACTGTTAACAAGGGCTATCTGGTTTGTGGGGTTATGGGCCATTTCAATACTTCTCTGTATTTAAAATAAAGCAATGCATACTAAGTATAAATAAAGTAACAATGAAACAAAGCGTATCTCAAGTAGAAGGCCTTCAGAGGTTTAAGGGAAGAAGCAATTACTTCCAGGTCATGGGTATGGATGGGCCACAAGGTCACAGCCAATGCAGTGACAGGTAGGCAGGTCAGCTGGACATTCCACTGGGAGGAACGCATACAGACGGGGCACCATGCACTAATAGCAAGGCTGGGGACAGCACAGGACACAGACAAGAGGGCTCAACGTGCCAGGGTACCGCTGGGAAGAGATCCAGATGCACTCGAGGGGCTGGAGTGAGGGAGACATTATCACATGACCGTGGAATGAAGTCCAGCTGGGTCACATCTATGCTGGAAGGGTCCAGGATGAACCCAGAGTGGTCAGGGCGAGAGTTTCAGTTGGCTCCTGGAGAATGAGTCCGGGTGGCCAGCGGAGTGGTGTGCAGAGAGCGCTCCAGACAGAGGCCAGAGCAGGAAAGAGACTGATGACCCCACAAACTTAGAGCCCAGTTTGGCTGGAGGCTCCTGAGGAGGGGGCTCACAGAGTCTTCTCCCAGGCAGGAAGACACTAAAGCTGCTGATTGAGAAGAGGGATCCTGGCGGGATACACGAGGAGAGGCCAGGAGGAGAGTGAACCAGGAGGCCAGTGAGCACAGAGTCTGGGCATGGCACCACCAAAGAGGGAACCAGAAGGAAGGGGTCCAGCAGCATTCCTAAAGACTGAATCTCGAGGAAGGGAGGGCAGCACCTCCGTAAACATCCACACGACATCAGGAAGTGGAATAGACGAGCACGAGTGGGAGTAGGAAGGAAACGGTGAACTTGAACAAAGCATCACCAAGACACTGGATGGCCATTCAAGCTTGAGAAGGAAACTGCTCATACCCCGTCCTAAATCCCTCTAGTTAGCTAGTATGATGGAGAACTTACTTTGTCATCAGGACGCATACTGTGCTCTTCCTTACTGAAGAATAAAAACATCTGTGCTTTTTTTCCAAAGGAAAACTAAACATCCCCACAAAGTAAATGACAATTAGGCTGAATGGCAGCAATCCCTCCCGAGAGCACAATGTTATTATACTGGGTCTTAACTGTCATTACACGGTAAGTACCTGTCCCGGACTGGAAGTGGCATCCACACAGCTTGCTCCCTTGGCATCAAAGATCTAAACTTTTTTTGATTCTTGGATTATAGAGCAACCATACACAATTTATCCTGTAGTTAGATCTAGCCTAAAACCCCGAGAACGTTCGTGCACACAGTAGCACGTGGGCACTGGTTAAAATGCAGATTCCAATGGGCGTAGTCAGTCCAATATGGGGCCAGGAAGGTGCATCCGTACCAGGAAGCCAGATGGGGCATGGAGTGGGTTTGAAGACCCTTGTTCTAGAGAACAGAGAATGGACAAGCTGAAGAGGAACAAAGGACAGATTCACTGGAGGGGGGTGGGGGGAGAGGAAGAGGCACTTGAAAGTTTCATTTCACTCCCAAACTGCATTCTACATAAATATTCCCCCTGAAATAACTTGAAAAACTTTATAAATCAGTGTTTCAGTTTTTTACTCTCCAAATGTTATACAATTCTTTAGCTAAAACAGGAGTAATGAGACAAAATGGTCCTGAAAAGTACAATAGAAAAATACTGTTGACTGGTTTATTTTCCCGAATGAGCAACAGACTATTTACAAATAAGCAGATCTCCAACGATGTGTATTAAAATGGCAAGTCTATTACTGTTTGAAATCTAAATGAAAAAGAAAATTTATTAAGGCACATTTGATCTGTGAGTTTTTAAAACAAACGAACTTTCTGGTGTAATGACAGATTTCACTTTTGTCCCCAAAACATGTGAGCACCAAAATTGTCAAAGAACACTTAATATTTAGTAAAACAGTAAGGAATGTAAAAATTGAGGAGGGAAAAGCATTTTCAAAAGGAAATCTTTGGAGATCAGTTTACTGTAAATAAAATAACACTAAACACACTCCTGATACACATAAATACTAATAGCTAAACAGGTACTTGAGAAATGGCCGAGCTCTAAACAATGGATATTAAATAAATTAAAGGTATTTCAGATACAAAGAATAAAACAAAACAGTAATTAAAGATTGAAACAGCCAACTCCACCGATGTAACACAGACAGGATGAACAAAACCAAAATACATTTTCCCCCAATGCTTTCATTAGGGCGGGTTTTTGTTTCTGTTTTAGCTTGTGTACATTAGATTTATTACAATAATTCTTCCTTGCCATTCCAAATATTAATAGTGTACCCTTTAAAGATGAGAAAAAACAAAAAACAAAAAACCAAATCCTTCTTGGAATTTAATGCCAGGTCCATTAAGCCACACAAATTACGACGACAGCCATTCATCTTACTGTGCCTTTCTCCCCTTGCTTTTAAAACAACTCCGTGACCACAATGAGCACAAGTTGGAGGAAAGAATCAACTTTGGAAAGCTCTCCCGACAATGATGATACAGCTTATTATCACATTTCCTTATTTTACAATTAGAACATGAAATGGCTTAAAAAAAAAAAATCGCCATTAAAAAAAAAAAGACAAAAGGTCAAATCTGTGCAACGTTACCAGTTACAACAAAACATGTACCAGAGTTACAGTGTTCTGTTACATTAATACTTTGCAGGAACGTTCATGTTTTCTACCATAGGACCACAGCAAAGGGGTCTGAAAAGAAACGCATAAAACACAATGAAACACGACAAGAAAGTTCTGTCCATCAGGTACATTTCAAGTCATTATCAAGCAGGCCTGCTACATGACGTTCAGCAAGAAAATGTGCTCAAAGGCAAACATGATCACATTTTTGTTCAAAAAGCTCAATCATCAAGGAGTCCTTTGTAAGAAAATCATGTGTAAAATATATCCTTGTATGGACTTCGAAAACGGATCATACAAAAAATTTTTGAAAAATAAATTAGGTAATTAAAAACGTCTCTTCCAGCAAAGCTGGACCTTAGGCTGTCCTCACTGAGCCACTGTTATTGCTGTTTTTACTGTAACTTGGGTCGTTTTTTTCCAGCCACATTTCAGCCAGCTGCTGTGTGGACCCATATGTGGATGCTTTGGACCCCAAGCACATTTTGTACTGTTTGGGATCAAGATTGGGATCACAAAAGACAGGATGGTGGACGTGGACTACTCCCACTTCCTGGCTCCTAAATGTCTTCAAACCTGTCTGGACAACCTTGTTGAAAAGGTCCACATCCTCCAGCCCCCAGCCCTGGATGGAAACATCAAAGCCACCTACTCGGACAAGATCTCCCTTGTAAATGCAAGTAATGCCAAACCCATAGTTTCTCCAGAACCCGGTTTTCTGAGTGAAGGCAAAATGGTTATCACTGGGAACTTTCCCACTATAAACAATCTTTGGATCGTACTGGCTAAAGATGATTGGAAAATATATCTGTTGGCCCAGAACTGTGTTTGCTCGACATCGTTGAAGGAATTCTGTAGTAAACACAAGGTCAACGTCACAGAAAAAGAGCAGAGACTCGTTACTGAACTGGGAAGACCCTACTTCAAGGGCCAGAGCTCTTGAAAACTCTCCAGACACAGGCAAAATCTGCATGTCAGCTTTAGGGTACTTAATGCGATAATCTCTCATGAGTTCAACTTGTTTGGCCTTGTCAGGGTTCGAGTCAGAATTGAAAAGCAGAACCACGAGCTTGACGTTCTGATTGGGAATGAGACACGTCTTCTCGAAGTTTCCCATGAATCTCACAAACATGTCGAAACGCCCAGACAATGGAATCAATATATTTATCTTTTTCTCTTTGGGTTCTTTGTGCTCGTTCTTTGATCCAGGGAGCTGAAAGGGAACAAGTTTCTTCAGGGAATTTGAGAGAAAGGACAAGGATCCGGATTCCTGATTGATTTTGTTGGCCAATTCCTTTGCATCCAGTTCCTCGTGCTCCACAAACTGGATCTTGCTGAAGGTCTGCTGTAAATATGCGTGTCGCCGGACGGGAACAGTCATTTTTTTCCCTTTGTGCTTTTTGTACAGAAGGAGCAGGTCCAGGATGTATTCGGCCCCATACATGGGGTTCACCCGGCGGTAGCCATACTGTATCTCCTTGAAGTCAATAATGCGTCCTCTGGTCTTGGCATTGGCATTGATCATCTCCATGACCTGCATGACAATGTCATCCAGGGCCTCCCTCTGAGCGGAGTCCATCCCTCTCCGAGGCGGCTGGCCCTCAGCCGCAGAATACAAGTATTTCCCAGTCAGAAACTCCCACTCCAGGATCTCCTCCCGCTGGCGGGGCTGAAACCTCATGAAGGAAGGTGGGATTCCCAGCTGGAGGTCTTCTTTGTGAATCTCCGTGTTGCTGTATCTGCCCATCAGGACGATCTCTCGGTGGAGCTGGATGGTGCGGTGGCGAAGCTCGGCTATCTTGCGGCTGAGCATGTAGCTGTGGAGCCGGTACTGGTAGGGTGGGTTTTTGTTGGGGTGCAGGGTGATGGCTCGGTGAATTTTACTATTATGGAGATCTCTAATGTACCCCTTTTTGTTCTGTTCGTAATTCTCATAAAAAAGCTGCTGCATCTGTTAAGGAAAAAAAAAAAAAAGATGATGGCTAGGTTAGTATCACGTGACTCTGTCCCTCTAGTCTCGCATTTCCTTACACACCTGCAAAGTCTTCAAAAAAATCTAAATATTTGAAACCTTTCCAAATGAGCCACCACGGCATACCAGAAGCCTTAGGTAAAGCCCAATCTCCAGCCAGCAGTCCGATGGGATGAAATGAGTAAGAAATATGAACTGCATCAAGATATAAGCCTTCATCAATAACCAGAGTTGGCCAATATAATTCTGAAGGCAAACCGAATTTTAAGAAAGTTTTCCTATAGAAAAGGTGTAATCTTCAGATCACAGTCAGCATACCTGGAAGAGAATGTCATCCTGGGTCCCCACCAAGCCCATGTAAGGGACCCAAGAGCCGAGGTCCCCCCTCCTGAAGACTGGCCCCCAGTGGGAGCTGCTGCCCAGCTGGAAGAGCAGACCCTACAGCTACCCCGACACAGGAAGTGCCCGCATCGATGGTGTAAAGAGAAAAACTCCAGGAGCGGGACCTGACGCAGGACTAACACTGCTTCCAGGGAGCTGAAGACAAGGAAAGGGGAGGAGGCCTGCCGTCTGGAAGGGCATGCTGCAGGCGAAGCCAAGGTTCTGCAAGGTCACCAGAAGTGAACACTCTGACTTGCTTGTTCCTAGTGTCAAGTGCACCTCCCCACGGCCTCTGTGCAGGCAGGAGAGGGTCTGCTCACTCAGCACCGGGGCTCCAGCACTGGCACAGGGCAGCACACGGTGGGCTCAGAATGTCCAGCTAAAAGGCAGGCAACCCAAACGGGCCCATTATTCCACCAACTTGTCACCTGTCCTGGGACACTGGCTTGGGGGGAGCAGGGGGGACAAAGGTTTGAGGTCCATCAGCCCAAATGCGGCATGTTCCTTAAGTCAGATAGAGAATATACTTAATTCCCCTGAACATCCGAGCGGTGAGATGATGAGTATCTACAAAGCCTTCTGGAACGAAGAATAAAAATCTGCAAAAACCATTCAATAATATTGAAGTTGGTATGTGATAAATTAGTCCTGTTTCATTTGTGGGTCATTTTGGGGTTTTGTTCATATTGCTAAATACTAATGCTTGATAGAGTGATATGTATGTGAACCAAGCAGTTTATGTGCCTTTGGAAAGTCTTATTTTTTTTTTTTCTGAGACATGGCAATCAATGTAACAGTAAAATATGGGTTAGCATTTTTACATCCGGTTTTCTTCTTCGATATGATACTACAAACTACCAATAAATAAAGCCAATAAGAAAAAAAGGGGAAATACTTCCACAGAATGGTGAGAGAGATAGAAACAGAGAGAGAAAGACAGAGAGGAAGAGGGGGCAAAGAATACAGGCCAGGTTCTGAGCAAGGCCTCCACCCACATTCACTCCCTCACTCAATTCTCAGGGAGCCACGAGTCTGGCAAATGCTGACCTTCTCAAACTCGGCCCTTTGCTCTTGTGGACGCCTGTGAGGTCCGTTCTCAGAGCAGGACTTAGCCTAGAATAAGACAACATCTCGGAAGTGCCCTGTTTCCAACTTTCTTCCCACAAGGTCTGTGATCAACATGTGACCTGGGTGCATGGGATCAGCCACTGAGGTAGTTCCCAAATTTTAAATTAATTAGAAAAAGCAGTCAGGTGTCAAAGAAGCTAGAAGGCAGGCAGAGCGTCCCGAACCTGGGAGAGCATCCCCGCCGTTGTGGTGTGCCAGAAGGCGCTGGGCGCACGCAGGGTGCTCCCTGACTGGCCTGCAGGGCCCCTCGTAGTTTCTGCTCCCAGGGGATAGCATACAACACAGGCACTCACTGATGTGCGACTTTACACATGTCTTCTGTCATTTACCAGGCAATGCGGGAGAGCAAAACTCCAATGCTGGACTCAAACAGCCAGAAGCAAGGCTGCAGTCTGGGATGTGCTTAGGGAAAGCAGGGCGCCTGGACTCCCCTTACCCCTGCGGGCCTCAACAGCAGCCCGGAGGCCCTTCCTCCAGTTATCTGAGTCCTGCCGCCTCCCCCCTCCCCTGAGGATGCCACCTGGGTGCAGGGGAGCTCCGGAAAGGACACAGCGGTGCCCCCACCACCACGGCAAAGGAATCAGCAATGGCCCAGGGCTCCATGCCTGCGGACTAGTAAAACAACTACTGTATGAGAGATGGAAAGCTACGTAATAATTTATATGTATTTGTTATGATGACATAGTATTTTCATTTTGTCCATTTAAAATTTTTAACAGTGGGCATGAAGAACCATGGCTTGTTTTAAAGGTCTCTCCATTTGCAAGAATGTAAACACAATGAACCATACAAGCTGCTTTCCAAAATTAGGTCAGAAGAGCCTGAAGCCGGTGGTGCTCCTCCCCCCTCTGGCCCTTGCCCCCTGCAGACAGTGCTGCCCAGCCCACTCCCCGGGGTCTCAGGCCTTCTCTTCTCTCTCCAGGCTGGGCTATGCCTCCTCAGGGCTTCCCAATGGGGCTCGCTGCAGAATTCTGTTCTCCTTCCCTCAGGGCCATTTTGACACAGTAGCAAAAATGGTCTTAAAATACAAATCAGAGGCTTATGGCTAAAAATGAAGTCCTAGAACCCATATGATTCTTTCTAAATTATCTCTTCAAAGAGAAGAAAGAAGTAAGAAAGGAATAAACCCACAAGGACCAAGAGAATGGGAGAGGAAACACAGTAGGTAAGAGATGCCCCCAAATGCTGAGGACATGAAAAGGGAGCCAAGGAAGATGGCAGCTAACGGCCTGCTCTAAACAGTAACCCAATGTGCCCTTCAGAACCCCAGGAAAGGTGCTGTGAAAGGCAGGGGTGAGGCCCAGTGCTGGACCCAGAGAAACCATAGGCACATGGAGGGAGGAGAGCGCTGGAAGATGTCCAGCATCTTCAAAGACATGCTCCAGGTTACTCTGCCATTTAGATGATGGGGGTGTTGCCCAAATTCATGTAGGACTGCCCACCAACTGTAACGGAATCGGGATGCACGAGAAGCAAGTATTGGAGGTTTCTTAACACGGTCATCATTTACAGTAGTTGTTCCAGAAGAGATCTGTCTACAGGCTCCTTCCCTCACTCCTCTAGGACTTAGTTCACTGAACAGCTGGGCAGGGATGAAAGCAAGGCTGACAGCTTGAGGGAAATGAACGTCTAAAGAGCAGGGCTCCCAGCTCTTTCCTCAACTGGGTCTCAGAGCACTCACCCTCCACTCTCCATTCCCAGTAGGAGACTGGAAGAGTCTTTTCTGCATCAATTAAACATTCCCATAGATTATCTGGAGTCCTCCTGCAGAAGGGATCGCCCAAGGCCAGATCACTACAGCTATGACACTAGTTTAAGGAATCTTGCCTACAGGGCTTTCAGTTAGCTTCTTCAATGCCTGAGTCTTCCTTGATCATCAACAGCCAGGGACCATCAGGCAGCTGAAGGAGGGTTCCAACAGGAAAGATGGAGACAGAACACAGAAACAAAAGATTGCCGGAAAGAGAAACAATGCAGTGAACAGAAGAGAAACTCAACAACGGAAACAAAAAACAAACCTGTAGCACATTCACACAGAAGACAAGGCACTCGTGCAACAAAAACTGAATACTGTAAAAAAAAAAAAAATCAGAAAAACCGAAAAAGCTCTTGAAAATAAACATAAAATAGCCAAAGAAAAAAAGGAGAGTTTGAGGATAAAGCTGAAGGACATCCCAGAAAAGAGAGATGAAAACAAAACCAGGAAACAGAAAAGTATTCATTCCAAAAAGAGAAAAGCACATGAGGGAGAGAGTAACAATACAGAAAATGGGCTCAGAATTAAAGACACAGTTGCTGAATTAAACCCCAACTACCTAGTACTAAGAGTACAAACTCGGAACACCACAGATAAAGCAATCTGAAAAACTTCCAAAGAGGAGGAAAAGGGCCATGTATAAATTAACCAGAAACTAGAGTGCTCTGTCCCGACTGAAGAGAAAGACCAATGCCTTATTAAAAGCAGGGGGGGAGTGACAGTTATTCTCAATGGAGAATTCTCTTCCCAACCAAACGACCCATCAAGTAGGAGGGTAGAAGAGAGATTTTCAGACATTCAAGGACGGTTTTACCTCGTACTCATTCCATCCCAGCTATGAAAGGATGTGCCCCTCTAGAGTGAGGGAATACATCTAGAAAGATGATCACATAGGATCCTGGAAACAAAAGGTACAACAGAGAAGAAAGCAAAGAGAGCCCCAGAAAGACAGTGCAAGTAAGCCCCATAAGAAGAGTGCAACGGACTGGATGTCTGCGGACTCCCAATTCACCCCAAATGACATGCTGAAGCGCTCTCAATGTGATGTTATCTGGAGGTGGCACCTCTGGAAGGTGACTGAATTTAGATGAAGTCATGAGGATGAGGCCCCTGCGGTGGGATGGGGGCCTGTATAAGGGGGTAAAGGGACCAGAGCACTCAGTCCCCACCAAGAAGGTACACAAGAAAGCGGGTCTGTAAACCAGGCAGATGGTCGTCACCAGAACCTGACCATGCAGATACCTTCATCTCAGACCTCCAGCCTCCAGAACTGTGAGAAATACATTTCTGCTGTTTAAACCACCCAGTTGACAGTGTTTTCGCTCTGGCAGCCAGGACAGACTTGAGACAAAGAGTTCTAGAGCAGACTGGGGGAACTGGTATCCAGACATTCACTACATCTCCAGAGTCTGGCTCACATTGGACACAAGATGCTCAGCAGGTATTTGGTGAATTTATGATAAACAGGAAAGTCTTTACGCACAGCAGGTATCAAGATAGTGTGGCATGATTTAATGCAGAAGAACACAGATGACGAGGGCTGACAGACACGAGATCCTCAGTAACTAACGATGAGGGACAAGCCTGAGGTCCCTCTGGCTAGAATATATTTTGGAATGTAAAAATCAGCAGTGTATTTTGAGGAAAAATAAGTACCCTTCCAGACAAAGGATGTAGTTGTTATTTGTCCTTTACTCCCTAGAAAACTGAGTCCGTGACTACACATTTTATTCTTGGCTATCAAAACCCTATGCATGGAGAGTGATCTCCAAAGGGAGTCCTCTGTGCAGTGCATGGTCTGCTGCACATAACTGCTGCTTCTTACAGGCTCACCAGGACATCACATCCCCGAACACTTTCAGGACTACATTTCTCAACATCTTTTAGAGGCCGTCTGCAGCTATGACTTTCATAGTGTCGGACGTCTCAGCAAGCTTCACCCAAAACAGAGTATGTGTGCTAAAGGCATAAACACAAAGAAAATTCTTGACATTTGACTAACGGGCTTATGGAAGCCTTAAAATCCCCAGGAACGATTACAGACTGAGAATGTGAACTTAGAGGAAAGTTGTAGGTATCTTCTGACTAACCTCTAAAAATCTGAATGAAAGGAATGTTATGTTATATCCTTTTTTCTTTTTAAATGAAGAAACCTTTCACAAGACAGAGATCACGTGAGCGTGTGTGTTCGGGGGAACAGCACTTATTTTGTTACAAATGAGGCCAAGTCTAGGCCCAGACTAGCTCGTGCTCTCCCCTCCTGTATCACCCCCAAAGGATTTACTTAGTACACTAATATTACTACAAAATAAACATTTTAGACAAAGAAGCCACCCCCCTGACAGACTGGATGGAAAAGACACCTGCTATGATCCTAAGAAAAATCTAAATAAATAGCTTCTTGTCTAAAAGAGCAAATGTGGACATAAGTACTTTACAGGTGAGCAGACAGAATGTCTACAGGTGAGGCCATGCACCTCCACTGATGCTGATACTAAGACCCTGCCCAAATCGGCTTCTAGTGGCACCTTTTGTTCATTCAGCACATTTAACAAATGCCATCAACTTCTATACAAAGCCTTATTACAAAATGGCTTCGGAGGAAAGGTAAGGAAAAAGGTTGTGAGTGCGCAACACCACCCCCCTCCATCTATCCTCTTCCACTTTTACCCCGTCACCTTTTCCACCTGTTCACATCAAGTGCTCTTAGTGCTTTTGGATCTCATGTCTGCCTTTGTAGTATTTTAGGCATTTGCTTTTGCTCTGGGGATCCCTTGCGAAGTTCTCCTCAAATTATCTTTGTTTTTATCTTCACTAGTTCCTAGTTCCCTGCTGTCATTTGGGTTTTGCCTTTAAAGATGCCTGGTTGCATTTAAGAATGCTGCAGGTGAGATGAAATCAAGCCATTTTGCTCTGGGGCACTTGAATGGGGAACAGTTGGATCATTAAGGTGAACATCTGTACCTTCTATTATGCATTGTCCCTCTTTTCCTCAAATTATGGCTAACGTGCTGTTCACTACAATGTTCCCCACTAAGCAGATAAGAGGCAGGTACCATTTAATTTCTGGACTCCAGGCAATTGCCTAGATTCAACAGGAATGAAGTCCTCTACCTTTAAGAGGTATAATTACGTGACTAAAGTAAGTGTTTAGCAATTTAGTGGTAATAGAAATAAACTACTATTTCTCTGTGAGAAAGTTCAGAATGTAACAATTTAAAATAAACATTCAGAAATAAGACTATATGGAGACATTTATCGCTTTTATGCTACTAGTGAGTTGTAAGACCTTGGAGGAGTCACTTGAATTTGTTGGGTCTCAAAGTTTTCTCGTTTATTGAATGTCTATATCGTACTAAAGGTTCCTTCAGTGTGAAGAATTCTAAGATGGGATCTACGTGCTAGTTTCATAACCAATCACATAGGATTCTAAAGTCATGCTGTGATGTTCTACCCATCCATCCTGATATGGTTGAAGATACAGCATTAGAAACGTTACAAGATTCTACCTTCACTGAGTCAAACTGTTTGGAGCATTAAAAGATACGACTACATCCCAGTTAACTGCTTCTGTCTTATAAAAGCAAACCTCCAATTCTTCTTCTTTTCTTAATGGTTACTTACTTACTTACTTATTTGGGGCGGGGGGGGGGGGGAGTGCGAGGAAGGGGCAGAGTTAAAGAGACAGAGAATCTTAAGCAGTCTCCACGCTCAGCGCAAAGCCCAACATGGGACTCAGTCTTACAACCATGAGATCATGCCATGAGCCGAAATCAAGAGTCAGAGGCTTAACTGACTGAGCCATCCAGGGGCCCTGCAAACCTCCAATTCTGCTATAAAAATAGTTAAGGATAGGAGATTCATAACAGGTCATTGTAGTAATTCCATGCGGCAACAAATATGTAGTTTGTTTGTTACAAAGCATTCAAATTTAAATTTTAAGAAAACTTCATTATTATGTAGTATAGTTCAATAATCTGTCACTCGGCACATTCCTTCCAAGAATATTACATAATGGGAAGTTAAAAAGTACTGCAGGAGAAAACACAAATCTGGCATTCAGGTTTCTTTTATAATCACAAGGTCATTTCTTGCATAAAAAACAAGGAAGAAAGCCTTTTTAAAACACATACAGCACCACTGATGGTTTAATTTCCAGTGTCCATAATACAGCTCTTAAGCTTTGTTCTAAAAAGTGTCCCCATAACCTTGGACTCCGGAAAAGCCATCTCCTGTACTGTGAGATGTTTCAGAACTGTGACTCATTCTATGGTAAATCTGAGAGGGGCTAACAAATATCAAGGTCACACTATTCCCAGGAACTTCTAGCCCAGCTGGGAACACCCATCAACTACCCACATCTAATCTTCAGTTTACAAATAGCGACTGCTACAGTCTTCATTAGCAAATGTCCTTGGCATCCTCTGCAAGGAAGGCCAACATTCTCATTAAGTCACGGTTCTCCCCATTAACTGTTTACATTAGTGTCCATCATTAAATATGTATTTCAGCTGCATCAACAGACTATCACTGCTCCAGATCGATGGATATTTCTTCATTCTGATTTATGCAGCATTTCAATTCTTTGCAGAGAATTTTTCTTATCCTTTTCTGCTGAAAAACGTTTCAAAGAAAATATGGGTTGCCTAAATGTCAGGAGATCATAACTGGTAATAGTTTCAAAATCATTTCACTCACAGTTTTAAATATTTAAATTAACATTCTCATATACCTATAGGTAGGGTTTTTCCAGAGAATTTACTGGCTGAAGCAGGACCTTTAGAGATGAAAGAGAAAATGTGTTAATAAATTAGGCCAAGATCACTGGCGTAAACTGGCCTGTCCATGGCTCTCGGGACATATGGTCACTCCACATGCCCCTATTAGGTCTCTCTCCTAATGCGTTTGTATAGACTTTGCCAATATGCATTCAATTAATAAGTTCAAGGATTAGGTGCTTTGTATTTTAAAGAGTTCATTTAAAAAAGCAAATTTTTTCATGGGAATTATGCTGGGCCTCTAGTGGTAAAAAAAAAAAAAAAAAGAAAAGAAAAATAATAAGAGCTGTATGTTTGTGTCTTGATCCATTAGTGCCAAAATCTGAAATCTAAATACCTTTTTGAGAAGTCTGACGCACTTCAAAAGACCTGAGAACTGAGCTTGCCAAACTATTATGAAAACTGTCCGTAGTAAGGTAATACTTCTACATAAAACAATAAGCAAAGTGATCAAACTGAAATCAATAGAGTCTGCGGGTGAACATTTCGTGGTTTGAATAGTCAACAGCGGCAGTGGAAAGAGAACGCCTTTATCTGCAGTCAGAAAACTATCTAAACTTCCATCTCTGCTCTTTACTAACGTTTGACCTTGTGGGAGTCAATTAAGCTTTCTGGGCACTGCCTTTCCCCACCCCACCCCCCCACCCCCTACCATAGATAAAGAAGCAAATGTGGCAGCATTATGAAGAATGAATGTATGCACAATTATCTTCAAAAGAACAAAGTCTTGCGCAAATGTGGCACCAAATACTTACTGAACACATTAAAGGCACCCTACGAGGCAGGGAAAATCTAAAAGGTCAAGTACAAAGAAAAGATAAGCTTGCACACAAAGATAAAGCACACAGTGGGCAGCACTACCACCTGGGCCCTCAGCCTGCTCTTAAGGGAAGTGTATGAAGGGCTCTCCCTCTGTATAGGTGTTTCTCTAAAAACTGACTCACAGCAGGTGCCCGGGTCCAGTCACCGTTGGCCACCAGCTGGCCACCACATACGTGTCCCCTCACAGTGCTCCTTCCTAACGCTAGTCCCTTTGTGGCCACATACAGCTCTCACCCTGGAGCAAATAACCATAGGAAAAGCAACTTAAGCTATAGCCTAAGGGATCGCCAAAAAACAAACAAAAACAGAAATAAAACTAAAAACAATCTTACGGGGCAATATTGGGGAAGTGCACCAGGTTAGGGAAGTTGGAGGACAGGGACACATAGGAACACAGGCCCAGTGGGTTCAGATCTGATTTTTTTTACAGAAAAGGTAGAAATATGGCTATTTTTGTGTGTTTCCTACTTTTTATTTTTTTTTTATGTTTATTTTTGAAAGAGAGAGAGAAAGAGTGTGAGTAGGGGAGAGGCAGAGAGAGAGAGAGACAGAATCCGAAGCAGGCTCCAGGCTCTGAGCTGTCAGCACAGAGCCTGACATGAGACTGAAACTCACGAAATGTGAGATCATGACTGGAGCCGAAGTCGGATGCTCAACCAACTGAGCCACCTAGGTGCCCATAAAGTTTCCTAATTTTTAACTGTTAGCCACCAATTCAAATTTTAGAATGAGAGACAGAGAAATATGAGCCCAAATGAACCTGTGGGCCAAATGTGGCATACAAGTTCATTTCCTTCTAGGATTTTTTGAAGTCAAGATTCCTGATTTGTTGTGGAATCTCATTCTAAATAAAGACATTTTAAACCATTTTAACTTGCCACATTTATCAAGTAATATCTTACACACACACACACACACACACACACACACACACACACACACCTAAAGATCCAAGCAGGCTTTGAATGATGAAGGTCCAGGAGCACCTGGGTGGCACAGTCGGTTGGTTAAGCATCTGACTTCGGCTCAGGTATGAACTCACACTCTCTCTCTCTCTCTCTCAAAAATAAAGATTAAAAAAAAATTTTTTTAATGATGAAAGTCTAATGAGTTAGGACAACCCAGTGGAGTTGCAGTCACAAGACGAGGCCACCAGAGGAGGGCAGCAAGGCCAGTGGAGGGGGAGCAAGAGCACAGCCCAATTCCTGTTCACTCCAGCCTTTTGAAAGTACAGCTTCTGCCTGAGAACCTGATGGTAGATATCATGGCTTTGTTTCACACATTCAAGTCAGTATTTCTGTCACACGGTGGTGAGGGAGTCTGCATGGGGACTCCCAGGCTTAATAATCCTGCAATTAACCCCATGTAAATCTGAGAAGGGGCTCTCACTCTGCAATTACAAAGGGTTGAGTTCCTACACTTGTCTTTAAGAAATGGGGAAAGGGGAAGGAAAGGGAGTGTTTCCGGGGGAAGGGGGGAAGCTCTTAAATTCTACAGTATCAGATTTCTAGAGAAGTGATACAAATAAACATTTTCTAAACATAGGCAACCAACAAAGGAGCAAAGGCAATATAAGCTGAAGCAAAGATAGTCTTTTCAGCAAATGTTGCCAGAGCAACTGAACACTCACAAGAAAAAACAAACAAACAAAAATCAATCTGGACATCGACTTTACACCCTTCACAGAAATTAACTCAAGACAGACCACAGACCTGAATGTGAAAACACAAAACTATAAAAGTCCTTGGAGATAACAGGAGGCAACCCAGAGAACCCTGGGTATGGAGATGACGTTTTAATACAGCACCAAAGGTGATCCATGAGAGGAATAATTGAGGAGCCGGACTTCATCAAAATTAAAAAACCTCTCTGCAAAAGACAATGTCAAAAGAATGAGAAGAAAATCCAGAGGCTGGGAGAAAATGTTTGCAAAAAACATATCTGATAAAGGACAAGTGTCCAAAATATACAAAGAACTTTCAAAACTCCCCAAAGAAGATATGCAGATGACCAATAAGCATGTGAAAAGATGTTTAACATCGTATGACATTAGAGAAATGCAAAATAAAATGAGATACCACCACAGACCTATTAAAATGGACAAAATCCAAAATACTGGTAACATCAACTGCTGGCAAGCATATGGATCAATAGACCCTCTCATGGGGCGTCTCGGTGGCTCAGGTTTTGGCTCAGGTCATGATCTCATGGTTTCGTGAGTTTCAGCCCCACATTAGGCTCTGTGCTGACGATGCGGACCCTCTTAGAATTCTCTCTCTCTACCCTCCTCCCCCGCTCATGCTGTCTTTGTCTCTCTCAAAATAAATAAATAAATAAAACTTAAAAAAATAAAAAATAAAAAAATATAGGATCTCTCGTTCATGGATAGTGGGAACACAGAATGGCACAGCCTCTAAAGACATGTGGCAGTTTCTTACAAAATTAAACGTACCCTTAACTGTTAGATCTAGCAATTACATTCCTTGGTATTTAACCAACTGAATCAAAAACTTACATCCACACAAGGTGTAGCAGCTTTAGTCATAAATTCCCAAACCTGCAGTCAACCAGTGTGTCCTTCAAGCAGGTGAATGAATAAACTGTGGTACATCCAGACAACGGAAAATTATTCAGCAATAAAAAGAAATGAGCTATCAAGCCACGGAAAGACACAGAGGAAGCTCTAATGTGTATCATTAAGCGAAAGAAGCTAATCTGAAAAGGCCACTACATACTGTACAATTCCAACTATAGGACATCCTGGAAAAGGCAAAACCATGGAGACAATAAAAGGATCAGTGGTTGCCAAGAGTTAGGGGAGAGGGGGTGCACAGAGGATTTTTAGGGAAGTGACACTACTCAGTATGATACTACAATGGTGAGAGAATGCACAACATCGAGAGGGAACTCTAAGGTAAACTAGGGACTGGGTGATTATGATGTGTCAGTGCAGGCCCACCGACTGTAACAAATGTACCATTCTGTGGGGGTGCTGATGACGTGATCGTGGGGTTGGGGGAGAGACGGGTATATGGGAACACTACAGTCTGCTCAACTTCCCTTTAAACCTCAACTGCTCTAAAAAATAGTGACTTAATTTTTTAAAAACTCACAGGCAACCTAGCAGGAAAAAAAAATCCTCAAATTATGTTTTATGTTAATGTTTTATGTTAATAAAAGTAGATTCCAGGGGAAGATAGTCAATCCTTTTTCTCTGACTTGTTATTTATAATCAATTCTTTTGTTCTTCCCTTCCACTCATTACTCCCTGCTCTAAGCAAAACAAACCCTTTAGAGGAATATATAAAATCCTCTAGGATTCAGATCCTTGTGGAAAGAGATATGTGGAAACAAAATCCAAGTGATTAACAATTCACAATGAGTTAAGATTTTTTGGTCTTTGAAGACAGCAAACTAGAAAGCCCTATACAAAAAGAAGAGTTTTTTTTTCTTTGTGTATTTGAACATCTCATTAGTGTACCTCCTGCCCCCCCTTCCTCCCCCCACACGCACACACTCATTTTAATCCTTACAATTTTAAACCCCTTAAGGGCAAAACCTACTTTTGCTGTAGGTGCCTAACACAAGCAGTTGCGCAATAAGCACTGGCTGAATAAATGAATGGGTGGATGTTATTTCTCCTACTTTACAAATGAGGACAAAAAAGATTAATCACTTAACACTGTAAGTGGCTCCAGGCGATATTTCAACATCACAATGACAGAGAAGCACCTTACCCAACGGAAGAGGTGACACTTTAGGAAAGAGAAGCCACATCGTACCACATGTGCCAGGCAAAGCTACCCCTGTCCTCAAGCCAACCCTGCCCCTCACATTCCCAGGCAGACCGTCCAGGGCTCGGTGGGCAGACCAGTCAAAGGCGAGACACACACTCAGCCCACCCCTGCCCCCTCCCTGGCCCCCGCTTCCCCAACTCCCAACAGATACGGCAACAGGACCTCAGAAGACAGCCCCTGAACGTGTAGATTCTGTCCTCAGAGACATGAAAGAGGAAAAGCATCCTTAAGAGAGGATCTTCTAGGGGCACCTGGGGGCCTCAGTCAGTTAAGCGTCTGACTTTGGCTCAGGTCGTCATCTCACGGTTTGAGAGTTTGAGCCCCGCATCGGGGCTCAGCCTGCTATGGGTCCTCTGTTCCCTTCTCTCTCTCTGCCCCTCCCCTGCTCTCTCTCTCTCTCTCTCTCAAAAAAAAAAAAAAAAAAGATCGATCTAGAATTTTCAAAAATCTCACTTAGGGCCCCCTAGCTGCTCCGCCAGACTGAAGTTCCTTGAAGGCAGACCTCGCCCACTATTTCTGCAGCTCCAGCACAGAGCAGAGCCCGGCATGGGACACAATCCCTTAATAAACACTGACCCAAAGGAGAAAAGGTAAACAGTGGAGAATTTTAGTGTACTGAGCACATAATCATCCTACACTTCTAAAATAACCTACCTGACTTCCAAAACCATCAACAGAACCTTTCTGTTAGTTACATGTTAGGCAACACGTTTGAACTGAAAGCGTGTCCTTTGACCCTTCAGAGGTACTTGATTTTTTTTTTTAATCCTTATAACCTAATGGAAGTTGAACAGTTTATGATTTTAGAACATGGATAAGCAACACCTCTCAGAAGCTCCACGGGCACTTCCCACGTACTCACTCGTTCAAGCCTATGAGGTGGTGCGATTATTATCCACATTTCAAATCAGGAGATTCGAGCTGCCCAGTGCCCCACTGTCCCAGCTGCCCGGAGGGCTATTTCATGACAGCTCGGGGGCTCTCCTGCAGGCACTGTTCTGGGTACAGGGCACACACAATGGCCAGGCAGGTCCTGTCCTGCAGCTCACACTCCAGGGCTGGGGCAGGCAGGTAACTCAAGAGAGGAGACTGGAGCCCTAAGGAAATACAGAGGGTGGGGAGGCAGGGGACAGGGGAGTGGCGGGTAGGGGCAGGCCTCTGTGGCAGGGGGAATCTGAGCAGTGACCTGACAGAAGCGAGGGGGAGGGAAGAGTTCCAAAGGCACCATGGGTCAAAGACTAGACAATATGTGGTACTCCCTCTAGAACATTCATTTCTTCAGCAAGTATGACTGACATACTCTGTGCAAGGGCCACACTAGGGGGCAAATAGCAGGAACCGTGGCCAGGACACCGGCCTGAAGGTCCACCCAGGAGCTCTCCAGACACGGTACCAAGTCCCCTCCCAACCTGCCCATCCCTCTGTGCCAGCCAGCCCTTCCATGCTCACGGCAAGGCTCGTGCATGTGTGCAGTGGGGCCAAGCAGAAGTCTGGGGTTTAGGTAACAGAGTGAGTGTCGGGGGGAGGTATCTTAATGGTATAATCAATAAGGAAGGCTTAAAAGTTACCCCAAACTTTCTGAACAAGTATGTAAACTCCATGGAACCAAATTTTGGCCAGATGAAGCATCAAAGCAAGCAAGAGTCGAAAAGTCCCCTATTTAATGTGCACACAACACAAACATTCCTGGGGCAAAGGAAGATCTGGTGACGACAGTACCAATCTCCTACACCAAGATGACGGGGACCTTCACTTTCTAAGAAAACCCGCTCTCTAGGCAAAGGTAGGATCATTTTCACTCTGTGAGCAGACAGACTGAGTCTCCACAATGGGGGTGTTGGGGTGGGGGGGGGGCAGAGGAGGAGGAACCATTCAGCACGGATTTCCACACCTCTCTCTCTCCACCCACTTCCTCCCTCACTTATGGGCAGCCGCCCACTGCCCTGCCCTGGCCCAGCACCAGAACAAAGCGGGCTCCCAATGCCAGCCCAGCTGTCTTTTAAAGTGGAAGTGACTCAAAAGGACTAAGCAGCTGCACCCGCCCCGTGCCCCATGGTAGTGTTCAGCAGTAAAGCCATTACTGGTAATGGTAGTGAAGTGATCTTTACCATAGAAAAAAAGAAAAGAAAGCCATTCCTAAAGATAAGAACGGGCAACTGGTTTTATTACTGACATTTATTTACACATGGGCCTCCAGCACTCTAGGCTGAAGGCAAACAGAATGAAAAAGTTCATTCAAGGTAACGCTATCTCAACTAATTCAACGATTTACTCGCCTGCTTCTTCCTTGCCCTGTTCATGTGGACACATTTTACAGAGGTACCTCAGCAAGAAACAGTGGAGCAGGGTAACACTTTAAAGTACTCTATTTTGAAATGAAACATTTTCACTACAGCACTTTAGATGAGAATGTCTTAACTGTGCTTTGAAGTCTGTGGCCAATACAACT
This sequence comes from Acinonyx jubatus, assembly GCF_027475565.1. Lineage (NCBI taxonomy): Eukaryota > Metazoa > Chordata > Mammalia > Carnivora > Felidae > Acinonyx > Acinonyx jubatus. The sequence continues at coordinate 19,130,877 of NC_069386.1, forward strand.
ATCTAGCCATCATTCTTGCCCTTAGAGTGAGTCCTTGTTTCCTATCTAATATTCTGCACCATTTAAATAACTAACAATCCGGTGCTAGGAAGAGAAGGGGAGATTTGATTCTACACGCCAAAGGCAGCGGTGTTTCGTCAGTCACACCCAGAACTTTCCACTCCTGCTGGAAACACTGCACACGCACCGTCTCCAAGTCCCTGCACAACACTCAGACTTTCAAATTTTGCCTCTATTTCTAAATCAAACAGCAACCTCTGACTCTGTGTGCACATGTGTTGGCTGGGGGAAAGGCGAGACCGTGAGAGCTGTGACAGGTAGGGGTGGGAGATAACCACTGGTTGCTCTGAAAAGTCAAAATTCTATTTTCTTAATTTTTTTTAATGTTTATTTATTTTTGAGAGAGAGAAAGAGTGTGAGAGGGCGAGGGGCTGAGACAGTGGGAGACACAGAATCCGAAGCAGGCTCCAGGCTCCGAGCTGTCAGCAGAGTCCGATGCGGGGCTCAAACCCACCATGAGATCTTGACTTGAGCCGAAGTAGGACATTTAACTGAGGGAGGCACCAGGCACCCCTCAAATTTCTATTTTTAAAAGGACACTTCTGAAAAGGATGACAAAAAGATAAGATCTCATCTACTTCTTTGCTCAAAGTTTCGATCAGATTCTACAACATGTATGTTATAACAAAGATCAAGTACAACGAAATAAAGGGGGATTTCACAAATGAAGTGTAGTCTTACAAAGAGCATTTACTGTCCACACTGCAAGCCATGTGATTTTTATTTATTTATTTTTTAAATTTTTTTTAATGTTTATTTATTTTTGAGACAGAGAGAGACAGAGCATGAATGGGGGAGGGGCAGAGAGAGAGGGAGACACAGGATCGGAAGCAGGCTCCAGGCTCTGGGCCATCAGCCCAGAGCCCGACGCGGGGCTCGAACTCACGAATCGTGAGATTGTGACCTGAGCCGAAGTCGGACGCTCAACTGACTGAGCCACCCAGGCGCCCCGCCATGTGATTTTTAAAATGCCATCTTGTAGAAATACTCAAATCACATGATTACTATTTTTAAATCTTTTTTTATTGTTATGAAACAATATGCATTCATTATAAAATGCTGAAAAGAGGGAGAATCACAAACCTACTCTGGGCACATCTGACAAATATTCATTCTAATGTACATACTCACATATAAGGTAACAAAATCAAATACATTCTGCAAGCTATACAGTATGTATATACTTATAAGTACATTCTATTGGAGTAGTAATTCTACTTCTGAACATTTATTTTCCTGATATAGTTAACAACACTAACTCCTAACTAAAATCAAGCGATTCTATTTGTCAAATCAGGACCTTTGAACCAAAGAAAAAGAAACACTAAAATTATAAGCCACAAGAAAAGCAAACATTTCATAGACGTGAGCAAACTTATAGGGTAACGTAAAGGAATAAATCATATGTCAAACGAAGGGGAGAAGTACAAATTTTTTTCACAAAAGCGGTAAGGGACAGTAACCAGAGAATTCCACATAGGTTCAAATTCAAGTTGCACATTATCTTTTTTTTTTTTTTTTTTAAGTAGGCTCCAGGCCTAATGTGGAGCCCAATGAGGGGCCTGAACTCATGACCTTAAGATCAAGACCTGAGGTGAGATCAAGAGTCCAACACAACCATCTGAGCCACCCAGGCACCTCTAGTTGCACATTATCTTGACCCAAGTAAGTCAACATAAATCATCTATAAATATACAAAGTAGATGTGTCTGTGAAATAAGCATACTCTAAGTAAACAATGTATCACTCATCAAACCCTGTAAGTATGAACTGCACTGAAAGAAATGAAAACCTCTTTCTTTACAAGCCTCCTGGTCAGGAATTTTCTGGTGTCCCATACTGATGTGAAGTCCGGGTGTCAGACATTACTGTGCCATTGCAAAGTGGGGAGAGGTTTAATATACAACCCCTGTTCACTGGTCGAAACCAGGAAAACTCAAGAGAGGTAAAATAAAACAAGAATTCTATTCTTACTACCCGGCCATAACCACTGTTACTATCTTAGGGTCCAATTGATGTCAAAATAAATTTAAATGTGAATGCCCTGGTTTCTTCAAATGCATTGGTCTAACATGCTAAAATGTTACACTGGGTGTGTGAAAGCTTAGCAGTTCACAATGAACTATAGGCATACTCCTAGAATACAAAGGAGCAATTCATGTTTACGTTTAATTATTTTATTCTTTGTTTTACCTTAAAAGTATGTAACTAAGTAAATACCGAAGAATCATAAACTTTATTTTCTTCCTAAAGAAGGTAGTGTTAATCCAATTAGAGATTTTCCTTAAATTATTTACGAATTTGACTGCAAGCCCATTAATTACATTCCTTCTTTAAACATCAGGTTAAGCTTTGATAACTACCAGTAAGGCATTTCCACATTCCCCAGATGCAAATTTAATCACGAATGCATCCCCAGTCTCCATGTTATGGAAAGGATAAAGCTAAAAGCGACGTAATATAAATTTAAAAGAAAACACCTTAAGGGAAACCTTCCCATTTGGACTGATTTGATGGTTTCATTCTATATTTTGAAAATATCCCCAGGTCTTTATACCCTTACTGTTACAGCCAGAATGATTTTCTAGAAGAGAAAAATTTAGGCAAAGTATCTATGGACATCCCAAATGGTGGCATTTATACAAAGTTAAATTATAAGAGCGTCATATAAAACAAACAGTTCCTAACAGGCAATGATTCTTGCCAATGGAAATCCTTGGGAGAAGCCTATTTCCTATTTAGACCTCATAATTAGGTGCGTTTTCACCTAAAAGTTAAAAATTAAATTGTACTACACAATTGTATTTCTTCAACGTCTGACCTGGGTACACTGCCATGATTTCTAAAAGTGATATTCAGACGCCTTGCACTTGCAACCTGAGGAACTCAATCCACAAATCCACCAGAGAGGAAAGGCTACTCTGGATGTAAAGATTCACTACAGGATGTAAAGACTGCTTTCAGTTGTATGGCAATGACTGTGACCTGACTGCCAGCATCTGTCCTCCCTTCCTGTGTGGGGACAGACGGTGGCCTGGCTCCAGCGGCCTGCCCCATCTAGTTAGGTGTGGCCACACACCCGAGTTCTCTCCCGCAAGTGTGAATGGAAGCGATGTGCTCCCCTTCCAGCTGGTGCCTCCTCAGGGCCTGGCTCTGTGTCCCCAGGCTCTTGTCCCCTCCTGTGGCTCTTGTACCCACAGCCTCAGCCTCGTAACCACACGGTTGAGGAGGATGCCGCAGGCGATGGCAGGGAAGCAAAAGGAGAACCTGGGTCCCTAAATGACCGTAAGGAACAGAGTCCCAGTATCCTGGAATGCCTACCTCCCAGCTCCACTGCATTCCTCAGGTGTCTGTTACAGTGTTTAGCCCTTTTGTAAGTCATAGAAGTTATAAATTTGCCTACATATTAAATACATGAGCCGATGAACAAACTACGATTTAAATCCAACTCTGCAAAATGACACCTCACAAAAAAAAGCAGGACAACTATTATTTTCTGAGTAGTATTTTACATATTATTTCACGTAACTTCATGCCAGCCTTCAGTACAGGTGACCCATGAGCAGCATAGGTCTACTGACACACTGATTTTTTTCGATCAGTATAGAACAGTCCTGCAAATGTATTTTCTCTTCCTTATGATTTTCCTAACATTTTCTGTCCTCTAGCTTACCTTACTGTTATGAATACAGTACATAATATATATACAAAATGTGTTAATTGACTTTGTTACTGGTAAAGCTTCTGATCAAAAACAGGGTATTAACAGTTAAGTTCTGGGGGAGTTAAAAGTTATACACAGGTTTTTGACTGAAGGTGGATTTCTGACCGTTAGGGCACTCCTAATCCCCAGCACTGTTCAAGGGTCAACTGGATTATTCCCATTTTACAGAGCAGAAAAAGAACTTTGAGAAATGGGCCAAACCAACAAGGCAACAGAGTAACAGCAGAGTCAAACACCCAAACACTCAGGTCTGCAACCAGAGCAGAGGTTGGCCAACATGGCCCCGGGGCCACAATCTCAAAGTGGCCTGCCGCTTGTTGGAAGTTTTACTGGAACACGCTATGTGCATTTGCTTAGCAGCTGTCTCTGGCTGCTTCTGTCGAGACCGAGACCTTATGTGCCACCAACACCTAAAATACTTACTGTCTGGCCCTTGACAGAAAAAGCCCGCTGACCCCTGATCTAGGGCCACTCACCACCACTGTGCCTCCTTCAATAGAGGTAGGCCAGCACGTGCAGACTTGGCCTAAACAACACGCCTGTTCCCACCTGTGCTGTTCTCCCCACGTGGTTCACCGTCCCGTCTCCTTGCTCTCTGCTCCCTGACCCCACGCCCACCTGTCTTGACCGGTGTCAGGTTGTATCTCGCCAACACACCATGTCACGCCTGTGCAACTCAACGCCTCTGTGTTCCTACTTTTTCAGTGCTAACAGAACTCATTCCAAAAAAGTACTTTCGAAGTCAAAATCTTATAAGAGTTGTTCAAAAACAAACATATTTGATTCAAGCTAAATTAAAAACCTGAAAGCAATAGCACCAGAAGCAGAAAACACAATGAATCAAATTCTGCATGCCTTATACTTTGTGGTATACATTCATGCTACTTCGGTTTTGTGCATAAAAGGCAGTTTCAAGAAACTAAAAACAGACACAGCACTCCTCAAAATAGAACCCTCAAAGACCACGAACCAGCAGCGTGTGCTCATTTTATGCCTACTTCTGACCAGCTTTCCAGCTGCGTCAGCAACTGGATATGAATGAGTCACAAAAGGTCTCGGAAGCATCACTGTGAATAAGGTACAAGAAAGTGCTTCACACACAATTCGTTTCACACGACAAATATTTTGTGAATGCCCACTGTATGCCAGGCACAGCTGTACTGTTATCCGATACTCTACAGCATGAGTAAATATTTTTAATTTCAACTACTCATCATCACCACTCAGGTGACAACCTAGGATGAGTAAGACAACATATTTTCACCAGTTGGAGTCATTTCATGAGCCAGCTTACCTTGAAAATTCTTTTTTGATTTTCATTTTTACGAGTTTCAAGGTAAAAAAAGAGAGAGACAGAGACAGAGAGGGAGGAAGGGAGAGACAATGACCAAAGAACGAATACTAGTTATAAACAAAATCAGGGTCTACCGTGCTGTAACACTCAATGTTCAGTATGATGCCCACGAGGCGCTGAGAAGCCAGGGCCTGCTCTGTGTCACAGACTGGATGACCTTAAGCAAATCTCAGTTTAACTGTGAAATGAGGGGGCTAAACATGAAAGTCCCTTTCCGGGTTACAATTTAGGGCAAATTAATAGTATGGACAAGTTTAAGAAGGATCATGCGAAGCCTGCTCTCCAGTCCAATAAAAACGGACAAGCTGCAGGTGACCAAACTCTGGGAAATGCAGCCCCTGGGTCTTACCGTTGCATCCACCCTCGTGCAGCCCTCGTGCAGCCCATCAGCTAAGCTCTGACCCTCCTCTTTCCTCACCTGGCTGCAGTAGAAACCTCCTGTCTTCCCTGCCCCCTGCCTTACCTTCCTCTAAGCCTGCTGGGTGGTCTTTCAAATACAGAACTCTGGTCATGTTGCCTGCTTGCTGAACTGCTTGCTGGGAATAACTGACTCCATCAAAAGAACCTCCCTGCGTAATCCCTAGGTCCCCTCATATTCCAGCTACGTCCAACAGGCCCAATTCTGTGGCAGCCTGTGGCTGGGCCAGCAGGTTTCCACTCTCTATGCAAGCCAATCTCCAGGCCTGGTCAGCCTCCCCAGGACTCATCTTTCCCTGAGCCCGGGGCTGTGGGCCCCAAAGGGCCTGTGTACTTCCTGTCACAATACCCCACTGCTCTCCCAGGATCTTCCAGATGTGCCTACAAGGCTGTGTGTGTGTCGGGAGAGCCAATGAGATATAGGAGACCAATCTCCTTTATTCTTCTTACAGAGCAGTGATTCTCCAACAGGGGCACATGGCAGAACCATGTGGGATTCTAATGCACATCCCTGGCAAAACCCACCACATAAAGAATATAAGGAGGCAAGTGTCTGCACAAAGGGACCTCGGGAAGAGTTGCCTATTCTTCCCCCCTTGTCCCCTTCTATGAATATCAACATGGAGGGGCTCTCGCAGAAAGGACCACCTCTCAAATCCTACGGAACAAGGGAGGACAAATGGACAGACTAGGAAGCACTGCATAAGAAACATGCCTAAGAAAGGGTTCAAGGTTGATCTCCAGCCTCCACTCTTAATGTCCTTGGAGGCTAACCTGCTACACTCAGGGAGTGGAGAAGAGGGCTCCTTCCCAGAACGCTGGGCAAGTGGGGAGGGCAGCAGGAAGGCACCAAGTCAAAGGAGCTAAGTCTCAGCTGAAGGCTACAGCTGTGAGTCACGGAATGGGGAGATTACAAAAGGTTACAAGAACCAGCGGCAGGAAAGAAATACAGACAGGCGTTCCCTGGCAGCTCTGGTGGCCCTGGGCTGGTAGGGACTGCCCTTTTCTTTTGATTTGAGGGACGTATTCTCTCAGGGAGACCAGGCTAACCAGTTGAAAAGGAAGGAAAGGAAGACTGTCACCTTCTACCTTTCCTGAGCTGAGCCCGAGCGAGAACTGGAGGCTGCCTTCATGCCCACAGAGCTGTGACAGGAGGGGTTAGAAGTGATCTCAGGTCAGCATCAAGCCAGCCAGGGCCCAACACCACAGCTGAGGACAACCCTCAGCCCTCCGCCCACACTCTAGCTTTCAATGTGAGCTAATGTGATGGGTCAGACTGCATTTCCATGAGCTTTAGCAACTTCAGACACTGTTTATGACAAGTTCTCTTCCTACCTGGCCCCAGAGAGGAAGGACGCACCAGCCTGGAAGGGGCAGTGGGGTCTGAAGTTCAGGGGTACAGTCTGCAGTGAAGGACCAGGGCATCTGTGACCACTGGCAGCACTCACTGGTACAGATGGGACCAGGTGACCCCAATTTAGGATGTTGGCTGTTTTTGGGTTTTTTTTTGGTTTTTTTTGTTTTTTTTTTTTTTACTTTAAAAAGGTTGATTAATAAATAGTTTGCATGTTGAGGAATTCTGGAGAGGTAGTTAAGACCAAAGGCTAAAGACTATAAAGGACCAATAATTAAAGGTAACAAGAAAGCAACCACAGATCAACTGTGTTAAGAACCGAACACCTAAAAGCAGGCTTTAATGTGGAATGCGCTGAGTTCCAGAGCCCTAAACCACTGAAAGAGGGAAATGAGGGGTGCAGAATATAGAAGAGCAGAGCAGGTACCCAGAGGGCACTCGGCAGATCCTGTCCACAGTCCCCCCAGGCCACACACCATCTCCACCCGTTCCATAGCCGGAGATATGCCCAAGGGAACAGGACAACAGAGGACAAGAGAGACACTACTTAATTCAATACAATACAAATACTCAATTTGTATTGAGTAGAACTCAAACTACTTCTAAGAAAGCAAATAATTTCCAAAAGCCCCCATTATAAAGCTGCTGGGCCTAAAAAACTACCATCTGGTGGAGCGAAGCATACCATCATTTGACAAATACAGTAATCAATTCAGGTACGAATCATCAATGGATGCTGAAATTAGTGGATGGCAGCTAGAGGAGGAATCAAATAGGAATAGGTCTCAAAATATGTCCCTATAATGTACATATTAATTAACAGAGGAAAACGGCAATTTTACAGTGGAGACTTAGTAAGAGATCAGTTAATCCTGCCCATTGGAGTCATCATGACATTGTGGGTCTCCTGAGATGACACATCGAGGAGGACACTCCTCACTTAGCCAGGGACCCAACAGATAATTCCAAACTAAGGGATACTGCAAGATAACTGGTCAGTGCTTTTTGACAATGTCCAGGTCAGAATTAAATCACACTTAAGAGACATGTTGAGTAAATGCTACATGTGACCCTGAACTGCAGTATGGATGGTTTTTTTCAGTTTTGCTTTTAGTTTGTTTTTTATTTTTCCTATCAAGGATGTTATTAGGACACTGGTGATCAAGGATGTTATTAGGACACTGGTGATATATAAATAAAGTCTGTGGATTAGATAACAGTATTATGTCAATATTAATTTCCTGATTTTGATTATTGCACTGTATCTATATAGGTGAATATCCTTCTTAGGAAATACATGCTGAAGTATTTAGGGTCAAAAAAGAGTATTATGTCCATAAATTACTCTCAAATTGTTCTCAAGAAAAAATAATATATACGTATAGAAAAAAATGATAAAGCAAATGTAGAAAAAGTTAATAAGGGAATCTGGGTGAAGGGCATGTGGGAGTTCTTTGTAATATTCTTGAAACTGTTCTAAAGTTATTTCAAAATCTAAAAAAGTTACCAAAAAGAGAGGTTAAAAATGATAGTGATGGCTTTCTGCAATACTGTATACTCCACCCACCCACAAATTAATCATGAACTTCTGGTAAGAGATTTCTTAAACGTTCTTTAGCTGCTCAGAGATTTTCAGAAGTGTAAAGCAAGAAGCCTTTGATTTATAATCTGTTTTATTAAACCTAAGGTTTCAACATTTTGTCTTCTGGATCTTTCTTTCCCTTTTTCTTTTTTTAAAATAACCAACATGGCAATACTTCATTATATTCTTTGAGGTTTCCTGGACAAAAACCTGTTACTATTTCTGTCTCTAATTCATCCTTTTTTGCCTGCTATGTTGTGAGCATGACATCAATTTATTATAACCAATAATTTACAGTGCCTCCTAGTCACTAAATTACCGCCATACACGCTGATGATTCAGAGGGGGGGAAGCCAGTATGTACTACTGGAACCGGCATACCCATCAGCTGTTCAAGAAAAAGACTGGTTCTTGTATTTCCCCTTAATATAAAGCAGCCATCAACCTACATGGAGCCTACAAAGCTTCCTGGTAAGTAGAAAAAAATAGCTCTACCAGCCACTATTTGAGCTATTCACTGAGAGATCCATTTTCACATCTAAAGGGTATTGTGATAACAAAACGTTAGGAATCTGACGTGTCTGTTGATGACTATTAGTATCAGCCGCTCTGATATCTAGATACACAAACCCACATACACTTATTCTGCTCAAAGAGAACTTTAATTTTGAAGATGTTTTGTAACGGTATGGCAGAGTTTTCTAGTTCAAGTACGTATAGCTAGTAACATGTCCCATTCTTAAAATAATAGTATTTAAGGGCATTTGATTTTTGGTGGATGTTACACAGTGTTTGCATGACTAAATGAGAAGCTTAGTTTCAAATCCTTTCTCCTTTCTCTCCTACAGGCAGTCTCTGGGCAAAGAGGTAAAATCCAGGAAACAGACCGAGGCCACACGAGCACAGTCAGGCCCACATGCCAGGCGTGAGATTAGATAGACGACGGAAAACTCAACAGGTCTCCAAGCTGCAGGACAACCAACTCCCAGATGTTTGTTTTTAAAGAGTCATGTGGTCCCTGAAAGAAAGCAACTAAGCCACAGGGACAGGATGGGGGGACGGCCGTGCGGTGCAGGATACCTCACAATACCCTGGACAGGGAGTAAGAAACTCCTCAGCTGGTTTAATTCCCTGGGCTCTGAAGATGGAACTGGGCTAAGTGCTACGGTCACAACGGAGATTTGTTTCCTCTGAAAATGGTCTGGGACAGAAGCATTTATGTGAGCTAACTACACAGAAGTAACACTTCAGAAAATAAACAGCTCTCACGTTATTCACTGAAAGAATATGGTGTCCTATGTAAGGTAGTGTACTATGGAAGCTAGAAAAGACAGAGGCATTAGACCACATCACTAAACTGGCTACAGAAAAGAAGAAAGGACTAAAATATAACCTATGAGAAAATAAATGCAGCTTTTTCACTTTCTGCACACAGAAGTACCCAAAGGGCAGGGAAGAATGACTGCACATTCCACAGTCTGGGGGCACATAGCTAAAGCAGTCCTCCAGTAAACATTAAATTCCATTTTTCATATTTTTACTCTTAAAATTTCATACAAATTTGCATTATGCTCTATGATATCCATGTCTGTCTCACTGTAAAAATGTCTCTCTTGCTCCCCAACTTGATATAACATTAGGGTTCTAGGGATGTAAGCTATGTTTATCCTCTGGCCCTGGCATATCAGCACACACCTGAATGCCCTTTTGGAGAAACCTGATTCTAACAGTAAAATTTTATCTAAAACCAACAAGGCTAGACAAAACAAAACAAAACCAAAAGCAAAGAAACAAAACTGGAAGGGGGGTTTCTGAAACAAATCTTGTCTAGTCCACTTCTTGGAAAAAGTCCACTCCTGAAAAATGTTTTTTATATTAACATAGCATTTATGGTAAAAAGAAAAAGAAACCACTCACTACCTAAAATGGGAATAAAAGGCTTTTCTTCTATACCTCATTTTTTGGAAACAAAAAAAAAATTTTTTTTGGCTAAAATAAGAGGAAAGAGTTACACCCATATGAAACTTCAGAATGGGAAGAATTAGTATCACCAAGTGCTTCTCAAGTTTGCCAACTAGCAACAGTATTTTAAAAATTATCCATTCCAATTTTGAGAGTACAAGTCATGATGCTGGCTAGTTGTCACAGCTATACACAATATTTGATTTCAATGTTAACAGAATACTTTTTTCTTAAGCCTCAATGTACCTTTATTGTATTGCCTATATATGCTAATTATCAAACATTTAAGTGTCTGATATATTAGCCTTTAAAAGGAATAAAGAATGGTTAAGACAAGACCCAATCTACTAGGAAAAAGACCAAGACAAACATTTGGTGCAAAGACTCAAAGAAAATCTATCTTCAAAGAACATACTATCAAAACAGAAATGCTGTTTTGCTAAATTTACCAATGTATCTATAAATAATGGGAGTTAAGATTCCTCAACTGTCAAAGAAAGGAGATAAAAATATGAAAAGGGAGATGACAAGAATAAATTCTTTAGTGTTGAAATGGGATTTGGGCTATCACTGTGAACTCGTGGATACACATCACACACACACACACACACACGCACACACACACTTTCCCTGGTTTAGTTCACTGAACAGGACTGGAAGCAGCAACACCCCAACGACAATGAGCACACCTAGAGCCTAGATCTTGGCTTCTACATATTTTTCATTAAAAGGAACCAGGGTCTCTTAGAGAAATGGCAGACCGCAGAGCTGTGTCAGAAAAAAATAAAAATAGGAGCCTGAAATATTCTGTTGTGCCAGAAAGCAAGAAATTGCTCAAAGAATGACAGAGACATGACAAAAAGACACACAAACTGGCAAGAAAGGGCTGCCACTGGACAAATCTGGGATGATTTAAACACAAAAATATATAATAGTAAAACATTAGAACCCAAATGCCAAGATAAGGAAGCAGCCCAAGTATCCACTGATTAATGAACAGATAAAGATGTGGTGTGTATGCATATGCATGTTTGTACATGCACACACACATGCGCGCACGCGCGTGTGCACACACACACACACACACACACACAATGGAATATTACTCAGCCATAAAACAGCATGAGATCTTGCCATTTGTGACAACACTGATGGACCTAAAGGGTATTATGCTGAGTGAAACAAATCGGCCAGAGTAAGACAAATACCATGACATACATATATATAATTTAAGAAAGAAAACACAGAAAAAACACACACAAAAGAACAGACTCTTAAATACAAAGAACAAATTGGTGACTGCCAGAGCGGAGAGGAGGCATGAAATAGAGGGGAAAAAAAAATGATAACCCATCGAATAAAACAGGAATACAGAGCCTACACTCAGACAAACATATGTATGAATAGGTAAATGGAAGAACAAGCTTTCCTTACTTTTAATTATAAAAGCAGAAAGAAAGAATGGAATTAGAAAAGTGCCTTTTGACAATCATTACAGCAATACTTTATTCAGCTGAGAGACATCGATGGTTGCTAAAAACAGCAGCTGGAAGTCTGATGAGGAATAGGATATTTACACCATCTTAAAGCATCTCTCCACAATGATGCTTCTTAATTATAAAAGGAAAGTTACTTCACCGTGAAGAAAGCTGCCAGATACCACCTTTATCAAGTGATCAGTGTTAATACCACCAATGAGAAAACAAATCAAAATCATGACTTGTTGGAAAAAAAGAAGAACACAGCATCATTTCTGTAACATTCCTGCCCAAAATGTAGAACTTGGATCTAATCATGAGGAAACAATAAACAAATCCAAATAGCTAAACATTCCACCAGCTTGAAATCCCCTTAAGTGTCAAGGTCTAAACATCAAGGAAAGAAAGCCAGCCGCTATTTCAGATTGAAGGTGACTAAACAGAACACCCACAGCATTGTAAACGTCAAACACTTAAACAGAATCTCAATTTATACAGATTTTAGAAAAGGAACAAAGGGATCTATACCTAGAATGCCACGTAGCTTTTTCTATTTTAAGGAAAAAGAGTTAACTTATAAATCTTCATCGCTGATGCTTCAGAGACTGGAAATTGTTATACAAATTCAATGTTCCATAGGAAAAAAAACTGCTAAACAAAAATCACAAACACAAAGTCAGTTGCTATGCAACAATAATGAGATATGTTTGCATGAAGTCAACAAAGGAGGAGAAAAGGCAGTAAAAATAAATCTTTCTATATCTTCTATGCTAAATTTCCAGGATAGGCTGTAAACAAATCAGAAACCACTCCAACAGACAAACGTTATTTGTTTAGAACACACACAGTAGCACACTTCAGCCTCCTGGAAGGTGAGGGTGGATATAGGGTTATGTTAAAGACAAATCTATTGGCATGTGATCAAGCTGTCTTAAAAGATCATTTAAATGGCTAAGTTCAACACATAAAATATAAAAAGTGCCTTGAACTTTGTAACATCGACTCTTTAAGATTCCTACAAGGTAGTGCTGTTAAAATACTGATCAAGCTTCTCCAAGTACTTGTTTTGGACTTTTGGTTTCTCTTCTAGTATTTCTCTTCCCAGGAGCAACTGGGTGGCTCAGTCGGTTAAGCATCCAACTTCAGCTCGGGTCATGATCTCGCAGTGAGTCCCACCGTGGGTCAGAGCCCCACGTCGGGCTCTGTGCTGACAGCTCAAAGCCTGGAACCTGTTTCAGATTCTGTGTCCCCCTCTCTCTCTGCCCCTCCCCCACTCATGCTCCGTCTCTCTCCATCTCTCAAAAATGAATAAGTATTAAAAAAAAATTATAATTTCTCTTCCCATCTACCCACTAGCCCTGGGAAAACTTTCTGAAGGCTTCTAGTAAAAAGCATTGAAAAAGAAAAAAAGCCAAAAAAACAAAAGAAAGCTCCAAAAACAAGATCTCTGTTTTTTACACTGGTTTAAAAGATTTGACTGTAATTACTCATTAAACAGTTTCCAATTAGGCAGGACCTTTTACTGGTCAGGTTTGTTAAACCTGTGGCCACAGGCAGCTGTCAGTATGGCATACTAACAGCCGTAATTCTGCACAGCACACGTAGTTGAACTGCTCAGGAGGAAGCGAGGCTGAAGGCTCTACCACACCTTGAACATCAGCCTCTTGAAATCATACTCTTGTCACTACAAAAACACTGCATTTGACAGAAAAATTCACTCTAAGTAACAATCTAGAAGTGACACATACAAAGATACATGGGTGCTGGAAAGATATTGCACTGAATCTCAAATTTTTCTTAAGTTTTCAAATTAGAAATAACTTCCGGGAGTCGAGAGAAACTGGGACCTAAGTTGTAATAAAAAAACATCAGGGGCACCTGGGTGGCTCAGTCGGTTAAGCATCTCACTGTTCATGAGATCAAGCCCCAAATCGGGCTTTGCACGGACAGCATGGAGCTTCCTTGGGGTTCTCCCTCCCTCTCTCTGCCCCTCCCCTCTTCTCACACACACACTCGCTCTCTTAAAATAAAGTTAAAACATCGTAACAATTAAGTAGACTGCAGAACAGAAGCAAGCAGAGAGATTAAGGGGAAGTGCATCTCAAGTGTAGGGGTGCAGTGGAGAACAGCAACGTCATGTCCCTGGGCGCCTCTCACTTCCCTCACCCCCAAACGCATTCAACACAGACTTGCCAGGGCCTGTTTATATCTTAAAGGCAATATAATTTCTATATCCCTTTTTTAGGGAGACCACTGACTATATACCAAGGAAGGTCTGCATCAACCTCACCCTACAAGTTGTGTCTCCATCTGCCATCTTAAAAAAACAAAACACAAAACAGTAACAATTTCAATCAGGTACATCCTCTGTAATTTTAACAAATGTTATATACTTTATTAAATGATGTACATTAAATTTTTGTTTAATGTTTATTTTTGAGGGACAGAGAGACAGAGTGCAAGTGGGAGAGGGGCAGAGAGAGAGGGAGACACAGGATCTCTAGCAGGCTCCAGGCTCTGAGCTTTCAGCACAGAGCCTGACACGGGGCTCGAACCCACAAGCCGTGAGGTCATGACCTGAGCTGAAGTCAGACGCTCAACTGACTGAGCCACCCAGGGCCCCTTAAATGATGTGTATTAAATGATGTACAAAGAGCTGCAAATACTTGATGAAGACTATAACTCATGGAGCCAATAATTTAAAGGGTGTTCTGGAGTATAGTATCAATAAAAGCTTACAATGTCAGATAGCGCAAGCAAACTTAAGTTTGAGAGGACATTAAAAAACGAAAGGGTAAGTATATAATATTTAGTAGCTACTGAGTAAGCCCTTCAAGGAGTTGCCATGGCACAGACTGACATAATTATAAAATACAGAGAAAAGTAAATTCTTTCAAAATGATTTTTTAAAATCAAAATAATTTCCAACTGTAAACAGATTTACAGTATTTCTATGCCAGCATTCTTATTACATGCTTCTAAGTCAATGCTCTATGATCTTGGGCTTCAGTGTTCTTGTCTGTAAAATGGGGAATAATAGCACCTATCTCCTTGAACTGTTATGACGATAAAATGAATTAGTAAACATCAAGTTCTAAGGGCCAAGCACTTATTTAAGTATTCAATCTTTCTGTCAAATTTGCTACTTTAGTAATTTTTCTAAAAATTCAAGCTGCTCGGAACACTTTTCCCCACATACTTTCTCTACCTATCCACATTCAACCCTACCTCATGTGTCTGTCCATCTGTCTGTCCATCCATCCACCCATCCATCCTTCCTTCCGCTTATGTACTTACTCAGTTATCGGACACCTACTCTGTGCCAGGGACTGTACTAAGCATTGAGGGCAAGGGGAACAAAACGTGGTATCCACAGACTATAGTTAATCACTCTGATAATCCAGTAGGCTAGTATGCATAGGGAATAGACAACTGCCCCCATTTCAAGTTTCCCACATCTCAGCATCTCTGAGGTCAGGATGTGTCCTATCACCCGTAAGAAAGCACCCCGGAACAGTTACCACGCAGCAGTGTCTTCTTTCTCACTGGTACACAGAATAGCGTGGTGTCCTATAATGGTTGGCATCTTAGAATCAATGAAATATGGTTCAGTTCCACTCTCAGGTGCCAACTGCTTGAGTCATTTGCTCTCTTTGAGTCTGAATTCTTGTACTTTGCTAAACAAATCATAAGTCTGCTTACTTTTCCACAGGTTTTTCAAATTTTGAGTTCTGATAAAAAAATAATTTTGTGATCCACTCGTTTTGGTGGGGGGTGGTTAAGATGTAGATCTTAGGGTCCTCCTGTCTTTGAGCAGAAGCAGCTCAGTGAACATCTTTGGTAAGACTTCAGCACAACCTTTCAATTCCACTAAAATAATACTTTATTCTGCACTGGCTTTTTCCACATAGTTTTGTAACTGCCGAAGAAAATGCACAGTCCTTATTTCCTCTATCACACCATGGGATGATTTTTATTACAAATTCACTTGGATGGATCAGGCAATGTATGCTGGGCACATACACCTCCCTTAGCAAATAAACTATGGAAATATTTAATCTCTTCACTGTAATGACCTTACTGCAGTTTATAGAAGGCTCAGTTTTTCCATACAAAGGTCTGTTGGTTTATTTGTTACAAGAATCAGGGAAGTTTAGTTAAAACATCAAGGCAGACTGCATACAGCATGTTTCATGGTGGATGCCCTCAGCCCCTAAAATAAAAACTAACTACTTTGTCCACCCATCTCTCCAGTCTAATTTCTCACCACTCCAGTCATACTAAGCCACGTGTGGTTTTCACAGCAGGCTGGACTGTCCCAGATCCCTGTGACTTCATACTCACTGTTCCTTTGACAGGATGCCCCATCTTTGTAAGGTTGGGACAGCCCCTGGGGTCAACAAGGTTCTAGGTTAAGAGCCCCCCACGTGGACTTCTCCCTGCCACCCTCTCCTCCACCCTAAGCAGTCTGCCGCTGGTTTCCTGGAACACCCTGTTCCCGGCTATGTCAGTACTACTTCTCTCTGATACGTGTGATTACAACACAATCTCTCCCATACAGGATGATGGGCTACTTCAAAGTAAGGTTCTTGTCCCACTCATCTTTGATCCTCTGGCTAAAATGAGGGGAATGCTTTTTACTCTTAACATTAGTCTGTACTGTTTCTATTGGACAGTAAAAATTCAGTCTGCAAGAAGTATGTTCAATTATACCACTGGCACTCATTTACCTATAAATGGGAAAGGGTTGGGATTTGAAGCACTAAAACAGCCTTTAATGGGGGAAAACATCAAACTGAAAGCAAGTTGATTATAGAACACTACCAGGCGCTACTATCTAACTTGAACTTGGCTCCTTCTACTCCTTACATTCCTCATCTCCCCTCTCCCTACCTGAACCCACTGAACTCATTACTTCCTCCTTTAGATGCTTCCTCATGGAGGTGGCCCTGCCCCAGGTCGGCCTGCCTGCTCTACAGAGCCTGCTAACAGCTCTCTGTACTCTTGTCTTCGCAGTACAGAGCAGCAACACTGTAAAGAATGAAGTAGTGCCTTTGCACAGACCTACGTACGCGCCAGAGCTCAGGGACTTCCTCGCTGCTCACCCCTGACTCCTCAGTACCAGGTACATGGCAAGCACACAACATTTTGCTAAGTACTGATTTTGCTGAGTGCTGAATGAATCACAGAAGTTTATATATCCCGTCTCTCCCTTTAGAAAATTTCCACAATGGCAAGGATGGGTACAAGTTTACCACCTTAGTACCCCTGCCACACAACCCCACTATTTCATGGTACACATTTATTAACTGCCTGTTGAATAAGCAATTCATATTCATCTCTTCAGAATCACTCTCAGCTTTTGTTAATACTCACCTAGGTATGAAACACACAATGTGATCATCTTCTGTAAGTTGTTCAGACTTGTTCTAAAAACTTTTGCCATTACCGTTAAGGTTGAGTTCTCTGCATTAATATTCCACATGCCTAAGGCGCATGAATACCCAAAAAAAAAGAAAAAAAAAAAAAGAACAGGGAGGGGGGGAAAAAATCAAACCCAACCTCTGGGAAGATCAATTCAACAATTTTCCATATCCTCATTATAGTCAAGCACAAACCTGTCCAAGCTTAATATTATTAAAATACAAAATGGAAAGAGCCACCTGCCCAAATTATACACAGTTAGAAGAGTACCAAATAAAAGCATGTCTGCCTGGACTAAACCATAAATAGGGTACTAAAAACCTCTTCCTAAAACAACAATGAAACACCACTACACACCTATTAAAATGGCTAAAATCCAGAACAATGACAACACCAGGCGCTTGACAGGGTAAGAACAACAGGAACTCTCATTCACTGCTGGTGGGAAGGCAAAGTGGTACAGCCACTCTGGAAGACGGTTTGGCCCTTTCTTACAAAGCTAAACACACTATGACCATACATCCAGCAATCACACTTCTACATATTTACCCAATTAATAACGTATGTCCACACAAACTCATACACGCATATGTTTTATAACAGCTTTATGCATAATTGCCAAAAACTAGAAGCAGTCAAAATGTCCTGCAACAAATGAATCTACTGTGGTACATCCAGACAATGGAGTATTAGTTGGTAAAAGTCATGGATGAACCTTAAATGCATACTCCTAACTGAAGAAGGCAATTTGAAAAAACTGTATGATTCCCATTCTGGAAAAGGTAAAACTATAGAGACAATAAAAAGATCCGTGGCTGCCGAAGGCTTAGTGGGGGGAGGAACCCTGAACAGGTGAAGCACATGGATTTTTTAGGGCAGTGAAACTCTTCTGTATTCAACTGTAATGACAGACACATGATACACATATTCATCAAAACCCATGGAACTTTAGATATAACACAAAGAGTGAACCTTAACGTATAAAAATTTTTTAAAGAAAGTCTTTTAAAGAGGTCAGGGGATCCCAGGACGGAATGCAGCCAATGACAAAAACAGTTTTACAAATGTATGGAACAGTGACACCAAAGGGAGTGGGGAAAAGGTTGCTGACCTAAGTATAACGAAGCAGAAATGAAGGCTACAGGCAAATGAAAGCGGACAAGAGTGCCATATCATTGATAAAGTTTCTCACGGGGATACGTGGTAAAGATTCAGAAACGACTGTATGTGTACACAGGGATTGAACAATATACTAAAGGGATGGTGGAGGGTGACAGCGACAGCTCTCAGTGCTGAGGTGGGAGGTGACAGTTAAGCAAAGAGAGGAGGCTAAAATGATCCGTGTGCTGACGATCTGACCTGGAGACGTCAGTATCAACACACGTCTAGTTTCATATAGACACAGGTGGTTACACACAGAAATATTTATACACTTGTATATATGCATGGGCCAGTATACACATATAGCTTCCCTGTTCTGTCATATGAGGGGGGCCTAGAAGCAACGGACACCCCAATAGCAACAAGCACACCGAGCACCCAGGTCTTGGTTTCTAATGCCATTTTCCAATAGAAAGAACGTGGGCTCCTTGAAGAAATGGCTGATTCTAGGACTTTGGCAGAAAATTTACAAGATGAGCCTGCAGTATCTTCTAGTGCCAGAGAGTAAGGGAAGTACTCAAGAGAGAGGAGAGGTAGAGGCAGGTGGAGGAGGAAGTGGAGGGGGAGGAGAGGCGAGGACAGGGGAGGGGAGAAATCCAGCTGAAAGAATTTCCAATGACCAGAGCTGGAACAATTTTAGCAACTAAATAAAGTAGTATATAACCAAAATATAGAATAAATATCCATGAGTCCATACTGATACAAATTCACAACTGAATACATAAATGGGAAAGAAGAGACAAATCTCCTGTGCAGAATTCTAAATAATATTTGCAGACAGTCCAACCTCAAGTTGGGGGAGCATAACCTGTCACTCCTTAAGTGTAGGCTGTGTTTAGTGCCCTCCTTCCAAAAAGCACACTCTGGAAAGGGGAGGAAAGAGTTTTGTTTACAGAGGAGAAACCTAACACTCCCTCAGCTGGGAGTCAACGTACAGTGATACGTCATGTTGACAATATTACTCCTGACATGATGTGAAAAGAAGGGCACTTCACCTCTGTGGTCTTCCTCTCAAATTCCATAACCCCCGTCTAATCATGAGAAAAAGAAAAACATCAGTTAAATCCTAAAAAGGGACATTTTACAAAATACCTAACCAATACTCCTCAAAACCATCAAGGTCATCAAAAACAAGGAAAGCTTAAGAAACTGTCACAGACCATAGGAGCCTCAGGAGATATAATGATAAAAAGGACAGCAGGTAAAAACTAAAAACATCTGAATAAAGTATGGACTTACTTCATGATTTTTCTGTAAATCCAAAACTCTCCTAAAGTCAAAAGTTTCTTTTAAAACAAAATAAACAAACCAAAATCTCCTTCACTCCAACCACTGTTCTCTAAACCACCAAACTAGTGATTCTCGAAGTGTGGTCCCTGGACCAGCAGCATCAGACCCACCTGGCAGCTTGTTAGAAATGCCAGTTTTCAGGCCCTGCCCCAGACCTGCTGAATCAGGTCCAGGGATAGGGCTCAGCAATCTGTGTTTTTAAAAAGCCCCTTCCGTGACTCTGACACACAATAACATTTGCACGCACAGACGCTCTGATTTCTGATACAGGATGGGGGTGGGACTTCAGAATCAGGTGATGCTCAGGCTGCTGGTCTGGGGACCACATTTTGAGAATCACTGTTTTAGGCCAGCCAAGCAATAAGAAAGGCCTTTAGTGAATGCTTACCATGTGTCAGGTACTTACCACAACATAACCACAAGAAACACCCCCATATTAGAGAAAGAGAGTGGTTTTCCTCAGGCCACAGCTACATGACTGGACTGTGGAGCCTCTGTCCTGTCCTCTTGAGGGGCCTCATTTCTGGGTAATGTATTCATCTCCTGAGGTGGCTCTAACAAATCACCACAAACTAGGTGGCTTAGAACAACAAGAAGTTACTCTCTCAATGTTCTGGAGGCTGGAAGTCTGAAATCCAACAGGGCCATGCTCTCTCCAAGGAAGATTCTACCCCTCACCTCTTCTAGCTTCTGGTGGCCCTAGCACTCTGGGCTTCTGGCCACATCACTCCAGTCTCTGTCTTCTCTGTGTCTGTGTTATTTTTCTTTGCTTCTCTCTTATAAGGACTCTCATGATGGCATTTAGGACCCAACTGGATAATCCAGGGTAATCTCATCTCCTTAAATACATTTGCAAAGACCCTTTTTCCAAATAAGATAATATTTACCAATTTAAGGGATTAGGACCTGATACCTGTGGGAGGTCATTATTCAACCTACTACACACGCTGTAAGTCAAGAAGACATCAATGGATTTCCCCTACAAAATTATAGCAGAGAATGAAGATTTCTGACCAAGGATCTGGCAGTTGTTTCCTTCCTGCAGGGATGACCACAGAACACTACATAAAATCAACTGTGGATGTAGAGTATTACCATCTCCTAAACTACCTAAAATTCAATTACACAGTTAACAAACACCTTCATCAAGGGCAGAGTTTTCACAGGGCTTGTTTTAGATGACTGTGACAAACCGGGATCTTTAAAGTGACTTTTGAGAAATTTTAAGACTAAAATGAAAGATTTTTAGTTTAAAGATTTCTTGAGAATTGAAGATTTAGCTTAAAGATCTCTTGCAAACTGATCCAGGAATGTTTGTTCTGCTGCTCTCTCTTACATTAAAAACTTCCTAAGAGTAAATCTAGGGATTGGAGATCAAATACCTCTTTTGTTTATTCTTGGGTTGAGGTCCACCACTTTAAACCCATTTAAACCACTACTTTTCAGCTAGACATTTACACTAGCTTGGCAAGGGTCTAACAAATAAAAGTGACAGAGTACTATGCGGTCTAATTGCTCTCAGCTGAATATTATCTTAAACATTATGAGTATACTGAAAATACTGCACCAAAGAAATGTAAGGAGCATGAAAATTTTCCCTTTGTCTAAAGTTTAAATTGATTCTTTTCAAACAAATACCAGCAATAGTTACAATAAAAAGGTAGAGTGCAGCACAGTGTGATACAGAAAAAGAAAATTTATTTCATTAGAGTTAGAATTGTAGGCTCAGCAGCCAAACTGCCTGGATTCAAATTCTGAATTGAGCACTTTACCATCTGTCCAATCCAGGATGCGTTAACTGATCTCCCATTGCAGGTAAGAGGAAACTGAGACTTGGGAAAGCAGAGTTTAGACACACTTTCTCACCACACCAAAAGTGTAAGATGTCCTTTAAACCTATCCCTCCAAAAACAAATTCTTTAATACAAAGGCTTAACTGAATCAATGTTCAATTATAACTGTCTCCTGAAATTAACAGGGATTTCTGCCTTCCATGGTAAGTGCCCACTTGGAAACTTCATTGATCTACTGTAACTATTACAAAGTGACTTAGATCACTTGATGATCAGTAAACTCTTTGTCTATTAGTAGTAGTATTATAGGCCAAAGATTATAACAGAAAGGCTAAGCCCCTGTTACATTTCTATTATTAATTAGTTAAGGATGTGGACCAACTTTGTGATGACATACGCAATTCTATGGAGTGGCTTTTTTTTTTTTTTTAATAAGTAAAACCATGTAGTTTTCAAAGAACATACATGAACATCAAATTCCATGACAAATAAGACCTCTGTATCACTGGGACACAAGCCCCACTGCTTCTTACTCCAAGCAAACAACATTCCAGTTTCTGCCTGGATGCTGACCACCAGCCATCTGTGGTCTACCGGTTCTCAGCTGTCCCCTAAGGTTTATCAGTTTTAGGAACTATTCACCCCATGAGTCATCAATAGATTAAAAAGTCTAAATGGTGAGTGTTCCAACACTTCAAGTTCAAACTAAACAAATGTAAGTCAAAGGTGAAGGTTTCTTCCTCTTTCACTGGCCTCCCTGGCTCAGTCTCCTCTGCCAGATCCTCCTCATTTCAGACTTCCAGCCCCTGGAAGCCCCTGGGCTCAGCCCTAGAGTTTTCTCTATCTTCATGGATGTCATTCATCCTCCGGCTTTAAATACTGTCAAGATGCAGAGGACTCACATTGGTATCTCTACCCTGACCTTCCAAGTCTTCCCCATCCCTCCAGCTGCTCAGAAAACTCTCCTCTCTCCCACATCTCATCCCTCAACAAGTCCTATCAGCTGTACCTTCGAAATTCATCACAAGCTACCACTTCTTCCCACTCCCACTGCTGCCACCTGCACCAAGCGCTACCGTTTTCCGTTCTCTGAGTTACCAGAAGTGCTTGCTCATGGATCTCCCTGCTCCCACTCTTGCTCCCCTGCAGTTTCTTCTTCAAACACCAACTGGTGGGGTCCTTTTGAAACAGCTCCCTATACTCCTCTGCCCCGAACCCCCAGTGCTTGCCCAGCTCACTGGGCATAGAACACAGAGCCTTTATCAGGGACAGGCCTTCCACAATCCGGACCCTCCCACTCATGTGCTCCAGCCATGCAGATTCCTTGCTGTCCTAATCATGCACACAATCTCTGCCTCTGGGCCTTTGCATGCCCCATTTCCTCTGGCTGGAGATGGTCCTCCCTGGATGTAAGCAAAGTTCACTTTCACTCTCTCAGCTGGGCTGGCACTCCCTGACCCCTCCATCACTCTGTCACCTCACATGCTTGTACTTCTTCAAGCAGGTATTGGCGCCACCTGCCAGTATATATTTGTCTCCTCTGACGTCCCCATAAAGAAGTAAATGCTCCAGGAGAGCAGGCTTTGCTGTGCTCACTGCTGTAGCCCCAGTGTCTTGAGCAGGGCCTGTCACAGAGCAGGCAAGAAGATAGTTTATTTAGTGAGTTAACCATTAAAGATTTGTTTGTATCATCTGGGATATTTCAATTTCCATGCCCATCTTCCCCCCATAAAACTACCAGAATTCTAAATTATTGCAGAATCTGTTCATAGCAACATAAAAAGCAAACAGGCATTCCTCGGGTGGTAAAAAATAAGAATGTACTCCTCTTTCTGCCTTAAATGGACCACATCATTATAAATAAAAATATGGCTTCTGCCCTTAAACTGAATATTCCTGCCAAAGGGGAATGCACAGGTGTGAACGTGTACAAAAACAAAAGTAGTGCAGTATTTTTCAAAAGAAAAAATCTGCAAAAATAAGTGCCAGGCAGCAAAGAAGGCTCACTGGGAGAAAACCCAGAAACGAAACACTACAGGGTTAACCAGGATGACGTTGGTAGGAGCGCTAGCATAAAATTGCTGCGTGAACGCTGAAGGGCTCTTTTTACCAGGGAGAAGTTTTGCTGTAATGGTACCATTACAAATTTCTTACAGTAATAACACGGTACATTATAAGCTTGCTCAAATGATAAGCTCTTTATGAGGGTTAGAAGTCTGCAGCCCTCTCAAACAAAGGCCTTTCTGTCTTAGATTTCCTAGAAGTCAATAAGCTAAAAATCACATCCTGCACAATATCCACTTAGACTCACAGAAGATCTAGTCTTCTGTGGCTTCACCCCAGCTTCCCAGGGCACTGGGCAGTCAACACCATACACTCCACTTCTGTGTGTCCAATCAGATCATCTCTGGGGTCTAACTACTTTTTATTTTGAAATAACTTCAGGTTTATAGCAGAGCTGTAAAGACAGTAGAGAGAGATCCCATCTCTTGACCCCACTTCCTCTAATGTCAACATCTTATGTAACTATATCCTATGCATATTAAAACTAAGAAATTGACACTCATACAACACTATTAACTAAACCACAGGATCTATTCAGATTTCATCAGTTTTTCCACTAATGTCTCTTTTCTTCCAGTCCAGGACCCCACAATGCATTCAGCTGTCATATCTTTGGTCACTGCCAATCTGGAACAATCCCTCAGTCTTTCCTTGCTTTTCATGACCTTGACACTTGGAAGAACAATGGTCAGGTATTTTGTAGAATGTCCCTCAAGTTGGGTTTGTCTGATGTTTTCTCACGACCAGACTGGAATTACGGCTTTGAGAGGACTAAGGCACAGGTGAAGAGCCATCTCATCCCATCATACCTGAGAGTACATGATATAAATATGACTTTATACTGCTCATGTTAAGGTCGTGTCTGCCAGGTTTTCTACTGTGAAGTTACTATTTTTCCTATTCCCTACTCCATCCATTACAAATGAATCCAACCCACAGTCAAGGGGAAGGAAATCAAGCTCCACCACCAGGAGGGAAGATTATTCAAAAATCTGTGAATGTTAAAACCACCATGGCAATTAATGAATACTTTGTAAGTCCCTCTTTTGTTTTTTTTTAAATGAAATTTGTTTAGCTAAACAAATCTCAGCTTATGGTTCATGGTAACAAACAAAAGTTGAGGCAAAAAAGAAATAAAAAAGGCTAAGGCTCAAAGAAGATTTATAACTAGACCACATAGGCAGACATTTGTGAAATCATCAACTGCAGAGACAAAAAGATTTTTAAAAATATCATTTGATTTTAGCTTTAGAGCATTTGTCAGTTTTATCTCTGGCCAAAAGTTCTTTGTTTTCGTCATCACATCAAATAGAGCTTCTACCCTCGTCATTACTCAAGATTTACTGCTGATCAGCTCTCATCCTTACTGACTTTTATCCGGCTATGCAACTCATGGCAATTAACATGGCTCATAGGAGAGAAGAAAGGGGAAAAATGATAAAGCAGTAGTCTGTCAAACATGTATGATGGGGCGACACCGTATGCCAAGTATGGCTTCCCTGCAACTGGACTGTAAGTCATTTACTGGAAAGACCAAAGTCCAAACTCCTTTTTTTGTCTTCTCCACCACCAACAAAATGCCCTGCACTGAACAGGGGCTAAATAAGATGATGCCAATTAATCAAAACATAATGTCAGTCTCCACCTAGTTCCAAAACCTCATTAGATTATAAGCAATGTTGTAAGAGTATTAACGGCATCTAGGGTTCTTACACATGAGCAAGTAGAATGATCAGAGAAGTCTATAAATAGTGCAGATCATTGGACTCCACCTACCAAGAGTCTGGTTCTGGGTTGGGTCTGGAAATTTGCTCTGTAACAAACACCTCAAGTGATTCTCTTTTAAATAGCTTCCCTTTGAGAAAGAGCAACTTAGTGTAAGACCTATGGACAATGCTAATACTTGAAGTACACGCACACGCACACGCACACACACAATTTTCCCACTGAAAAAGGCTTGGAAAACTGACTTACAACACACCGTTACGCCTTACAAAGCTTTACCTCCAAAGGTCTCTTTCTGACCCACACAACACTGCTACCATCAAGTTCATTCCTGCCTTTGTCCCCTCACTTGTTATTTTTCAGGTGCCAGATAGTCTTACCAGTTCAGGTCAGAAAGGATGATTAAATACTGGAATTACAAACTTTATAAAGCTTTGCTGTTGCCATCCCTAGATCTCTTACAACTGTGAATGGATACCATCCTGACAGTGGAAAACAGTCCAGAAATCGATTAGAGAAAGGAGTGACCCACACAATGCAAGCCTCCTCAACGCTACCCTCCCAAACCATTCCACCCTGCGCCAGTAGTCCCACAGCCCTCCACACTTTACTGTGCAGCTCACACTATTTTTCCCTGGTTTATTGTTGCTTTACTATAATTAGGCAGTGAGGTATTTTTTTTTCATAAAGATTAGTCCCTTTTCACATAGTGAAAATAAGTTCTCAGAGCTCATTTCACTCGTATTACCTCAAAATGTCTCATCTAACACTTCAAATAAACTGTCAGTTTATTATAGGAATTGAGTTGATGGCACATGTGATCTCAATCTTTTCATCTACACAGAAAATACTCTTCAGCTATTAGCTTAAGATAAGGAAAATGATATTCTGATCCCACTTCCTGATAATGTTGCTAAGGAGCCCTTTTCTGTCAACTCAACCTAAATTAGGTATGTCTAGTGATGACCTTATAATAAGAAAGATGATGAACATGTAAAGTCTCGAACATCTTTAACACACTCCTACCAAACTTGAACAAAGCACTTTGCCTTGAGACCACACCCCCTCCCTCACAAGCACAAGACTCTGACATAACAAATGGGGACACCATTTCAGAGATGTTTGTATACTTACAGAAGGTTTTGACAGTAAAATAATTACAGGTCCAAAGCAACTAACTTCTCCATTTTAGGTCAACTCTGATGTGTTCTGTCAGAACAGTCTTCTCTAAATTTTAACAGCAAAAACCAAGGATTCTAACACCACAGTGTTCCTACAAGTCATATCCAAGTACTTGTTTATGCAGGTCAAAACCTATGCAAAGTCCTCAGGGAATGAGTTCTGAAGGGCTTAGTTTTCCAGATACTTGGGTATTTCATAAGCACTCACTCTGTGCCAAGCACGAGCTACGATAATATGCAGCATCTCAATGCTTGAGACAATCCTACAAGGTAGGCAATGTCTTATGCCATCTTTTAAGGAGCTAACAGTCCAGAGAAGTTAGGCTACTCGCTGCCCAGGATGACACTGCTAGTGAAGAATGCCGAATGAACTGGGAGATTCCAGCCCACTGTATCCTAAAGCATGTCCTCACCAACTCACTCCCCTGCTTCCCTCAACCTTTGCACCACTTGGCCTCAGCTTACACCTCTCTCCTCTTGCTCACCCCACACCAAAAACATTGGTCCCTTTGTGATGTGTTAAACACCTCATACATTACTCTACTGTCTCTTTGCACCCCAGCCCAGCCCCACAGGAACAGGAGAGAGCAGGACCTCTGCTCTCTGCACTGCTGCGTCCCCAACTAGAACAGTGTCTTAATCATAGCAGACGTTCACGATTTATTTGAAAAGTAAATATGTGTGAATATTGTAACTGACTCGCTGAAAATCTTTCTAATTTTTAGGGCACAATTCCCTGACCTCTTATGCAGAGGATAAGAGGATATTCAGAGTGATTTATCTAATTGGAGAAAGCAAAATTTAAGCTGTGAAGCTAAGGCTCCATAATTGATGGTCTTAGGTGATACCAAATGAAAATGGTGGAGTAAAGACCTCCAAAAATTCTCTCCTCCATAAAAGCAAAGAGAACTTGGGCCAAAATAGTTTCCGGCACCTATTCAGGACTCTGGATATTAACCAAAGGCTTAGAGTAACCCAGGAAGCATTTATGCAAGAAAAACAGTGAAATTTTGGTAAGAAGAGTGAATTTTGTGGCATGTTAACTGTCCGTTCCCATTCCCTATTCCCCAGCAATGTGGTGGTAACCATGAAAACCAACATCCACAACCATGCCGAAAACCAGCAAACTGGCAGCCACTGGAAGGAGACAGAGCAGGCAGGGCTGGAGCTCCTTCAAAGCCCCATTCCCAGAGAACTGTCATTATCTGACCTGCCTGGTGGTTTCCTAGAAGACCCTACTTGTAAGGCTGTCTTTATTTGACCTGACTCAGAGCCCTCCTATTGCAAAAAGTCTCTTGGTGGGGAGGGGAGGAAGTATTTGTTAAAAATAATCACAGGTAATTGTTGAATATCATGCTGCCTGAGGATGTGGCTAACAGTATGGGCAAAACACAGGCTAACCAAACAGCTTAAAAAGAAAAGTAGGGGTATGACATGTCCATACAGCACTTTGAAAAGCTTTTATATATATCTGGGAACCTAGAAGGCCATGAACATGCATCGGGCTGTGCACATGCCCAGGGAAGACCTGAGAAGGCCCTAAGCTCTCATCTCTGGTTGACTGTAAGGCTGTGTACAGGCAGGAGGTGAGGCTAAGGAAGAGCTGAAAACTGCATGGTGAGTATTAAAGGCAAGCACCAATGAGTACACAGAGCCCCTAAGCAAAGACTGGGAGACTTAGTTCCAGGCATCTAAGGAAATCTTCATCCATTCATTAGCTAACCGCTAAGCAAATCAAGCAGAGATTTAAGTGGCTACACACACACACACACACACACACACACACACACACACACTACAGACTTTACAAAATTTTCCAAAAAGTCACTAAAACAATAGTAACATCATCAACCCCTGGGGAAGGTGCAGAATCTGATTTCCAGGGTTGCTGTATTATTTTAAATGTTCTGTTGTCTACAAGAAATTATGAGACATTCAAAGAAACAAGAAGGTACGGCCCATTAATGTGGGGAGGGGGGTAGGTAGGGCAGGAAGGAAGCAGCCAATAAAGAGGTGGAAATTATAAAGAAAAGAGGCAAACAGAAATTCTGGAATTGAAAGTCATAATAACCAAAACAAAAAATCCACAACCAATCTGAACAGACAAAAGAAAGGATCAGTAAACTTGAAGATAGGCCAATTGAGATTATCCAGTCTGAGGAACTGAAAGAAAAAAGGAAAAGAAAGAGCCCAAGCATATGCATAGGGCAGTGGCAGAAGGAGAGGAGCGAGAAAGAGAGAAGGGCAAAAATGTTTGAAGAAATAATGGCTGAAAACTTACCAAATGTGATGAAAAACAATCTACATGCCCAAGAAGCTCAAGGAACTCCAAGTATAATAAAGTCAGAGAGCCACACCTAGACTCGTCATAATCAAACTACTGAAAGCCAGAGCCTCAAAAGCAGCAAGAGAAGAAAGAGACTCATCGCATTGGAGGGATCCTCGGTAAGATTAACAACTGGTTTCTCATCCAAAGAAACCACGGATACCAGAAAGCCTCCATTCAAACTGCTGAAAGAAAAAGACTGTCAACCAAGAATTCTTTACCAACAAAACTGTCCTTCAAAAGTGAGGAAGAAATTAGGGCGTTCCCAGATAAACAAAAACTGGAAGAATCTGTCACTAACAAACCTACCCTATGAGAAATATTAAAGGAGGCCTTTCAGACTGAAATGAAAGCACACTAAACATTAACTCAAATACACGTGAATAAAGAGCCCAAAAAAGGTAACTACATAGGTAAATATAAAAGACGGTATAAATAGGTTGTAACATTTTTTTCTCTAATCTGATTTAAAAAACAACTGCATTAAGCAGTAATTATAAATCTGTGTTGATAGGCATATCATGTATAAAGATGTTAATTTGTGTGACAATAATAGCAGGAGGGAACAGGGAGAAATAAAGCTTTATATCAAAGCAAAGATTGTGTATACTAGTTGCAAAGTTGGTGTTAACCCAAACTATGTTATTACCAGTTAAGATGTTAACTGTTAACACTTAGGGTAGCTTCTAAAAAAATAACTCAGAAAAAATAAAGTAAAAGAAATGACAAGAGAGTGAAAATGTATAAAAACTATCTAACACAAAATAAGGCAGCACTGTAGGAACAAAGAAACAAAACAGACATGACCTAGGAAACCAAGAGCAAAATGACAGACATAAATCCTACCCTATCAGTAATGACATTAAATGTAAATGGATTAAACACTTCAATTAAAAACTGGTCCAATTACATGCTCTCTACAAGAGAAACATTTTAGATTCAAAGACAAACAGACCAGGGGTGCCTGGGTGGCTTAGTCAGTTGAGTGTCTTACTTCCACTCAGGTCATGATCTCACGGTTGGGAGTTTGAGCCCTGCATCAGGCCCGCTGCTGTTAGCCCAGAGCCCACTTCTGATCTGTGTCTCCCTCTTTCTGCCCCTCCCCCACTCGTGCGCGTACACGTGTCCTCTTTCTCTCTCTCTCTCTCTCTCTCAAAAATAAATAAACATTGAAAAAAAAAAGGCTAAAAGTGAAAGGCTGGAAAAAGATATAGCATGCACTGGTAACCAAAAGAGTGCTGGAATGATTATACTATCAGACAAAACAGACTTTAAGACAAAATTTGTCACTAAAGACAAAGAATGAATTTTATAATGATAAAAGGGCTCGTCCACCCATAATTGCATATATGCACTTAACAACAGAGCCCCAAAATACATGAAGCAAAAACCGACACAACAGAAGAGAGAAATACACAATTCAACAATATTAGAGACTTCAATATCCCACTTTCAATAATGCATAGAATAACTAAACACACAAGGAAAAAGACTTAATCAACATACAAATCAACTAGACCTAAGAGATACCCACAGAACTCAAGAGCAGAATATACATTTTTTTTTTTTTTAATATTTATTTATTTTTGACAGAGAGACAGAGCATGAGCAAGGGAAGGGCAGAGAGAGAGGGAGACAGAGAATCCAAAGCAGGCTCCAGGCTCTGAGCTGCCAGCACAGAGCCTGACGTGGGGCTTGAACTCAGACCATGAAATCATGACCTGAGCCGAAGTTGGACGCTCAACCCACTGAGCCACCCAGGTACCCCCAGAATACACATTCTTCTCCAGCACATACAAAACATTCTCCAGGGTAAACCATATGTTAGGCCGTTAAAAAGTCTCAATAAATTTAAAAGAACTGAAATAATACAAAGTATGTTCTCCAACCATACGGAATGAAATTAAAAATCAATAACACAATGGTGGGTCTTAGACTGCTGTGCTGTTCAGTCTCATTTCCTCTTGTGTTTCACTTCTTCATATCCTTCCCACTCACTGCTGATAGTATCTTTGTATAGTAACCCCCCCCACCGCCGTTGTAGATGCTAATTTGCCCTTATAATCTATTAGAAGTTTGGAGATGGAACCATCGAACTTGCAGAACAAAAGAATAAGGCTCAGTATAAAACCTCAAGGAGCTCTGCCTTGAAGAATCAGGAAGCATTAGGGATCAGTATTTGGAGCATCTTATTCTAGCCACCTAGGAGCCAGCCTAGTTCTTAGGCAGGCAAGGTTAATGGGCAGCCTAAAGGCCCAGGAAGGCACCAGTATAATGCAAATCAGTTCCATGACAACCAGCGGTTAAGAAACATTACTTCTTCCATTATTAAGGAAAAAAAATTCCCAGCCTTCTGATATAAAGATGTTCAACATTCCTTTATAAGCCAGTCAGACTAACAAAAGAAAGACCTTCTCTTTTTACATATTTTGCTCTAAATTCCAATTTCCTTTGAGGACATGCCTTCCCATAAAAAGAACATCATCAATCTTACCCTTCCCTGTACTGTTTTATACTTAAAATCACTATCACAGGGTTTTACGCTCACATTTTTCTAAACTGCTTCATGAACATGTTTTTGTCTCCTTAACCAGACTTAAAGCCCTTGAGGGGAAAAAAAGGCCATTCATGTTTCATTCTCCTTTTTGTAGTTCCCTACCCGCTCAGAGAGCTGTGCTGGGCTCATTAATGCTCCCTTAACAAATACTGGTTAACTCAGAGGGTCATTTGGGTGTGTCCTAATATACTGGTGTGTCCCAAACAACTTCTAGGTGTGCCAAGATAACAACCCCTTTGGGTCTGGGGCAGGGGGTGCAGTGGTTAGAGGTTGGGGTAGCAGGAGCACCTCAATGTGTGCATCACCATGTGAAAAAGGCTGGGAAACACTGAGTTAAGGGACTAATTAGAAACACTGCTGAGGGGCACCCGAGTGGCAGTCAGTTGAGCATCCAACTCTTGACTTCGGCTCAGGTCTTGATCCCAGGGTTGTGGGATCATGGGATTGAGCCCCGCATCGATGCTTAAGACTCTCTGTCTCTCTCTCTCTCTCTCTCTCTGCCCCTCTCCCCCCACTTGCACACGTGTGCTCTCTCTCTCTCTCTCTCAGAAACAAACACACAACAACAAAAAAACCCTGGGTTAAAGGACTAATCAGAAACACTGCTGAAAAGAACTAGAAAGAGACTGAATGTCCATAAAAAAGATGAAGCTCCTCATGTACCAACTAGAAAATCTTCCAAGACACGTAAGTGAAAGCCAGCAAGATCCAGGCAGTATGTAAAACATGCTACCATCCACGTAATAAGGAGGATACACACACTTCATGGATTACCTATGCATACGGTACGCCTTTACGGGTACACCACAGTGGCTGGCCCTGAAGGGAACCCAGGAGGTAGAGATAGAGATGGGAAAATTTATCCCAATGAACCCACTGAACTTCTGAATTTTAAAGCATGTGACGGCATTAAATTTTTTTGAATTCTATTTTAGAGGGGGAGAGAAAGTGGGTAAGGGAGGCAGGGAGGGGAAGGGGAAAGGGAAGGGAGAGAGGGAGAGAAAGAGAGAGAGACAGTCTCAAGCAGGTTCCACACTCAGTGCAGGGCCTGACGTGGGGCTCGATCCTACAACCCTGGGATCATGACATGAGCCGAAATCAAGAGTTGACACTCAACCCGACTAAGCCACCCAGGCCCCCCCAATAATTTTTTTTAATGTTTATTTATTTTTGAGAGAAAGACAGAGTGTGAGCAGGGAAGGGGCAGACAGAGAGGGAGACACAGAATTCAAAGCAGGCTCCAGGCTCTGAGCTGTCAGCAGCCCCGATGCAAGGCTCGAACTCATGAACTGTGTGATCATGACCTGAGCCAAAGTCAGACGTTTAACCAACTGAGCCACCCAGGCACCCCAATAAACTTTTTAAAGTTGCCAAATCCACCTATGCCTGGTAATGACTATTTTCTATGCAAAACACCTTTATGACTAAGTCAAATGTTGAGTTAAAATAAGAAAAGCAAGATCTGGTTGCTGGTTACCCAGCTATGTTCTCTTTGTGAAAATCCACTGAGCTCTACACTTAATTATGATCTGTGTACTTTTCCACAGGTAGAATATACCTCAATAAAAAGTCAAACATAAAATGAAAAGGTTACTTAGGTCAACTGTCTTTTTGTTCCCTTATTAAAAGGCCAGTATATGTCATTTATTTGCCTAAAAAATTGTTTCAAATTGTTCAGCAATGTTTCTCAAAAGCAACCTCCTATGACTTAGATGTCATGCCGAGCCCGTGTGACAAGGGGGCTCAGGTCTGCCTGCTCTGCTTCTCCATCAGTAGTAACGGCCTCCAGTCCCACATTCTCACTCTGGGCTGGGAGGGTTCAGTAAGCACTGAGGAGCATTACTAAAAACCACCTTATGGTTTACTGCATTGCAATTACATTTTTAAATTATGAAAATGAAAGTATTTAAAGCCACTTATCAAAAATGCCAAAGTCACAAAGGATGCAGACGGAGGCTGTGCAAACAGTCCAGACAGAAGGAGGCTACCTCTAGAGGCCTGACCGTCAAATCCAACACCTGACCTGAGGCTGCTCCTGTGATGGAGAAGGGAGAACTGTTACCCAGGACTTTGCTGCATCAACAGGTAAAATCGGAATATAAATGGCAGGTTGAAGTCTCCGTGTTGAACTGAGCTTAGGCTGTACTATGGTCATATGAGAGCATTTCCCCACTCTTAGTCAAAATACAATTGATGTTAGTTAAAGTAAAGGGCCACAATGTTAAGTTACTCTTAAATGAGGGACAGGCCTATGTCCCTGTATGCGGGAACAGGGGGAGACTCAGCAGCAGTGGCAAATGATCATGTGAATAGGGTAAAATGTTAACAGCTTAATTTGAGTCCAGGGTATGTGGATGTGCTTTGTGTTGGTTTTTTTTCTGTGAAATTAAAATTACTTCCAAATAAAGTCTTTTAAAACCATGTATTAATAAATTACTACCAATAAGAATCAAAACAAGCTTAGAAATGAATCTGGATTTTGATTATGACAGTTGCCTCTCATGACGCATTTTAATGCCAAGGCACTATTTCAATTTGCAAAAAAAAAAAAAAAAAGTAAAAATTACACCTTCTGGCTAGATTTATAAGAGCTAAATAAGTACCTTCCAAGACCTAAAGCTTAACATAATTGTCTTTAACATAAGACTCCACCTCAGTAATTTCTCATAATGTGAACCTTAATGGAGAAACTAGATTTACAGGAAGTTTAATAAAAGTTCTCATCCACATGAGGGATTAATCTTGCTTGAGTGGCAAACACAATGATAAATCCTAGCTAACGATGTAGGTTAAGAGCACTTAAAGCCCTACCAAAAAAGAAAACAGAAATCAAAGGTCTAATAAAATGGTACATGTCCCAATAGATCTAATTCTTAGAAATGACAATGATGAAGGACTACACATGAAAGGCAAAACTTTAAATTTACAGAAAAACATACGGGAGACAATTCCCATCCCTCCCTCCAGGAAGGGAAAATTTCTTACACAAAAAAGCACAAGCCATACAGGAGAAGAGTGAGAAATTAAACTACACTCAAAACTCACGATCTGCATGTGAAGTAAAGCCACATTTAAAGGGAAAGGACGAGTCACTTTTGGGGAGAGGACAGGCCCCTGCAAAAGGAGCTCGCAAACTGGCAGCACCCAGGAAAAGCTCTGTCGTCATCAGGCCTGTAAACACATGGAGAGTAGCAGCGACACCACCCAGAGCTGACTGTCCCCTGGCTGCCCACATGTCCTCCACACCCCCCAGAGATCCTAGGGACAGGGAACTGGCCAGGGAGGGAGCCTCCTCTCCACCAGATCCCTTTAACTAATAAAATCATTCACCAGGTGCCTCCAGGCAAAGAGGTGGCCTCCAGTGTCCAGAAAGGAGGATCCTCAGCACCCAGGTTCAGGCCTTAGAGAACTTTGGCGATTATGAGAGGACAGCCCTAAAACTACCTCCCAGCCCCTGCAGCCCTAGGACAATACTTTCTAACAACATCCTGGCACTAATGCTAGCTGAGAGTTCTGGATAAACAAGACGCTGGCCCCAGCGACATCTATCTAGCAGGATGTAAGATATCACAGTGCCACGACACTAAGACACAGATTGTTAAAAATTCACTCTCAAAGGTAGGCCTATTGTCTACAATTCAGCAGGACGGCTAGCTTCTCAGAGATCAGGGAGAGAGAGGGTAAAACATTCCAAAATACACAAGGCACTGCATGTTTTCACTATAATGAAGCATGTTAAGGTTATAACTACTAAATTAAGGATGGGAGGAAATGCAGAAACACTGCCAGCTGTATTCTTAAAACTGCATGACATCCCCAAATAGTTTCCTTGCTGCAAAAATCCAATGCAACAGAAACCCCCCCTAGATCCAGTGTGGAGGTTGGGGGGAGTGGGGGTGGGACACACACACAGAGATCAGAGGTTTCACTCAAATGACATCTGAATGTACCTTTTGTAATTAGAAACAACATGAAAACTACTTCCGGTATTCTTGAAAATGTCCACTTCCCTAACAGTTCAAATGAAAGAAACAGTTATTAGGAAACCTTTAAAAGCAAGTCTTGGGGGCAGAAGGCAAGTACTGGCAGGAATACAATTTCTTCACTCAAGCCCTTGAGAAAATTAACTCATAACAAAAGCTAACAGTTCACATCAGAAAGTAGGTTTCTTTTTCTTGGGCAGAGGTCTAGAAATTCCCTCTGTTCATCACAACTATCAGTAGTTTATCAATTTAAACACAACAACAACCTAAATAATTTTTTCCATTCTGACTAATATCAGATCCTGTAACTGCAGGCAAGAGGTGCACATCTGCCAATAAAAAC
The DNA here is from genome assembly GCF_027475565.1 of Acinonyx jubatus. Classification (NCBI taxonomy): domain Eukaryota; kingdom Metazoa; phylum Chordata; class Mammalia; order Carnivora; family Felidae; genus Acinonyx; species Acinonyx jubatus. The sequence continues at coordinate 19,166,655 of NC_069386.1, forward strand.
AGAGAAAAGTCAAAAGCTAACTCATGTTCTCGAGAGCATTTAAAGAGAAAACATCTACAAGTAGACTTCCTACAAAAAATCGCATTTGTGTGTCCAGATAAGTCAGAGATTGCCTACCCACTATCCTCAAAGGAACAACCTTACTGCAAACTTACAGACTACAAATAAAGGTCTAAAATGTCAAGGCTTAAAATAAATGCAAAACCAAATGCTAATGGCTTTTTTTAAAATATCATTACTCATTTTATCAATTCTAAACATGTTAAGTTTCAATACTGTGTGGGTCAACAAACGACATGAGAGAAGTCAGGCCTTTGGGAGAACAGGGACAGGGAAAGTTGATACAATTGTAATCACATCTACAGATTCAGCAATACTCAGATTAGATGAATTTTCCAGATAACTGTGAAAATATCACTGTGACCTACAGTGAAACGTATCATTTCTTTGGGCTCCAAATGCCATGATTTATTAACTAAGGTATGAGGACAAAAGTATAGAAGGTATGTCCTACAAATGAAGGCTGAAAGATACTAAAAGGGAATTCAAATTTAACAAACTAAGGTAAGAATGTGTAATAACTTAATACCAACTTCAAGCCTTAGAGAAGGTATCATCACTAGTTTCCTGCAATTAGCTCATAACTGATGATGAAATTAACCGTTTTTTTTTCTTCTGTTCTTACCTCATAAGACCAGACACACTGCACCCCCGCAAACCTCCGGACACATCTTCCCACCTCCACGTCCTCGTGAGTCGTGTACATTTCCCGGAGACACTTTCCAATGTGCGGCACCATTCTCCGGAGAACCTCCCGGCTCATGATCACACCGGGCCCCCCCATGCAGAAGTTCTCACCGGGTTCCAGGGCCAGCTTCCCCATCTCTTCCGTGGTGCCCAGTCCTGTCTGCCCGAGAAAGAGGGGCTCACTGCTATTCAAACTCCTCAGAAAATTCTCCAGACGGTCTCCTTTGATATACACGTCATCATCTGCTCTCATAAACCATTCATACTTGTCCAGGTAGTGGTCATGCATGTACTTGAGCATCATGAAAGACTTCTTCTGGGGTGGGTAGGAGTCGTCCACGCCCCGTAGTGGCACTATCGGAATTGGTATCGAGGTGTCTGAACCCTCACTAGAGAAGAATTCGACTTTCCCAGGAATTGTCTTGGACCATGTTCTGGAATTAAAATAAGCATCAGTGAGAGAACAGTTTATTTCAAGCTTCTCATTTCCAGAAATCCACAGATCTACTCATGTTGAAGCACTGTGTGTTCAGAAGGAATTTTAAAAAGCTACCTGATCTGCTTGCTTCCCCTTAACAGAAGTCCAGGCTATGGGGTATTGCAAGGCCCAAGTTCATTTTCAAAAGAATCCCACCAAAAAAAGATTAATGAAGTGTTAAAATATTTCCGGGATAACTAAGTTTTAAGCTGTGGCTGAAAACCAAATTGCCGGGGCACCAAGGTTTCAACACCCAGGTTAATTTTCTGATACTATCAACCCTCCACCTATAAACTCCTCCACTCCAGAAGACAATTAAAAATCAAATTCTTCATTCAGCAAAGTTTCTTTGGATGCATATCAATGCCAAGTATGTGCTAAGCCAGGGGATGCAGGGCGAACAAAACACAGATGCCAACTTATAGAGCAGTCATCAGGAGAGACAGACGTTTATCAAAGGAGTCACACGCAAATGTACATACTATTATGAATTAAAACAAGTGCTCTGAAAGGCACACAGCCTTCAAGAGCAAACACACAGAAAGATCACAAACAAGACACACAATGCAGAGAATGCTTCCTGGAGACAGGGTGAATGTCAAGGATGAGATACAGACCCAGGATGCAGCAGAGGAAAGGGATGGCACAGAAACGGGTGAATGCTGAGTGTTCCATGGTCTTCGGGGGTGGAGGAGAGGGTTGGGGCCACTGGGTGGGAACTGCCACAGCAGCCTGGACGGGGGGTGCCAAGGGTAACTGCACGTCCCATTGTCAGAGGAGAGATTAGAAATGAACGAAAAGGAAACAAAGAATCCTGCTCCTGCACAACTGATTTAAGGCCATCGTGTTCCAACTTTCCTTATGCCTTCCTCATTTTATGTAGTAAGAGCTGAAGCGGTCCAGCTACAAATATGCATTTATACAGACTACTTCTAGGAAAAACATCGCAGAACATAAATGAAGCAGTCAATGAACAGAACATAAATGAAGCAGATCAAAAAAGGTCTGTTCCCAGGTGATATTCTCTCCAATATATTTTTATTTTGCTTATCCATTACAATCATATGTATTATAGTGAAAAGTGAACTTGAAGGGTCAATGAAAACCACACATCTTACATGAAAGGTCTTAGGGAGAGAAATTCTTGTAAAAGACATATACCAACCCCCAGAGGAGAGGTACAGAAGTAGGGGAGTGGGGAGGGACTAAGAAGGGGATAAAGAGCTTTCTCTTTTTATTCTGTGTATCTTCAAATGAAGGAAAGTTTTTATAAGCAGGATATTATTGGGGGGGGAGGGTTAACTGTGCTAAAATATATGTAACTTGAAATTTACCATTTTAACCATTTTTTAAGTACTACTGTTCAGTGGCATTGAACATATTCATATTGTTCTTCAACATCACCACCATGCATCTCCAGAATGTTTTCATCTGCAAAACTAAATTTCTAAAGTACAGTATTATTTTTGTAATTTTATAAATGATCTACAATTAATTACTTAAAAAAGCAATTACTGGCTTTTAATTCTTCTCCTAACCCAAATATAAGGAATACAAAATGACTTCAAATTTCTCTCATTCAAGCAGAAGAGGAATTCGATGAACTTGTCAAACATGCTTCTCAAAAAAATCCAAGGATTAAATACATATCGTTTTTCATCAAAGCTAGGAAGTCGACTGTAAGACACACAATTGTTTTTTGTGCCAATAACAAGGAAAAAACAGTGCCAATCATAATCACATGATGCCAGCAACTGTAAAACGCATCCTGTTTCAGAGATGTTAAAATGTGGGGGGAAATGTGCATCTTAGAATGATGTAAGACAGTCGTAGTAATGTTTTTCCCTTAATGCCTGTGGATTTAAAATGGACCTATGGAGTCTTAAGCCATTTACAAAACTCAGCATATATGGTACCTGATGGGACTACAGATGCTGTACTCCCATTTTCATAAAGGATAAGCACCCAAAAGAATGGATGAAAAGTAAACATGGCAGGAATGTAGCAACTAATTTAAGGAGAAACCAACCCTTTCCATAAAGAGATAAGTCTATTTAAAAATGAGAATGAACTGGGGGCACCTGGGTGGCTCAGTCGGTTGGGCGTCCAGCTTTGGCTCAGGTCATGATCTCATGGTTTGCAGGTTCGAGCCCTGCATCGGGCTCTATGCTGACAGCTCAGAGCCTGGAGACTGCTTCGGATTCTGTGTCTTCCTGTCTGCCCTTCCCCCGTTCATTCTCCCTCCCTCCCTCCCCCCAAAAATAAATAAACATTAAAAAAAAATTCTAAGCATGAGAATGAACCACAGTCTACACAGAATGTATAATAACTGAAAGACACCCTTCTGACGTGGTAATCTAGAGGGGAGATGACTTCCCAGCCCCAGGAGGCGGGTGACAATGAAGATGTACTAAGAGGACCACCATCCAGGGCAAGGAGCCTCTGATTCCTTCCTCTAAGAGAAATGATTTTTGTTTGGGAGTCATATCAATTACTTGAAAAAGTAAATAATTTCAGTGGTTGGCACATAACAAGTCAATAAATCCTGCTCACTTGCATTAAAAAAAGTGACTTAAAGTGCTGTGTGTGTGTGTGTGTTCAAGTGTGAGCACACCTCCACGCGGAAAAGAGCAGAAACCATTTCTGTCTCTGAGACACCTCCGAGTTTCTAATCACTTTCCATAACACTCTACCATTTCCTGCCATTCCTACATGAAGAACCGGACTTAATCAGACCCAACCAGAAAACAATTAAGAGGTAAAATTCACAGGCCTGCTGGAGTTCAAATATACTACCGTCCATGGTCCCTCTGAAATGTAGTTTAAAGCTAAAGAGTCTGCATTATCTCATAACTGATTACACACGGATAGTGAATAAAATCAACCTAACTTCAGCTTCTACCCAACTGCTTCTGAACTAAAATGTGATTAATAAAACAGACCAAGTTCAAACCAGTAAGTACTAAAGTACTGGGGTCGGGTGAGCTCAGAAGCTGTTAAGATATTAAAGCACCATGATATTGAGACATGGGATGAGTAAGACAACATCCGCCTTCAAAAGAATAACCTACTCAAGACACAACACGCTGTGTCACGGCTAAAAGGACAGGCTCCGGAATCAGGCTTGTGGGGTGACGGTCCTGGCCCCACTTTGGGTGAGCCACCCTGTGCCTCCCTTTCCTTATCTGCAAGCTGGGGGATGGGGTAATAATGGCACCTACCTTAATAGGGCTGTTGTGAGGGTCAGATGGACCCTTCTATCTCAAGTGCTCAGATGTCGGCCTGGCACGCAGTAAGCATAACACAAGGGTGACTTACTGGGGAAGACAGCAGTTTGCAAATAAGACGGTGAAAGAGAACATGAAGGACACAAGGGAGCGTGGGATGGACCCGGGACAGCCCGTCACAGGATCACACGCCAGCGCGGAGGCGCTGTGGAAAATGCTGCTTCTCACGTTGCTGGCTGAAAACCTGACACTCAAGCCAGCTATTAGAATTCCGTCTTGCTGTCAATCTCAGACAACATCAGGGTATAAGTCTAAGGAGACTTCAACTTTTAAAAGTTTTTTCACTTCTGAATGCTGGAATCCTTTGTAGGAGACTGAGGATGGAAACCCCTCCCGGTCCGGGCCCGCAGCGCCCGTGCCCCCGCGGACAGAGCAGGCAGAGAAAGTGCCGATGGTACAACCGGCACCCAGGCGATTAATGCCCGCACTGTGACTTGAAATGGTGTAATTTGTCTAAGAAGAGAAGCCAATTAATTTTAAAAACAGACAATCTAACCTCAAACCATCCTTAAAAGCCTCTCTGCAGTTTTATGGCAACTCCACCCAATTATTATCTTTTCCTTTTTAGGTAACCCAGGGAAAAACCTCAAGCTGCCTTTTTCTGTCTAAATGACTGGCAGTTTGAGGGAAATCTCTCAGAACGAATTTCTGTAAATCCTCCAATCTTAAGAAATGATGACCGTTTTCACTTAGGGTGCCTTTGGCTTCAAGAGCTCCATCCAGTTAAAGGCTTCTGGAACAGAGATCATGATTCACCATCCTGGGGGAACGGGGGGGGGGGGGGGGGGGCCTGTAATAATGGCTAAGAAGTGAAGGAAGCATGCTGCTCAAGCAGCAGGCTGGCCCTCCTTCCGTGAGAGAACCAGGTCCAGTTCCTTAATTTTCATAAGCAAATGTCAACCTTGCCACTGACACGTTTGTTACCGGGAGCAAAGAGCTCTCACTTGATTGAAACCACAGAACGTTTGCAGAGGCCCTCGCCAGCTAGCTCAAGTTTCAGTGGACCGATAACCAACTCTAGCTAAAGGCACAGATAAGACAACTGAAATCTGAGAGAGCCAAGAAAGCTATCAGCCCTTCCTCGGGGCTTCTAAACGCTATCCCTCCACCAAGTTAAATCACTGTTAAGTAATGCAGCTAGATGATAATTAGCTTCGCTAAGGGTTGCCTTTGCTGACTTAAGACTTCATATAGTCCCCCTTCCCATTCGGTTACCATTTTAAGAAAAACTACATAAAATACATTTCTGTATAAAACTGCATCTATAGCAGGACTCCTGTCCTAAGTACACATTCGTAATCCATGGGCAAAAAGCAGGCAAGAGTGTATACTTGTGATGTGGACTATTAAGGGAACAAAAGTACATATACAAAAATAAAATATTTTACAACTTTGCCCCAAAGTGCTTACTATGGTTATTTGTGGTTGGAGGATCAGAAGGCATTTAATTTTCTTCATGTTTTCTACATTTCTAAATTTTCTGCAACAGAAAGGTGTATTTAGAACTGGGAAAAAAAATTTTAATCTGGAGAAAAGCTTTAAGCTAAAAAGCATCCAAAGAAATGAAAAGATATGACAACAGAAAATTCTACTTTTATAATAAACATTTTTCTATTCTATCCAGTGGACAAAAACTCAGTAAGACTGAGTACTTTTCCTGCACATTTTCTGAATTTGAATAGCTATAGTAATTCTTACAAAAAGAGGAGCTCTTCTGTGATTTCCCCAAAATCACGGTTAAATACATTTAAAAACATAAGAGACTCTTAAATATGGAGAACAAACAGAAGGTTACTGGAGGGGTTGTGGGGAGGGGGGATGGGCTAAATGGGTAAGGGGCATTAAGGAACCTACTCCTGAAATCATTGTTGCACTATATGCTAACTAATTTGGATGTAAATTTAAAAAATAAAAATAAATAAATAAATAAATACATTGTCAGACAGTTACAGTGATACATTTGAAAGGACTCACGATCAAATCATATCAGAACCTGGAGTCACGGAAGGAAGGGAGAATATAGTTTTTCCCCTCGTAGAACTGATAGATAATAGGAATTGAATGTATGTATTTCCATTCTTGCATTACAGAAAAGATTTCAGCTAACCTAACCAAAAGGCATACAGTATGATAACAGAAGCGAGAAAACGAGGCTGAAGAAAAATAAAAGTAGGGTCGTGGGAGCAAGGCAGGAAAGTGGTACCTATACCAGGGAAGGCAAAACCCTGCCTGGGAGGGGCTGCCTGCTCAGCGCTGTGCCCACAGGAAACACTCAACCAAGGGGAGTCCTCTGAAAAGATGCCAACTAGAACAAGGGAGCCCGCGTGATGAGACCAACTGCCATCACGTGGTCTCTACGTCCGCTAACAGTGGCCCAAAGCGGCAGCACGCCTTCCAGCAGGCAACCAAGAGAAGTCACAGGACTGTGTCCCACTGCTCAGGGTTAAGTGAAGTAACTATTCCAGACAGGGAGACCTGACAGAAACTTCTCTGCGGGGCCACGGTAGAGAGAGCAGGGCAAACGTGGTGAGCATCGTCACAGGAAGCGCAAGCTTGATGAAGCAGCAAGCAGTCTCAGCTCACCCTCCCAAAAAGTATGTGGAGAACAGCATGCACTTGAGCAGGCAGAGCAGCCATGCACTTGAACTTGACCAGGCCTAGTGAAAACTCAGAGGTCTTCCAAGGCTACCAAGTGAAGGCTCAAGGCCTCTCCTGGCCCTGAAGGAGTGCCCTCTGGCAGGAGGCTGCAAGCATTACTCAGTCCATTACCTCTGCCCTGTCCTAGGATGAGGGACCAGCCCTGCAGCCAGCACCCTTAGCCGTAGGTTTTCCTTCCTCTGTCTGCCTTCCGGATACACGGCTTCCTCTTGTAAAGTCTTTAACTGTCTTATTGCAACACCTTATGACGTGAGCAATCTCAATTCTTTTTAGAATTACATGGGGAAATAGAAAAGAAATCACAAATGGTGGGAAAAATATTTTTTAAAAGAAATCAAATTATACTCTTTACCATTAATCCTTAAAAAGCACACTAAAGGTGAAAGCAAGCATTAAGGAGACTTTTTTTTTTCCGTTCAATAAAGCCGTTGGCAGGTGGATTACAGCTTCCCACCTCCACAATGGCCTGGCCACTAGCCCAGGAGGCAGCTCCAAGGTATTAAGAGCTAACAGCAACCTGCCCTTTGAGCCCAGGCTCACAGCAAACAATGGGAATACTCATCAGTACAGACCACAAAAAACGCCCTCTTTGGAACCTAAGAATCAAAATTCGGAGTGTTAATAACAGAAGGCAAAATGTAACCTAGTGATACATTTCCAAAGCTTCAAATGTTGGAAAGCTACCTTATATAGTTTGTATTTTGCTGTTGTGCACCTAAAAGTATAAATATGCAACTAATTCTTAATCACGCATGAACAAAATTTGTTTTCAAATTTAATTCTAAGCAAAAAAACCCAAACAACAACAGCAAAAAGTGTTGCTTAATGCAAACAATAAAACCACCGGAACCTATTTTGGCCCACCCCCTTACAAGTCAGTGTTACTGTTATCAAGGCACTTCCTGGTATCGAACCACTGAACAGCAGCCCACGGCCACCCAGCAACCAAGCAGTTACCTAGTGTGGTGTACCATGCTAAGGGCATTTGAAACTCAGCCTATGGGGGCACCTGGGTGGCTCAGTTGGTTAGGTGTCCAAGTCGGCTTCAGCTTGGGTCATGATCTCATGGTTCATGGGTTCAAGTCCACACTGTTAGCTCAGAGCCTGCTTGGGCTCTCTCTGCCCCTCCCCCACTTGCATACACATGCTCGCGCGCCCGCTCTCTCTCTCAAAATAAATACACTTTAAGCAAAACAAAGTAACTCAGTCTGTGATAGTTCAATGGGGTGTGTTGAGGTATTGCCACCCACATATTCCAGATGAGGGGATGGAGGCTCAGGGCCAGGTAAGTAATTTGCCCAAGATCACAAGGCTAATAAAAGTCGAAGCCAGAATGCAAATGGGGTCTGACTCTAAAGGCTCTGCTGGCCAGCTACTGGCTTTTTCATCCCGCACAGTTATTTCCAGGTTAGCACCCACATTTCCTTTGCAGACTATACTCCACTGATAAGGCTGAGAAAAAGAGTCATCACAGACACGGGGAGCACACTTACAACTACTTAAGCCACTTCCACTGTGTCTGCCTGGCAGAAACCTGCCTGTTGAGGACACCTCTTCAGAGTCTAAGCTGGATTTAATTGAAGGTCAGAAGACTCTACTCAAATGGTAGCTTCTGAAACCCTCCTTCCATGTGGGTCCCTTCGCTACTGTAAATCCTGCCCAATCATTTTCCCCACAGCAGGTTGGAAACACAGAAAACCCCAACACAAAAGCCGCCTTCACACCTGGGTTCTACTTACAAAGCAATCGTTTTAATGGCATTAATAACTACATTTTCATTAGTCTTCAGGCTTTGCGTTTGCAAGCCTAGGACTGCATCAAATCAGAGCAGTGGACACCTTATATTTTTAATCATCCACAAACCAAGGTCCTCAGCTACAGAACAAATACCATCGCTATAAATGCTTCAGAAAGGACACTGAATTAAGGTAAGTAGATGGACAGTTTCAGGACTTATATATCGTAACTAAGTTTTTTATTCCTCCCAATTCCACCCACATCCACAAAAAGACACTGGCAGATGGAAACACTGATACCGACATCCACATATGGAAGGGGGGGGGGGGACTGGGAAGTTAGAGTAACTGAGGAAAATACAGTTACAGTAACCAAATAAATACTTTTCAGTGCAGGATTAACTGTTACTTGCAAAAAAGAATGACCTCTGACCCCAGCCCCAGGGAGCCTGCTGTGCCCAAGTTACAGGTACCTACAACCTAACTCACTGGAAACTGCACTCATTTCCTTCCAAGGGCTCTTCCCTCCTCCCCCTCCTCCCCCTCCTCCACCTTCTCCCCCCTCCTCCCCCTCTTCCCCCTTCCTCTTTTTTTTTTTTAACTGTAGCTCTGTAGATTTATTACAAAATAATTGTTCACTATAGTAAAACACAAAAGTACAGAAGAGGGCCAAGAAGAGTATGAAAACTCCTCAGCATCATTGTGTATAGATGCTTTCACACTTTCTTTTCTACACTACACAAACATAAGATTATTTTGATTTTAAGCAAAAATGGAACCCATACCGGGCATACAATTTTATAACCTACTCTTAAATTTAAGTATATTGTGAATCTCTCTTCATTTCAGTCAACATATTCGAGCCACTTGATTTTTTGTGGCTAGAGAGACATCACAGTATAGATAAACTTGGGAAATCAATTAAGGTCCACAGTTCCTCACGCAGGACACCAAAGACACTTGAAATTTCCACTCCTTACATACATCTTCAAGCACATCTTTAAATCCCTTTGAAAAATTCTAGAGGAAATGCTAGATTTCAGGTCCCAGCCTCAAAATGAACAATCTCGTTCCTTCACTACTTCCTGCTATTCCACATTTCTGGGAATCTGTTGTCTCTGCCTCAAAAACTCCTATTCATCCTTCAAGACCAAGTGAGGGAAAGGGGGCAGGAGAGTGTGGGTGAGGCCTTTCCTGATCCCCTTCATAAATCAGCACAGGCCTCTTTCTCCTGTGTTCCCACCCCAGTGAGCCCAGGCACCCAGTGAGCCCTTATCATGAAGTATTTCCATTTCTTTCCTTCCCTGGATGACAAACCCTGCAAGGATAGAATTATTAATTCGTTTCCAATAAAGACCACCTTAATGAATGGACAGGGGAAGTGAAAATACAACCTTGTATCATCTTCTGTCGACAACCACAGCTATCCCTAACTTGGAACATTCTGACTATTTGAGGGCATCAAGTTCTGAAAGCACGGCATAGAAAACTAAACTCTTTATCAGGATCACGTATTCAGCGGTCATCTTATACAGGCAATTCACAATGTGAAATGGGTTGTGCTCCGTAAGTTCATTTACAGGTTGATTATTCGGATTATAGAAGGCAGTCGGCAAATTTTTGCCAAACTGAATTCTATCTGAGAAAGAAAGTATTGCTCTAAACTGTCTCGAGATAAGCACAGTTTACTGGGTTCAAGAATAAGGAAAGGAACCCTGAGGTTTGCTCATTAAGATTGGTAAAAGAACAGTGTGCCTTCGCTGAAAGCATTAGGAAGAGGCCATTAACTGGTATAACAACATCTTGCAACAAGATTCCTATATCTCCAGCTAGTGTTTCTCAAACTTTCTTCCCACAGTTCCCTACAGACTGATGCTAATCTTTAATGGTGCCCTTTATCACTCCCAGGGCAAAGAAGGGAAACCATCCACCTCTTTCCTCTGAGAAAGTAAAGAAAGAACAAAACAGTTCCCCATCTTCAGCCCAGGGGAGGTAAGAATCAAGACAAATGAAAGGTGTTGGATTAGCTTAGCGTTCTGGGCATAAGAAAGGACTAAAAAGCAAAGTATGTATGGTTTTTGGTTTTTTTATCAAACCATTAATTAAAAAGAAAACCCAAACGGTATCAAAACTCTCCCAGCAAGAACAGGTAAGTGTAGCCAAGAAATGCTTGAAACAGAAGAGGAACAAAGAAGAACTTGTCTACCGGATATTAAAAAATTATTCAACTTCCAATAATTTCAATGGGTGGTACTGGCACAAGAACAGAGAGAAAGATCAGTGAACAGAATAAGAAGTCCAAAAACATACCCAGGAATTCTGAGTATGATGAAGATGGCATTTCATATTGGTAGGGAAATGGGAGATTACTCAACAGATGGTACTGAGACAATGTACTATTTGGGGGAAAAAATGAGATTAAGATTATTTCTACCCCTTCTAGAATCAGCAAAAAAATGTTGCTTTTAACAATCTTTCCAGGGCAATAACCTTCTGAGCTTGAGCTTGGTGGGGGGGACCCTAAAATCAGAAAGGTAAAGACTGAACTACATGAACTTCTGTGTATCAAACACCATAACTAAGAACAAAGAATAAAATATAGAAATAATATGAACTGTAGCTAGTAACAAAAGACCCAAAGAACACAGGGTTCTGATGATCAGTCACTAAATGACCTAACAAATCACTCGGAGGAATCAAGGTACCATTCTGAAGTGAAATTACCGAGAAAACAAATACTCTAGGATATGAGTCAAAATGAATTTCTTTATATATTTGTAAAACCCCAGCTATGCAGAACCCTTTGGCAATTTTAGTTTAAGACAGCTTCAGAGCTCTAGCACTGTAACCACCTCAGATATAAATCTTTTCTTAATTTCTTGTTTTTTACTTTTTTAAAAAAATTTTTTAATTCTAAGTTCATTTGGAGAGAGAGTGGGAGAGAGAGGGAGAGAGAGGGAGAGAGCGGGCAAGCGAATGGGAGAGGGGTAGAGACAGAGAATCCCAAGCAGGCTCCACACTGTCAGCAAACAGCCCAATGCAGGACTTGAACTCACCGACTGTGAGATCATGGCCTGAACTGACGTTGGACACTTAACCGACTGAGACACTCAGGGGTCCCTTTTCTTAATTTCTTTGTAAATTCATTACATTTATGAAGCTAAGGATACTTCTGCCTGCGTGTCTAAAAGCCTTCTTCAAACTTCTTATGCAAAACCAGACCTGTTGACTCATTTTCCCCATCTCAATAAATGATACAACCACTCACACTGTGTCTCAAGCAAGACCCCAGGAGGCACGTGATTCCTCTCTGCCTCACCCCTCACTAGCATTCCATCAGCACCACTTTACCTTGGCCCCAGCATATATCCCAGAACCACCCACTTCCACCTCCACTGCTACACCAGTCCCTGCCACCCACACATCCAACCTGACCACCTCCTAACATCTCCTTGCTTATCTCCAGTCCATGCTCCACACAACGGGCAGAACTCACAATTTAGGACATAATGCAATCACCTCCCCTTCCTGTCTAAACCCTCCAAAGGCTTTCTAATTCACTGAGAATAAGAGACCAGACACTATCAGGCCTCATCCGCTTTCTTTTATCGGCCTTCTTTGATTCCAAGTTGGTTGTAACTTGGAATCAAGTTGTAACTTACCAGCTCTTCCCTCTGCTCCTTTGCTCATCAGTGATATTCACACAACCATGGTTAAGACTGCACCCAAAATACCAAATTCTCCAGATGCCACCCCACCCTTTCGTTACCTTGTTTTCTCCATAGTACCCATCATTAACCCTCTTTTCAGTGTCTTCCCTTCCATTAGAACAGAAGCAAAGCACCATGAGAACAAACATCTTCACTACTGTGTCCTTAATACTTAGGGTCTGAACCCAGAGGAGCCATGCATGTATTTGTTAAACAAAGGAATGAATCTTAAGTGCAACTGAATAATTTTTTTTAATGTTTATTTTGAGAGAGAGAGAAAGCAAGCATGGGAGGGGCAGGGAGAGACAGAGAGAGAGAATCCCAAGCAGGCTCCGCACCACCCAGTGCAGAGCCCACCCCAGGGCTCAATCCCAAGAACTGTGGGATCAGGACCTGGGCCAAAATCATGAGTCAGACGCTTAGCCAACTGAACTGCCCAGGTGCCCCTAGAACTAAATATTTAAAAAAATAATAATAATGTTTCTTTTTGAGAGAGAGAATGTGCAGCACAGAGCCTGATGTGGAGCTTGAATTCATAAATCATCACAAGATCATAACCTGAGCTGAAGTCAGACACTTAACTGACTGAGCCACCCAGGCACCCCTGTAACTGAATATTTTTACGAACCATATTTTTACTCCTTGACTTAACAGCTATGGTGTCTGCTCAGGGCCTAAGGAAGAAGTTAGCCCTGTTCAGTCTCTGATCAACTACACTTTGAGTTTTGTTCTGCCTCCTTTTTAAAATCTGTTTCTTGCCTGCCATCAGCTGTCACTGCACTGCTAACATCCCTTGGTGGCCCCTCTCCCCACTTCAACCATTTAGCAGGTCGGGGAAAATAAAAGTCTATAACGATGGGGCTGTTCCATCATTAAAGTCCACTAACATTAGTGCAGAAAGGCAGATCTCACTGAATTTCCAAAAGGCTTTTTAAGCTCTTTTCTGGATCTCAGACAGTTACTAGTCCCTACACCTAAATTCTGACATTTTCAATATCCTAGGATAAAAGTACACCATACAGCCATCTTACTAAAAATGTTGGCATCTCCTTCAAGCCATAAGCCAAACAATAATTTCATTAAAAAAAAAAAAAAACTAAACTAAAAACATTAGAGTATTTCTTAAGATAAAGAATGAGTGTGCCTTTTAGGGGAGATGTAAAACTGAGCACACCCATTGCCAAACTACCTAGTGCTGTTAAGATTCAGGCCGACTTTTATGCCAAACTGTGTGTGAAATTTCCATTTTAAGAGCCGAGTGTGGAGTTTCAGCCTGGGCTGCAAAGCACAGCAAAAGCCATAATCACAAGTTACACACTGTAACCTCGGCCCCAATTCAGGCCTTCCCCAAAAGTTCTTTAAGACTAAAATCGTCTTGTGCCATCTCCTGCAGCCAGTCTAAACAGAGGGTTGACAGGTTGAGAAGCAGAGGAACGGAACCGGAAAGGTAAGTCCACTCCAAAGCTTCAAGTAATGGGACTTCTTAGGATCCAAGACAGAAAAGGGAAGAGCTGCAGGAAAGCCGACAGAATGCCTGAGCAGGTACACTGTTTCCCCGGAAAGGTTTCCCTGACCAGAAAGGCAGAGTGGTCACAAAAAAGGAAGAACTGGCACCAGAGGGCAAACTGGATTTCTACTTTATCTCAACTGTCTGAAAGTTAATAAACAGTGAGATACAAGTCCTACATCCAAAAAAGATGAGGTAGGAGATTTGCTAAAGGAGACCAAAAGTAAGAGGGTCAAGCATGGGCTTAGGGAAAGGACTCTCCAAGTGTAAGAAGGGTAGGTCAAGTTTGCGCTACATTTTCTGGCGTACCAGGACCCCTACTGGTTTGTATATATTGATTCTGAATCCGTGAAAAATGTATTTGTTTGGTGGGCAATCTAGCATTTGAACTACTTTGGTAATCATCTCCAAAGGTGTGATTTCACCCAATGGCAGTCATGTGGACTTACTTTCAAAACCATTCTGTGAACAATTTATACAGCTCATCCTCAATTTCAGATGTGGACATTTCTCTTGTCCAAAAGCACAATTTGCATAAAATTCCAGGTAATTCATGGGAGATCCGGGAGAAAATTTTTATCTGCGGGTTCCTAAATCACTACCATAGTTTAAATTTGCCCTAAGTGGCTATCCTCTAAGCTTTTCAGACACTCAGGACCCTTCCTGGCAGAAGCTGGGCTCTGGATTTAAACAAGATCCTAATGGAAACACATAGGAACACGGGATCAATGTGCTGAAAGCACTGACATTCTCAACTGCTGTTTTATCTTCTTTCCCAATCCTGTACTTCCTCCCTTAGAGGAACAAGTATCCATATATGTTTTCCCCTCACATCTAACGCTTGAACATTTAGACCAGCACTAGATTTAAAAGCCAAAGTTTCAAAGGTATTGGTTACAAATTAAAAACCAACAGTAACCAGCTTGGCCTTGCTCAGCACTGACTCCTCTAAAAGTTCATTCTCAGGGGACCTCCCTGCATTGGTTTGTTCTGTGGCTGGATGAATCCCAAATCTTACCCACACAGTAAGCATTTCTGTACTTCACACATACGCTGTCCCATTAAATCCCTTTACTGAGTCCACATTCCTCTTCTACCTCAAATTCACTCCACTACAAGTCTGTCATTCCAAAATCATCGCCCTTCTAAAGATTACTTTGGTTAATCCCTTTGTTAATCCTGAACATGATTCCAGCCACTTTTATGACTCATATGGCCAATGAGGACCCAGATACTGGATAACACACACACACACACACACACACACACACACGCGCGCGCGCACACACATCCCTAAACTGAGCTAGTTAACCCCCAATCTACCACGGGCTAAGAACTACTTTTCCCAAGGTTCTCTTTCCATTAACTCAACAGACTGGTGTGGTCAAGAGTGCAGTGGGCAGCCCTTTTCATTTACAGGAGAGCCTCCACCAGGGAAATCTGTAAGTATGCTATGGAAGGGTTCTAACCAGATTAACTGACCTCGGCTCTAGCTCTGCAAAAGCAAAGGTGCATATTTCAGAGAACCAAACGATAACTGTTACTGTCACTACTATCACAGGTATGGTGCAAACAACCTTATGAGAGAGCGATGGTCAATCACACTCATTTAGCAGAGGACTTGGATGTGGAAAGCTAAAGTGCCTTGCACAAATTCGGGCTGAGGACCACACCCACGGGGGGCACCCTGGTCGGCCTGACCCCAAAGCCCGTGCTCTTGTGCGTTGCGTTCACCGCCCCACCACTGACCTCAGCTTCCAACGCCCGACATTGCCGGGGAGCTTCGGGTCTGGGAAGCAGGTAAATGCTCAAGCCAACGGAATACCGGCAGGGCCGCCCGCGGGGATGCTGGATACAGGAGGCGGCTCCCGGGGAGCAGGGACTCACCTGTAGGCGGCCACGGCGCGGGTCTGCAGGTATTTCTGGGCGGTCATGACTCCCACGAAGAGAAAGTTCCTGTCGCGCGGACCGCCATCCGAGGCCGGGCCGTGCGGCCAGAGCTGCGCCCCGCGCACATCGCCGCGCGCCCCGCCGGCCTGGGAAGCCGCCGCCTGCCCTGGCCGGCAGCCCTCGAGGCTGGCGCGGCGCCGAGGACCCGCTCGCTTCAGCTCAGAGGCGCGGGGCAGGACGAGCCGTGAGGCCAGCACGAAGCCCAACACGAGCCCGAGCAGCACGCTGAGCCAGGCGCGCCGGCCGCGCGCGGCCATGCCCGCGCCGCTCCGCCCGCCGGGCCGCCGCCGCTGCCGCCGCCGCCGCAGGCTCCGCGCGCCCTCAGCCCGCCGCCCCCGCCCGCGGAGGCCAGCCCGCCCTAGCGCCGCGAGGCCCGGCCCGGGCAGCGCCGCGGCCGCCGCGGGCCCGCCGCGCCCATCGCGGCCCCCGAGCCGCCCGCAGGCCCGACGCCGCCGCTTTGTTCCGCACGCCCACCCCCACCGCCGCGGCCTGCGCCTTTAAGAGGGGACCATGCCCGGCGCGCGCCGGCAGCAGCTAGAGCGCGAGGCGGCGGCGGCTCCTCCCGCTGGCGCACGGGGGCGCGGGGCCAGCGCGACGGCGACGGCTGTGGCAGCGGAGTCCGCACCCCAGTCCCGCCCTGCCCGCGTCTCTCGGCTGGCTCGGCTAGGCTCGCGCGGCACCCGCCCCTGTCCTCTTCGTGGCCGGCGCCGCCGCTGCAGCTGCACATCCTCCGGCTTAGCTCGCCATTGCAACAGGAGCCCCTCACGTCACGCACGGCGCGTTATGAAGCGGCCCCGGCGGCGGTGGAGCCTGGCCCCTCTCGGGATCCGTCCGCGCCGCCGGATTGGCGCAAAAGTGAATGGGGGGCGGTTCACGTGGCCAAAGTTTAACAAAAAAAAAAAAAAAAAAAAAAAAAACCCTCCCGGCGCGCGCTAGGCGCCCGCCCCGCCCGCGCGGTCTGCGGCTGGGCTGCCGGGGCGGAGGGGGCGTGGGGCCGGCTCGGCGCCGGCGGGGGCCCGGGCCGCGGCGCCCTGCAGCCCGTTATCCGCCCGGCGACCACGCCCCCGCCGGTCCGTGCTCGGACTCTTGGCGGCGGCGCCCAGCCCTGGACCCGGGGCGTCCTCTCCCCGGGACCGTGTCCTCCAGGCGGCCCCATCCTGCAAGATGCACTGCTGGCGTGAAGCTGAGGAGGGATTTTTAAAGAAGGGGCTTCTTGGTCCCCAAACTCTGCACGAACCGCTCGTTCCATCTGTTGAGACTGTCCTCACATAAACCCCACTGCCCACGCCCTGCCCTCCAGCCAGGCGGACCTGACCGTCTACCTTCCCCGCGTCTTCCCGATTCACACTGCACCTTTGTTCCCGCCGTTATGTGGGCAGGAACGAGCACATATAGAATAAACAGTGCAGGAGCCGTTTGAGACGTGCAAGCTTAGAGAGTGAACCGTGAATTCACTTACCTTGTTCCCTGCCCCTAGTTTCTAAGCTTAAAAAAAAAAAAAAACAAAAAAAAAAAACCCCCGTATTTAATGCCCAAGCTCCTAACACTGCTAGTCTTTAATGGATTTGAAGAAATGGTAGGTGATGTTAATACTCTGGATGGTAAACACTACTTTTATTTACATTCTTTGTGGGCAGATAGTCGACTAGTACCCCCAATCTACCTGAATCTTTGTCAATATTTCTACATAGTTCATCCATAAAAGTGCCGTGTATTTCTGGACACAGGTTTTGAATAACAGCCTCTCTAGGATGGATTTTAAATTTTATACATTTCCTCTTTTTAAAAAGAAACTTAGTAAGGCTACAAAAGCCAAGGAAGTGTCCATACAACTAATGTTTGCATAGAGTAAATATTAGTCTTGTTACTTAGTCGCCAATATATTGGGGTTTTCTAATGAAACTCCTGGAGAGCAAAGTGTTTCCCTGGGCCTGACAGGTCCCCTTCATGTCATCAAATGAATTAGGGACAGAAAGTAAGCATGCTTGGGGTAATCCTTTGGATCTTTCTTCATTGTTAATATGACCAAATGTTTGAAATATTACACAATTTGAAGTGGCAAGTTGTGGGAGATACAGACACAGTCTCTGCAATTGAATGGTGGTCACTGTTGTTTATTCTTCAGATATTACCACTTTCTTTGGCACTTGTGATTTATGTCAAAAATAGTTCATTACCCACCTTCCCCACAGACTCCCTCCCGAAGAGGTGATCCACATCTAAAAATAAAATGCTCATTATACAGTGAACACAGGATTCCAGCAGTGGTCTTGGGCAAAATACAGAACATATAACCATGAATTACAGGCTTGAAAACCATCCAAAGGGGTTTCCAGTAAGACCATAAGCCACAAATGCCAAGTAGTCACCAGATGCCCCAAATTCAGCAACAGCCCCATAATTCACAATGATTTCCATAAAGCACGAATCTGGCAAGACACAGATGTTCAATCTGGTGACATACTTAATGAGTTCAGTATTTTCTAACCTGCCTAAAACCCTGTATATTTCCTCTTCTAGACTGAAATCCAATGAAAAGCATATAAACATGTGTTGGGACTTAACATTTTGTGGCTGGTAAACGTTTTGTCCTCCTCAATTTCTTGCTTCCTAGATCCATAGCCTCACCTGCCTCATCTGCAGACTCATGAAGTGTGTCTTTCATGATGTAGAGAGGATTCCCTATCTCCATAAAGCCTGAGTCTGACCATTTAGAATGCCCAGTACAAAGAGAATGTGACATAGGTGAAGTCCTCCCAGGAAAAGCAGGGTGATGCCTGCCCAGAGGATGGTGGGAAGGGAGGAGAGCCAGGGACCTATAGAAGTCAGCCAGGGGCTCCTGGAGCCTCTACACTGGTGAAAGGGCCGCTTCCCAAGTGCAGCCTGGGGATAGGGAGGGTAAGCTTCAACACAGCTGGAAGCAGCAGCTCGATCTTCAAGCTGAGATAGTTCTCCCTGGGAAGGATCTAAAGATGTCCCAACAAGGGCCCTGCAGAGGCCTGAATCAGGAGGGGATTTCATAGCTGAAGGCAAATGCCAGGATTTCAGTGACAGCCCAAAGGGCCAAATCGGTAACTCCACTGTGGAGGCCTGCCTGTCTGGACACCAGCCCTACCAATTCCTGCACAGCCATTACCAGCAAGGATCTTGGGAGGATGGTGTGCATCTGAGACCCCAGCCTACCAATGCACACACAGCACCCTCCTCAAAACCTGCTCCAGGCCAGGCAGCTCCTCACTCCCTATGTCTCCCTCCCCCTAATTTATTTTTAAAGGTGAGGAGAAGTCAGGTTGATCAGATTTCATAGGCATTGCACCTTAGTAAATGGAGGAAAGAACTATTTCTCGATTTTGCTGCACTAGGAGCCCTCCCTCTTAGATTGAGGGACTCGTTGACTATTTTTCCCATCTTAAACAAGGAGTGGTGTTTGGGACACCTGGGCGGCTCAGTGGGTTGAACATCCAACTCTTGATTTCAGCTCAGATCGTGATCTCACGGTGCATGAGTTGGAGCCCCACACTGGGCTCTGCGCTGACAGTGCAGAGCCTGCTTGGGATTCTCTCTCTCCTTCTCTCTCTACCCCTCCCCAACTCATGCTGTGTGTGTGTGTGTGTGTGTGTGTGTGTGTGTGTGTGTGTGTCTCCTTCTCTCAAAATAAATAAACTTAAAAAAAAAAAAAAGGAGTGGAGTTAGCCACACTCAGAAAAACTTGCAAGGGAAGCCCCAAACTAGAGAGTTATTTAAGAATGAAAGTTCCTAATGGCACACACACCACCTAAGATGGGGGTCCCCGGCTGGCTCGGGTGCAGAATTGGGATTCTGGTCATCCCTCTACACGAGGAAGTCCCACCAGGAACAAGCTGCACACCCCCCTCAGGGGTTCAGTTTCCTCATCTCCAAATGGGTCTTTCCACACGTCATGTTAAAGTCCCTTCTCTGTGATTCTAGACTGATATTTAGAAATGTGTTCAAAAATGCCATGCTAACTTCATTTCTGTCTTCATGCAGTGTGATTATCTATGTCACGTACCTAAAATTCATCTCTACCTACATTACTGAACATTTTCTCACAAATTGCAACCCTCTTCCCACCCACGTTACATTTATTTTTTCTGTTGCTAATACATTGAATGCCTGTAACAGGTATAACATTTCATATAATTTGCAGCAATTTCTTGGAAACCCTTGGTAAATACCTCAATTGTTTGTTGGCAGCAAGCCTTGAGCAACCGACAGAGTTCCCTGTAAGGGCTTCTTTAAAGACACAGCTCCTAGACTCCGGCCTCAGACAAGGGGCCCTGCAAAAAGTGGTAATCATTTTTTAAAACCTTTAGAAACACCTCTTTTGAGAAACAGCAAATTCAGAGGAGGCAGTTATAATAATTGGTCTTTTCAGAAGGTTCTGTTCATTGCCTGCAAAGAAGAAAATCTATAATGACCATTTTACTAAGATTGCCACTTAACCTCTTTTAACCCAATAAAACTTTGCTTTATTATTAATGCTTCTATTAAACTGGCATTTAAGGTCCTCATTAGCTAATTACTTTTGCTCAATATTTCCTTCTATTTGCAGCATTTCCAGGCAGATGCAGGAAAGGGCAAGCTACTGTGGCTTATGTTCTGGCTTCCAGACATGAGTGGATCTGACACTGGTTGTGCTAGAATGATCTTCATGCTTCTTTGGTCTCCGCTTATCAGCTCTGTCCATTCTTTCTGTCAGATACTGAGTCATTATGGGTGTGCTTCTCACACAAGTGTGTGTGTTTGACAGACAGAAGAAACTCAGCACCACTCTGCATGCTGGGCGGATGGGATGTAATCTTACTAACTAGGAAACATTGGCTGACGCCAGCACAGGCGCTATTGAGAAACAGCCTGAATGTTCTCTGCAAGATAACCTCACTGCGGAGGCCGGGGACAGTTTGCTTCTAGGCTAAGACTTAATCCTTGTAGAGCAGAGAAGTTTGCTTTTCCCATCCTTTGCCAAGAAATGCCATTAATCTTTAGAGCAGTGCCAGAGTTTCCACAGCTGGAAAGTTTGCACAAAGACAAAGCTTCCATTCCACAGGAGGGGGGGGAAGGAGTGCCCCCCCCCATCAGAACACAAGCACTAGTCGGCAGCATGGCCACCTTCAGGGGTCCATATGGTGGTCAGACCTGGTCACCTCGTGGAAACGCTCCAGGCATATATAAAGCTCAGACTCTCTCTGTTTTACTCACAGCCTAATGAAGCATAAAATTGCTTGGAGGAAAAAAATATGCAAGTTGCAGAAGAAGTTTTAAGCTACAAATTGAGGCAGCAGAAATTCATATCCACAAACACATAGAGTGCAAAGCAAGAATAAGAAAACATCAACAACAGGGGCACCTGGGTTAAGCATCTGACTTTGGCTCAGGTCATGATCTCGCAGTTAGTGAGTTTGAGCCCTGCGTTGAGCTCCGTGCTGATAGCTCAGAGCCTGCTTCAAATTCTGTCTCTCTCTGCGCCACCTCTGCTCGTGTTCTCTGTGTCTCTCTCAAAGAATAAATAAACATTAAAAAATTTTTAAGAAAACATCAATGACATAAAACCTGCTCAAACGACCCCATGTCATTAATCTTTCACATGCCTTGTTGTGTTATCACGCCCATGCTAGGGTCATAAATACATCATTACCCATATAATGCATTATAAGGATGATTATCCAGAAGTGATATTAAGGCCTCTACAGGAGTTCAAAATAAAAATAGTATGATGATGCACTCTGTTGGAGAGTCTGGAGAAAGAGGCTCTCCAACAGTCTGGGAGCAAAATCATGCAACCCACTGAGAAGGCAATTTGGTCAAAATTGCAAAATACAAGTGCATTGACTTTTAACCCAACAATGCCACTTCTGAGAATTTGTTCCCCAGCTATACCAGTACAAAATGACACTTGTACATGGTTATTCTCTGCCACATTGTTCGTGACACTAAATGATTAGACCCGAGTGTCCATTTCATGAGGAATAGAGAAATAAACAATGGTGCATCCATCAGAGAAGGAAATAGTCTGCAGATGGAAAACAGAGCAAGGAAGCATTCACCCCCTACTGAGATGGAAAGAGTATGATGTAGTACAGAACAAAGAGCAGAGAGAATAAGAATTTTGCTAGTGTATTTATAACAAAACACTAGAAGGATACACAAGAAATAAGAGAAGAAAAGCCCCAGGTGTGGGGCTTGGCAGTTGAGGGAAAATGTGAGTGAGATTTCCCAGTAGAGACTTAAATATTTGTCTGATTTTTTGTTACATGATTGTATTATGTATCTAACCCTCCAAAAAATGATACAAATTTCCCACAAATTGAAGCCCAAAGATGATATTAACAGAGTATTGATCACTAAGACCACGAATTCTCCCGGACCATTTATTTGGTGCAACTGCTCCTGTTTGATGCAAGTGGAAACCGGGACCCAGAGAAATGAAACCAGTTGGCCACGTGGGTGCTGCCATCAACTAATTAGCCAATACCCCAGCCCAGAATGCCTCAGATTCTAAGCAAGAATCCCCCAAATATTTTCCTTCAAGTTTTGGCTCTCACCCCTCAGCAAGCAGCTAAAATGAAAATTTCAGAGA
Organism: Acinonyx jubatus; assembly: GCF_027475565.1. NCBI lineage: Eukaryota > Metazoa > Chordata > Mammalia > Carnivora > Felidae > Acinonyx > Acinonyx jubatus. The sequence goes on from NC_069386.1 coordinate 19,189,326, forward strand.
TATAATCAAGCTTTTACTATCTAATTTCCCTAATACATCATTGTAAGTGTTCTACCAGCGTGGAGATGCCATTAAGAGTCCTCTCAAACCATCAAAATGCCTATGCTACTTTAAGAATTTATTTCTCTACTTGTTTTATCCTGGTTCCTCCTCGTACTTTATTTTTGGCCCTACCATAATCTCAGGACCTCATGCCATGTCTTTTTTTTTTTTTGTAACTTTAAACGTATAAACAATATCAATCTTTTAAAATTTTTCTTAGGCTAACAGTATTAAACACACCAAAGCGAGCAAGGGCAGTGCCAGAACATTGTGCCGATGGCGCCCTCTTGTGGTATATAACTATTCCTGTTAAATTGACGTCTATAATCTTGGACTCAGAATAATGGTTAGATTTTTTTTAATTTTATGGTTAATAATAACCTGTTTCTAGGGGCACATGGGGGGCACAGTCAGTTGAGCATCAGACTCTTGATTTTGGCTCAGGTCGTGATCTCACAGTCATGGGATCAAGCCCTGCATCAGGCTCTGTGTGTGGTGAATGTGGAGCTTCTTTGGGATTTTCTCTCTCCCTCTGCCCCTCTCCCCTGTTTGCGCACTCTCTCTCTCTCTCTCTCACTCTCTCTCGCTTTGTCTCTCAAATAAAACAAGAAGAAGAAGAAGCAGAAGGAGGAGGAGGAGAAGGTGGAGAAGGAGAAGGAGAAGAAGGAGGAGGAGGAGGAGGAGAAGAAGAAGGAGGAGGAGGAGAAGGAGGAGGGGGAGGAGGAGGAGGAGGAGGAGAAGGAGAAGGAGAAAGAGACTCTGTTTCTAATCACTGCCTTACCAGAATTTTCCAAGGAGATAACCTGGTCTTGGATTTGTGGCTAACCAGTTTGTAAAACTGTAAAATGAGAGGAGTTGAGCTTAAAAAGCTCCAGTTAGAATCTACTCCTTGCTTCTTGAAGCTGAATGAGAAATTCAGGAAGTGTGATAAGTGTCTGTAGTTTTAACAAGCGCTAGTGAGATTCTGATACCCAGATAGTTTTGAGAGCCATGGATCTCTGCTTTCATGTGGGAAATGGGTCATATCCCCCATCAGTGAAGACTACCAGCCAGTGTAAATGGATTGCGTGTGGTAGTAGATGCCCAGGGAGAATCTTTAGCTTCCTGCATGTCCTGGAGATCACAGCTACAGAATTCACACCGGAGAGGGTGTCTGCCAGCCCTTGAAGCAGCTGTTGGAAGTAAAAACGTTTTCTTTGCAATTCTCCTTAAGATGCCACCTTTAACACATTTGCACTCATACGAACTGTCAGTGACATGGTCATCTGTACATGGCGTTTGCCTTTGTTGTGTCCCCCAAGAAGGGCCCAGGTCCCCAGCTACACCTAAACTCAGGGGGCACTCTGAAAATGTGCCCTCCTGCTGGGCAAATGGAAAAGAAGACTCAAAGATAACACACTTTAATATCACAAACTAGACGTGGTCTTTTTTTTAATCATTTTATTTTAATTTTTTTCATCATGACAAGTATTCTCTTTAATCCCATCCAGTTCCCCCATCTCCCCACCCACCTCCCCTCTGGTAACCATCAATTTGTTCTCTATAACTGAGTCTGTTTCTTGGTTTTCCTCTCTCTCTCTCTCTCTCTTCCCCTATGCTTGGTTGTTTTGTTTCTTTTTTTTAAATTTCTTTAATGTTTATTTCTTTTGAGAGAGAGAGAGAGAGTGCAAGGAGGAGTGGGTCAGAGAGAGAGAGAGAGAGAGAGAGAGAGAGAGAATCTCAAGCAGGCTCCATGCTGCCAGAACAGAGCCCAATGTGGGGCTTGAACCCACAACCTGTGAGATCATGACCTGAGCCGAAATCAAGAGTCGGACACTTAACCAACTGAGCCACCCAGGCGCCCCTGGTTGTTTTGTTTCTTAGATTCCACATATGAGTGAAATCATATGGTATTTGTCCTTTTCTGACTGACTGGTTTTGCCTAGCATAATACTCTCTAGTTCCATCCATGTCATTGCAAATGGACACTTGGCTGAATAATATTCCATTTTATACACATATAAAGTATTATATATATAATATTCCATTATATATATAATGTGTACTATATATATATATGTGTATATATATACATATATATGTGTGTGTATATATATACATATGTGTGTGTATGTATACATATATATGTGTATATGTGTGTGTGTATATATATATGTAACTTCTTTATATTAATCTATCTTTATCCATCCATCTATCAATGGACACTTGGGCTGTTTCCATAACTTGGCTACTGTAGGTAATGCTTCTATAAACATAAGGGTGCATATATTCCTTTGAGTTAGTGTTTTTGAAGTCTTTGGGTAAATACTCATAGTGTGATTGCTAGATCGTAGGTTAGTTCTATTTTTAATTTTTTGAGGACCCCCCCATACTGTTTTCCACAGTGGCTGCACCAGTTTGCATTCCCACCAACAGTGCAAGAGGGTGCCTATTTCTCACCAACACTTGTTGTTTCTTGTGTTTTTTATTTTAGGCATTTTGACAGGTGTGAGGTGATCTCTTTTGAGCTTTGATTTGCATTTCCCTGATGATGAGTGATGTGGAACATCTTTTCATGTGTCTGTTGGCCATCTGTATGACTTCTTTGGAGACATGTCTGTTCATGACTTCTGCCCATTTTTTAATTGGATTATTTGGTTTTGGGGAATTGACTTGTATCAGTTCTTTATATATTTTGGATACTATCCTTTTATTGGACATGTCATTTGCAAATATCTTCTCCCATTCTGCAGTTTGCTTTTTAGCTTTGTCATTTTTTTAGTTTTGTTAATTGTTTCCCTCACTGTGCAGAAGCTTTTTATTTTGATGTAGTCTCAATAGTTTATTTTTGCTTTTGTTTCCCTTGCCTCAGGAGACATATTTAGAAAAATGTTGCTACAGCCAATGTCAGAGAGGTTACTTCCTATGTTCTCTTCAAGGATTTTTATGGTTTCAGGTCTCATATTTAAGTCTTTAATCTATTTTGAGTTTATTTTCTGTCTGGTGAAAAAAAAAATGGTACAGCTTCATTCTGTTCCATGTGCCTGTCCAGTTCTCCTAACACAATTTGCTGAAGGGACTGTCTTTTTCCCATTGTATATTCATTCCCTTTGTCAAAGATTAACTGACCATATAATCATGGGCTTATTTCTGGGTTTTCTGTTCTAGTCTATTATCTATGTGTCTATTTTTATGCCAGTACCATACTGTTTTGTTAATATAATTTGAAATCTGAAATTGTGTTTTTCTTTTTCAAGATTGTTTTGGCTACTCAAGGTCTTTTGTGGTTCCATACAAATTTTAGGATTGTTCGTTCTAGTTCTGTGAAAAATGCTGCTGGTATTTTGGTAAGGATTGCATCAAATCTATAGATTACTTTGGGTAGTATAGATATTTTAACAATATTTGTTCTTCCAACCCACAAACATGGAATGTCTTTCCATTTCCTTGTGTCTCCTTGAGTTTCTTTTATCAGTGTTACAGTTTTCAGAGTACAGATCTTTCACCTCTTTGGTTGTTTATTCCTAGATGTTTTATTGTTTTGGTGCAATTCTAATTGGGATTGTTTTTTTAATATCACTTTCTGCCTGCTTCATTATTAGTGTATAGGAATTATGTATAGTGTATAGTAATACAACAGATTTCTGCACATTAATTTTGTATCCTGTGACTTCAGTGAATTCATTTATCAGTTCTAGTAGTTTTGGTGGACTCTTCAGGGCTTTCTGTGTATACAGTATCATGTCATCTGCAAATAGCAAGAATTTGACTTCTTCCCTACCAATTTGGATGCCTTTTCTTTATTTTTCTTATCTGATTGCTGCAGCTAGGACTTCCAGTACTATGTTGAATAAAAGTGGTGAGAGTGGACATCCTTGTCTTATTCCTGACTGTAAGGGAAAGGCTCTGAGGTTTTCACCTTTGAGTATGATGTTAGCTGTGGGTTTGTCATAGATGGCCTTTATTATGTTGAGTCATGTTTTCTTTAATCCTGTTGAGGATTTTTATTATGAATGGATGTACTTTGTCAAATGCCTTTTCTACATGTATGGAGATGATCATACAGTTTTTATCCTTTCTCTCACTGATGTGATACATCATGTTGATTGTTTTGCAAATATTAAACCATCTTGCATTTCAGGAATAAATCCCACTTGATGGTGGTGCATGATTTTTTAAAATATATTGTTGGATTTGGTTTGCTAATATTTTGTTGAGGATTTTTGCATCTATATTCATGAGATATTGGCTTGTAATTCTCTTTTTGTATGTCTCCTTATCTGTTTTTGGTATCAGGGTGATACTGGCCTCACAGAATGAATTTGGAAGTTTTCCTGCCTTTTTTATTTTTTTTGGAATAGCTTGAGAAGAATGGGTATTAACTCTTCTTTAAATGTTTGGTAGAATTCATCTGTGAAGTTGTCTGGTCCTGGACTTTTGCTTTTTGGGAGATTTTTGATTACTGATTCAATATCATTGCTGGTGATTGGTCTGCTCAAATTTTCTATTTCTTTCTGCTTTAGTTTTGGTAGGTTATATGTCTCTAGGAATTTATTCATATCTTCTAAGCTGTCCAATTTGTTGGTATATAGGTTTTCATAATGTTCTCTTACAATTGTTTGTAATTCTGTGGTGTTGTTTTTTATTTCTTCTCTTCCATTAGTAATGTTGTTTATTTGAGTCCTCTGTCATTTTTTTTAATGAGTCTTGTTAGAGGTTTATTGATTTTGTTGATCTTTTCAAAGAACCAGCTCCTGGTTTCTTGATTCATTTTGTTGTGGGGTTTTTGTTATTGTTGTTTTGTTTTGTTTTAGTTTCTCTATAATTTGTTTCTGCTCTCGTTTTGTTATTTCTTTCCTTTTGCTGTGTTTGGGTTTTGTGTGCTCTTTTTCTATCTCCTTTAGGTGTTAGGTTAGGTTGTTTATTTGAGATTTTTCTTGCTTCTTGAGGTAAGCCTGTGTTGCTATTTCTCAACGAGTTGGGGGGGGGGCACTGTATTTCCATTTTCATTTGTTTCCATGTAATTTTTTATTTCTTCTTTGATTTCTTGGTTGGCCCATTCATTGTTTAATAGCATGTTATTCAACTTCAGTGTATTTGTGGTCTTTCCAGGTTTTTTCTTATGATTGATTTCTAGTTTCATAATGTTGTGGACTGAAAAGATACAGGGTATGACTTCAGTGTTTTTGAATTTGTTAAGACTTGGGTTGTGGCCTAATATGTGATCTGTTCTGGAAAATGTTCCATGTGCCCTTGAAATGAATGTGTATTCTGCTGTTTTAGGATGGAATATTCTGAATATGTCTGTTAAATCCATTTGGTCCAGTGTGTCATTCAAAGTCACTGTTTCATTTTTTTTCATATGAATGACCTTTCCATCAATGTAAGTGGGGTGTTAAAGTCCCTATTATTATTGTATTGCTATCAGTTATTTCTGTTATGTTTGTTATTAGCTGTTCTATGTATTTTGGTGCTTTCATATTGAGTGCATAAATATTTACAATTGCTAAAAGATTTCCCCCTTTATTATTATATAGTGTCCTTCTTTGTCTCTTGCTACAGTCTTTGTTTTAAAGTCTATTTTATCCAATTAAGTATTGCTACCCTAGCTTTCTTTTGGCATCCATTTGTATAATAAATGTTTCTCCTTCCCCTCACTTTCATTTATGTTTTAAGTTTATTTATTTATTTTGAGAGAGAGAGTGTGTGTGGGGTGGGGGAGGAGGCAGAGAGAGAGGGAAAGAGAGAGAATCCCAAGCAAGCTCCAAGCTGTTAGCTCAGAGCCCGATGTGGGCTTGAACTCATGAACCATGAGATCATGACCTGAGCCAAAGTCAGACACTTAACCATCTGAGCCACCCAAGCACTCCTCCACGCAGTCGCTTTCAATATGCAGGTGTCTTTTGGTCTGAGATGAGTCTCTTATAGGCTAGAAGTGGTCTTAAGTTTCATCTGGCCCTGCTGCAAGACAGAATAATTTAATCATTTCAATGAAGTAGAAAATAATGGAGAAATTCTACTGAACTAGTATAATTTGTTTTCTTTTCTACATTTTCTGGGTTTCCCGACATTTTCCAATAAATATTTTATTTGATTACATGAGAAAAATATCTCTGCCATTGCTAAATCCATTTTAGTTCTAAATATTTCATAGTAATAGAGCCAAGTGCTTTGGTTACAAGAGGGTGGATATCAGAAGCAAGGGTGAGAAGCTGTGTAACTTAGGCTCAGACAGGAGCTTCCCATGACACTTGCCTGGAACATGTACCAGGCCCAAACCACCACTGTTTTACTCCTTTGTGAAATTTTGTGATATCAAGAGAGCAAAGCTGACAGAAACTCAAAGATCCCACAGAGAGCTCTGATCCTGCACCAGAACAACCTGTGCTATCAGAGTCCAGTCAGGGGACAGAAATCTTGCCAGTTATTTGAACAAAACAAATTTTTTATGTCTTTTTAAGTAGGTTCCATGCCCAGTGTGGGGATCAAACTCACAACCCTGAAATCAAGAGTCACATGCTCTACCAACTGAACCAGCCAGATGCCCCTGAACAAAAATAAATTTTAAAAAGTTTTATTGAGGTCTGATTGGTATATAATAAACTGCACTGGTTCTAAATGTACAATGTGATAAGTTTTGATATATGTATTAAATATATCAATCACTGCTATGGTCTGAATGATTATGTCCCTGCCACCACCAAATTCGTATGTTGAAATCCTAATCTCCAAGATGATGGTATTAGGAGGTGGGGCCTTTGGGAGGTGATTAGGTCCTGAGAGTGGAGCCCTCTTGGATGGAATCAGTACCTTTATAATAGGGACACCACAAATCTCCCTGGCATCCAAATGAGGACATGTGGGCACATACCGAGAGGGCTAAGATGTGGAATGGACCCTCATCCAGCCATTCTAGCACCTTGATCTCAGACTTCCAGCCTCCAGAATTATGACAGACAAACTTCTGTTCTTTCTAAGCCACACATTTTGTGATATTTTGTTATAACAGCCTAAATGGACTGAGACAACAACCACAATCAAAATACAGACCTATCACCCTCAAAAGTTACTCCTTCCCTGTCTCCAGCTTCCATCTCAGGCAACCACTGATCTACCCTCAGGCTAGTGTGCATTTTCTAGAGTTTTGTACAAATGGAATCATACAGTATGTACTTTTTCATCTGGCTCTTTTCACACACATTAGTTATTTTAAAATCTATCCATGTTGTGCATATCAATAGTTCATTCCATTTTATTGCTGAGTAGCATTCTATTTCATGGACATACGGTAATTTATCCATCCAACTGTCGGTGGACATTTGCATTGATTGTGATTTGGACTATTACATGTAAAGCAGTTATGAACATTCACATGCAAATGTTTGCATATGCTTTCATTTTCCTTGGGCAAATACATATGAGTGGAATGGCTGGATCATATCATAGGTGTGATTTAACTTTTTAAGGAAGCTCCAAACCATTTTCCATTTTATATTCCTACCAGCATTGTGTGAGAATTTCAATTCTTCCATATTTGTGCCAATACTTGGAATAGTGAGTCATTTTCACCTTTCTACTAAGTGTGTAGTAGAATGTCATGGCAGTTTTAATTTATATTTTCTTCATGACTAATGATGGTGAGCATATTTTCATATGCTTTTTGGCCATCCATATGTCTTCTGGGTGAACTGTTTATATAGTCTGTGCCTATTAAAATGTTTGTTTTCTTTTCTTCCTTTCTGCTTGCTTTCTTTCTTCTTTCTTTCTTTCTTTCTTTCCCTTGTCATCCTCCTCCTCCTCCTCCACCACCTCCCTCTCTCATCCCCTTCTTCTTCTCCTTCCTCCTCCTCCTCTTCCTCCTCCCTTCTCCTTCTTCTTCTTCTTCTTCTTCTTCTTCTTCTTCTTCTTCTTCCACCTCCTTGGTTAAGTTTATTCCTAGGTATCTTATTTGTGTTGATGCAGTTGCAAATGGGATCATTAATTTCTCTTTTTGCAACTTCATTATTAGTGTTAAAAATGTAACTGATTTGTACATATTGATTTCGAATCCCTTGACTTTACTGAATTCATTTATCAGTTCTAGTAGTGTTTGGGTGGAGTCTAGGGTTTTCTATATGTAGTATCATGTCATCTGCAAATAGCGAGAATTTGACTTCTTCCTTACCAGTTTGGATGCTTTTTCTTTCTTTTTCTTGCCTGATTGATGCAGTGAGGACTTCCAGTACTATGTTGAATAAAAGTGGTAAGAGTGGACATCCTTGTCTTGTTCCTGATTTTAGAGGAAAAGCTCTCAGTTTTTCCCCATTAAGGATGATGTTAGCTGTGGGTTTTTCATATATGGCCTTTATTATGTTGAGGTATGTTCCCTCTAAACCTATTTTGGTGAGAGTTTTTATCATGAATGAATGTTGTGCTTTCTCAAATGCTTTTTCTGCATTCATTGAGGTGATCATATGGTTTTTATCCCTTCTCTTATTAATGCGATGCATCATGTTGATTGATGTGTGAATACTGAACAACTTGTAGGAGGGCTGACAACACCGACTCCATCTTTAGCTCTCCATCTTGTTCATTCCCACACAACGACCGCTCTTGGGGCTATGTCCTCCAGGCCCCTTATAGGTTAATGTGTACCCTGACCAGAATGCGGGAAGGCTTGTTCTGATCTTCCCTAAAGTGGCACACAGAAGGCACCACTTTGGATAACTACCCTTTGACCTCCCCACCATGATCCCCTCACTATAAAAACAGTGGGTAAAGGTCCAGATGGGGGTGAAAAATAGCTGTTTAGTGTCTGGATCATCATCCACCTGATCACCCCCTGTCAGTAAGTTACCTGACTAAAATTCTGTGTAAACAGTAAGGAATGATTTGATTCATTTTTCAGTCTTAAAGTGCCTGTCCAATCTGGAAGATCCTTTACTGTCCCTCCTCTGCCCCCTAATAATTGGCAAGCCTGCAGGAGACCTTGTTTCATTTCTATGAAACAAGCCTGGGTAAAGAGACTGGGTGGGAGGGAAAGCCCTGTGTCCAATGGGGAGATTCCAGGTTGGCCAACCACCTCCATGTAGGGAGACTCGGCCAGGTTTTTTGAGCATCTTGGACCAGTGTGTGAGTATGGGAATGTCTCAAAAACTCCCAAGGGATTGTTAGATATCCTATCCAACAAGATGGGGAAAGGAAACAGAAGGGAAAGTGGACAAGCTATTGCAGCTGTAGCTTGGCCACTGATCTATGTGATAGAAGACACTGCTAAAGGGAATTACCAGTAAGGAGAGAACTGGAACAGACCAGAGAAGCGTTGGCTTTAGGAAAGGATGTATGAGCTGCATGTTCTCTAATACAGGCATTATGTCCAAAAGAATCCAGCAGCAAGGGGAACACTTAGAAATTACAGCATGTAAGATGGCAAAGATAGTGTGTAATGGGTACGGTTCACTGTGCACTAAAGTGAGAACTATTGTATCTCAAGAGAATGGAACCCTAAAGCATGGGAGCCCCAGGATAAGGAATCCTCAGATGAGGAGGACATTATACAGGAGGAAAATGATTTACGGGCATGCCCTTTGATTCAAAGACCCAGTCCATGCCTAAGCCTGGGGATGACAGAGAAAAAATTTCCGCTAGTCAGAAAATGACTATGAGGGAATATTCTGCCACTGAATTAGTGACTAACCAGCCTCTTTAAGCAAAAAGGCCAAGAAGGTTGGCAGCTTGGGTGTTATATGTGGAATACTGGGGAAGGTGGTATAGTATTAAATGAGTTTGAGATGTCAAAAATGGCCTCAGGGCACCTGGGTGGCTCAATCAGTTAAGCTTTTTAGTCTCTTTTTTTTAATGTTTATTTATTTATTTATTTTGAGCTCAAGCAGGGGAGGGGCATAGAAGGAGGGACAGAGAGAATCCCAAGCAGGCTCTATGCTGACAGCACAGACAGCACAGCAGACATTTAACCGATTGAGCCACCCAGGCACCCTGTGTTTGACTCTTGATTTCAGCTCAGGTCACGATCTCATGGTTTGTGGAATCAAGTCCCCTATAGGGCTCTGCACTGACAATGTGGAGCCTGCTTGGGATTATCTTTCACTCTCTCTGCCCCTCCCCTGTGCGCTCTCTCTCTCTCTCTCTCTCTCTCTCAGAATAAATAAACTTTTTTTTAATGGCCTCAATCAATGTTCAACCTACCTACCTTGCAGCAAAGGAAATATGCTGCAGGCATTAGTAAGAATGGTGGGAAGTTAACTAATTTGATTGATTGAATAAATGTTAGCATTAAGATAACCTGGTGAAACAAAGGGGATGTTCCCTTCCCCTCCTTCTCCCCCTCCACCCCCCCCCCCCAGTCCCTATTACACTGGACCTCTATGTAAGAACTATAAGAATTATATGTGAACTGGGAATAAAACATGTCATTTACACCCAGCATTTTAGAGGCCCAAATGAAGAATTATTTTCCTCTCATATGAAAGACTGTGTTTTACAGTCAGCATGTCTGTTTTTCAGTTAAAGCATGTACTTTAGTATCTGTCCTTGCCCCTATCGTTAAATTAACCCATTGCTATAGTAGCCACTATGATGGCTGATTTAAGTGAAATGGAAAGACTTTGTCATAAGGGAAAAAGATGGGTTGAAAAACAGAGAAAAACAAAAGATCCTGCCAATGACAGAATGGTGGGAAGTTGTGGCAAGATCTAGTATTATCTGGGACACTAAGAGAAAATATGGACAAACAACCCAACTGGGTCTTGCTCAGCCTACACAAGGTGTTGCCCCAACGGCATCTCCATAGTCCCACAATTTGTCACTACATGGTAAATTGGGAAAATGCCAGAGGAGAAGGTGCTTTATCATTATATAGATGCTGATATGTTAACTCATGATGATTTATCCTCCCTGCTCAAGCAACTGCGTCATTATATCACCAGGATGGGAGATAAGAACTGACAAGATCTGAGGGCTAGGTAAGTCAGTAAAGTTCAGGTTGTCATCTGGGTGGGCAAGACAAAAGTGATGCCAGAGACAGTCTTTGATAAAATCAGGCCTTCACAATCCCAAAACAGTAAAGGAATTACCGGCTTTTGTTGGTTTATTGGGTTACTGGAGACCTTTTATTCCCCATTTGCACAGATACTAAGACCTTTATATGTCTTGGTTAAAAAGAGAAGCCCATGGGATTGGAGTGCTAACCAAAAAGATTTCTTGGGAGCAAAATGGTAGCCAAACAAGTAGAGGCCCTGGGGGTATTGACGCCAGATGTGAGTTGTGAATTAGACTTAAACTCATATCCAGAAGGGTTTGGCTGGGGCCTGTGGCAATGACAAAACCGGAAACAAGTCCCGTTAGGATTCAGGTCTCAATTATGGAAGGGAACAGAAACCAGGTATGGTCCTGATGTGGGAGCATAAGACAAGCTAAGGGCAAAGCACAAACTAGCATACCCCCCTCCCCCCACCCCAGCCCCAGGTAGGATACATGCCACATTCCTCAGGCACTCCTATCTGCCCAAGAACAAAGGAAAGGACAGAAAACAAATGGTTAAACTGATAGAGTCTCCATCCTTTATAAATATCTTATCAATAGCCTCATCTCCAGGAACTTTTCTTTTAATGATAATGTTTTGCCAGAGGGAAAAACAGCTTGACAATAGCTAGGCCTCCAGTAATCTGAGTCTTCTTTAACATATGGAAATCCTCTTAAGAAACTTCCTCTGGCTTTACCTCCCCCAACTCCATAGTATAGGAGCAGTCACTCTTCACAAACCCAGTGCAGCTCTTTCTGCCCATGGGTCCTGTCCCTGTGCTTTAATAAAATCACCTTTTTTGCACCAAATAATTATTTCTTGGCCCTCAGCTCCAACACCCCACCACCACTCCAAAACCCCATCAGTTCTATCGAGAAACAGCTATGAGCTGTCTTGCACATCAATAGACAGAAAGACTGACTGCTAACTTGCCTGTGATGATGCAAACCTCCCTGCCAGTAGAAGGATGGCATTAGGGCATGTTCAGCAGACCTCAGGGTGCCCGTGCCCAGGTAAGCACCTTATAGAAAAGGCGCACTTACCTACAGCAGAGAAGCGCCTACAATACCAGCCTGCTGTCTCATGAACTGCACTGGTTACTGGTTACTAAAGCCAGTCATTTCACGTTGACCCAGCCCAACTCCTGGAAGTCGCTGACATGCTGACAGACTCCTCCCTAAGTAAAGGAAGGCGTTGGCTTGTTAAATTTGGTTAAGTGCTTTCTCTGTGCCTACTGAAATGATCACATGATTTTTCTTCCTTAGTTTCTCAATATAGTGAATTATAGTGGCTGATTTTCAAATGTTAAAGCAACCCCACTTGGTCATGACATCATGAATACTCTACTTTTTTTAAATTTTAAGATTTTTATTAAATTCAGCTTCATAAAATTTTGTTTAGAATTTCTGCATCTATGTGTGTTTCTTTGTGTCTTTGTAATTTTCATATCAGGGTAATGCTATCCTCATAGAATGAGTTTAAAAAATATTCCCTCCTCTTCAGTTTTCTGGAAGAGCGTGTGTAGAATTTGTATTATTTCTTCCTTAAATACTTGATAGAATTCACCAATTAAGTCATCTGAGACCGGGGCTTGCTTTGTGGGAAAGTTTTAAACTACAGATTCAATTTCCTTACTAGACATAGAACTATTCAGAGTATCTATTTCTTCCTGAGTGAACTTCGGTAGTTTGTGTCTTTCAAGAAATTTGTCCATTTCCTAAATTGTCAAATTTATTGGCATAAAGTTCATAATATTTTCTCGTTTTAAATTTTTTAATGTTTATTTGAGAGAGAGAGAGAGAGAGAGAGAGAGAGAGACAGAATCCAAGGCAGGCTCCAGGCTCTGAGCTGTCAGCACAGAGCCCGATGTGGGGCTCAAGTCCACAAACTGCAAGATCATGACCTGACCTGAAGTTGGACACAACCGACTGAGCCACTCAGGTGCCCCCATAATATTTTCTTTTTGTCCTTTTTAATATCTATAGAATTTTTAGTGTTATTATCTTCCTCATTCCTGATACTGGTAGTTCATGTCTTCTTTTTTTCCTCCCTAATTGGTCTGGCTAGATATTTTTCAATTTTATTGATTTTTTTTTTCAAAGAACCAGCTTTTTATTCTATTGATTTTTTTTTTCTATTTTTGTTTTTTCCATTGATTTCTGCTCTAATCTATTATTATTTCCTTTGTTCTATTTGAGTTTAATCTTAATCTAGTTTTTTAAGCTAGGAGAAGTAGCCACTTTAAGACCTTTTTCTTTCCTAATATAGGTGCTTAATGCTATAAATTTTCCCATAAATTTTAGCAGCATTCTACAAATTTTCAATGATGTGTTTTCATTTTTGCTTAGTTAAAAATCTTAATTTCCCCCTTGATTTCTTTTTCGAAAATTGATTATTTAAATGGGCTATTTAGTTTTCAAATATTTGGAGGTGGATTCCAAATATCTTTCTGTTATCAATTTCTAATTTAATTCTATTGCAGTCAGAGAAGATACATTGTATGACTTGAATCTTTAAACATTTTTTTGTTAGGATGTCCTTGGAACCACAGTAGAGGGGATGGCCATCTTGCCAGCTCAACCCAATGAAAAGCCCCTAGTAGCTGCCAGAATGAATTGGAGGTCAACCAATCAGGGAGCAACAGCACGACCTGACGCGGAAAAGGCCCACCGGACCTAAACGCAGAACCCCTGCAGCTTAAAAACCCCACCCCACCACACCTGGGGGTGACTTCCCTGACTCCTTTCTCTCTCTCTCTGAGTCACAGAACCTCCCCCAAGACCTTAGTTCCCAAATAAAGCCTTTGACTGCTAAAATTTTTTAGCCTCTGACTCCTATCTTTACCCTGCCTTACGCCTGACCCTAACATTTTTGAGATTTATTTTATGGACAGAATAGTGTCTATCTTGGTGAATGTTCTCTGTGCACCTGAAGAACATAGTGTTTGTCCTGCTAATTTTGGTAGAGTGTTCTATAAATGTCAGTTATGTCAAATGGGTTGATAGTGTTGTCTAAAATATCCTTTACTGATTTTATTTGTTCAATCAATTATTGAGAAAAAGTATTGACAGCTCTGATTACAAATCTGCCACCCTCCCTATCTCTGTTTTTCTGCATGTACTGTCTTCTTTCTGTCTCCAGCTGCTTTTAAGATTTTCTCATTTTTATATTTTATTTTATGTTTAATACTTGTGTTCATCAATTTATTTATGCTGTGTGCTGGAACAGCTTTCTTCATGCTTTTGTTGGACCTATGGCTTTATAGTTTTCATAAAATTTAGAAATTTTTGGCCATTTATTTCTTCAACTATTTTTTTCTGTCCTCCCCCAACCCCAGGACTCCAATTATGCATATTAATATGGCTGCCTGAAATTGCCCCAAAGATCTATGCCCTTTTCATCTTTCCAAAATGTTTTTTTCCTCTGGGTTTTATTTTGGATTGTTTCTATGGCCCTGCCTTCAAGTCAACTATCTTGTCTTCTGAAATGTCTAATCCCACCCAGTGTTCATCCCGTCCAGTGTTTGTTTCTTCTCAGACATTGTAGTTTTCATTTCTAGAAGTTCTACTTGAGTCCTATGTATATGACTCACATATATAAAATCTTCCATGTCTCCACTTTTTTGAATATATAAACTATAGTTATAATAACTGTTTTAATGTCCTTCCCTGTTAATTCTAACATCTCTGTCAATTATAGGTCAGTTTCAACTGTTTTTTCCTCATTATGGGTCATGTTTCCCTGCTTCTTTGCATGCCTGGTAATCTTTGGATGGCAGAGATTATGAAATTTGCCTCATTGGATCCTGAATGTTTTTGTATTCCTGTAAATCTTGAGTTTTGGTCTGGGAAGTGGTTAATTTCCTTGGAAGTAATGTGATCCTTTTGGGTCTTGCTTTTATGGTTTGTTAGCCAGGTCTGAGGCAATGCTCAGTCCAGACTAATTATTTTCTGCTACTGAGGCAAGACTTTCCTGAGTAATTTACCCAATATCCTATTAATTACTACATTTTCCACTCTGGCTGGTAGAAACAGGCACTTTTCCTGGCCTTCTGTTAATATATATTTTTTTGAATGTTTTATTTTTGAGAAAGAGACAGAGAGCAAGCAGGGGAGGGGTGATAGAGAGAGAGGGGGACAGAGAATTTGAAGCAGGCCCCAGGCTCTGAGCTGTCAGCACAGAGCCTGATGAGGGGCTCAAACTCACAAAATGTGAGATCATGACCTGAGCCAAAGTCAGATGCTTAACTGACTGAGCCACCCAGGCGTCCCATGGCCTTCTGTTAATATTTGAGGATGAACTTCTGCAGATTTCCAGAGTTCTATCTACAGTTCTTTTTTCTGGTACTCTGTCTTGCAAACTCCAGCTACCTGGGTCTCCTCCCAACTTTCAGTTCAGCTTCTTCAATGCTGGGAGTCAGCGAGGCCTCACTGTTCTATATTGTATCTTGGAAACTCTCTGGAAGCAGTAACTGGAGCAACGATATGACCACCTTGCATGTTCCCATTTCTCTAGGATCACTGTCTTTCATGATCTGATGACCAGTATGTTGAAACCATTATCTATTTGATTGGGTTGTTTCAGATGGGTGGGTAAAAGCAGACACTGCTATCCCATCTTGGCTGGAAGGGGAAATCCAAAAGGAGAGACCTTAATACAAAGAATTGTTAACTAGCTAACCAAAGGGTAAGGGGAAACATTAAGATATCATGGAAGTGGCAGCTACAGAAGCAGATACTATTCCTAGGACTGACAGAACAATGGGGGACAGCTGGAATTCTTAAAACTTAGAATCTTAAGAGGAGAGACCCTACAGAGCTGAAACTCAGATATCTGAGGAGGGGACCCTGGGCAGTAAGGGCTGGTCTCTCTGGCATCAGGGAAAAGTGAATCACATGAGCTGCTGCTACAGGAAGGACTTGCTTCTGCTGGGGTGAAGAAGCATGGCTGGGGTAATGCTTCTAGGAAAAAGAGGCAGAAAGTCCCTTCACCCTCCTTCAGCCATGCAGCTTCCCTCTAGCACACCCACCATTGGCAGTGACTGACAAGGAGCTGCTGGCTAAGCAGAAAGTTAGTTTGCCAAGTCCCATTGCACACATCACAAGCACCACCCACAAGAGAGTGGGACTGAAGCTAAGAGAAAATTAATAACTGGCATGTCAATCAAGAAAATAGTGAGTAGACCTCTCAACTTGTTGGAGAATGCCAACCCTTCTATATACTTCTAGAATATGAATCATCCCTTAATGTTAACATATTATACCACACTGCAGGCATTATCAGAATATGTAATAAAATTATCCACAAGACTTGGCTGGCCAAAGCTTGGCTAGATTTACTGCAAAGATATATCATGGGCTGATTATAACTGCAAGAAGTTGGAAACAACCTAGATACCCAATAATAGGGGAATGATTAAATTGTGGTCTAGATGAACAATGAGATACTATTATATTATTTTAAAATATATTATATATTATGTTGTGATACATTGTTTTTACGTCATGAATTTGTTCACATTTTAACCTCTTTTGTTGACCTTCCATCCTGCTTCTCCACCTTCTAACCAGGATCATTTTCCTTTGTATTAAAGAATACCTCTCAGAATTTCCCTTGGTATATGTCTGTTGATTGTAAACTTCCTCAGTTTTTGTCTAAAAATGTCTTTATTTTTTTAATTTTTTAATGTTTATTCATTTTTCAGAGGCAGAGAGAGACCGTGTGAGTGGGGGAGGGGCAGAAAGAGGGAGACACAGAATCCCAAGCAGGCTCCAGGCTCCAAACAGTCAGCACAGAGCCCGACACAGGGCTTGAACTCACGGACTGTGAGATCATGACCTGAACCGAAGTCAGACACTCAACCAACTGAGCCACCCAGGCACCCCTAAAAATATCTTTATTTTGCCTTAATCATTGAAAAATAGTTTTCCTGGGTAGAGAATTATAGGATGGGAGTTATTTTCTTTTGAGTCACTATAGATATCATTCTAGCATCCTGGTTTCCAGTAGTCGTTCTGATAGAAGCCAGCTATCAGTCTAACTACTCCATCAAGGATAAGCTCCTATAAAGATTTCTTTTTTCCTATGGCTGATTTTTAAGTTCTTTGTCTTTGGTTTTCAGTAGTTTTACCATAGTATGCCTGCGTGTATTCTTTGTATTGATTCTGATTGGGATATGTTGGGTTTTTGAATCTGTGAATTGATGTCTTTCATCAGGTCCAGAAAAAATGTCTACCATTATTTTCTCAAATAATACTTCTGTCTGATTTTCTCTCTCCTCTTCTACTGTGACTATAATTCCAAATATGTTAGACCTTCTCTCTATATCTACTATGTATCTACTACAATCTTTACCTTGTCTTCTGTATTATTCAGCATTTTATTTCTCTTTGTTTCATTCCAGATTATTTATTTTCACCTATTTCCCAGCTATTTCTTTCTTCCATTTTGACTACCCAGCTATTAAACCTGTCCATAAACTATTATTTTTAGTTACCGATTTGTTTTCAACCTTAAAATTTATTTTTTTAAAAATATCCTATGTCATTTTTAAATGTTTCAATCTTTCTTTTCATTTCCTTGTACAAGATAAACATCCCTGTTTACAGCATATTTTATGGTTGTTTCACTGGAAGCTTTAAAGTCTTGGATTCCTGAGAGTACATTGCCTGTTGCTTTTTCAGTTCTCCCTTATGTGGTCTTGTCCCCTTATGTGTCTAATTATCTTTGATTATGTGCTGGAAAGTACTTACAAAATTATGTGTGGAAATAATTTGAAGTCTAGGATGGGCTTATCTTCCTTCAGAGAAGATTGTGATTGCTTCTGTCAGGCATCTGGGAACAGTTATAGTCCATGACTACCTTAATTCTGGTGCCAGGCTGAGATTTTTGTGAGCCACCAAGATGACTGGAAGCCAGGCTGCAAAGTCTGTTCAGGCCTTTAAAGTTAGGGTGAGGGATTTAGCAAGGTTCCCAACCTTGCCAGACCCCAGATTCAATGTTCTCTAGCCTTGAGAGGCCAGGAAAGACTGTCAGATACCTTCTGAACTGACAAATGTCCCAGGTGTTACTGCCCTTTATTCCCAGATGTTGGCTTTATAACTGCATGATTAAAAAAATATGTTAACCTATCTTGGTTACGGTTTTTTAAAGTTTTTTTAAGTTATTTTAAGTTATTTTTTAAGTTATTTTAAGTTATTTTTAAGTTATTTTAAGAAGTTTTTTTATGTTATTTTAAGTTATTTTAAGAAGGATGGCTGGCATGAACCACCCAGTCTACCATTACATGAATACATTTAAGAAAAGGGATAGGGTGCTCTTGCAAGAGTCTAGTCTAAGGCACCTGTTCACCACTTGAAAGTCACAGTAGCCAATTCTAATTGTGAGGCATGTACAGTGCAATTTTTTTTTTATTCAAGTGACTCTGCCACTTATTAGCAAGTCACTTTGCTTTTCTGAGTCTTGGTTTCCTCATGGATCAAATGGCAGGAATCATCTCTTTCACAGGGTTAGAGCAGATGATGGATGTGAAATTGCTTTCTGACAAAGGCAAAAAATTGAATGTTATTATTTTGGCACTTTCCAAATGTAATTTTGGTTTTTACTAGTAAGAGCCAAGCTCCAGAAGTTTGTAAGTGGTTGAAATATATTTTTCAAATAAATAAAATGTTTCCTAGTAATAGTCAATTTCTTGAAGTTTGTGAATAGTTTAAATCTATACTTGAAATAGTTTGGGATTCTTGGTTACTTGGATGTGATCAGCTTCTAAAAATTTATTGAGCTGTATATTCACAGTGTGTGCATTTTTATGTCTATGATTTTATATTTCAATGAAATCTGTTTAAAAACCAAAAATTTGAGGGTGCCTGCGTGGCTTAGGTGGTTAGGAATCCAACTTCAATTCAGGTCATAAGCTCATGTCTCATGATTTCCAGCCCCACATCGGGGCTTGAAATTCTGTTGGGATTCTCTCCCTCTTTCACTGCCCCTCCCCCACTCACTCCCATGCACATGCACTTTCTCTCTGTCTCTCTCTCAAAAATAAATAAACATTTAAAAAAACTGAAAAAGAGAAAACCCCAAAATTTATATGTGTATATTTTTAAAAATTTTTTAATGTTTATTTATTTTTGACAGAGAGAGAGAGAGAAACAGAGCATGAACAGGGGAGGGGCAGAGAGAGAGGGAGACACAGAATCTGAAGCAGGCTCCAGGCTCCGAGCTGTCAGCACAGAGCTTGACGCTTGAACTCACAGACCACGAGATCATGACCTGAGCCAAAGTCGGACACTCAACCGACTGAGCCACCCAGGCACCCCCCAAAAAATTTATATTTTATGTGAATGGGTATTATATGCATGTAGGATAAAATTCAAAAAGTAGAAAGGGGTGGAAACATGTTTTTCTTTTCATCCTGCTCTTCAACCTTTCACTTTCCTTCCTCAGCAACCACCATTGTTGGTTTCTTTTGTATTGCTCCAGAGATTATTCTATGCATATTGAAGCACATGTGTATATGTAGGTGTCTGTACCTACATGGTCCCTCCCCTTTTAAACTCAATGCCAGCATCCTATACATGTTGTTCTGCAACCCACTTTTTTCACTAAATATAAATCATTCTGTAGCCATACTTATGAACTATATTTATGTATAGTTACAGTTACTTAGTATTCTGATGTATGGATATTCTGTAATTTGTGTACTAATATTAGATATGCCACTCTTTTGTATTATGTACCCAAGAATATTATTTACACACCTTTTGTGTGAACGTATTTTAGGGTAAATTTCTAGAAGAGGAAATGCTTAGTTAAAGAGTGTATGCATTTAAAATTCTCATATATTCAGATTGCTTTCTGTAAAGGTTATACACTCCTGTCAACAATGTATGAGATTTGAGAGTGTCTGGTATCCCACACTCTTGCAAATATATTAGGTGTATTTACATTTGCCAATTTGATAAGAGTAAAGAAAGGAAAACAAAGATATCTCATTGTATTCCTTTTATATGGATGAGGTTGAGCATCTTTTCATATGTTTAGAAAAAATTTTAATTTTCTTTTCAGTGAAGGTTACCATTTGTGTTTTTAGTACGTTTTGTTTTGTTTTCTAAGGTAGGCTTCATGCCCAGTGTGGAGCCCAACTCAGGGCTTAAACTCACAACCGTAAGATCATGATCTGAGCTGAGATCAAGAGCTGGACCCTTAACTAACTGAGCCACCCAGGTGCCCCCTTAGTACATTTTCTATTGATGTGTTATTCTTCTTTTTATTAGTTTGTGGTTTGCAAATATTCTTTGTTAATTTGTCCTTTATATTTGTGGTTGTTTTAGCCAGGCAGAAATGTTTTATTCTTATGTGGCCATATTTATTAATCTTGCCCTTAGACATAAAGATTCCATAGTATAAAGATGTTGGTTCTCAGAAAATTACTTTTAAAAAATGAATATAAACCCAATAAAAAATACCAGTGGGTCTCCTTCCTTCCTTCCTTCCTTCCTTCCTTCCTTCCTTCCTTCCTTCCCTCCCTCTCTCTCTTTTTTTTTTTGAAATAAGCATTTCTAAAGTTTGCATGGAAAAATTAAAAATGCATAGAAAAATTCCATAAAAGAATAATGAGGGTGACTGTATCCATTACACATTAAAAAAGTATTACAAAGCTACATAAATTAAAGCAATGTGGTGTTGATGTATTGTATTAGTCTCTTAGGGCTGCTATAATAAAGTACCCCAAAGTGGGTGTCTCAAAACAAGAGAAATCTATTCATTTCCAGTTCTAAAGATTAGAAGCCTGAAATCAAGGTGTGAACAGGCCATGCTCACTCTGAGACTCTGGAGAGGATCCTTTCTTGCCTCCTCCTAGTTTCTGATGGTGGCCATCAATCGTTGATGTTCCTTGATTTTGCAGATACATTGCTCCTTCCTATCTCCACCCATCATCACATGGCACTATCCCTGTGTATCTTGTGTGTGTATACAAATTTCCCTCTTTTGTTAAATTTTATTTATTTATTTTTGAGAGAGAGTACACAGAAGGGGCAGAGAGAGAGGGAGAGAAAAAGAGAGAGAGAATCCCAAGCAGGCTCTGCACTGTGGCAGCAGAGAGCCCAAAGTGGGTCTTGAACTCACAAACCATGAGATCATGACCTGAGCCAAAATCAAGAATTGGTCACCTAACTGACTGAGCCACCCAGGTGTCCTTATGTTTCCCTCTTCTTATGAGGATACCTGTGATATTGAATTAGGGGCCCACCCTACTCCAGTATGATCTCATCTTAACGAATTACATATGCAATGACCCTCTGTAAAAATAAGGTCATATTCTGAGGTACTGGGGGTTACAACTCTAACATATCTTTTGTTTTGTTTTGTTTTTTGTTTTTTTAAAACTTTTTAAAAATGTTTATTTATTTTTGACAAAGAGAGAGAGAGAGAGAGAGAGAGCATGAGCAGGGGAGGGGCAGAGAGAGAGGGAGACACAGAATCCAAAGCAGGCTCCAGGCTCTGAGCTGTCAGCACAGAGCCCGACGTGGGGCTGGAACTCACAGACTGCAAGATCATGACCTGAGCCAAAGTCGGACGCTCAACCGACTGAGCCACCCAGGTGCCCCTCTAACATATCTTTTGGCAGGGTAGAAGGGAATGGACACAATTCAACCCATAATTTGAATGTATAGATAGATGTCAAGAGAATATAATGGAGATCAAAAATAAGCCTAAATATATTTGGGGATTTGGTGTATTATTAAAACGAAGGAAAGATGGAACAACTGTATAGCAGTTTGGGAAAAAAAAAAAAAAGGAAGTTGGATCACATTCTTCTTCTTGATACCAAGGTAAATTCTAAATAACAAACCTTTGATCAAAGGTTTAAATGAAGAAAGTACTGGTAGAATGAGAGAATCTGAAAGTAGAAAAAGTCTTTCTAAACATGACCTAAAGCCCAGAATCTGCAAATTTACTTGTAAAACTAGAAATTAAAATAGATATGACATTATCCCTGCTGTGACATTGCTTCCACTCCCTTATGGCTTCTGGGGTGAATGAAGAAGGTGTGTAGCTACAGTTGCTCTTTGGGGGACTGTGGGTAATGCTGGGTGTGCTCCTGGGTGCTGGCAAGCAATGTTGAGGTGAAGCCTTAGAAGATTGAAAATCTCTGATAAAGATAAGCTATCTTAAAGTAAACATTAAGAAAGTTTTTAAAAATGGGGAGGGGGTGCCTGGGTGGCTCAGTCAGTTAAGTGTCCAACTTCGTTCAGCTCAGGTCATGATCTCACGGTTCGTGAGTTTGAACCCCATGTTGGGCTCTGTGCTGACAGCTCAGAGCCTGGAGCCTGCTTTGGATTCTGTGTCCCCCTCCCTCTCTGCCCCTCCCCTGCTCACTCTCTCTCTCTCTCTCTCTCTCTCCCTCTCAAAAATAAACATTAAAAAAAGTTAAAGATAAGCTATCTGGAGCCACCTGGGTGACTCAGTTGGTTAAGCATCGAACTCTTGATCTCAGCTCAGGTCATGATTTCATGGTTCATGAGATCCAGCCCCACATTGGCCCTGCACTGACAATGCAGAGCCTGCTTGGGATTCTCTCTCTCTCTCTCTCTCTCTCACCCTCCCCCTTGTTCATGCACACACACTCTTTCAAAATAAATACATAAACTTAAAAAAAAAAAAAGATAACCTATCCATCACTCTGCTGGATACTGTAGATTCAAAGATTTAATATGGCCAGTGGCCTATATCAGCTTAGGTCAAGGTTGACATGTTTCCTCCAGGCATACCTCCATTCTCCAATCCCTGCCTGCAGCAGCACCTAATCCATCATAGCCCTCTGAGCCAGGTGATTCTCAATACAAAAAAGTTGAGGCAGCCACAACCTACCAATAATAGATGAAGCCTACTGGGAATTCTGGGCTTGACCCATTACAAGTATTGTCTCCACTGATTTGTGCAATGGTGCGATACCCTTAACTAATACTGTTTGTCTTTGCAAGAAAGACCAGCATCCTTGGTTTGTTTTTCAAAACTACATTTGAATTTACTATAAACTTGTTTTGGGGCACATTTATTATGCCTTCTAGTATTTGTTTCTCCTCTGTTAAAGTCCTATGTCTGAATTTTGTCTTAAACTTTAGTGCCAGGATAAACTCTCTCCTCCCAAAATGTCTGACATCTTTCTTTTTTCTAGCAATGAGAAGCAAACAATTTGTGGTTCCCCCTGTTTGCCTTGGCTACTAAGAAACTCAGAACAGGGGCACCTGGGTGGCTCAGTCGGTTGCGCGTCCGACTTCAGCTCAG
This sequence comes from Acinonyx jubatus, assembly GCF_027475565.1. Classification (NCBI taxonomy): domain Eukaryota; kingdom Metazoa; phylum Chordata; class Mammalia; order Carnivora; family Felidae; genus Acinonyx; species Acinonyx jubatus. The sequence continues at coordinate 19,212,658 of NC_069386.1, forward strand.
GTCACGATCTCACGGTCCATGAGTTCGAGCCCCGCGTCAGGCTCTGGGCTGACAGCTCAGAGCCTGGAGCCTGCTTCCGATTCTGTGTCTCCCTCTCTCTCTGTCCCTCCCCCGTTCATGCTCTCTGTCTCAAAAATAAATAAATGTTAAAAAAAGATTAAAAAAAGAAACTCAGAACAAAATTAAATGTTCGATAACAGGAACTGTGTGATGTCTTTTCCCTCCTCTCTTTGTCCTCATTTTATATTACTCTTTTATCAACCTCACTGTACACATATCCTTTCCTATAAGCCACCTCAAAGCCAGAGCATTTGCAGCACATGGTACAGGCCTCACTATCTGGGTTCCCTGCCAGGGTACCATGGGGTGCCCCCCTACCTCTATGGAAGGCTCTAGCTTTCTACTCTCCCTTGCTGCCTCAGACCTGGTGGTGGCAATCACCTCCCTGGAGTTGCCAGCCCTGGGCCACTGAACCCCCCCCCTTCATCCACCTAAACTTTGCCTTTGTAGGCCTTTATTAGGCTCTTCTTGATTACCCAGTTCATGCAGGCCATCTATTTCTAGCCAGGACCCCGTCTGCTACATACAGTGAATGTCCGGGCAGTGGGTCTGGGAAACAGACCCTCAAAATGGGATTGGGGACTGTGTTGCTCACATATTTAAGAAGCGAGCAATGGGACACTGGTAACACATAGCACGCAGTGGCATCTCAGGCATTCAAAGTATCACTGGTGACATCCTAGGAGAGCAAAGCAATGGGAGATCAAAGGTCTGAGTAATAGTCCTTGTGGCAACAAAGGGAACTGGAAAGACAGTGAGGTCACCTAGCCACTTCTGATGGGCTCCCAAGTGTATGGGGAGGACAGGGAGAAGGACAAACTGAAGGTAGTTATTTATGGTCAATGTAGAACCTAAGTGGGAAACCAGAAAGCTCTGATGGAATTCCTGTATTCGTTATGGCTGCAGGGGAGAAATGGCTGTCCAGGGCTGGACTGTAAGGGTTGCAGAGTTGCACTGCCAATGAAATGCTTGGCCCTATCCGGTCTCGCACGCTAAGGGCACTGATGGGAAAGAGTGGGACCTTGAGCTATGGGTTGATGCAGAGGAGGCTGAAAACCTTGACCTCTAAATCCCTTTGCCTCAGCCCAGCCAGCCTCCCCCTGAAGGAACACCTTTCCATGAACACACCTGGGGCAGCTACCTCTCCTGCTGACGCCAATTACAACCTCAAGGACTCACCCATTCTCCTCCTTAGTGCCTCCAGGCCACAGAATAGTTTGATCCCAACATATGCCAGATGGAAAAGTACCATGCCGGTAGTGGAAGGGCAGAGCTGAACAGGCCCTGGCAGAGCCTCATCCCTCTGTGCTGGCAGGAGTCTGGGAAGAATCATAGTAATGGACCCAAGGCTCCCAGAAGGACAATGAATTATAAAAGGCTTACTGGAGCTGAACTTCTCAAAATGGAATTCAGGGTTTAATGTGTTGGCTGGGGAATGGTGTTCAGGTCCACTAGATTCCTTATCTGAAGCCTGTGTTCAAAGTGGCCTAGAGTCAGCTCCCCATGATTCTGGCTTGAATGGACTGCCAAATATGGCTCCCTGCAGTTCATACAGGTCAGCTTCTTGGGGCAAGAATGGAGTGGAGAGTGGATGTGGAGGGGTAAACAGAAATTACCCAGCACTGTCACTGTCACTATCCTTGATAGTGGTAATGAACACTGATGCCTCCTCACCAGCACCATTTTTAGTGCATTGATAAAGGGATGTCCTCAAGGCCACTTCTGGATGGTATCATTAAGGGGTACACTGTAGGCCCCTGTATTAGCTTCTTCTGGCTGTTGTAACAAATTACCACAAACTGGGTGACTTGCAACAACAGAAATTTATTCTCTTATAGTTCTAAAGGAGAGTCCAAAGTTAAAGTGTTGGCATGGCCATGCTCTTTCCCTGCCTCTAGGGGACGATCCTTCCTTGTCTTTTTTGGTCCTAGTAGCCCCAGGCAGTCCTCAGCTTGTGGCTGCATCACTCCAGTCTCTGCCTCTATCTTCACAGGGTTGTCTTCAGTCTGTGTGTCTCGTCTTCTTGTAAGGACACCGATTGTTATGGGCTGAATCCTGTTCCCCCTGAAGTCACATGTTGGAGCCTTAGCCTCCAGTACCTCAGAATGTGACTGCATTTGGAGATAGGGTCTTAAAGACATAATTATGTTAAAAGGAAGCCTTCAGGGTGGGCCCTAATCCAAACTGAGGGGTCTTTTTAAATTTTTTTTAATGTTTTATTTATTTTTGAGAGAGAGTGAGACAGAGCGTGAGCAGGGGAGGGCCAGAGAGAGGGAGACACAAAATCTGAAGCAGGCTCCAGACTCTGAGTTGTCAGCACAGAGCCTGACACGGGGCTCGAACCACGAGCCGTGAGAACATGACCTGAGCTGAAGTCGGACGCCCAACCGACTGAGCCACCTAGGTCCCCCAAAGGATCTTTTTAAAAGAGGAGATGGGGACATGCAGAGAAAGGAGAAAAGACCACGTGAAGAGGCGCCAAGAGGGTGGCCATCTGCAAGACAGCAAGGGGCCTCAGAGGAAAGCAAGCCTGCAGACTTCGACTTCCAGCCTCCAGAATCTTGCGATAAGAAATTCTGTTGTTTAAGCTACCTGGTCTATGGTGCTTCATTATGGCAGCCCCAGCAGACAAATACACTAATCACACTGGATTAAGGCCTACCCTAATTCAGCATGACCTCGAATGAACTCCTTTTAATTTGATAACATCTACAAAGATGCTATTTCCAAATGAGGTCACATTCACAGGTACCAGGGGTTAGGTCTTCCAACATATCTTTTGGGGGATAGATTTCAACCCGTAACAGCCACCAGGGCATCAGTTGACCAGTTTAGCTGGTATTATGTTGACCCCATGAGCTCTAGCTTTCAGCGGAGTTCAGCCAGTGAGGCACTGGCAGAGACTGGTGGGTGGGAAAGTGGGGTCAGAGTACTTATTCTGGTTCCTTCTCACTGGGAAGCACGGGTTGGCTCTCTCTACCGCAGGCCGTCTTTGTCAGGTGGATTTCTCCCACATAGGCCCTCTCTACAGGTTCTGGTGACTGGTCTCTTTGCAGATCTTTAGCTTGTGGGGTGGGGAGGAAAGCATCAATGGCTCCCCAGTGGTGCTGGCTGCCCCTGGCATTGTACCCTCTCTCACTGGTTTCCCTAAACCCCAACTACACCTATGCAGTTAGCTTCTCTACTGAGTACTTACTGAGTACTTACTCCTACTGAGTACTTACTCCTCTACTGAGTACTTACTCCTCCATCAACTGGTTTGAGTAAGCCATGTTTCCTGCTGGACCCTAACCATTAACAGGGCATTTTCTAAGCTCCTTTTGGGATCAGGGTGTGATATATTTACCAGAGCAGCATTCTTCCTATTTGTTAGGCAATTCTCTTGATTACAAATCTTGGGGATGGTCCTCAAGGATCAAGTGGGGGAACACTGATCCAGATTGGGTATTTCAAAGACTGAAAGACTGGTATTAGAAGATCCATGAGGATTTACCATACTTCCACTGCAAATGGCCAGTTTCTTTCCCTTCCCTGCTTCCACACCCTTCTACATGGTTTTTGTTTCTTCCATTGAGAGGTCTTCCCTCACCTTTGCATCGGGCCTGGACTTAGGAATTGGTTAGGCTGATGGGATGGTGGCAAATGTGAAGCAAACAGACTTGGAAAGTTTTGGCACACTCTTCCTGGAGCTGAATCACCATGTGAACAAGCCCAGCCAGGCTGTTGGAGATTGAGAAACACATGGCCTCCCTCACCTGCCGCCAGCTGAGAGCCAGCCAACCAGTGTGTAAGGTGTCCGTACCTGTGTGGTTTCCACAATGCCCCCAACACTGGTTACCTTCTTGACTTTTTAACTTCCTCTAACTCCAGCATTTAGTGGTCAGGAAGGTGAGAAAAAAAGCACATAGCAACGGCCAGAAAGGTAGGAGCAAACCAGTCACGTGTGGAGTCCTAGCAGTCAACAGTGTTTTTCTAAGGAGTGCTCAATTATCGCCAGTGATGCTTGGTTAAGGGGAGTACTGAGAATGATCCGTCAGGCAGTACCACAGGTGACCTTAAGAGCTTTGGAGAGGCAGAACTAGACAGAGATTACAGAAAACTGGTTCAAGGAGGGAACTGGCAAGGGGAGAGATGTGGGCCATTGTGGGAATAAAACCCAGCTTGTGGTGCTGTGGCAGACAGAATAGGAGGGGCAGCAAGGAGGGGTCAAGTGCTACTAGGCCAAATAAGACGTAACCAAGAGTTCCACCAGTTTGAAATCTGATGGCCCAGTGAGAGCCCAGTGTTCAGCAGGTCGGGTAAGGAGCAGATGACAAGCAGAGACAACTCCAAGCTTGAGCTGCAGGGAAGGGCACCAGTGGGAGCCAAGGCTCTGTTTCACATGGGCTCATTCTTGTTTGGATGCAAAGCCCGCTTGAACATGTGGTGAGGAAGAGCCAGTAGAGAGGGCAGGGGGTTAGGAGAGGCAAGAGTGGAGTCTGTGAGAGGGTAGGGGATCCGAATGACTGTTCAAATCTTTCTCCTCATGTACAGAGGCAGGTGCACGGGTCAAGGACAGAACTCCAACTACCAGAGTTTCAACTGAAGACTCATCTGTATCTTGCCCAAGGGTCTACTAATGTTTCTCCATGATCAGGATGGACTGGGTCACACATTCATCACTGAAAACTTACAGCTCCCAAGGGTCTATCATGTCAGTTCCAAGCTGCCATCCCAGCCGCAGCCCCTTTGCTGAGGCATGAGGCAGTGTCCTGCCCGGTTCGACATGGCTCTCTGGCCCTGGCCCACTCTCTTCTTCCCCACAGGCCTCAGGTTCTGGCTCCACCTCCTCCTCCTTTCAAGAGGATAGCAAGACCCACCTTCCCTGGCTACCTCAGCCCACCCTTCTGAAACGCTTTCTGCCCTCAGCTTGTGGCACACAATTTCCCCACTATTTCTACCCCACAGAACTGCTTCATTGGCTAGAGCAAGGTCCCCACCCTGGTTATCTTGGGCCCTTGGCTGTTAGGGGTGCAAGGATGAAGTCAACTATGGTGATCAGGGCTCAAAATTCAAGCATCGTTTCTTCCCATGTGCTCATGACTTGCTAATTTCTAAATTTATGGAAAAACGAGGCTTGAGGGAAATGAGTCACAGCTCACGTATACTAAAACATGCCCTTCCACTTCTAAAATGAATCACTGAGAGCAACTTAACACGTTTTCAGCTACAGAAAATATGTAAAAGAAAGAATTATTAAAAAGTTCCTTTACAGCCCACAAGGGAATCTCTCTAAATGTAAACAAATCTGGATAAAATACTTTAACCCAAGTGTGAAACTTCCCATGCTGTAAGGCTTCTATACTGGTAAAAAGCCAATCTGGTTACAAACTGGAAACTGGGATCTCCTAAACCTCACAAACCCCAACCTTGTTTTCACTGGCCTGCTCTTCTGTCTGGAACCCCTGGTATCCCCCACCCAAAATTTTCTTTTATAAATTTTTTTAAATATTTTATTTATTTTTGAGAGACAGACACAGCACAAGTGGGGAAGGGGCAGAGAGAGGAGACACAGAATCCGAAGCAGGCTCCAGGCTCCGAGCTTAGCACAGAGCCCGATGTGGGGCTCGAACTCACAAACTGTGAGATCATGACCTGAGCTGAAGTCGGAAGCTCAACTGAGCCACCCAGGCGCCCCTCCCCCACCCAAAATTTAACTCAAATGTCTCCAGACTCAAATTCTAGTCTTGACTATCCCAACCTACTTGTTTGTTAAGTACGCTGTTCAAGTGTCCTGTTTTTGCTCTCCCCAACCTTCCCCAAGAGACTGTGAGTCCCATAAAACCAGAATGTATTTCTTCCTTTCTTTATATCAAGGAAGACGACCACAGAATACTTCACATATATCAGATACTCAACTCAAGAATGTTGGCTAATTTATATATGAGACCACTCTAGGATACTTTCCCGGCTAATTCTGAAGATTAATTTTGTTCCTTCTTAGGATATCTCCACTTGACAGCAGGCTCTAAACTACAGCACACAGGCCAAATCCAGCCCACGAGCTAAGAAGGAGTCATCGTGCAAGGGGAATGACCCACAGGGCCCTTAGAAACCTGGATGGCACTCAAGACACCTCTAGACAAGATGTTTATCTTATTGGTTTAGCAATTCCACTCCAAGCACCCGATTTTGTGGACAAACCCCAATGGGTCTGCCAACTCTGGGAATCATTGTAGCTGTCATGCGCCATGCTCACCACAGGAGAGAAATCATAAGGAGGGAAAATGAGTAATAGTAGGAGGTTGTGGGATGATAAAAAGCTGTTTAATGTTTGACAAATTCAAGTTCATAAAGAAGTTTCCTTGAATTTAATAAAGATGCTAAAAATGTTCTTTGCATTTTTTTTTAATACTTACAGGTTTTTTAACAAAGTTCTGTACATAAAAATAAATATACAGAAACAACCCCATCAACTGTCTGCATCAGTAATCCTCGCTGGTGGGCTCACCATTTACAAGGAAGACATCATTCAACGCAACCTGTCACAGAGACTGTCCTACCAGCAAGGACTTCTAACTTGAAGAACCATTACTAGTCTCTTTCATCTCAAGATTGTTAGTCACCTGGAGGGTCTTATCTACCAACTAGCAATAACTCATGAAATCAATGAACACACTCATTGTGTTCACAGTTAGTGAACTGTGACCAACTGTCACTACTGCTAGTGGTGAGGTCTATATCCTATGCGGACTTCGACCATTAAAGATGCAGGTGTAGTTAAGATCAGAAATAAACCCCACTCCCCTTGGCTAGTCACTGTGAAAAGTGTGCGTAAGGCAATTGAACTGAGGGTTACGGATTCATCTTGCTAATGTCAAAAGCGACACTAACAAGATTCTTAGCCTCATCCACCAGCTGACGGGCCTCTGCGTCCGGGTCTCCAGGAGCAGGCTCCACCTCCTTCACCAGACAAAGGGTTGTAACCTGGGATGAGAGAAAGGAAGCAAAACAGTACTGGGAACATTCTGTATCAAACATAAAATCGTGATCCTCACATGCAAAGCACTACAAAGCTATGGATTCTATTCTCACAGACATTTTCACCAAACTTTTAGCTACCATGTGAAAAAAATAACTTTATTCTGTGACTGCACTTTGAATTGACTTTCGGCTGGGAATAAAAGAAGCCATCCAGCTTCCTGATCTCAACTCCTCAAACATATGAAAACTCCCCAAAACACACAACAAATTTGCCCCAAAAAACCTCTCAAGATGGCTGGATTTAAATATATGGAGGCCCCTATTATAGTGCTTAACAAAATGTATACAATTCAACAGCGCCTGGGTGGCTCAGGCAGTTAAGCATTTCTTAGTCTTGGCTCAGGTCATGATCTCATGGTTCATGGGATTGAGCCCCGAGTCAGGCTCTGTACTGACAGCACAGAGCTTGCCTGGGATTCTCTCTCTCCTTCTCTCTCTGCTCCTCCCCTGCTTGTGCTCTAACTCTCCCGCTCTAAAATAAATAAATAAGTAAATAAAATGTATACATGCAAATAAGGACTGTTCAAGCTACAGAAAATAAATTTAAAAAAATCAAAACAGAACAGAACTTGCTGTTCTCAGTGAGAAATGGGTAATCTATGTATTCTGCCCTCATTCTTAACCCTGCAAACTCACTAGCTTCCCAAAGTTAATGGACATTTGGTAACTGGGTTGAGTGCTCAGGTTTTAGGCCAGTGAGACCTTAACTGAGGTGGTTTTGCTCTTTACTTGCTGTGGCATCTTTGGGCAATAACTCCCTATGCCTCAATTTCCTTATTTGTAACACACCAAGCTAGTCAGAGAGCATCTAGCTCAGGATCAATGGAAACACTAAGATACCATGCACATAGCAATATCATGCATTACATTTTCTACGATTTCCACTCCTCTCCTAAATATCACCACTGTCTGCTCTGAAAAATATCCTTCCAGCAAGGTAAGTTAAAAAAAATTTTTTTTAATGTTTATTTTTGAGAGAGAGAGAGAGTGAGTACATGTGCAGGCAAGTGCAAGCAGGGGAGGGGCAGACATACGAGTGCCATCATTCCACTCACTGGGGCCTTGACTGACCTCCCTTTCAACTTATTGAAGGTTTACTTTTTTTTTTTTTTTTACTAAGTGGACACTGAGGCCAAGGAGGTTACAGGCCTTCAGAAAGCAGGATTTTCACCCACATCCTTGCCCTGGGACACTGGGTAAGAGGGCTCCCCAGGTTGGTGACTGCCAGGGGTATGGGGGGCTTGGTATGCGCTTCTTCTGTTTAATCTCCATAATCCTAAACTTCGGAATTAGCCTCACTTTATAGACAACAAAAGAAAGAAACAGAACCTTGTTTTTAAAAGGTAAATATATGCCATAATTGCTCAAAATGCTTTAACGTTAGGTACTTACCACCTCCTCGCAGAGGTTTTCTGTCAGACTTCCGTTTCGGCAGGACTGATGAAGTAGAAGGCCCAGCACTATCTTCTTCCGGGGGCTTTCTTACATTTCCTTTGTAACTTTTTCCTTCTTGCATGCTGTCCCACATTTCAATCTTCTGTCTCCTTTTTTGTTCTTCAAGCTGAGGAAGAATCACACGTTACAGAATGAATTCAGAAGCTGTCATCTTCCTCAAAGAAAACGCAAACTGTGCCAATTTTCTAATTTTTGTTTTTTAATTTTAGGGCATGCAAACAGGAGAGAGACACAGAGGGAGAGAGAGAGAGAAACTTTTTTTAAAAATTTTTAAAAATTTACATCCAAGTTAGTTAGCATATAGCGCAACAACGATTTCAGGAGTAGATTCCTTAATGCCCCTTACCCATTTAGCCCATCCCCCCTCCCACAACCCCTCCCGTAACCCTCAGTTTGTTCTCCATATTGAAGAGTCTCTTATGTTTTGTCCCTGTTTTTTGTATTATTTTTGTTTCCCTTCCCTTATGTTCATCTGTTTTGTCTGTTTCCCTTGCCTCCGGAGATGTGTTAAAATCCTCATATGAGTGAAGCCATATGATATTTGTCTTTCTCCGACTAATTTCACTTAGCATAATACCCTCCAGTTCCATCCATGTAGTTGCAAACGGCAAGATTTCATTCTTTTTGACTGCCGAGTAATACTCCATTGTGTGTGTGTGTGTGTGTGTGTGTGTGTGTGTGTGTACCATATCTTCTTTATCCATTCATCCATCGATGGACATTTGGGCTCTTTCCATACTTTGGCTATTGTTGATAGTGCTGCTATAAACATTGGGGTGCATGTGTCCCTTTGAAACAGCACACCTGTATCCCTTGGATAAATACCTAGTAGTGCAATTGCTGGGTCGTAGGGTAGTTCTATTTTTAATTTTTTGAGGAACCTCCATACTGTTTTCCAGAGTGGCTACACCCGTTTGCATTCCCAACAGCAGTGCAAAAGGGTTCCTTTTTCTCCGCACCCTTGTCAACATCTGTTGTTGTCTGAGTTAATGTTAGCCATTCTGACAGGTGTGAGGTGGTATCTCATTGTGGTTTTGATTTGTATTTTCCTGATGATGAGTGATGTTGAGCATTTATTCATGTGTCGGTTGGCCATCTGGATGTCTTCTTTGGAGAAGTGTCTATTCATGTCTTTGGTATATTTCTTCACTGGATTGTTTTTTGGGTGTTGAGTTTGATAAGTTCTTTATAGAATACTAACCTTTATCTGATATGTTGTTTGCAAATATCTTCTCCCATTCTGTCGGTTGCCTTTTACTTTTGCTGATTGTTTCCTTAGCTGTGCAGAAACTTGTTATTTTGATGAGGTCCCAGTAGTTCATTTTTGCTTGTTTCCCTTGCTTCCAGAAACGTGTTGAGTAAGAAGTTGCTGCAGCCAAGATCAAGGAGGTTTTTGCCTGCTTTCTCCTCGAGGATTTTGATGGCTTCCTGTCTTACATTTAGGTCTTCCATCCATTTTGAGTTTATTTTTGTGTATAGTGTAAGAAAGTGGTCCAGGTTCATTCTTCTGCATGTCGCTGTCCAGTTTTCCCAGTACCACTTGCTGAAGAGACTGTCTTTATTCCATTGGATATTCTTTCTTGCTTTGTCAAAGATTAGGTGGCCATACGTCTGTTGGTCCACTTCTGGGTTCTCTATTCTGTTCCACTGATCTGAGTGTCTGTTCTTGTGCCAAGTACCATACTGTCTTGATGATTATAGCTTTGTAATATAGCTTGAAGTCCGGGATTGTGATGCCTCCTGCTTTGGTTTTCTTTTTCAAGATTGCTTGGCTATTTGGGGTCCTTTCTGGTTCCATACAAATTTGAGGATTATTTGTTCTAGCTCTGTGAAGAATGCTGGTGTTATTTTGATAGGGATTGCATTGAATATGTAGATTGCTTTGGATAGTATCGACATTTTAACAATATTTGTTCTTCCTATCCAGGAGCATGGAATCTTTTTCCATTTTTTTTGTGTCTTCTTCAATTTCTTTCATAAGTTTTCTATAGTTTTCAGTGTATAGATTTTTTACCTTTTTGGTTAGATTTATTCATAGGTATTTTATGGTTTTTGGTCCAATTATAAGGGGGATCGATTGCTTGATTTCTCTTTCTCTTGCTTCATAGTTGGTGAATAGGAATGCAACTGATTTCTCTGCGTTGATTTTATATCCTGCCACTTTGCTGAACTCATGAATCAGTTCTGGCAGTTTTTTGGTGCTATCTTTTGGGTTTTCCATATAGAATATCATGTCATCTGCAAAGAGTGAAAGTTTGACTTCCTCCTGGCTGATTTGGATGCCTTTTAGTTCTTTGTATTGTCTGATTGCAGAGGCTAAGACTTCCAATACTATGTTGAATAACAGTGGCGAGAGTGGACATCCCTGTCTTGTTCCTGACCTTAGGGGAAAGCTCTCAGTTTTTCCCCATTGAAGATGATATTAGCGTTGGGTTATTCATATATGGAGAGAGAGAATCTTAAGCAGGCTCCACGCTCAAAGCGGAGCCCAATGCAAAGTTCTAACTCACGAATGTGAGATCATGACCTGAACTGAAATCGAGTTGGACGCTCAACCGAGTGAGCCACCTGGCACCCCAACAATTTTCTAATTTAAAAGTCCTTCAAACCAAACCTTCACCTGTGTTTTCTTTAGTTAATAACAGTGCTGTCATCTAGTGGTAGGAATTTAACTCACAAACAGAAACTTTACTAAAGAAAGCAAAAGGCATCATGGAAAAATGAATACCGATCAGTTCTCCTGAAACTTGCCCATAGGAGGACATGTGAAAGAATTCTGACTTGGAACAGGTGAGCGTGGCTGGCAGGCCTGCTCTGTGGCCATGTGGCCATGTTACCTAAATCACTTAATCCCTCTGCTTTGCATTCTGTGAGGATCTAATGAGAGAAGATTTGAAAGTGCTTTGAAAGTCAAATACTACTGGAAACATAAGGAAAAACTAATCTTGGTGGAAAACTGTGCACAACAATGAGCACTTGAGAAAGCTTGTAATCCTACAGTGAGTAGGCACCCGAGGAGGGTGGGCACACGGTGCCCTGGGCCTTTGCCTCTGCTTCCTACTCCCAGAAGAACAACATTTCTGCCAGTAACTGGGTACCATAGCTTACATACGCTACATTTCCCATTCCCGTGGAATCCACACCCAAACTGCTGTTCATTCTGGTTCCAGTTACACTGTGATGTCACAAGGGTATGTGAGAAGATGCCTTAAGAAATCACATATCCAGAAAATTCCTCCATGGCTTTCAGAGCCCCTTGCTGATAACCCCAAATACCTGTCTCCCCATGCTTCTGCTGTCTGCAGATACAAGAAGTCAAGGAGGAAATCATCTATTCTATACTCCTAGCTGACACAGAGAATGCCAGGATGGGACTCAGCTGACAAATCCTGAGACTACAAACAAGAGAGCGCAGTTAGCTGTGGGTCAGGCAGGCTCAGTCAGTTGATTATTACTATTATGTTTGTGAAGTACACGAGACAGAACCACATGTGCTACAACAATCTGAACACTGAACACAAGCTTTTGTCCCTTTTCCAATTTTCGGGGGCTCAGACTGCAATTTTAAAAAGTGATTTTTTAAAAAGATTATTTTTAGCTGCATCGGCAAACTGCATAAACGATCAAGCTATCTCATGGACACCACACAAAAAACTCAGGTCCTGAAGTCATCCATTCTGACACGCAGAAGGAATTCAACTTATTCGGTGGCTCTAGGAACAATAATAATTACATGGTTTGAGATCGGCAGAGCAAAAACCTAAAATATGCTCAAAACTGGCTCAAAAACTAAAAGAACTAAAACATGCTCAAAAATGGCATTTATGTATACTCTGCTGCCACTTCAATGAAAAATTCCTATGTGTGTTTATATATGGATAAATACTTCTTGAAAAAATATCTACATATCCTAACAGAGAATGCTTGGGCAGCAGCAGGTAGAACAAGAAGATGAGAAACTTAATTTTCATGGTATTGATTTTTTATATCTCGAATTTTTTTACTCTATGTGATTTAAAAAGTTAAGTAACAGCAATGTGCTAGTACATTCTAGGTTACTGGCTGCTTTTAGTGGAAATGTGCAACTACACACAGAAGAAGGCTGCTGAGAGAGTTACCATGGAGGAGGAATGTGTGGAGCAGGTGTGGTCCTGCTCTACCCTTTCTTTCTGGGCTCCAGCCAAGCTGGGGAGACCAGGCAGAAACCACAAGAGCCACTAGCAGTGGCAGAAAGGCACATGACTCTGGAAACACCAGAGACACAGGCAAAGCCGACAGGAAGACCTATCGCTCTGCTGCCTTAGAGCCAGCAGAGGTTTCCTTCTGGGAGGATGAAGGGGGGCCCAGAAACATCTGGACTGACACTTCTCAGAAAGCAGAGTCCACACCTGGTCGTTTCAGTTACAGACAGGGTCCAATCTGGTGGGTGGTCTCGCACCTATGAAGGGCGGCACAATCCCCTGCCGGCTCAGGTCACTTCCAACCGCATCCTTGGTTCTTCCACCTCTCCCCTTCTCCTCCCCCCTCCCCAACCAAACCTGTAAAAAAGCTTTCAAAACTCCATCTCCTGCTCTCCTTCTCACCCTTGGGTTGAGCCCATCACCACCCTCCCTGGGCTCTCCTTCCATCCGCCGAAGGTGGCCCCACCAAGCTAGTTCATATGAGATACATGTCTCTTGAAAGAGACAGTGGAGGAAGAAGCTGAATGTGTACCCCGCGTGTCCAGTGCCACGGCACCCTGACACACCGTTTTGGGTGAAAATACTATGCGAGGAAACCACTGAAAAGCAAAAAGGTAAATAAAAGACATCTTTTTTAAAGGAGTCTTTTCCCCATAAACCGTAAGATATTGCACAAGGAAAGCACGCTGACAGATGCTAAGTGGAAATGATTCTGTCACAACCAGTTGTTCCCAGTACCCGCCCTAATGGGGGAGGCCATGCAGGCAAGCGTGTGTATACACACCCACACACACTCTTTTACCCACTTAAGACCATATATTCAAACTCAAACCGGTTCATACCTGTCTCAGTTTTTCCTTATGCTTTTCGACTTGTGCATTTAATTCTTCTTGCATTTTCAAACGGGCAGCTGCTAAAGCCTCTTGCCGTTTAACAACAACATCAGGTTCTAAAATGTCAGAAACAATTTGAGAAAAAAGAAACTCCTGAGAGTCCATATTATTAGAAGGATATGGAAGTACAGATGTCAGACAATACAAAAAAACATGGATTTTACACAAAAATTCTATTGCTCTGCATGTATTTTACTGCTTATGGGGGCAGAGGATTGTCCTATTGTCATAGTTCATAGCCCTAGTTAAATATCCAGGGCACCAGAAACCCTTTAGAAATGTGTTATGCCTGGGCTCCCCCAGCAATTCCAAGTCAGAGAGCCTGGCACAGCCCAGTGACTGAGACAGAAGTGGTTTGAGGGGCACCCCAAAATTCCATTCCACAACCTGGACACCTCCTGACACCCAGTCTCCAGGCTGACCAGAATGCTAGAAGACAACCAGGAGAAGATAAAGTTTTCTGATCATTAGCCGTCACTTACCTGGCCCAGATCTATACCACAAAGAGGTAATGATCCTTAGATACTTTACCCTTGTTTCTATGGAAAAGAAACATCCTTCCAGTTAGCATTAATGGAAATGAGCTCCCCAGCTTTATCTGTTTTATTTGGTTTATAAAACAAAGCAGAATTTTATAAATATTCAGCTTAAGTTCTCTATCTGCTCATCTACTCAGCCCACCATGTCAAGGATCACCAAAGGGCAAGGACACAGGGGTGTGGCTAATTTTTAAAGAAGAAAACAGGGGCGCTTGGGTAGCTCAGTCAGTTAAGCATCCAACTCTTGATTTCAGCTCAGGTTATGCTCTCACAGTTTCGTGAGTTCAACCCCCACGTTGGGCTCTGTGAAGAAGGCCCAGAGCCTGCTTGGGATCCTCTCTCCCTCCCTCTCCCTGCCCCTCCTCCACTCATGCTCTGTCTCAAAATAAATAAATTTTAAAAAATAAAGAAAAAAACAAAGAACTGTATGTTCAAATCAGCACTATACAAAAGTATAGGCAATCATCACGACCTAGACAGTAGTGGGAAAAGACCACTTAATTGAATCCACATAAAATGGACTAAAATGTTGTGGTCAGTCAAGGGAGCATATGCAGTGGTAGGAATGGCTGGAACTTTACCTTTAAGTAAATTATTTAGGTATTTATTTATTTTTGAGAGAGAGAGAGAAAATGTGACTGGGGGAGGGACAGAGAGAGAGGAGACAGAATCTGGAGCAGACTCCAGGCTCTGAGCTATCAGCACAGAGCTTGATGCGGGGCTCGAACTCATGAACTGTGATATCATGACCTGAGCTGAAGTCAGATGTATAACTAACTGGCTGAGCTACCCAGAAGCCCCTGGAATTTTACCTTAAACAAAACAAAATGACAATTCCACTTCATAGAAATATGAAGTTTGGTAACATTTGTAACTATCAGGTCATTCTCAGTATAAATCAATCAAGTGTGGAGTTTTTAAACCTGATTTTCCTAACAAAATCGTACAACAGCACAACATAACACTTTGGGCTGCACATTTACTTTTTGCAGTGCTTCACGAAAACAACGAGTTCTCTTTAAAAATGCCCATCTCATAGATCTGCTCTCCCAGTGTAAGACAGATTTCACACTGCCAGCACCTCCGCCATGAAGAGGGCTGTACTGGGTGACGAAAGCAGTTTCCTAACATCACTGCCACACTCTTGATGAAATCCTGCACCTTATGCAAGATGAACAACTGTAATTTGTAGTTTGTTGTTGGATGTACAGCCAATAATCAAAAAGATGGAGAGAATGGCAGGACCACAGGGCTTCGTGGGAAAGAGGAGAGGCATGTTTGAGTAAAGGACATTTCTAAGTCTTTCCACTAATGACTACTTTTGTGTCACAACATGTGCTTTTCTCTCTTCTCAGTAACTGTGGGGAGTCCAAAGAATGATTTTTATCTGTTTAATTATGCTGCTACTCCCCAAACATTTAACATTTCTTTTTTTTTTAAACTGTTTATTTTTGAGAGACAGAGTGTGAGTGGGGGAAGAGCAGAGAGAGAGAGACACAGAATCCGAAACAGGCTCCAGGCTCCGAGCTGTCCGCACAGAGTCTGACGTGGGGCTCAAACTCATGAACCGGTAGATCATGACCTGAGCCGAAGTTGGACGCTTAACCGACTGAACCACCCAGGTGCCCCTGAACATTTATCATTTAGATATGTCCTCAGAAACTAGCTTCTATCTAGCAAAAAGGCTAAATAAATTTTTGCCACAGCCAAATGTAACTTGAAAGCAGATCTGATGAGGAAGTTGCGGAAATCAAAATGTGATGGATATGAAGAACTAAGTCTGCATTTCTTGTCGCTCACAATGGTTCTAGAAATTTAGTAGGCAGACCCCCAAGTATGGAGAAGCTGTGAAATTTTCATTTCAATCCATCCCCTAAATGAAAAACCATTAAAAGATATGCAGGAGTGCCCTACCCACCACCAAGCAGGTTTTCCATCCCATGACAATCTCTGAAATTAAAAAACCTATTGCACATTTCCCCAAGATCAATTGCAGAAACATAAAATGGTTTTCCTCTCGTGCAGATTAGAAGCAAGACCTTCTTACTCTTGGTAACAGACTAACTTTTAAATGCTAGAAGAAAGAGGTGTAAAGCCACCGCCTTCCTTTCTGTTATCAGACACTAACCCACTGCAGCCGCAGCTCGGTCCAGCTGTCTCTGCCTCAGGGCCCTGAGTCGGGTGGAAAGCTTCTGAAATACCACGTAGAGAAGGATGCAGCTGAAGACGATGTACCAGCCATAGGTGGCTAGCAGGGAGCCCACTGAAAAGAAAAGTTTTCAAGAAAGTAACAAAAACATATATTGCTAGTGGACTTTTGCATAAAATTCACCAAAAGACAAAGGAAGCATAGCTCCTGCCCTCGAATCCCTCCGGGTCTAGCTGAGGAAATGGCCTCCCAAGTAGGCAGTTAAAATAGAAGCGAGTACAATTCGGGGGTCACCGAGAAGGGACTCCTCAACCATCTGGAGAGTCGGGGGTGGAGGGCAAGTCCGGAGAGCACGGGAAAGCGGGTTTTGACGGGTCTGGAGGGATGTTGATTCGACTCAGGAGGGCAAAGGCCTTTCGGACCTCAGAAATTTATAGACAGGGGTGGCCGTGGGGGCCGATACAGCGCCGGGTATGGGGGACGAAAGCGAGGTCTGGAATGAAATGCCAAGGGCCCAGTGGCCCCAGTAACGCAAGCCACAAAGGCTTGCTTCGCATAAAGGACTGGCGCAAAAAAGGGCCCGACGGCGCAGCCAGGAGGAGTGCAGCTCCTAGAGGGCCTCGGCGCGCGTTCCAGGCCAGCCGCCCGGACCTGCGTGGCCGCCACCGGCTCCCAGCCAGGCCTCCCCTGGCCTCCCCAGGCCCCGCCGGGCGCGCAGCGGAGGACGACCCACCAAACATGGCGGCGCCCAGGACAGCTGGTGGCACCAACCGGCAACCCGGGGCCACTCACCCGTGACGTGAAGGAAGCGCAATCCCTCTGTCTCCAGGGCCGGCCGCGCGGACAGCTGCTGCCCGTCGCGCTCCATGGCCGCCGCCGCCACCCTAGGTGGCCGGTCCGCGTCAGCTCGAGTCTTCGCCTTCCGGCCCGCCCCTCCGTATACGTGGCGCTCCGGGGACTAGCGTCCCTGAGCCCCGGCCAATCGCGGCGCGACCCGGTCCTGAGACTCGGCCTATCACAGCGAGGGTGTGTCCATCCAGGAGGGGCGGGGCGGGGCGGGGCGGGGCGGCAACAGACTGTCCCCGCCGACTGCGCACGGTGTGGCTGGGCGGCCTCACCGCTCGCCTGAGGGAAGCCGCCTGACTGACCTGCGGGCAGACTACCGCGGGCGTGTTTACTTTTGTACCGATTGCACGCCGACGTCCCTGGAGGTTAGGGGCCGCCTGGAAACAGGATTTGCGCCCACATCCTTGCCCTGGGCCCACTGGGCAGCAGAACTCGTCAGATAAACGCTGGCAGCCTCCTCCTCCAGCTGCCCGTGTTCAGGCTAAGAAAGGCCCGCCGACTCTCACGGTTCTCCACCCCTCCAGAACCAAAACCTCCGGGGAAAGAATTAAGGCAGTGGCTCCAGCACGTATCGAATCCTACGAGGTGTCACGCGGCAGTAGCAGTTGTTATCCCAGTTTCCTGGTTGTTTCCTCTGCCTGCAAAGCCTTCCTTCACCGCCTTCCACTCCTCTGGTGTCTCTGCCGCTCAGAGGCCTCCTGCTTTAACCACCTTACTTGAAATTTGGGCTTGAGTGTGTTTTTGGAGAAGGCTTTGAGGTGAACACACACAGCTGTGTCACGGAGGGAGGGTTGAGAATCAAAAATGCAACCGTGAAAAAAAAACAGAGACCAGGTGATGACGTCAGAGCGCGCCGCCACCCCGTAGGAGGCCTGCATCACTCCTGCCCAGGCGCTACGGCTACCGCAGCGGGCGCTCCCAGCTCTGGGTCACCTAGGAGTTCCAGGGGAGTGGGCGATCTGGGGGCTGCGCGGCAAGAGAGGTAGATTTCTACTGGGGGACTGTGGTTCGTGCGCCGTGGCAAAGAAAAGCCTGAAAGCTGTTCTCCACCTTGAAAATGGGCTCTTGAAATGGGGAAATTGAGGACCCTGGATTTTGTCAATTAAGGCTGTGAAGACAGCCACTGATTTGATGAGTTTAGGAGGGAGGAATTTTATTTTGATGTTTTCCTCTCCCTTGTAAAAGATGATGAACCATTACTCTTTTGAAGTGGTTTTTCACTTGCTCTGGCATCTTGCAGGAACTCGATGTGCTAAAACCCAACTCTTTCTTGGGATGACTTCAGTACATAGTTTGGGACCAGCTTTAAATATACCATGTTTGGGGGCACCTGGGTAGCTCAGTTCGTTAAGCTTCCGTCTTGGGCTCTGGTCACGATCTCAAGGCTCCTGAGTTCTCGCCCCTCGTCGTGCTCTGTGCTGACAGCTCAGAGCCTACACACACACACACACACACACACACACACACACACACAGACCTTGTGCATAGTGATCAGGCTTGCCTGACTTGTTTGGTTATGCTCTGGACACCAGGTACACTGTACTGTGGGAGTCACTTCATGGAAGCAGTCGGTGAGGACCTCTCTTTTTTCTCAGAGTTGAGTCCTGAAAAGTGATCTGACACAAGTTTCAAGTTTCAACTAATGCATGGTAAATTCTTTTTTTTTTTTTATAGTAACTTAGTGGTTAAGTGGGTTAAATAAGATTAACAGATACTTCCCCACCCTGACAAGTGTCAGATTAAGATGTGAAAGCTTCAAGAATGTTGCAGTGAACATTTCAGAGCTTGCAGTGTGGTTCAGGGATTAAGATATTTGGAGTAGCGATGGAGGAAGATCCTAGGTTGCAAAGACTTGCTGTTGTTGCAAGCTTTCATTCAGGATTTTGATATAAAAACCAGCACAACAGTCGTGAAAACATTGCACTTCTTAAAACACCTACAAGAATAAAGTACCTTTGTGTACTATTATGAACTAGTCTGTGTGTCTACATATGTACTTACAGTATGAATAGTATTTTCAACTAAAATCTAATAGATTTTGAGTTACTAGAATGCACAAAGGAGTTTTGCTTCAGTTCCTAGAATATGGGTTTTTTTTTTAATGTTTATTTATTTTTGAGAGAGAGACCAGAGTGTGAGCAGGGGAGGGAAAGAGAGAGAGGGAGGTCCAGAATCCGAAGCAGGCTCCAGGCTCTGAGCTGTCAGCACAGAGCCGGATGTGGGGCTTGAACTCACCAACTGTTGAGATCATGACCTGAGCTAAAGTTGGACGCTTAACCAACCGAGCCACCCAGGGGCCCCTCAATGCTGTTCTTAAGTTCCCAGTGAGAAGTTATTCTTCCTAGCCAGGCTTATAAGTGTTACCTTTGTCCCTTTAATTAGGGTGTATCATCTCATCTATCTTATCTAGAACCATAAAGTTATTTCAGCACACACTTTGCTTAACATAATTGCTCAAGTGTTATTTGTAAAAACAGGACAAAGGTAGTAATCCAGAACGTCCATGGTTTAGTCTGCCCATGATAGACTACATGATTAGCCCCAATTCATCCATCCTTCCTTCTGAGAACATCCTTGCAATAGCCTCAAGGTGGAAGGAGTGTGTTTGCACATCCTTTGACTTTGGACTTGGCCAGGTGGCTTGCTTAGGTTAATAGCAAGTAGGCAGATGTCCTAGGACAATGACAAAGCTGAGCCACCCTAGTTAATCCACTGACCTGCAGTAAAAAGCAAAGCCAGCTGTGAGAATGGTGATTGTCACTTAAAAGCCAGAGTTTTGGGAATGGTTTGTTAATCAGCATTACTATGGCAAAAACTAACTTGATAAATGGCCTAATCTCACCTTTTCACAAAAGTATACGCAAGACAGGATTAAAAGTGTCGGTAACTAAGGGAGATTACTGAGATGGCAATCGAACAATAGTGGTTGTCAAACTTGAATTGCCCTTTCGATGGCATTCTTGTAGATTCGTACTGTGGCATTTATAAAGTTAAATATCTGCATATATATAAAAATATATATATATATACATTTTCTAAAGTTATAGTTCTTAGAATGTCAAAACCTACTAATTACACATAAATACTACAAAACTAATATTCAAATGAACGTCTTAATGTGGTCCCACAGAAACTGTTGTTTTGAGAGCTGCATGTCTGCCACTTGGTACACTGGTATACTTTTGGCTATAACATGAGAGAAGTTATCTGTGACTGAACCTCATGCTCCACAAAATTGCACACGGAAAACACTGGACTTCTGGGAAAAACTGGGTTGAGGCAAACCCAATTTTTCTGGTCCTGAGACACACAGATGTTGGTGGAGCTCTGAGCGAAGGAGCCCTCACTTTCCTCTGGTCAAGTTTTTGCCAAATCCTCACCTGCAACAATAGCATAAATAACATAACAAGGTCTCCTTTTGTTTTTTGCTTAGCAGCCCTCCAGTCATTACCCGGGAGTCATTAATCTGTTTGGTGCCAGAGTGATCCTGTTGAGTTCAGATCCACTTAGCAATGGCACCAAAGTCCGGGTATTATTGCTAAGTACTGCCCGCAGTCAAAGCCAGGACCCAAAGTAGGCTATGTAGAGGTAGGGCACGTGGTGGGAGAAAAGTGAACTGCAACCAATTTATTACCGAGGTTAGTGACCAGAGGCTCCTTAGTAGGTGGCTTATAAATGATGGGAGCAGGGAGCCTCCTGGCAATAGCTTCCCTGGATGTTAAGTATGGAGAAGAAAAATGGACTCATTTTAGTTGTCTCATCAGAAGCACAAGAGTCAAGTAAATGTGCATTAACAGAAAGGCTCTGCAGAAGTAGAAAAGGCAGTGTCACTGGCATATGTCATGAAAGATGTTGCAGGAAGATCTTAAGACCCCCACCCCCTCCAAGTCCTGTTCTGATCCTGTGGACATTTAGCAATGTTCTAATCCCAAAGGACACCTTGGTGAGGGGAACAGGAGAGCATGAATTGCTGTCACCTTCCTCTCAAATTAAATGAACAACTTTTAGTTTATGAATCCACCTATTGTATATTTGGGTTATTTCCTTGGTGCCTGAATGCCCCAGGAACTCATTAAAAAACATGAATCTCCAAATCTGTCAAGGTGAGGATAAAACCAGAACAGAGCAACCCCCTATGGTGTGGGCCATCAGTACATGATTAGAGGGGACTGCTCTGGAAGGGGCTGAAAGGGGTCAGGTAGAAGTTAAGGAAGTGGTGAGAGGGAGGCTGGAAATCCTGTGTGGAGTATTGTCCTCTGAAGGCCAGCACCTGGGAACCTACTTAAAGCACAGCCTCCCACCCCACCAGATCTTGCATTTTAACAAGATGTCCGGGAAGTTCAGCGCACTGGAGTGGGAAAGCACCGGTTTAGGGCCACACTGAGGAAAACTAAAGACCAGATTCTCCTGATAGCCAAGTTCCACCTCCTTTCTGACCGTTCTACCCTACTCTTTTCTAGCAGTTGCTACTGCACTGAGGTTTAGCCCCACTGCTACCCACGGTTCCATGTTCCCAGCTAGACTGTCAGCTCCTTGAAGGTTGCGTTCCTTCAATACCTCATGCACCTTGTACACACTTTACAAGTACAGCAAACCAGCAACCAGGAATCACCCACAACTGTTCAGAGGCCTACTTAGAGCGAGTGTTTCTCACATTTAGAAAATCTCCCAAGGAGCTTAAAAAAAACCCGACCCAAAGCCAACCAAACACGAGCAGATGAAAAGATGGATGGTGAGGTGCTCACCTCCATCATGTTTTTTAGACTGGCCTAACTGGCCAGAGCTGGGTGGGATACATGTACTGCAGCATCCAGAGGTATGAGGAAACTGCCGTAGCCTGCTCACTGGGCTGGGACACACCCCCCCCCCCCCCCCAACCATGTCTTGAATGCTCGAATGTGCTGTTCGCATTCCAACAAGCAGAAGTTGCAATTCCACTGTAATTTTTCAAATCAGTAATTAAAGCCTGGCTGTCTTTAATGAAGCTGTTCTTTGCGTGGAAAAAAATGCACCAGAGATCGCAGAGTCTTACTGAAACCACTGGCAGCACACAGATAATCTTCAGTTTTATTAACAATTTAAAAATCTAAATATTTAAAGAGGCCTGGGAAGCCTACCTAGAAACAATGCCCTCTGGCATTTCCAACTGAAACATGTCCAGATACCTCACTGCACACCCCGCCCCGATGACAGACAACTTGGTAGCACAGCGAATGTCTTTGTATTTTTACTATTTGTAGAAAACCGGCATTTAGATTTCAAAATGTATGATGTTACAAAATTACCAGCAGCAGTCTTAAGCATTTCAACAATGCTTATGAACTCCACTTTGCTGACACAAACAAGGCTATTATTCCAAGTTCAAAACGCAGGACTTGTCCCAGTGGGCATGTTATACATCCTGCAGATACTCAGGCTATCTTGCTCAGGACCCATTCGTGACCGTGTCTTCTTCCATCTCCTCTTCACCGTCATCAGTGGGGCCTAAAGAAAAACACAAAGCCACATGCCATACTGATTTTACAGCATGTTTGCTCAGTACACGAGTGGCCAGTCTGTGAAGCTATTGCGCACTACTCCCTGGACTAGCTACAAATCCCAGCAGCCCCTGCCCTCAAGGAGCTTACAGTCCAGAGACTATCTTTGGCAGCTACGGGAACGGATGGTCAATTCCTAGGGGGAAAGGATCACAAAGGTGTTTTACAAAAAGTTAAACTCATTGCCTGACATTCTAACCTTCTTTGGTTGAGCTGTTCATTCATTCATTTTTTTGTGAAGGTAAAAAGCTTATACGTTGTGTTTTATTCTTACAACTACCACAGGGAAAGAAAATGGGAATATTCAAAAAACATTTGAAGAGCACCTGGGTGGCTCAGTTGATTAAATGTCCGACTTTGGCCACGTCATGATCTCATGGTTCATGAGTTCGAGCCCCTTGTTGGGCTCTGTGCTGACAGCTCAGAGCCTAGAGCCTGCTTTGGATTCTGTGTCTTCCTCGTCTTCCTCTCTCTCTACCCCTCCCCACCTCTCAAAAAATAAACATTAAAAACAAACAAACATTTGAATGTGTACCACATGCCAGATAATAGGACTACTCAATGACTTTATTGTCTCTAAATGAGGGAAAATACGGCAAAAACCAAGTCTGTTATGCTTACTCATTAATTTATGAGATATTTTGGTCACTGTATTCTGAAAAAGGAAACGTTTTAACTATCAGTGTTTGGGAAGATTACTCTTGGTTAAGCCCATTGTTTTTATAGTAGACTCAACATCACATTTCTAGATGCAAAACTACCAAGATAAGAATGTCAGTCCAGTTTTAGCATACTCAGAAGCCTAGGCCCACTGCAATCTATGGAGTGCCCTGAACAATTTCTACCTTCCTCTCCCCAGTAATCTTTCAGATTGCTCTGAAAATCCCAAGAGATCCTAAGGCTCAAAGAAAACGTTTTGAGGGGAAACAGATTAATTCAGTAAGTCTGTCATATTACAGTCACAATAAGCAATTGTGATATTGCCTCTTCCCCTGTCAGTACTGAGCCTTGGAGGCCTTTAATACCCTTCTAATGCTGAGGACAAAGACCTCATCCATCACAGTCTGCAGCGCCTTGCGTGGCCCAGACATGCTTTCTCTGTTGGCTCACCCTTCTCCCTGTGCCTTGAACTCCACTGCCATTGGCCTCTTTCAGTTCTAGTGTGCAAGGCTCCTTTTCACCACAGGTGCTTTGCCTGCACAGTCCCTCACTCACCGCTTTGCCCCTAGAATGCCACTCTGGCCTTTGTTTAGTTCAGTAATTCTCAGACACGTTAGTTTTGGGACCCAAAGAGCTTTTGTTTACGTAATTGGTACTATATTAGAATAATCAACACTGTATTAGAAATTAAAGCTGAGTATTTTAAAAAAGTAGTAACTCGTTAAAAAAGCGTATCCGTTGGGGCACCTGGGTGGCTCAGTAGGTTAAGCATCCGACTTCAGCTCAGGTCATGACCTCACAGTCTGTGAGTTTGAGCCCTGCGTCGGGCTCTGTGCTGACAGCTCAGAGCCTGGAACGTGCTTCAGATTCTGTGTCTCCCTCTCTCTCTGCCCCTTACCCCCTCACCCTCCCTCCCTCCCTCTCAGTAATAAACATTAAAAAAAAAAAAAAGACCCCTCAGAGTCCTATGCCATAACATTTTATATCAAATAACTTATCTTCCAAGAGCATATGAAAAAAGGGATTTTGTGTGCATTAGATGGTAATGAGGCACTATTCTAACATCCTTGGGTCATAGCACCTCAACTGTTTAGGAATCCACCTCAAGTATAAGATCAATCTGGAAGTACACAGACAGACCACATGTCCTGACCTGATCTGCGTTCCCTGCCAGGTATCTGACCAGACTGCAGCAAGCCCTTCAGCCGCTCTACTTCAGCCAGAGTTGACGCATTTGCTATAGCATTCTGGAGGACAGAAAACAACAGAGAAGGACAATTAATTGCATCTAAGTATCAATCACCCAGAAAACCTTACAGAAGTCCATAGCAACTTTTTGAGGTGGAACATTCAACAGCTCTACTGGGAGAATTTTATTGTCACAATGAGCAAATGATTACTGCACATGTCCTAAAATTTTAGCTAATTAAAGCACCTATGTGGAATTATGTTACTGGATAATTTAGGAAGCAGTATTAGGAAACTAGGATTTCCTACTGATCATCAAGCAGATCTTTCAGACAGCAAATCTCTGAAAGTAAAAATTAAGGCAAACAACCGAGACAGCATACTTCAGTGACTGACCGTTCAAATACCCTGGGAAAATGGAAAAGAACTAGAGCTGTCTCTGTGCTGACTGGCTCATAGAAGCGATTCACATCAAAGGTGGCTGAATAATCACTTTAAGCTAGTTCCCACCTAACACAGAAATGGAGCAGGAATCTAAGTGTGGGGGGTGGAGGGTGGAAACTGCAATGTTTAGAACTTGGTCTATTACATATTTTGTGTCCTAAACCCATGGCAACTCTTCTAACACATTTTTACCTTGATGGCTTCTACATCCCCTGGAGACGGCCCACCTTTCTTTTTGTCAGTCGGCAAACCGGCACCTGGGTTGAAACTTGGGAGGGGAGGGAAGAACGTAACTGTTAAATCCAGACCAATGGAAATTGCTTCTCTTTTACTTTCAAAAAGGCTTTTGAAAGTAATTCAACCAGTGTAGTATCTTATCTTTGTTAACAAACTGATACAAGAAACTCTCTCCTTCAGAAACACCACCCAGTTCATCTTCCTCTAGAGAAAGCAGGATATATACAGTGTTGCATTAAGACTGAACACCGGAAGTATTTGCTAACCTGGTAGAAATCTCATGTGATGTGTGGACCATTGAAGGTCATGGGCTATCATCACACAAATTCAATACTGTATTAGTCAGTCACAGGTGTTTTGTTTAGTTCTGTAGGAGGCAAAAAGCCAGACAGATAGTGTTTCTGAAGGTGAAGTGGAGTGAAGTTGGATATCCGTATCTTACGTTTTGCTTCTCCTGGCAATATCCTTTGCAAGTTGTGCACCCCGTTTGCCCTTGAACATTTTCTCTGCTTCCTGACGCTCCTACAGCAACACCACACACAGAGTTAATGGAAATAGGAATACCACATGCATTTAGATGCATTCCTCAGAAAACACGGAAGAAAACTCTTCTGAAATACTCGGGGCTGGTAAAAATACCAAAAAGTCAATTTCAAATTAAAAGGAGACACAATGGCCTTGCTTTGTCTGGTGAAGTTCCCTGAAGAAAGTTCCCCCTCCTAGTTTCAGGGAGGGGCTCTGGAGGAACTAGGAAGGTTTAAAAAGGAAAGAAAAAAAAAACAACAAAAAACAAAAACAGAAACAAAAAACAAGGGAAAACCCACTCCCTGTAAAGGGAAAATCATTCTAACAATTAAAGCTGCTGAAAAATGGATTCTATTAAGCTCCCCAAGGGGGAACATATCTTAAGCACAGTCTTGCTGACAGTGCTCACCGCGGCTGATACTGTACTACGACCTCTGAATGACCAACACTACTGCACAAGACAGCTTTAACTCAAAGTCCTACTGTAAACTCTGCTAGGAAAAAAAAAATCTGACTTAACATTTTGTTTCCCACATTTTTATGACAAACCGATAGTAAAACACATTCGGCAATTAAAAAAAAATCAACAGCAAAAGTATAAAATAAAACATGAACGTATAATGACTTACAACCAACAGAAAATACTTACTTTCAGTTTCACCTTCTGGAAATCCAGTACTCTGACTTGTGGAACTTTATAAATTACATACAGTCTGTAATGCTTCTTATTTGTTACAGGATTTCTTAGGATACTGCAAGAAAAGGAATAGCAATGCCAGTCTTGTTCATAGCGTAGCATTTCAAGAGGTCCATTTTAATAAAATCAAATGAGTCCATAAGCTAAGGAAAAGTTGACCTTTTTTTTCACAGTTCAATGTTATTCAGTTAATGTTAGGGAAGTTTTAATAGAGCACTGGACTTATTTTCAGTATTTGTTTTTAAAAGGTGCTTCTTACTAACTGATTACTTTAAGATCAAGGCTGATAATGGTGTCATTGTAAAGACTTCCCTGTCACCACCACAGATCATTTCCATACCTTAGGTAAGTCAGTGATTTGAGAGATGCCAAAGGGTCCAGATCACCCTGTAAAATAAATGGCCATAGATAAGAACATGAATACTACAGGCTTTTTTTTTTTTTTGAGAGAGAGAGCACGCACGTGAGCAGGGGAGAGTGGCGGGTGGGGGGGGGAGAGGGGGAGGGAAGGTGGGGGAGGGAAAGTGGGGAAGGGAAGGTGGGGGAGGGAAAGTGGGGAAGGGAAGGTGGGGGAGGGAAGGTGGGGGAGGGAAAAGGAGGAAGAGAGAGAAAAAGAGAGAGAGAGGGAAGGAGGAAGAGAAAGAGAGGGAGGGAAGAAGGGAGGGAGAGGGGGAGAGAATATGGATCCCAAGCAGGCTCCATGCTCAGCTCAATCCTGTGACCCTAGCATCATGACCTGAACCAAAATCAAGAATCAGACACTCAACTGACTAAGCCCCAGGTGTTCCCCCCCTCCCGCCATAGGCTACTGTGATACTCTGAAATGGCAGACGTCTTTGGAGCAAGGACTCTTTTTTTACTGCTAGCATCTAGCACAATATTAGCGCACCACAGATGCTTAATAAAAATTCTGACAAACTGGTGAGTAAATTTGAGCTTCTTAAACTGAAAATTTTAGCCACATCCATAAAAACTTGTGTCTCAATAGCAGAATAGACCCCCCCCCCCAAATTGATTTCTTGTAGCAACCTCAAAAGGGCTAGAATTTAAAGCAATGATTTAGAAAAGAAAGAAATGTCCAAGCTGATGTAACTTTGGAACAAGTCATTCACACAGGTTATCTCCAGCTGGATTTTGGTGGAAGGTGGTTTTTCCCACTAGTAACTGTACATGCCTGGTGGTGACACAGACATCTCATGGTTGAGAGGAGGCACCTTTATTTTTTTAAATGTTTGTTTATTTGAGAGAGGGGGAGAGAGAGCAGGGGAGGGGCATGGAGAGGAAGAGAATTGGGGCTCAATCTCACAAACCATGAGATCATGACCTGAGCTGAGAGCAAGAGTTGGACACTTAACCAACTGGGCCACCCAGGCGCCCCATGGGGAGACACCTTTACTCAAGGCTCCCTCAAATCGCTTCAGATAATTATTCAGGGACAAGGAGTTTGGTTAAAAAACAAAAACAAAAAAAGGACCCAATTATGGGAAAAAGGCACTTTTTTGGTATTTAATCTTCCCAAATCATCTCATAAAACAGGACAGCAAAACCAAAGTCTATGGTTAACCACTACAACTAAACCAGATGAAAAGGCATTCTGGCAAGAACTCTAAATCAGGAATGGGCAGAGACCGACTACTGGGAGAGCTGCAAGGCTTATAGGGGGGCAACATCTGTGCAGGATGAAGCAGAGGGAAGGCAGAGGCATCCAACAAGCCCGAGTACTCCAAAACGACCGACAGTTTGGTCGGTCTGAGAACAGCAGCCAACAGATACATACATCCCAATAATGAGTCCAGTTAAGTCTGTGATGAGGCCTGATGGGACCAGGCAATTTGGGCCCTCACTCTTAATACTAACCAGAAATGGTATCCCTTCCAGGACAAAGGCCTACAAAGGGGAGAAACTGCTAGGATCAGACTGAAATTGAGCGGGACGGGGGCAAGAAGGACAATGACAAAAAAGTAGACACAAAAAAGCAAGAGGGGAACAAAGCCAGGAGTTCAGAAAATAAGCTGCCATTTAAAAAACACTTCACAAACACTGGAAGAGGGAGCTCTAAGCTTGCTACTGGCATGTCACCACTAAAATATACAGGATGATCTAAAAAGGAACAAAAGCAGGCAAACATGGCATGATCCCACTTAGATGTGGAATTAAAAAAAAAAAAAAAGACCCCCTCTCAGCAACAGACAGTTGAATGGTAGTTACCAGAGACTGAAGTGGGGGGGGGGTGGGGTTGGGGGGGGATGAGCTATTTGATCAAAGAGTACAAACTTTCAGTTGTAAGATGAGTAAGTCTGGACACCTAATGTACAACAGGGTGATTATAGTTAATAATAATGTACTACTGTATACTTGAAATTTGCTGAGAGGGGCACCTGGGTGGCTCAGTCAGTTAAGTGTGTGACTTAGGCTCAGGTGATGATCTCAAGGTCTGCGGGTTCGAGCCCCACATCGGGCTGTGTGCTGACAGCTCAGAGCCTGGACCTGCTTCAGATTCTGTGTCTCCCTCTCTTTCTGCCTCTCCCCACCCACCTTGTCCTCTCTCTTTCACTCACTCTCTCTCTCAATAATTTAAGAAAAAAAAAATTTTTTTTTTGCTGAGAATAGATCTCAAGTATTCTCAACACACAAACAACAAGTAAATATGTGAGGTAATGGATATGTTAGATAACGGTAATCACAATGTATACATTTCTCAAAAATCACAATGCACACCTTAAATACATACAACTTTTATCTCTCAGTCACACCTCAATAAAGCTAAAAAAAAAACCCAAAAAGGAACAAAGAATGGCAACTTTCGTTACACTCACACAGACTACATAAAACATAATGATGATGTCTTAGTGGGTTTTTTAAAGACAGAATAACTAAATAACATGTTGAAGGTTTGAAATGTTTAACATCATTGTACTGTTTAAGCAGCTAAGGGTACTGAAACTTAATGAATGTGTATTTTTTTATTTGTAATATTTAAAAACAATTTTTTAATGTTTATTTAATGTTTTTTAAATGTTTTGAGGGAGAGTGCGCACACATGCACACGAGAGCAGGGAGGGGGCAGAGAGAGACACAGAATCTGCAGCAGGCTCCAGGCTCTGTGGTGTCAGCACACAGCCCAACGTGGGGCTCAAACTTGAGGGGCTCAAACTCATGAACTGTGAGATCACGTCGTGAGCTGAAGCCAGACACTTAACTGAAGGAGCTACCCAGGAGCCCCAATGAATGTGTATTTTTAATTCCCACATTGCTAAGATAGGAATAAGTAGGGGCACCTGGGTGGCTCGATCGGTTAAGCGTCCCACTCTGGATTTTGGCTCAGATCATGATCTCAGGGTGATGAGATCGAGCCACACTGATCGATCCACACTGAGCATGAAGCCTGCTTATCTCTCTCTCCCTCTGCCTCCCTCCCCTGATCTCACTCTGTCTCTCTCTCTCTCTCTCAAAAAAAAAAACAAAAACAAAACAAAACACCAGGAATAAGTAATTCCTACACTATTAGTAGGCAAAGAATGACAGAGAAAGAGAATGAACACAATGAAGGGGGGGAAAAAAAAAAAGAAATGCAGAATGGGCTGTCAAACAGTAACCTCCAGAAAAGAGAGAAAACAAACTCCAATACACCAGTAATTACATTATGTAAATAGACCAAATACTTCATTAAAAATACAGACTTCACATTGGATTAAAAAAAAAAATCCTACCACATATGCTGTTTTTAAGATATAAACCTAAAATACAAGGCACAGAAAAGTTCAAAGTAGATTCTGCATGGACAAAAATTTATCATACAAACACTAAATAAAACAAAGCTTGTTTTGGCGTAATATAGCAGATAAAACAGACAAGGTAAAACAGCACTAATAGAGACAAAGAGGGGCACAACAGAATAATAAAAAGATTAGTTCACCTGGATGGTATTAACAATTTAAAATTTGGGGGCGCCTGGGTGGCTCAGTTGGTTAAGTGTCCAACTTTGGCTCAGGTCATGATCTCACAGTTCGTGAGTTCGAGCCCGCATCGGGCTCTGTGCTGACAGCTCAGAGCCTGGAGCCTGCTTCGGATTCTGTGTCTCCCTCTCTCTCTGCCCCTCCCCCACTTGTACTCTGTCTCTCTCTCTCAAAAATAAATAAATGTAAAAAAAAAAAAAAAAACCTTAAATTTGTATGTATCCATGACGATAACTTCCAAATACGTAATACTAAACTTGACAGAACTCTAGGCAGAATGAGATTTTAACACACCTATACAACACACCTAATACACCAAGCTCAGTAACTGACAGGACAAACTCAGCCTTCATCTTTACAAACAACTTTAAATATAAGTACAACATACACAAAAATGCAAGCAGCCTCTATTACGCCAAACATTTCCTATGAATGTGCATTTTGGGTTGAATACCTCCTATCTTTCAGAAAAGACACAGTCTCAGATCAGCGCTTTCTTATTGCTGGAGTCAAGTACTCTGACAATCTGTAGGAAGCTCGGGACTGAGTCCACAAGGAAAGGAACAATCAGGAAAACAGGGAAGGGAGGTAAGATCATAAAAGCACAAAATCAAGTTATATGATATGGACTTAAACTTACCCAATGTTTAAGCGAAAAACTCAGGTTATAAAACAATGTATGCCATGAGCTCAATTTTGTTAAATAATCCCATCCAAATAGATGGGGCAAATACTTGCCCCTTATCTCACAGGAAAACCAATTCCAAGTGATCACTGAGCCAAATATGAAGAGTTAAAATAAGTTTCTAGAATGTAAATGTGCAACAAAAGTTAACATGTTACATATGTAACTAAATGTTTTGTGGCAGCCAGTGAGAAGAGAAAAACAAGTGAAACTAATTTTAGTAGAATATTATTTAACCTATTATCCAAAATATTATCATTTCAGTATCAATATAAAAAACTGATAGTCTACATTTTTTTCTTGTACTATATCTCTGAAATCTGATGTGTATTTTAGTTCTAGTACATAGCAATTCAGAGTAGCCAGGTGTGGCTAATGGCTACCACACTGGACCCTACAATTCTAGAAATCAACTTAGGTGAGTTTTTCTGGGACTCTGGGGTAGGGGAAGCTTGACAGACCATCAAACGCACTAGCAACAACAACAAAAGACAGATAAACTGGACTACACTTAAATTAGGGACCTCTCTATGAAGACACCCTACGAAGGTCCACAGGTGAGCTACAGAGTGGAAAAGGGTATTTGCAACATACATAACTGAAAGAGGCCCACCCAGATCTTGAATTAAGAAAAAGACAAAAGATGATAAGATAATTTTCTGGGTTTTCCAAATTTTCTTTAAGAGGTGTGCAGCACCTTTAATTCCTCCCCCAAATACATTTCCCCTGTTCAACTTACCAGTTCCACGAGACTGTTGTTGGTGAGAATGAGCTCTGTCAGGCAGGGTAGAGCCTGATCAAGTCCCTCACCTATACGGCTAAAATGAAAACAAAGACTTCGTAAGAGTGAAAGAAAGCTAACAATTTTATCAAAGTCCCTGCTCAGACGATTTCAGACTCCAAAGATGGAAGAACTTTAGAGATCTTTCTTCCAACACCTTATCTGACAGAGGGAAAATGAGGCACAAAGAGGACACTTTGTCACAGGGTTAGTGGTGGAAGTGGAATGATTCTAGAACCCATGTGTCCTGAAGGGGTGCCTGGGGCTCTTTCCATTACCACACTGTCCAGGGAAAGCTAAGTGAAGAAGAAACTGCTCAGCTTACTTCATGACTTTTGTGCAGGTAGCACAGAAATACAAACAACTCTGCGTTCACAGCTCAGGTACACAGCTACAGCTACACCATAAGGGAACGGTTAACTCATAAGAAATATGCCTATTGTAAAAAAGCAAGTCACTAGTACTTCCTAGTACTTCTTAAAGACATTGTCTATAGACCTTCAATAACTTTTCTGATGAAATTTACTCAGAGATGATAAAAGAGGGTAAAAAACAAAACAACCCCTCAATGTCAATAAGTAATATTCTACAAATCAGTTGTAAAAAAAAAAAAAACAAAACAAAAAAACAAATGACAGAGGAGATAGAAACAGTCAAAAATATAATTTTGAACTTTATGCATCTTTTAAATACAATCCTCTAATAATTACAATTATTGTTTTAGAAGCCAAAATATGTACAAAACTGCATGTTTGTAACTTAAATATTTATTACCATGAATAGATAAGTATTTCTGAATAGATGCAAATAAAACTAGACCAATGCCAAGTTAATCTCTGGATCTTTATGGGAAAAATGCAGCTTGTTTCTCATTTTTAGAAGAAATACGGAGGCTCAACTGGTATGTGCTACATCGTCTTCAGGGAACACTGCAACATTGTACTCTAGCAGAAAAAAAATTACTTTCCACCAGCAGACACTTACCATATTCTATTGTTGTTCACTAATAATGTTTTCAGCCTTCTCAACAAAGGAAAACCATCCAGTTTCCTGATTTCATTGTCAGAAAAATCAATAGCATCAAACTGGTCTAAGGTAGCACCTAGATTTTCAATGACAGGAATTTTATACCCTACAAAAAAATGGAGGGAAAATACACAAGTATCAATATAATTAAAAGGTACCTGAAAACATTAGCAGTACTTCATGGTACTTTGACTCAAAACTTCCTTTTTTTCAGAAAGTGTTTACCCAGCACCTATGCTGTGCCAAACAACTGTTCAAATGTGCAAGGTATTGGCACATAAAATGAGGAACAAGAGGGGCGCCTGGGTGGCTCAGTCGGTTAAGCGTCCGACCTCAACTCAGGTCATGATCTCACCGCCCGTGAGTTCGAGCCGCGCGTTGGGCTCTGGGCTGATGGCTCAGAGCCGGGAGCCTGCTTCGGATTCTGTGTCTTCCCTCTCTCTCTGCCCCTCCCCCATTCATGCTCTGTCTCTCTCTGTCTCAAAAATAAATAAACGTTAAAAAAACAAAAAAACCCTGAGGAACAAGAGTCGCATGTCCCAGCTGCCGCAAAGCTTACAGTCTAGGAGCGGACATGAAGATAGTGATGACAACAAGGACGAGGGCTATGATAACGAAGATACACCTATTCACAGTAATATTGGTAGCTAACATTTATTTGTAAGGCTATCTACAAGGTGCCTCACACTGTTCTAAATAGTTAAATGGCATGATGACAATTTACACTGTGAGCTGCTTACTGTCAGTGTCCAAGTCTTGTTCATACGTTGCGGACAACAGTTCTTAACCTCTTTTGCATTCCCACAGGCCAGATTCATCAAACTCAGCAGGACACCCTAGAGATACCATGACAGTTCTACCTCCCCCCAGCTCCAAACAGGAGTTGAAGGTCAATGGCTTATGCACAATGGTAAATCACCCTGTGAACAGTTCACTCAAATACTGATTTGTCTAAAATGGACATGGCTATTGTGCTAGGTGCTGGCAGAAGAAACAAATCCAAGCCAAGTTAAAGTCCATAATTCAGAGCTGCTAGGGCTACATCAAAGTGCTGCACCAAAACAAGTATCCTCAACACTCCATGCACTTCAGACTTAGAAGGCAGAGCTCACTCTGACCCGAGAGAGTGGGAGTGGTCAGTTACTCTTGAATTGAACTTTTCCCTGGGAAACTTAATTTCAACAAAATGAAAGCACCGGGTTTTGTGAATCAGGAATCCAAGTCGAAAGCAGAGCCTGCAGTAGCGCTGCTCCTCAGATGGTGTTGCCCCTATGGAGCCAAATCTAAGGCGCATATTGTATTCTATTACAACCGCTAAGAACCTGCTCTTCACATCCTTCCTCAAGTCTTTCCCTTGAAATGCCGAGTAGACAGCTGCACCCCCAATTTTTTAACAAG
This sequence comes from Acinonyx jubatus, assembly GCF_027475565.1. Lineage (NCBI taxonomy): Eukaryota > Metazoa > Chordata > Mammalia > Carnivora > Felidae > Acinonyx > Acinonyx jubatus. The sequence continues at coordinate 19,246,938 of NC_069386.1, forward strand.
CCTTACTAAGGTTGGAAGTGCTACATGAATCTGGGTAGTTCAGAGCTTCCACCTCTTACACACGGCACTCGTAGTGCATTCCTCTTGAAAATGTTGTGATAAAGGGGCAGGATCAGACGACTGAAGCTAATAAGAAAGAAAACTTGGGGGAAGCCGTCGCTTTTGTTCTCAGACTTCATTTCCTCCCTCGCAAATTACTTATAAGTAACACGTATCCTGTCTATAATCCCACAATAACACTCTAACGTCTTTACTGAGAACCAACCGGTCGCTGAGCCCTAGAATTACAATCATTAACATTCTCCCAGCTCTCAAACAGTTCAGACTGCGAAATACGCCAAGCAAGGCCGAACTGAGGCCCACGGGTGTGGATCAGGAAGCGATCAATCAACCAGCTGGGTGTGTGAGTAGGAGGGAGGCCAACAGAAGCCTCAGAAGGGCCTAGGGATGGATGGTCTTTTGGCAGCAAAGGCAGGACTCAGGGCCGGGAGGCGCTGGCGCAGCCGGGCTTGGCGCCCACAATGCGGGCCTCCTGGCCAGGCTCCAGCCCTCTGCGCACGCGGCGGGACGCGAACCACCGGGCGGCGTGCTGAGAGGCCCGCTCCCTTCCCCGGACTCACCCCGGAGGTCCAGCTCGCGGTCCCGCACAGCGTTAGTGTACTGCGCCGCCTGCTCGATCAGCTCCGCCGTCAGTTTCACCATCCTGCCGCCTCCCGCTACCGGTGCCGCGGCCCACCGGCTGCTTCCCGCCGCCTCCGGCCCGCCAGATTTCCCAGCGTCCCCCGCGCCCCGCCTCCAGGCAGCACCAATCGCAGCCGGCCCGTGCGCGCGCAGCTCGACGCCCAGACCGAAGCAATCGAAGGGCCACTCCCGAGATCTCGTTCTTTTTGGAGGTCCTGGCGCCGGTGAAGGTGACTCAGGTTCTGGGTGCTTCCTTAGGGCGTATCTGGAGGAAGGCCCCCGATTCCAGATGTTTATGTCCGCAAGTTAAGCAAATGTGAAAGCATCCGAGTGGAACTTTCTCATGCATTGGTGCACCTTCAGGTGGGAGGGACGCTGTGTCCTCACTCCACTCAGGAGGGCGGGCACCCCTGGGATCCAGTGAGGGATCCAGGACTTCAGGTTTACACCCTGGTCCGGGGCTTTGGCCCCCGAGGCTACCACGCGAGAACCAGGCCCAGGTCACTCGCAGGGTCACTTCACTGGGACCGTCTCACCGCCGCGCAAGTCCGACCGCGGGATCCGCGCACCGTTCAGTGTGCGGTTTGCCCTTTGATCTCCAGACATTTAAATATTCACCAGGAAGCATGTATACAGAAAAGTGCGCAAACCAGGAGTCTGGAACGAGACGAATAGCCAGAGTAAGCACACCCGCGTTGCTGCCTCTGGGTCCAGAAGAACACTTCTCTGAAAGCTTCCCTCCCTTCCCTAAGGCAACCACGAATCCAGCACCCTAGATTAGTTTTGCTGGCTTTTGATATAAATAGAATCATGCAGTGTGCTTCCGTGCCTGGTTTCTTTGTCTTTGTATTATGCCTGGAATCCATGCAGGTTACATACAGCAATGGTTTGTTTACTTTCGCTGCTGTATAGAATTCCGTTGTTTATTTCATACCATAACTTAGCTATTCTGCTATTGGTGGACACTAGGGTTGTTTCTTGTGGGAGCTATTCAGAATAATGCTGTTATGTATTTTCTTGTACATGGATCCAATGCTCACGTGCCTGAGTTTCTCCAGGAGTAGAACTTCTGGGACATAGAGTATGATATCATCAATAGGTAATGCCTGTTTCAGCCAAGAGGCTGAAATAATACACATAACTCTATAGCGGTGTGTAAGGGTTTCCATGGCTTCGAACCTCAGTCTCATTGTCATTGTCAGTAGTTTTAATTGTGGGGCTTCTGGTGGGTGGGTAGTGGTATTGCCCTGTTGTTTTGATTAGCTTTTCTCTAATAACTAATGAAGTTGAGGACCTTTTCATGTATATTGTCTATTCGGATATCTTTTGCGAAGTGACCAATTTTTTTTTTTTTGCTAGTGGATTGTCGCCTTTTTCCTACTGACTTACAGGATTTCTTTATATGCTCTGCATATGGGCACACTCTGTAGCTTGCGTTTGCACTTTGTTGTTGTTGTTTTTATTGCTGTTGTTGTTATTGTTAAAACTGCTTAAATACAAAAGAATTGACAGAGACCAGAAATACTATCCTTGTACATGTCACCTATGCTGCAAAATACAAATTGTAGTCCATTTTGGTCTGTTTAGGGTAACATCCTATTCCCCAAATCACCAAATCATAATCAGGGCTGCAATTCAGATCAAAAGACTACAAAAATGGCCTCCTCACCCATTTTGCAATGGGAACAAGCTTTCAAATGGTCCATTTTAAGAGGAGTCATCAGAGGAAAAACTTCTTAGCTCAGGAAGCCCTATCCATTGACTACCTTTTGTCCTTTTTCTTGTAGGGGGGAAGTTACACTGTGGTCAGGTAGGTCTAGGACAGGAAGTTTTTCTGCGTACTGGCCTTTCCACTCTTAATGGTGTTGTTTGTTGACTAGAAGTTTCTAATTTTTATGTAATTCAATTCATCTTTTCTTTTCTGGTTAGAGGGCTGTGTGTCTGTGCATGTACCCTCAAATATTTTTCTTTGTTGTCTACTAGAGGCTTCATTGTTTTACCTTTCACATGTAGCTCTACAGTCCCCCTGGAATTGATTCTTTTTGAGCTTTTTGAACAGAATGCAAATCAAACACACCCAAGTAACTGGTATCCTGATCAAGAACAGGACTTTGCCACATTCTAGAACCTCCCTTCTTTCAGTCACACACTTGCCCCAATGGTAACCACATCTTACATAGATTGGTTTTGCTTAATTTTGTATTTATGCAAATGAAATTGTACCTTATGTATATCTTGCTTAACATTATATTTGTGTGTAGATGTAGTTAATTTATAATCATTGTTACATAGCATTTCATTGTGTGAATATAATTTATCCATTCTGCTGTTTACGAACTTTTGGGTGATTTCCAGTTTGAGCTATTATAAGTACTGCACCTATTAATATTATAATACATATCTTTAACTGAACACATATACTAATATATACATGGAAATGGAATTGCTAGGTCATAGGGTTAACTTACATTCAGCTTAAGTAGGTTCTACTAGTTTTCCAAAGTGGTTGTACCAGTTTACATTCCTTATTGGTATTGTCAGTCTTTTTATTTTTATAATTTATTTTAATGTTTGTTTATTTTTATACTTTTTTAATGTTTATTTTATTTATTTTTGAGAGAGAGAGAGAGAGAGAGTGAATGTGAGCGGGGGAGGGGCAGAGAGAGAGGGAGACACAGAATCAGAAGCAGGCTCCAGGCTCTGAGCTGTCAGCATAAAGCCCCACCGGGCTCAAATTCATGAACCGTGAGATCATGACCTGAGCTGGAGTTGGATGCTTAACCGGGTATTGTCTGTCTTTTTAATTTTAGGCATTCTAGTGGGCTAATAGTGGTATTGCAATGTGGTTTTAATTGTATTTGCCTAAGTACTAACACAGTTAGTATTTAAAAAATATATTAAATATATTTTAAAAAATATATTGTCCATTTGGATCACTTCTTTTGTGAAGTGTCTGGTAAGTGTTTTGCACATTTTTCTATTGGCTGTTCTTTTTTGCTGATTTGTAGATTTTTATATTTTTTGGATATGAGTTCGTGTGAGATACATGTATAGTGAATGTGTTCCCTTTCTCTGTGGCTTGCCTTTCACTCTCTTAATGGTGTCTTTTGATGAACAGAAGTTCTTAATTTTAATATACTGTAATTTATGAACTTTTCCCTTATGTGGTTAAATGTTCTTTTGAGTCCTTTTTAAGTAATTTTTCCACCCCCAAATCATGAATATTTCCTTATGGAAATTTTGTTGTTTCACCTTTCACATTTAGATTTGTAATCCATCTAGAATAGATTTTTGTGTATGGTCTGAGGGAGGGATCAAGATGTATTTTTCCCCATATGGAGATTCATTTGACCCAGAATCATTTATTGTAAATGCTCTGCACTGCCAGCTTTTTCATAAATTAAGTGTCCAAATATGTGAAGGTCTTGTGGACTGGCTATTCTGTTGTGTGGGTTTAGTTGCCTACCAACTATTCTTGCATAATATCATACTGTCACTTAAAAACTTGATATTTGCCTTTAAAAAGGGGTTACTTTTTTCCAAGATTGTCGTGGTTATTCTTGCACTTTGCATTTTGGTATAAATTTTAGGTACATCTTGCATCTAATAAAGAAATTATGCTTTGATTTATGTTGTATTGGCTCCATAGATAAGCTTGGAGAATTAATATATTTACAATATTGGGCATCCCAATCCATGGACATGGTATAACCTTACATATATTTAGATTGTATTTAATTTATCTTAGTGTTGGGGTGCCTGGGTGGCTCAGTTGGTTGAGCATCTGACTTTGGCTCAGGTCATGATCTCGCTGGGTTTGTGAGTTTGAGCCCTGCGTCAGGCTCTGTGCTAACAGCTCAGAGCCTGGAGCCTCCTTCAGATTCTGTGTCTCCTCCTCTCTCTGCCCCTCCCATGCTCATGCTCTGTCTCTCTCTGTCTCTCAATAATAAATAAACGTTAAAAAATTTTTTTAAAATTTCTCTTAGTGTTTTATAATTTTTTGGTGTAGAGGTCTTACACTTCTTCTACTAGATCTATTCTAGGTATATGATAGTTAAAAAAAATTTTTTTTAAGTTTATTCATTTATTTTGACAGAGAGAGGGAGAGCACAAACAGGGGAGAGGCATAGTGAGGGAGAGAGAATTCCAACCAGGTTCCATGCTATCGGTGCAGAAGCCTGATGCAGGGCTTGATCCCATGAACCATGAGATCATGACCTGAGCTGAAACCAAGAGTCAGACGCCTAAGCATCTAAGCTACCCAAGTACCCCAGTATATGATAGTTTTTGATGCTGTTGTAAATAGTATCTTCTGCTAAAACAAAATCCAATGTTGTAATCATTAGTTTCTGGTACATTGAAATATAGTTGATTTATAGTTGAAATACAATTAATACTAGCATTGTGTCTGACAGTCTTGCTAAATTCACTTACTAGTTGTAATATTTTAATAGTTTAGAACCATTCTTTTGGATTTTCTATGTACGTAACCACACTATGTGACAATAATGATAGCTTTATTTCTTTCCAATTCTTACACTTGTTCTTTATTTCTTGCCTTGTTTTCACTGGCTGAGATCTTCAGAACACTGTTGGACAGTGGTAAAAGCAGACATCCTTTGGCAGGCCTCACATCATAGGTATGGGCAGGACCCCTAACCAAGCAATCCATGTAAATATCACCAATAATGGAACAAATCAAAATCATGATTCAGTTACTAGAATGCAATTAGAAGAACATGGCATCACTTCTGTGAGATTCCTACTGAAGATGCATGACCTGAATGGAAATGTGAGGAAACCTCAGATAAACACAAACTGAGGGACAGCCTACAAATAACTAGCCTGCAGTCTTTGAAAGGTTCAAGGTCATGAAAGTCAGGGAACTGATGAATTGTTCTAGACTGAAGAAGACTAGAAGTTCTAGATTATAGAGACATGATGACTAAATGCAAAGAGTGACCTAAAATGGATCCTTTTGCCAAGAGCATTCATTATTGGGACAATTTGCAAAATTTGAATCCAGTCAGAGGATTAGATGGTAGTAATACATCAATGTTAACTTCCTGATACTGATGGCTATGTATAAGATCCTTGTTTATAGGAAAATAAAGTATTTTCTGAAGTATTTTGGAGGTAATAGGGTTTCATATCAATAACTTACTCTCAAATTGTTCAGGAAAACATTTCTTGGTTCTTTACTCGCAACTTTCTTATAATTTTGCTTTGAGATTGTCTCAAAATAGAGAAGTTAAAATAATCCCAAACACTTAATTCCGGAGAGGACCACCAGATGGAGTCCTTAGACCAGAGAGCCAGTTTTACTTGGCTCTTCAGTTCTGGATTAAAAGAAGGGGTTTCTTTGATAAGGGAAAGAAAGCTCTTTCATCTGGGCTGCCGACATGCCATCCAGACTGAGGAAGACCCAAGAACTTCAGGGCCACTTAAGCCACAGCCACGGCCACATCAGCAAGCACCGGAAGCACCCAGGAGGCCAGGGTAATGCTGGTGGTATGTATCACCATCGAATCAACTTCAAACAAATACCAGCCAGGTTACTTTGGAAAAGCTGGTATGAGGCATTACCACGTGAAGAGGAACGAGAGCTCTGCTGAACTGTCAACCTTGATAAACTGGACCTCAGTCAGTGAGCAGACACGGGTAAATGCTGCAGAAAGAAGGGGCGCCTGGGTGACTCAGTCGGTTAGTGTCCGACTTCGGCTCAGGTCACGATGATCACAGTTTGTGGGTTCCAGCCCTGCGTGGGGCTCTGGGCTGACAGCTCGGAGCCTGGAGCCTGCTTCAGATTCTGTGTCTCCCTCTCTCTTTGACCCTACCCTGCTCACACTTTATCTTTCTCTCTCAAAAATAAATAAACATTTAAAAAAATACTGCCAGAAACAAAACAGGAGCTGCTCCTGTCGTTGATGTGGTGCGATTGCGCAACTACAAAGTTTTGGGAAAGGGAAAGTTCCCAAAGCAGCTTGTCACCTGAAGGGCAAATTCTTCAGTGGAAGAGCTGAGGAGACTCAGAGTGTGGGAGGAGCCTGTCCTGGTAGCTTGAAGCCACTTGGAGGGAGGTTCATTAAATACTAATAAGTGCTTTAAAAAAATAAATAAAGGAAAGTTGTATGGGTTTCCTTTCTTCAGTACATGAACAGGATATAAACTGTAGGTGGTTTTATTCATTTTAGGATATCCCTATGAAGTTGAGAATAGAGTACCTTTTTTTATTTCATTTCTTTTGGGTAGGGTTTCTTAACCTCAGCACTGTTGACATTTTGGGGCTAAATACTTCTTTATCGTGGAGCTACCTGTGCACTATAAGATGTTTAACAGTATCCCTGGCTTCTACTCATGTCCGTACATACCTCCAATTGTGACAACCAAAAATGTCTCTAGACATTGACATGTATTCCCTAGGAGACAAAAATCAACAGGTTGAGAACCACTGTTTTTGGCAACAGAATGTTCTCTGCTCTGAGCACTTTGGTTCCTCTGTGCTCAGCAGGGAGCCTAGGAGGTATCTGATCATGCCTAATGTGGCTGGTACATAGTGTGTGCGTGTCGGGGCAGGAGGAAGCATTGGGTGGTGGGAACTGAACCCCAGGACCTGGAGTTCTGGTAGGTGCTCAGTGCTGTATCACCTAGCGGTACTGTTCTGTGCACAGACAAGCCACAGAGACTGGTGTGTTGGGAAAGGCCTTGGGCAACCAGTCAGAAAGGATAAGACCTGGGTTCAAGGAGGGAAAGCGGCAGAGAAGGCTGGGGTAGGAGGCAGACTTCTTTCCCACAGCAGCCAGAACCCCAATGCCTCCTAGCTCAACAGGCAGAACCTTAAGATGCTGGAGAACGGCCTTGGTTTCCCATTATCCCTGCTTGTTCCCATTCAGATGACCTTCTTTCTACTTTACTTCTCCACCTCCTTCCCTTTCCATCCTCTGATCTGGACCTCTACCCCCCATCTGCTCGCAGGGGCCCCAGCATACCTTAAGCATTCAAGGTTAAGGCTCTCTTCAGCCATATTATGGTGATTTAAATGCAGTGGATAGTAGTCTCCCCAAATTCAAGAGCGCTCTAGTGCTGGCCATATTTAGACCATGTTGCCCTTTTGGTTTCTTTAAAGTTCAGTTATGCCCCCATCCCCATCCCCTTTCTATCGTAGGTGTATCTTCTGTTAAAAGTGCAGTTTTCCCCAGCCCTTTGAAGAGTTACAAAGTATACTTTGTAGTGGCCTGAGCGGGATACAGATGAGCACCTGGGGACCACTGTGAGGTGCCAAAGAATTTGGGGACAAGGTCAGAAAACTATCACCTCCTGGAAATAGAGCCAGTTTGAAACAAATGGGTCATGGCTGAATTCGGCCAACTGCAGAATCAACTTCCCCTCTGGCAGAGAGCCAGCCTCCCTACCTGGGGATGAAGGAGCCACCTTGCCAGTGTGTGGCCTAACACAAGTCACTTCACCTCCATGAGCCTCAGTCTGTGAAACAACAGATTTAGAGGAGGTGATCCATGACTTTACCACGTAAAACAAAATCCATAAACATGTCCTGCCCCTACTGAGTCCAAATATCCTTGAGGTTGGGTGATTTGTGAACAGGCATTTGATGGGGTCAGTCCTTTTTAACAAGGTGGTGTTTTGTCCTTAGGATTTTGTGAACAGCTTCTCAGCTTGCCACCACCCTCATCAGCCCCAGGACCAGCTGGCCCACCCACCATGAGGAAGGTACATGTGCTCTGGGGCTGCTTGGTTGGCTTTTTGTAGCTGGTCTGCTTTGGGAATAAAAGGAATTTCTGATTCAGCTCCAAACATGTTAGACCATAGTTCTCCATGTTCAAAGAGCTCTAGGAGCAAAAATGGTGCCTTGCACAAGAAGCACCTAGCAATCTTTGGTTTTAAATTTTTTTTTAAGTTTATTAATTTTGAGAGAGAGACAGCATGAGTGGGGGAGGGGCAGAGAGAGAGAGAGAGAGAGAGAGAGAGAGAGAGAGAGAGAGAATCTCAAGCAGGTTCCGCACTGTCAGCACAGAGCCCTACTCGGGGCTCAAACCCACAAAACCATGAGATCATGACCAAAAGTTGGACACTTAACCAACTGAGCCACCCAAGCGTCCCAGCAATTGCTGGTTTCAATGAGATGTTAGTCTTATGGGGGAAGTTGAACCCTTATCAATATTCTGCCCAGCTCTGGCTACTGTCTCCCAAACACACTCATTCCTTCGTTGCCTCACCTTGACAGCTCCAGTCGGTTGATGCTTATGGTGGGCAGCTATCGGGTTGTGTGGCCTACCTACCCCTACGTTCTAAGAGCTGCACATCTCTCCCCTCCTCCAGCTCTGAGGTCGCCGGAAAGTTCCTGCAGCCGTGTTCTGCTGTGCAAACCTGTGTCCGTGGCACAGCTGATGGGGCTGGATGAACACTGATGCAAAGCAGGGTAACCAGGGCCAAGCAGCAGATTCAGAAAGCGTGCTTAGGGAGTTTGAGTTGCACCAGTTTCGCTTGGAGATGTCAGTGGTCTCATTTGCCCCAATTGGAGAGTGAGGAGGACATGCTATGGTGCAATGGAGGTCCTGGTGACATTTAATGCTGGCACCAGAGTTCCCAAGGCCCAGCTGCACCCTTCCTGGAACTCGGAGTCAACCCCAGATTCCTAAAACAATGCCCCTCACCCACTTTTGTTTTTTTCCTAGCCATAATTGTAAATAAAAACCAAAAATCTGGGGCGCCTGGGTGGCTCAGTTGGTTAAGTGTCTGACTCTTGGTTTTGGCTCAGTTCATGATCTCACGGTTATGTGAGCTCGAGCCCCACTTGGGATTCTTTCTCTCTCTCCCTGTCTCTCTGCCCCTCCCCCACTTCTGTCCCCTCTCTCTCTCAAAATAAATAAATAAACGTTAAAAATAATTGCTGGATTCCCAACAAGTACAAGCTTCTGACCTCAAAGAGAGGCCATGGTAACAGTCCCATGGAACACAAAACCCATGGGTGCAGGGATTTCAGTCACTTTGAAAGATAAGCTGTGACCTAATTAAGTCACACTGAGCAGCTGTAGGTGAAGAGGCTTGCAGTCCAGACTGTGGAGGGCACTCCCTCAATAGATGGCAGGTATCCCTGCACCAAGCCCCTCCACCCAGCCAGGCTGTTGTGGCCTGAAGAAGGTCTGTTACCAAAGGACACCTTGGAGCTCTAGGATTTCCCCCATGGCATCGTTACATGAACATTTGCTAAAGCTCAAAGACCTTCTACTTAATGACATCAGATAGACCCAAAACCACAAAGAAAGCCATTTCACACATTGGTCAACACCTACATTTAATCGTTGTGTCTTGGAAAGAAATACAGGTGTCTTGGTCATGGGATGTTAACTCTTTTATTAACTTAGGGTTAACATTGTATTTGCTCTGTGGATTTCTTTTTTGAAGTTGTGGATTCAATAAACAGCTGGGTTTCCCCCAGCTCCTAGGGGACAAGGCAAACGCATTATAGTCAAAGAGGGGAGCAGGACAAAATGGAGAACAAGCTTGAAAAAATTTAAGGCAAATGTCACTCCCATATTAAAGGGAATTGATCAAGCATATCTGTGCATTTCAATGAAAATATATGAAATATCTGTCAAAATAATTAACATCGGTAAAAATTAGAACATGTAGCTTATAAAATGCCTACACAGGTTTGGCAGAAATAAATCCAACCGTGTCATTAGGCTCATAGTACACAGACACAGGAGCATCTACCTTAAGAACAAGTTTCCTGAAGAGCAGAGGCCAAGTGTATTTCAAAAGCAATTCCACGAAATGGGCGGTGATGAGATTAATGATTCACGGGTTGGGTTTACATTTTGGCAAGAGGAATTGCTTAGTCAATGGGGCTCCTCTTGGCTGGTCCCTGGGATGCTTCCTGGGGACCCTCCCCAGAAGGCTCTGCATCAAGTAGAGGTGATCATTCGGGCCAGGAGGCTCCCAGAGACGTGGTGACAAGGGGCGCTCAGCTCACCTACGGGACAGTGCGGCAGAGAAACAGAGGGTCTTCCCGTCCAGATTTGGAACTGGGACGTTCTAAGACATCGCTGCAGTTCCAGAAGTAGCTGACTGTGTAGGAATGGATGCTCCATCCCCAGTGGTCATATATTTTATGCCCCCCAAGTCTATTTTATTTACAGCCTGACCAAACCGTCCCCAGGCTGCTCCGCGGCAGGTGGGGGAGTAGGTGCGCGCTCGGCCGGGCATCACGCGTGGGGATGTCCCAGGCCTGGTGGGTGAGATTCACTGTGAGGCTGCACAAAAGCACGGGGAGAAGAGTGGTGTGTGAAGCCAAGCATCTTGCCTTTCTGCTTTGGTCTTGAAGATTCAGTAAACTTAGGGTCCCAGAGGCTGCCCCGAAGCTGGAGCTATGGATTCCCAAAATTCTTTGTGTTTCCATCTTAAGTTTGCCAGAAGAATGTAGCCAGCAAGCAGAGTTTGAGAGCCTGTCACTGTTTGAAGAACACCCCCTTATGGCCCACCACCCATCTGGGCTGGGTGCTCAGAGATGCTGCAGAAGGACCTTGCTCCTGGGGAGATAAAGCTGTCAGACGCAGGGCACCCCCCAAACAGGCTGTGGCTGACGGTCTGGAGAAAGGCTGCTGAACGGACGGACGGACGGACAGGAGGGGCCCTGCCCCCTGCAGTCGGCTGGGTGCCCCTACCCAGCCAGGAGGCACGTGCGGCAGCAGAACTGAATGAACAGCTTCCGTTCACAGAGCCGGTTGGACTTCACCATCTCGCAGAACATCTCGTCAGCTGAGGTCCCACCAGGAAAGAGAAAGGAGGGATGTGTCAGACTTTGGGGCCTGACATGTTCCAACCATCCCATTTCACCAGGCCCCAGCGATGGGCTGGGCAAGGGTCATGGAAGAAGCTGGGGGCGGCAGCCGGGGTGGCCGTCACGGTCTTCCTGGGACATGTGGCAAGCCTGGTGTGGCAGAGGGGACATGTGGCGTAGGGAGCGCCTGGGTGGCTCAGTTGGTTGAGCGTCCGACTTAAGCTCTGGCCATGATCTCAAGGTTTGTGAGTTCGAACCCCACATGGGGCTCGCTGCTGTCAGCACAGAGCCCACCTCGGATCCTCTGTCTCCCTCTCTCTGCCCCTCCTCCTCTTGTGCTCTCTCAAAAATACATAAACATTAAAAAAAAAAAAAAAGAAGTGGCACCTAGCATGCAGGGGCTCACGCTGGGTATAGGGGATGGGGGGAAACTGAGGCAGGGTGGAGGATGAAGCCAGCTGTACCAGCCAGGCCTCAGTGCTCCTGTGCATCTATCTTCCCAGACAACTGTGGTGGTGCAGGACTTCGTAGGAAGACTCTTGGGGGGTGGGGCTAGGGTAGGAGGGCAGGCCTGGGACAGGTCTGTGTCCTGTGGCTGTGTTCTGTCTGGCGGCTGCTCTTGTGTCCAGGGGGCTCCCCAAACTGAATGGGATGGGAGGGAGAGAGTCGTCAAGGCGAATGGAAAGGGGGAGGGGAGGAGGGATGGAGACCAGCCCATCCCAGCTGGCTGCTGAGTTTTTGAAGAGGCCTCGTCCTTGATGGGACCTGGGAGCCCCTCCTGAGACTGCCCCGCTTTCTTGGGCTGTATCTATAACCTGAGTAGGTGACATCCTACAGAGGGAGCTTCCTACTCTGAAAGCACACAATTCTGCAAACCAAAGAGAAAAAACAAAAAGAAAAAAACAAAAAAAGACCAAACACCAAGGCAAGGAGGCCACACTAAAGTGTGCAGGACATGCTGGTTTGTGCTCTGCCATGGCAGGGCCAGTTACAGCTCCAAGCCCAGGGATGCTGTGGGGCCACCAGCTTTCTCCCCCGCACACCGGTTTGAGGTGCCCAGAGCTGGCCTGCGATGCTCCTCCCGGTGGCTCGTTGAGCATGGAGTCTTCTGGCTCACTACTCCTGCACCAGGTCCCCGGGCCAGAGTCCTCTGCCTGGAACCCCAAGCTGGTCTTTGGTCTCCCTCAGAGTTCCTGTCTTCACAGCTCATTCTGGTCTCCAGTGGGCCTAGAGATCCAGGGCTCTCCCACAGCAGATGTGGGGCTTCCCTGTGGGACCTGGGGGGCCCCGAGTCTGGGCTCTGAGGCTGACACCCTCCAGGCCTCCTGGCTTCGACCCCCAAGGTCAGGCCTCTTCTAACAGGACTCACCGCACCCAGGCCACCGGGCTTATGGCACAAGAGTGGGAACGGTACCAGAACAAAATCAGCTTTAAGAGTCACTTGGCAAATGGACCGGCAGTAGCTTGGTGGCCAGGATGCCTCCCTGGTCAATGTGAGGGGCCCAAAGGGACAGTAGGAGGCTATGAGGCATCCCTGATACTGGGGCCAGCACACCCGTTCAGAAGGGCTACTGTTCCTGCCTCTTCTCCTTCTCTTCTTCTCAGCTCAGTGAGCTGAGCTCCTCCAAGGGCAGCCCTGAGGGTAACTCACGTCCCCCCATTCCCTCACTGGTGCTCACCGTTGCTGCACGTATGGTTGGTGATGCACGTGGTCCCCAGCAGCGTGAAGCCTGTCTTACACCTGCTACAGTTCCTGCTGGAGCCTTCACAGCTCAGGCAGCTCTCGTCACACCTGTGGGAGGACACGAGTTCATGACGCTGCTTGGGGAATGGGCCCAGCCACTCCAGGAGCCCCCTCCTGGAGCCCCCCTACCCTCTTGCACTGTCTCCACCTGCAGCTGTGGCCACCATGATGGCCTGAAACCCCAGCCAAGCATCTGCACATCCTACCTCCTGTCTGACTGCACTATCGCCCCTGGGAGAGTGAAGTCAGCAGGAGCATGCCTGGAGTGGCAGACAGGCCCAGGTCTCTGAGACTCCCTGTGGCTCACGTGGACCCCTTCTTGGATACTGTGCCCCCCGCCCCCGCCACCAGGTGGCTCCTCAAGCAGCATCAGCACATGTACCCTTGGGCAGCTGCCCAGCTCTGATGGCTACAGGGTTGGGATGCAGGGACAGGGGCGTGGCAAAGCGACCCTGGAGCTGGCCTGGGGACTGCTGTTGCCCATGAGGCTGAGTTTTCTTTGCGGTGATGCCAGCCTCCCTCCAGGGCAGGCAGGCAAGGTGAGGATCTTCCAGTTCTTGCCCTGAGATGGGACCCAGGGCTCTTTCTAATGCAGAGTACGGTGACCTCAGGGGAGGGTTGGCCCTCAAGCCACATCCAGCAGTTTTACTGGAAGGCAGTCACTGCTCATCTATGTATCATCCGTGGCTGCTTTCACAGCGGCAGGACTGAGTAGATGGGACAGAGACCATGTGGCCAGCCAAGCCCAAACTACTCACAACGGGGCCCTCTACAGAAAGAGCTTGCCAACCCGTCCCTGGGGCTTGAATGTGCACCTCACCTCCTCCGGACCACGTGCGGACTGGGGCTGCACCTGCCACCTTTTCTGGGGCCACTTTGGTGAGTGGGTCTCCCAGTGCTCCAGTCTGCCACCCGGCTTCCCCACGGATGCCACCTGCAGGTGGAACAGGCCCCAGAGGTGGAGCTCAGGCAGGGCGGGTGGGGCATCCGGGGCAGGAACCTGGCTCAGATGGCTCCTCCATCTGCCCTGTGTGGCCAGTTCTTTGCTTAGGACAGATGCCACCCTCCCAGTCAGGGACTAGATGCTATCAACAAAGGCTCCTATAGGCCTCTTTCCAAAGCAGCCATCCGCTGGGTTCTCATTTCACCATTGATTCTGACTACATGGAGCCCTGGTGGGTCATGCCCTCAGCCTGCTCTTCCAGTGCAGGATGCCCCCAGACTGGAGTTCAGGCCCGTAGTCTATATTTATAAATGTGTAAATCCCACAGGCAAACTTGCTCTTCTGACTTCCTCCTCCTGTAGCAAGAGCTTTCCCCCCCCACCACACCTCCCTGCCCTACAACCTGGAGGGAGAGTGGGCCCTGCCATGTGGGACCCTGTTTCTGTGCACTCTGGGGAAGCCACTAAGGTCTGGACTCTGTCCTGCTGCACCTTCTGGTGGCCCAGCCACAGACCCTTGACGCCACAGCACAAGGGATGACTTCCCCTGGGAACCCTTGGCTTCTTATACAGACCACCCTTGTGGGACCGGAACTAGGGCCTAGCCTGTTTCATGAAGATGCTTCAAAGGCCCTGGGCCAGCTTTCCCAGGCCCTGGCTGAGGGCAGCTTCAATGAAACCATGGGTAGAGCGTGCTAAGGTGGAGGGCCACCTGTGCATGGCTTACCTTCTCCAGATATAAGCTGGCCACGTCAGGGGTCTCCCTGCCAGCCCCCAGTGGCACCGAAGGTGAGTCAGTTTTTTATGGCTGTGTAACAAGCTACTACAAAGCCAGCAGCTTAGAACAGCCTCATTCACCATCTCCCAGGTCTGCAGGTGGAATCCTGGGCAGGCTCCGACCTGCTCCCTGCTCAGGGTGTCACAAGGCCCAGGTCAAGGAGTCAGCTGGGCCGGGGCTTAGATCTGGAGGCCCCAGCTCAGGGAGAGAATCCAGCATCACGCCGCCCCCAGGGAAGGATGATGCCCCCCATCACCCTGGTAACACCGCACCCCCACCCCCAGCTGCCTTGAGGTCCCTGCTTCTCTGAAAGACCCTCTTGACTCCTCTCTGTCAGGATTACCTGCCCAGCAGGTAGCCCTCTCAGGCAGGGGGCTTTCAAACCACCTCTGGTTCTGTCACTTTCTATGGCACCCACTTCCCCACAAAACACCATGGCAACTTTGCCCTGCCAGACTCTGGAAGGACAGGCATGTGCACCGCAGCCCCTTTTCTGTGCTCTATTGCACGGGCCACGTGTCTTCGCCTTCCTTTTGCCTTCAGGCTGTTCCAGGCCAGAGTCAGACAGCAAGTCTTGTCATCCTCCAGTGTGGGCACAGAATACAGCAGAAAAAATGCCTGAAGTCTCTGCCTCCCTGAGCACCCAGGAGGGGCCAAGGGAGCGGAGAACAGTGGGGAAGACTGGGGGCCTGAGGGGCTAGCTACCCCTCAGGCAAGTACCCCACTGAATTGCTCTCCAGAGAGGTCCTTGCTCGCTCTTCTGGGTTCTCTTACTAAGACTTGGGGGTGTCCAGGCCTCTTTTGAGATCCTTACCATGGACTGTTCTCCACTTTGGGCCTCAGGTTCACTGGTCTTCCTGGCATCCTGGTTGCCAACCCAGCAGGCCTATGTTTTGGGCTGGCTTTTCCACATAAGCCCCCCCATATGGCTGTGTGGCCCAGAGCTGCCCCAGGCCTACCAGCAGGGGCCAGCCACAGCGCTTCTCAGCATCCTGGGGCCTGGAGGAAGCCAAACCCTAAAAGCTGCTGCTGCCTGAGTGGGGAGAGGCCCTGCACAACCAAGCAGACCAAGACTATTCTTCCTTCAGGAGGGATCCACATCAAAGGGGTCTTCAGAGCCAGGGCACTCGAAAGACAGAAGCTTCCTGAAGGGCTGGCATTTCACCACCTCAACGCCTTATGCAGGGCTCCTCCTAGGGGTGTATCTCCAAGATCTGCTGTGGGAGCCCTAGCACTGGACTGGAAGCTTCCCCTCCTGTGGAGGTGAGCACCCAGGAAGATGCTGTCCCCCATTGTTGAGAAGGGGCTTAGGGGGCTGCCTACCTCTTGCTTCCTGGGCTGGGGACACCATAGTTTCTGGCTTACCAGAAAAACCAGGGGGGCTGGTTACCACACTCATGGGGATGCCCAGCATCCTGTGGGATCCTGGGCATCTGACAAACAAAAGTGATTATCACTGGGGTGTCTGGGTGGCTCAGTCAGTTAAGTGTCTGACTTTGGCTCAGGTCATGATCTTGCAGTTGGTGAGTTCAAGCCCTGTGTCGGGCTCTGTGCTGACAGTTCAGAGCCTGGAACCTGCTTCAGATTCTGTGTCTCCCTCTCTCTCTGCCCCTCCCCACCCTCAAAAAAATAAATAAATAACAATAACCATTAAATAAAAGAGAGTATCACTGTTTAATTCCATGTGCTCCCTGGCTGCTGTACTTAGTGTAATCACCCTTGAACCAATGGGCTGGTACAAATGAAACACTTCAGACACCCATCCGAGGGCCCCACAGAACTCAACAAGGCTGGTGCCAAGTTTCCTGTTTCAAATCAGCTCAAAAGAGGGGGCTGATGCCTGCACAGATACATAACCCCCTGTGGGGACCTTCTTTTGTGAGTCAAAAAAGTGCAAGGATTTGGTGGTCTCTCTCGGGCAACTGTGGGGTTTTCTGGTTTTGTGAGAACAGATTAGAACCCAGAGCAGTGTTCAAACACAGACTGTGGAGGCAACCCCAGTGTGGGCTCAGCTGTGACCTGGAAGACAGGGCTGCTCTAACAGGGTCCCCCAGGGCTCCCTTGTTTTGAGGCTGTTTCAGAAGGAGGCCCCTGCCCCACCCCCACCATCATTATCAGCAAGGCCACCTTCCAACACCTCATTATCGGCTGCCCTGCCTGTCCTGGGATCTAGGTTATGGAGTCCTGGTGTAAGGCAGTAACTATTCAGCAGCAAGACAAGAGGATACCCAAGCAAACTTCTTTCATTGCCCATGTCCAATGACAAAGAGAAAGAACCAGACTGGGTTGGAAGCCACCAAATAAGAATGGCACACCGTGCAGACACACAGGAGAATGAGAAGGGTTACAGTATATGTTCATTGACTGCATGGCAAGTGGTTTTAGAATGAGGACATTGTCTGTACCTAAATTTTCTCTAATTTAAAATGAAAGAAATCCCCAACACATGAATTCCTTCGTTACTATCAGCATGGGTGCATCTTGGGCTGCAGCAGGGAGTTGCTCCCATGGAGTCTGCTGTGGTGATGTGAGTACCGCCAGGCAGGCACCTTGTTATCCTGCTTCCTGCCCCCTCCCAGCTAGAGTGCCTGGCACACAACAGACACTTGTTAAATGAACCAAGGAATGAAAGCCACCAACGAACTTGTGACCTTGGCAATCGCCAACCACAGGGGGTCCCTCCTCTGTAAATGGGGTCTGGCACCCCCACCGTAGCTCCCACACCCTCTGCAGCTGTGTGATGTGGCACCCTCCCCCAGGCCCAGGGAAGAGGCCACCAGACTTGGCCCTCTGGCTCCTCCCTTGCTGCCCCAGGCAACTCCATTCCCTAGCAATCTTGGTCTGAGCCAGGAAGACTGAAAGAATTGCGTACCTTCGGCACACTTTGTGGGGCAAGCCTGGCATCTCTTCTGGGTAGAAACCTTCACCACAGGCTGGCACACATTTCCAGTCTTGGAAGTGGAAGTTTGCTGCACAGTGAATACATTCTTCTCTGCTGGGCCCTGAGGAGTGCAGGGACAGAAGCGGATGTCAGGGATGCCTGCCCATTACCATGTTCCAGGTCTGCCGCGGTGCCCTGGGGATCTGGGGTCTTGTTTGGATGCCCCTGTCCACCACCACAGCCAGGTTTCCCAAGTGCCCACCCTGTGTCTGCACCGGGCCTCCCTGCACCCAGGGAGGGACATGGAGGCATGAGCCAGGCCCAGCACCCTTCCCACTGCCCGTGCCGTGTTTGATGGCCCCCATTCCAAATGCTTCCTTGCCAACAAGCCTTGGTCCCACTTCTTTTTGCTAGAGGTAGCCACGTGTGGCTTGGAGCGCTTGAAATGTGGCTGGACCAAACTGAGACATACTGCAAGTGCAAAATACAGACACACTGGATTCCAAACACTTCGCATAAAAACAGAATAAGAAAGTCCTTGTTCATTTTTCAATGTTGATTACATGTTGAGATGATAGTATTTTAGACACAGTGGGTTAAATAAGATGTTATTATACTTATTTTTGCCTGTTTCTCTAGGAAATTTAAAATTGGTTCAGCGGCTCCCATTTGTGGCTTGCATATTTCTTTTGGACAGAACAGCATGTAAGATGTGGGAAAAGTGAAGGAAGAGATTTTCAGGGGATGGTGTTGACAGGTATTTGGTGTGGACAACCAGGACATTTTCAACCACAGAGAACAAACAACTAAGGGCTTATAGAGTGGGGGACGGAGGCCTGAAGAGACAAAAGCTCAGAATGAAGGACCAAGAGTCAGGAGGGAGAATCTTCAGCTCAGCTTGGACTCATCAGCCTGTAGCAAACTTTGGTCTAGAACGAAGAAAGAGTGCTGTTCATCTCTCCACCTGTCCATGTGTCCGCCTGTCTGCCTGTCCATTTGTTTATTCATCCACTGAACGTCAAGCAGGCTGGAGCCTACTCTGTGCCAAATGTCCCTGAGGAGCACCTGATGGGACATCAGAGAGAGGCAGTGAGGTGGCCCCTGGCTGATAGCTTAGGGGGTTGAACACGGGAAAGAAGTCATCTCAGATGCTTATGGTGATCACAGTCCCTTGTTAAACATCTTCCTTTAATTTCACTGTGGTCTTGATGGAGGCCTGGCAGCTAAAGCAGTAATATCTGGCCCTCTTCCCGGAGTAGCATCTGGACTAAGAGGGGGCCTCTTGGCCTTGTCAAGGGAAGACCCCCTTGAAGACAGGGGTATGCAGGGTGGTTCCACCAGCCCCAAGGCCTGGTGCTCTGGTAGCTGGTTCCATCTCTCAGAACCACAGCTTGCAACCTGGAAGGAAATTCTGAGCTCATTCAGGATTGTGAGTGGGAGGCAGAAGCAGGAACCCTTTGGGGTCACTGGGCCTCCATAATGAGCAATGGCCCACCCACTTGTAGTCTCCACATGGGATGTCCTCTTTCCTTCGCTGCAATGCCCCACAGACATGTAGGGTTCCTGCCCAGTTTATGTCATTCCAGATGGAAGACTGGTCTTGTGCTTTGGCCACCCCTCCATCATGTATCTCCAGGGAGCATCTGGCATTGGCCACTTGGCCCTTGGAAAGCCCTGGGCCTCCAGAGCTGTGTGGTCCTTATGGCTGTCCCCTTTGGGCCTCCTCTGCTGAACCCTGTTACCCACATTGTTCTGTCTCAGCCATTAGGGTCCTTAATGCCTGAAGAGCTTCTGTGGTGCAAAAGAACACTCATTCATATTTGTACACTTGACCCTTGACGAACATAGGGGTTGGGGCGCCAATCTCCCAGGAAGTTGAAAATCCACATTCCCCCAAATGTGGATTTTGATTCTCCTAAAACTTAACTATTAGTAGTCTACTATTGACCAGAAGTCTTTCTTTTTCTTTTTTTTAAAAATTTTTTAATGTTTTTATTTATTTTTGAGACAGAGAGAGACAGAGCATGAGCAGGGGAGGGGCACAGAGAGAGGGAGACACAGAATCCAAAGCAGGCTCCAGGCTCTGAGCTGTCAGCACAGAGCCTGATGCGGGGCTCGAACCCACAGACTGTGAGATCATGACCTGAGCTGAAGTTGGACGCCCAACTGACTGAGCCACCCAGGAGCCCCTCTTTTTTATTTTATTTTATTTTTTTGAGAGACAGAGAGAGAGCACATGCGTGTATGTGCATGCACATAAGTTAGGAAGGGGCAGAGGGAAAGGGAGAGAGTCTTAAGCAGGCTCCACATTCGGCACAGAGCCCAATGTGGGGCTCAATCTCACAAACCAAAAGCTCATGACCTGAGCTGAAATCAAGAGTTGGACACTTACCCAACTGAGCCACCCAGACGTCCCCAGAAGCCTTTCTGATAACACAGACACTCAGTCAACATACATTTTGTATGTTACATGTATTATATGCTATATTCTTACCATAAAGTCAGCTAGAGAAAAGAAAATGTTAAGAAAATCATAAAGAAGACAAAGTTTATTTACTGTACTGTATGTATTGAAAAAAAATCAACGTACAAGTGGACCCGTGCAGTTCAAACCTATATTGTTCAAGGGTCAAGTGTACTTAGTTTAATGTCCAATTTGCTAAACTTCAAAGCTGGTGAAACACCCAGCTGGGTTAGATGGGAAAGTTCTGGAGACGGATGGTGGTAAGGTACAATGTGACTGTACTTAATGCCACTGAAGTGTTCACTTAAAAATGGTTAAGATGGTAAATTTTATGTTATGGATATTTTGCTGCAATAAAAGAAGCTGGTTAAGCACACATTTTCAGGACAAACTATTTTCACAATTACCACAAACTATGAACTTTATAACCAGAAGTCTCTTAAGGATCCCATTAAGTCACCAGTCTTTGCAGGCCTCGGATGCTTGAAAAGCACCCACAGATCATAACAATAATAGCAAAATGGGGTTTGCTTATATGGGACCCAATCCGTCACGTGTGGGGCCTTACTACAAAGTGAACACACGGAGTCCTTGTTCAAAATACAGAAGAAATGTGCCATTAAGGGTACTAAGATATAAAGTGCTTTTCTTGCTTCTGCAATCTCTCTCTCCAGCTGTCATGGTGCTTTTTATCTGCCATTTCGAGCCTCTCTCCATTAGTTAGAGGCCTGAGGAGGCTACAGTGGGTGAGGGCTGACTCTCACGGGGACCTGGGGCACCACCCTTCAACTCGTCTCGCATATGTTCTACCAGCTGCCCAGTGCTGACCAGTGTGTCATGTCCCAGCCGGGGACAAGTTCAGCTAGGCACCTCCCTGTCCCACGGGTCCCCTGCACCAACCCACAGCTGTTGGGCAACCCCAAGGGGTCACAAGCCTCTGTGCCAAGACTCTGGGTGTCTGGACTGGGAATGGGCAAGAGGCTTGTTCCCATCCAGTGGCCCATCAAATGCCCTGGGGCACTGCCAGCCCAGGGTGGGGACAGAGGCCACCGTGCCTCACCCTGCACTTGTGTCTGACCACAACCCTGCCCATGACCATGCCCAGGCCCACATCCAGGAGAGGAGAAGCAGCAACCACTGAGTGGGAGCAGGGATGGGAAGGCGAGGTGGGCCTGGGCCTCAAGGGCGTGGGGAGCTGGCAGCTGAGAACAGCTATTTCTGACACAGACTCACATTTGACACGGAACAAAAAATCCTCTAGGCAACTCAGAGCAGAGAAACGGGGTCCTCTCCCCAGCAGCTGCCAGGGAGTGGATGCATGCATCTCAGGAGCCTAGAAAGAACCCAGGCAGGCAAGCACATGGAGGAAGGAGGACCCCCCAGATGGCCTCAGACTTCATAGAGTGACATGCCCGAAGTGACAGAGGAATCACTGGGTTGAGAGGAGAAAACTAGGGAGCAACTCCATCAAGCAGTTTGCCAACCGGCAGTCTGGGGATGCGGAGGAAGAAAAGTAAATTGAATTATTGAAATCTAAAGCGTTGTAAAGGCACATATCCGAATTTTATGGATTTGAGCAGCTATGAAATTTAAATAAGGAACATCGGTGATGCTCCTTAATCAACCTGGGCTAAACAAGGAGACAAAGAAACAAAGAATAAAAATGACAGCAAAAAATTAACCAGGCAAATGGCTAGAAAAAAGAGCTCAGCTGTCAGTGGCAGAGAAGGCTTCCAAACGTCGAGCTCTCGCTCCTTTGGGGTTTGTCCCAGGAGGGACGTGTCCTGGGAAGGCACATCTCTTGCAGGATTTGGGGGCTCCGGCCTTGGCCACAGCCCTGCTTTCTCTGGCACGTCCACTCCCGGAAAGCACAGCCGTGGCCACCCGGGGCTCACATGGCCATATGGCGATGGCTGTGCTGTCCCTGTCAGGTGCCGGGTAGGGAAGGTGAGTCAAGAGGAGAAGACCGTTCCCGAAATGTATCTGAGCCCACAAACTCACAATGCACTTCACCGTCTAGGGCGAATAACTCTTTCACCGGAAACCCAATAAAATGAGCGCATTCTCTGCTGTTGTGCGTAAAAACTGAGCCTGGAAGACATCTGTGCTATCATCTTCGTGGGGAATTATAATACACATAAAATTGTTTATAGAAGTCTTTCCTCTTTGAATAAAATGTTCGAAGTGAACTAAAGATGGGTACAAAGAAAGAAGGCTGTGTTTTAAAACGCCTTCTTCCCTTTACCACCACAATCAGCCCCCGTCTCTCTGCATCTTTATAGCTTGTGTCTCAGGCAGTGCCTTTTCCGCGGGAGCGATTAGCTTCCCTACGCAGCTGACAGCATCCGCTGCCTGGCTGCGCTTCTAATGCAGGGAAGCCCAGACTGCTCATGGAAAGTGAGGCCTTATTGTTTTTCCTTATTTTGAATTTGTAAAATTGTGATGAAAGGAACATCACATAAAATGGACCGTATAACCAGTTTTAAGTGTCCGGTTCAGGGGCATTAAATACAGGGGGCGCCTGGGTGGCTCAGTCGGTTTAAGCATTCGACTTTGGCTCAGGTCATGATCTCACGGCTCAGCTCACGAGTTCGAGCCCTGATTCAGGCTCTGTGCTGACAGCTCAGAGCCTGGAGCCTGCTTCAGATTCTGGTTCTCCCTCTCTCTTTGCCCTTCCCCTGCTCACGCTCTATCTCTGTCTCTGTCTCTCTCTCTCAAAAATGAATAAACATTTTAAAAATTAAAAAGATATATATTCACACGGTCATGCAACCACCCATCCATCTCCAAAACTTTTTCATCTTCCCAGACTGAAAGTCTGTTCCCCATGAAAGTCTGTTCCCCATGAATCCCACACTCCCTCCCCTTGCTCCCTCCCCCCGCCCCCCCCCCCCACCCCGGCCTTCCTGAGCTTCAAGACCATTAGCCTACAGTCAGTGACCCAGGTTCCAAGTGTCTGGCGTCATGAAGCCAATGCCTCTGCAGGCGATGAACTCACCCACGCAGGTTTGGCAGCTGTGATGGCACTCCCCACATTTGATCAGCTCAGAATCAAAGTAGGTGCCCGGCTCACAGTCTGGAATGCAGCTGCCCCGTGCAAAGCTGTTGGAAAAAAAAAAGCCATATTTTCATATCTCTTTCAAAATTCTAATCAAATTATGATTTGCCCCTGGGGTGCCTGGGTGGCTCAGTCAGTTGAGCGTCCTTTGGTTCAGGTCATGATCTCACAGTTTGTGGGTTCGAGCCCCACATCGGGCTCTGTGCTGACAGCTCAGAGCCTGGAGCCTGCTTTGGACTCTGTGTCTCCTTCTCTCTGCCCCTCCCCTACTTACGCTCCCTCTCTATCTCTTAAAAATAAATAAACATAAAAAAATTTTTTTTTAAATTATGATTTGCCCTTAATCGCCTTTCATGAAAGGCAAAGGAAGTTGCTCTTTGTGTCACTTGAGGTTCCAAGCTAATGAAAGCAGGAAAAGGAGTCCTGCGGCCAGCTGGAGGGCCCCAGGAAGGGATGCCCTGGCCCTGGGAGCAAAGCCTCTGTGCCCAGGTGGCCAGCAGCCCCAGGATTCATCCTCAGATCCCTGTGGACTTGGTCCTGGTGCAGGAGGCCAAGTTCTCAGGCTCTCTTGGGCTGTGATGACTTCTTTTCATTGACATTAATCAAACTCGAAACCAAACCTCAAGAGGAGAAATGGAGCACGTGTAGGTTACCCCTGGTGGCAGGCTGGCTGGCCCAAGCCTTCGGCAAAGTGTTAGCATTTATGATGTGTGAGCTGGGGTGGCAGTGGCAGGACAGATCCCCAAAGCTGGACCCACTGCTGCCTCTGCCTTGCTTGAAACCTTCGGTGCTTCACAATGACCTTGAAATAAAATTCACTCCTGGAGCCTCACATGCCCTGCCTGACGTGGTTCCTGCCTTCCTGTCTCACCTGGTGGGAACCTGCCCTCACCTCTCTTGCCCATGCAGCCGAGTGTGTGGATTCTAGAGCGGTCTCTGGGGCTGGACTGCCCACTCCAGGATCCTGCCTCTGGCACTTCCTAGCTGTGCAACCCTGGTCCCAGGCCAGCCGGCGAACCTCTCTGCACCTGTCTCCTTTCCTGTCCGCTGGGACAATCACGGCTCCCGCATTGTAAGGTTGTTTTGAGGACTCAGTGAGCAAATACTAGTGAATCACTGCAATGGTATCTGGCACACAGGGGTGTGTCTGCTAGGTGATTGCTTCTGCGTGCAAGATTACAGCGTTGAAGGCACATGTTGTAAGCTGTCTGCCACTAGACACACGGAAAGTGTGTCTGCAAGATCCAGAGAATCCTGCATTTAGTGGGGAGAGGTTGGTGGGTCCGAAAGCCTCTTCTCATCCATGGTGGCTGCCCGCCCAGGGCTCCTCCTCATCATGGCTCCGGGGCCACTGAGACTGGCAGTTAAATCAAGTCTTTGATAACTGATGTTCCCCCTCGAACCCTTCCTGCGTTTATCCCCCTAAAGAGATGGATGGCTGCGCGTCAGCGGCTCGGCTGCTCTCACTGCTTTAACGTGACAGCGATGATTTGAAGCCACAGCTTAAAAGGATATTGGGCAATAAAAGGAAGCTTTCTGTGGATTATGGCTGACGATGTTTTCCGAGTTTCTGTGTCTCTCTGAATGCTTGTGGTGGCTGGAACCGCTGCGTCCGGCTGTGTGGCTTCTGCCTGACAGGCATTTTCTGTCTGTGACACTATTCCTGACCTGAGCAGCTGACCTCCTTTCTCCCACTGGACCCACATGACACAGAAACCAGCTCCCTGGGACTCACCGGTGCTTCTGGGGTGGGAAACAGGCTACAGTGAGTTGGAACCACAGAGCCTCCCCCTGCTCCCGACACCTGAAGTCACCAGACTGGGGTTTGGGAGCCCAGGTGAAAGGTGCCATCACAGCTGCCCGTCCCAGGCCACCTGCTGTGGCCATCAACTCAATGCCTCCTTTCCCCTTGGGGACCTACTTCCTTGACCACATCATCCTTTAACTGTTGATCCTGCCTTGTCCACCTAATGGGTTTAAATGACCGCAGGCGTGATGTGTGACTCTGATGGGTCCTGCTTCCTTTTCTTTACCCAGACTCCTGGGTGTTTGGGCGGTGGGCCCTCTTCTCTCCTGATCTTCTTCTCTCCGAGCTGGCAGAGAAGGGCGGGCTCAGGGGAACCTCATGAAAGCAGCGACATCACGCTCCCTGGGGAAACAGTTTCTCTCCCCAGTGAGTAAATGGGAGCAGTAATATCACGGTCACAGATTGCTGTGAGGATTTAAATGAGGCAACATTGGTGAAAACACCTGGAACAGCGCTTGTTAAAGGTTTTCATCACAACCTACTCCAAAGGCATTCCACCTCTACTGGTGAATTCCAGCCCTGGCTGGAACTGGGTGGAAGGGAGGCTGGGGTAGGGTAGGGGGGCTGCAGACCCTCTGGTACTTCACCATGCACAGGCCGTTCTCACCTGGACCAGCAGCATCTCATCATTTGGGAGCCTGCCCAGAGCTGCTGGACCAGGGTCTGCATTTTTTAAAAAAATGCTTTTATTTAGTTGTGAGAGAGAGGGTTGGGGAGGAGGGGCAGAGAGGGAGACAGAATCCCAAGCAGGCTCTGAGCTGTTGGCCCAGAGTCCAATGCAGGGCTCGATGTCACAAACTGTGAGATCACAACCTGAGCTGAAATCAAGGGTGGGATGCTTAACTGGTTGAGCCACCCAGGAACCCCCAGGATCTGCATTTTAACAAGAATCCTGGGAATTTCCTTGCTCACACTGCAGCGGGGGTGCGGGGGGCGGGGAGCGCTGCTCTCACTGACCCTTCCATTTCTTCCTTAACATGTAGACCCTGGCTCTAGTCCCTGGACTATGGCAACGTTCAGAGAAGGTAGTTTCGAATAGAACGTTTCCTAAGCTCTAAACAGTAACTTAGAGGAACAGGTAATATATATTTGCTTTTGCATTAAATGCAATTTAGTTGCATTAAATGGGCTACACAAACATTCCCAAGTATTCTAATAAAAATCCTTAACCCAGTAAAAGGTTTCTAAAGCAGATGTGTACTGAGCTTGGTGGGACAGGGAACACCAGGAATCTAAAGAGCATTCCCAGGCAGCAAGCTCCCAGAGCTGGAAGGAGGTATCTGAGCTGGAAAAGAAGAGAGAGAAGGCAGAGGACGGAGAGGAGGGAGGCTGGGCTTCCCAATGCCCCACCTCCCCTCACGTGGACAGGAGGGACACGGGGGGAGTAGGTGGTGTTACTGGTGCCTAAAAATGGGAGCTCTGTTAGAATCTCACCTTTCCAGCAGCCAGCCCTGCTTTTTACGGTAGCATCGATTCCTGTGTTTATCAGTTCCCCAGTGCAGCATAAAGGATAGAGATTTTGCCTTGCCTGTCTTCTAACTTCCTATTTTAAACATCAATCTCCAAGTGGAATTCTGATTTCTACAGACTCAGAATCTTCACCCTGAAAGGCTTTGGGCCTCTGCTTTTCGGAAAAAGTTGCCCAAACTTGGTAAACCAAGAAAACGAAAAACAGCATAAACCCTTTGCCATTCTTCAGGTTTGAAGGGAGGGTTTTACCTGAATCCTTCTTTACAGACAGTACATTTCTCTGGTTCATCAACACACTTCCTACAGCTTGGGTGGCATTTAAGGCAATTTTTCTGACCTGGAGAAAAATGAGGAGAAGAGAAGGAGAAAAATAGATGTGAATCGAATCTGGGCAAAGAGGACTCTGGCATTTCAAAGCAGGGTTGCTGGCATAGCTCGTCACCGGTGTCAGCTTCCAGGAGGGATGATGGAGTAATAAAATAGCCAGGGCAGGCCCAGGTGTGGGATCAGAGGCCTCTCACCTCTCCTTTCTGGAGTAAATTAAAGTCCTTACACCATTCTGAGGCTTTGGAGTGGGCCCTGGCAGAGGAGACATCGTCTGCTTCTGTTTATTTCAACAAGGACTAGAGCCAGTTCCTGGCTGACCAAGCTTGAGATTAATTAGGTGCCAGTCTTTATCTATATCTATATCTATATCTATATCTATATCTATATCTATATCTATCTATATCTATGTATATATATAAGAAAGTGACAGGATGGAGCCTGAAGAGGCCTGGGAGCCCTGCTGGTGCCTTCACAGGGGACTTTATTGAAACTTGGCAGTTACGTACACCAAGAAATAAATCTACGATGCCCATCCCACCTCCTGGGGAAACGCTGGGTCTCCATGACTCCCATGTGCTTTTCCCTAAGTTATTATCTGGTCTTTCCCTCTGGCATCTCATCAACGCCACCTGGCGTTGTGCCTGGACACTAAGGGCTGCTTGCTGCCCTCTGTGCCTCCTCCTCAGGGCCCCGCACGTGGTATTACACACTCACTCAGACACACACACACGCACGCACGCACATGTGCACGCGCAGCAGCAGCAGGTGTTCAGGGGAGATGCTGGGTCAGTAAGGGTGGCTGATTCTTGTCTTGGAAGCAGGGTGGGGATGAAGGAAACTCCACCCTGAAAGCAGGTCTGGCTGGCAGCCCAGGGCAGGTGTTTGTAAAGGCTGTGAAACACATCTTGCAAGACTATTTGTTTTTCCTCTAAAGAGATTCTGGTTATTCGATGGCTTTATTTGTCTTTAAAGATTTCCTGGCTCCTTCTCCATAGGAGGAACACTAATGCCGTCACAGGCTGGATCAATGAACCCTCCTGCCTGGCAAGGGCCTCTGTGGGAAGGCTTCCACCTGCAAATTGCCAATGTCAAAACAGTAGCTTCTTTGAACTTGAGGACTATCCTCCATCAATTTAACCCAGACCCTGTCTTTTGTCTCTTCTGGGGCAAGGTGAGTTGGTGACACACTGGCATGGGTCACGAGCCCCAGATCCCCCCACCCATCTGCAAGACCAGGAGAGCACCCCCACTCACTGCTGAGTTCAAGTTCCACCTGTGCCATTACTAGCTGTGAGCGTTTTGCCACCTCTCAGCTTTGTTTCCCCATCCTCAAGACCAGGAGAGCACTCCCATCTCTTAGGGGTGTGGTCACTACCTGTAAAATGGGCCACCAAGACTAACCCGTTTCTTCTGGGCCCAATTAACACTGGCCAGTAGGCTCCTCTGGGTTTTTGGAGGACTGAAAACCTTCTGCCCAAACTTGAATCCTGATTTCAGCTCAGCAGTTCTTCCGAGGAGGGGCTTTCCCCCAATTTTGACTACCCAGTCCATAAGCTGGTGCTGGATTCCCTGGGAAAATTCTCCCAGGAGAAGGGACCCCAGCCCTGAGCGGGGGTGAGGGGAGGGGGAGAGGGACTGACTCATCACTTCTACGCACACAGACATGCACTTACTTTCATCGGCATAAAATCCGGCAGGACAGAATGTCACACAGGTGTTCATCTCCTGATGGTGATAGAACCCACGGCGGCAGGACAGGCACTGGGTTGGGCTCCTGCCCGAGCAGGTCTCACACCCCTTGTAGCACCGGCGACAGCGTCTGGCTGCTGTGTCCCCAAAGTAGCCTGGAGGGCACGTGTTCACGCATTTCCTGTGGGAGCAGAAGCCACAGAGGGCCTTTGCAACTCAGCCCCGCATGGCCCTTGGAGCCTGCAGCACCGCCAGGTCCTGCTGAGGCAGGATAGCTAGCTGGGGAGCAAATCCCAGGCACCCCTCTGCACCCCCAGCTTAGCAAAACTCTCAGGGAGCCAAGGCCTGGGGGTGAAGGTTAAACCATTAATGCCCATCATCCTGGTGAACACAGCTGAGAGATTCCTAAGTACCCAGGAGAGGATCCAGGACTTGGACAAGAACCCAGGAATCCTTTGTTTCAAAGTCTCAGTGGCACCTGGATGATGGTATTCGACTTTTGGAATTTTGAGCTCTGCCAGAATGTCACCGATGGTGCCCTTCGAGAGTTAGACTCACTGGACAATGCATAAAGGCATCAGGCTGGCTGCCTGTGTACTGTGCAGGGCACGTGTGGCTGTGTCTGGGAGCTCAAGCACACCAGGAGAGACACGCCCGCAGCCCTGCATGGCTGCACCATTGCTGGGGCCCCTGGTGGCCATGTGTCCCACCTTGTGTGGTTGCACCGCTGACTGGACACCTGGGGCTGGGAGCTCTCCAGGCGCGGCCCACAGGGCTGACTTTCAGAACAGTGCTGGCCTCTAACATGGCATTTGTCTATAGTTCCCAAGTGGTCAGTCTTGGGATGCTCAGTCTGACCAATCTTTGTTTAACAAAATGGGTACAAAATGGTTTATAAGCACAGATACCACAATGACACAGCTTCTGATTTCATGAATTACTTTGTGATGAGGACCAGAAGTTACTAATACGTACGAAATTCCAAAGCAGTAAACCTCAATGTGATTTCCTTTTTGGGGTTTTACATTGATTCATAAGTAGGGTACTAGGCTGCCGGGGGCTGAGACAGCTTGAATCAGGTCACCTTAGCGGTATGCCGAGGAACTCCAGGACATGTGATTAGAAGTCCCAGCCCATTACCTGCTTGTCTTGGCACTCCCCAGGCTGAAGTGGACACAGTTCAAGCACTGGTCTGCATTGGGGCCATCACAGCCTTTGTCACCACACTCCGGATGGCACACACCTTAAAGACATAAGCATTTCCTTTCACCCAGAGAGATGCTTTGTCAACCAAATGCAGTCCCCTAAGACCCTGAGTCAGGTTGTCACAGCCTAGGTGGGTCGGGATTAGCTTCCCTAGAGAGTGGTGGATCTGCTGGGGCTGGACGGCAGGACCTCAGCTGGACAGAGTGCCCACCCCTATGGCAATCTGGCTACGGCTGAGAGCTGAGCCTAGCTCTCAAATGGGGCAGCCTGAGAAGGAAAACAGCCAGCGGTAGGTGGGGACCCAGACCCACAAAAAGACGAGCACTGTGAGATACCAGGAGAGAGGCTGGTGGTGCCTTCTTCGGGGCATTCCTCTGCAACAGGGTCATGATGCTGGCACCAGCCATCTCTCTAGATTCCTGACGTGAAGGACAAAGCAAGGCAATATGGGGCATCAAAGGCATCAGGGAAACTGCTGCCAAGCGGTGAGGATCATGGAAAGGATGGGAGAGACGATTCACTACATGCACTGGTGGGAATAGGATGGATCTGCAAGCCCAGGACCGCTGTGTGGGGCTGTCCCGGGGCGGGGCTGAGCTGGGCTGGGCTGTTCCTGGGCGGGGCTGAGCTGGGTGGGGCTGTCCCTGGGTGGAGCTGGTCTGGGTGGGGCTGCCCCTGGGTGGGCCTGGGTTGGGCTGGGCCTTTCTCTGCAAACCTTTCTGCTTCCCTCCCTCTCCTCCCAGTCCCCTGCCACCCCCAAATTCTGACTCTGGGGGCCTGTGTGTTGTTGGAAAAGTGTTGGAGAGAAATGTAGGGAGCTCAGTGGACTCTAGCAAGCCTCACTCTTGCAGGTGGTCTGCCCTGCAGGTGGGCCACACAGATGAGCCCAGTTAGAAGTGTCTAGTGCCCTCAGGCTGGGGTGGGGCAGGTCCACAGATGTCCCCTTCACCTGGCCTGAAGGACATGACCACATCATGCTGAAGACCAGCACTATGGTGGGACCGCCTGCCCACCTCATCCCTCACCCTCCTACTCTGGGCAATGGTTCCAGAAAACTGCCCCATGTGGGGAGGTGTCCAGTGGGGTATTACAAAGGCTTTGGAGTCTTTAGAAGAAAAAAGCCTTCTGTAAGGTTTGAGTTGTTGGAAGGGGTGGGGAGTGAGTTCAGAAGCAAAGAAGAGGTGATTTGCTGGCCACCAGCATTTCATGGGGATGCAGGCACAGACAAAAGTCCCCATTCTCTGTTGCCCACAATGGGTCTTTGCTGAGGTACACAAAGCCCTCTTCATTCGTCCTTAAAGGGCCTGCGGACCTTCCTAGTGTTAGACCCGGTTTATTTTGCTTCCCTCCCTGAAGGTTTACTGTTGTTGATATTTCCAAAGTTTTCATTGTGGGTCCCACTGTGAACCCCTTTCAAAGCTGAGCTTGTCCCTGGGAATACACTGGTCTGGGCTGGGGAGGGCTTTGCTGCGGGTAGAGTTCTAGTGCATGGCCTGACATGCACAAAGCTTATCATGGAGGCTACCCTCACCCCGCCCCCTTCCCCAGCTCCAGACTGTCAGGCTATTTTGCAGTCAGTTCTCATTTGATTTGATTCTTGTCCACCTCATTCCGGGCCATTTCCAGATTTCCAAGCAAATCCTTGCTTCCTGGCACATTGTTTTTCAATTACCCACTGCGCAGAAGACACCTATGAGTTTGGCCACTGGGCTCTGACCTTCCACCCAGCCCGAGCCGTGGGGGCCTCAGGATACACCACCATGAGGACTATCTGCCTTCTGTAGTGGTTTCTCCCCAAGGCCAATGGAGGCAGGAGGTCTGTCTTACTTGATAAAGTAAACAGTTTCTTTAATCTTAAGGAGGTTTGGGGGGGGGACAAGGAAGAGACAGACCAATTTCCCTACTCTCTCCCAGCACGGGAGACAGAAGCTTCAAGAGGCTGGATCTGGACTAGGGTGTTTATTGCTATATTCCCAGCACCTAGAAAGGTGTCTGGCATAGGGCAGGTGCCAACTAAATATTTGCTGAGAAGCTGAAGGGTAGGAGAATGGATGAAAGAAATATGGGTGGAAATTGGGAAAGTGCAGGTAACCTCACCATCCACAAACAGAGCAGTCTAGGACGTACCAAGAGAGGGATAGCCTTGGGAGAAGGCCTGGTTCATGGCATGTGGACTTCACCTTCCTCCTCCCTCCTGGGGCCTCTTTGTGGTGGAGAAGTTAGTTAATAACCCCAAGGGAGCTCCACACAAGGCTGGGGTCCCCCTAACAGTAACAGCAAAACCCCATCAGGGCATCTGGCTAACCAGCCGTGTCCAGCCCCAGTGAAGAGTGTGGTAAGATATTGTCCAAGGCAGGACGCTTAGATGAGCGTCTGTAAGCACCTCTCCTACAGCTGTCTACTTGAGTTGTCTCCAAAAGCCCAATGTCAAAATTCGCCTCTCGATGAATTGTTCTTGGATTAAATCTACCTGGTTGGTAGATTTACCACTTATCCTGCTTACTCCATCACTCCTAAGATTGTGTGTGTGTGTGTGTGTGTGTGTGTGTGTGTGTGTGTTTTCTGGTACAGCTGTAACACATTCTCTGGGTAAGCATATGTTATTTTTGTTGCCATTTGTATTTGTTTTTCCTCTTTCCTCAATTAGCATGAAAATTCTTCAAAGACCCACTGCCATCCTGTGTCATTTCCCAAGGTTCCAGATACAAGGGGGAGTGTGATTCATGTGCTGACAGTCTGCCAACTCCCACCTACTGGGTGTTAGAATGACACAGGCTTATTTGAAATCTCTACCTTAAATCTTTTGTGGAGAAAATCCAGGATTAAAAAAACAACAACCCACAAACAGGGGCACCTGGGTGGCTCAGTTGGGTAAGCATCTGCAGAGCCTGCTTGGTATTCTCTCTCTCCCCCCCCCACCCCGCCCCTGCCTCTCCCCTGCTTGTATGCTTGCAAGTGCTCTCTCTCTCTCTCTTCCTCTCTCTCTCTCTCTCTCTCTCTCTCTCAAAATAAATAAATTAACTTAAAAAAATCCCCACAAACAAGTGTTAGAAAGCAACTTGGGAATTCTCAATGGCCTTTGTCATAAGACGCTTAGACCAGTTTCTGAAGACGCTTAGATACTTAGGACTGCCTAAGTATCACGATCTTTCCCCTGTCGTTCATGCTGTCCAGGAAGAGTGTGCTGGCATGTCACTGGCACACCAGCAGACATGAAGTGGAGTGGCAGGGACAAAGGTGGCTGACTGCAGACGAGAGGTATGGAAGAGAATAACAGACCACTTTCACTGCAGGTCTGATCTCTTCCCTGATGGCTCTATTCTGCTGGGTGAGTGCTAATGTGCCCAAAGTCCATGACCTGACAATGTCCTGCACTGGACATGCCACGTGTCCTGCGAATCAATTCCCCTGTGCCTGTTGAGCTGTCCTGGAATGCATCCAGGCAAAGGCTGCATGGGCTCTTGGCTTCCCTCAGTCCCGTGGGGCTGACCACACTGTCCTGCACTTACCTTAGCTTCCCTTCATCCTCATGACATTCTGTCCTTCCCTGGAGGCCACTCTCTCATAGCAGCCTGAGCACCACCCTATGTCCTGCCATCATCATCACACTACGTGGAGTCACCCAGGACAGCCACTGAGCATCCCCAGACCTGCTGAATCCACCTCTGAGGTGGGGCCCAGCCCTGGGCCTGCTCTTCAACCAAGCATCCTAGGTGGGTCACTGGGGCAGCCTTGCTCTCTGCCATGTCTGGTGCTTGCTCTCCAGGGACCTCCCGCTGCTCCTCAGCCACCAGGCGGCTCTGTCCCAGCAGGTAGGCCATCGACCCCAGTTTCCCTGGTACCTCACCCAGCCCATGTGGCTACTGCCCCCCACTTCCTGCTGGACTCACCAGCCCCCCCGATCTCCAAGCCCTCCTCTCTAAGTTGGATTTCCACATACTCTTTTACTTTGGGGACCCCAGATTCCACCACTACCTTGGACGCAGTGCTGTCCTGTGCCCCCTGCTGCTGACCCCTGGGACCACTGTTCCATCAGACCTCTCTACCCCTTCCTGACACGGTAACTGCTCTCTGGTGCACAGGGCCCAGGTGGAGTACCACCAGGCTGCAACTCATCACCCCTGTGCACCTCTGCCCATGCCAGTTCTCCAAATTCTTAAGAACCTTCTTCCTAGTATAACCACCCCGGAAAATCCCTGCTTCAACCTGCTGTACCTCTGTGCTAAAACTGCAGAAAGCTGATAATAATCATGGGCCTACCTCAAAATCACCCTTCCCTCCACCCTGTCTCTTTCCCTGAGTTTCTGCCCTGAGGCTTATCTGTGACTGAGCTTCTGGAAGAGGCATGGACAAGCCCTTGAAAGTGGAATCTTTTTTATTTTTTATATATTAAAAAAGATCTTTTTTAAGTTTATTTATTTGAGATAGGCAGAGACAACATGAGTGGGGGAGGGGTAGAGAGAGAGGGAGAGACAGAGAGAATCCCAAGCAGACTCTGCACTGTGAGCACACAGCCCAATGAGGGGCTTGAAATCATGAAATTGTGAGATCATGATCTAAGCTGAAGCTGAGAGTCAGACACTTAACCCACTGAGCCACCCAGGCGCCCCTTGACTATGGAATCTAACATGGCTGCTTCCTCCTCCCCCGCTCCTCCTCCTCTTTTTCCCCTCCTCTCCCATTGCCCTCCACATCACCCCACTCTTGCTCTCTCCCCATCTCTGTCTCTACCTGCTGTTACTGGCCTGCCCATCCCACTTGCCCCAAGATTGTAGGGACCTTCCCCGAGAGTCAGGAACACTTTCCATTCCCACAGAGACATCCTCTATCCATCTAGGCCATACTTGGGAAAGACTAAGTGACTTGGGCTACAGGGCAGTCATATTGTGAGATTCCAGGACAGTGTAAGGGTAGAGTCAGTAGCAGATTTTAAGGAAAAAAAAATTAGTCCTTTATTAATAATTACTGAATCTTGCCACCATTTATAAATCGCAGGTGGAAACAGAGCAGATTAATCCATACATAATTCAATGCTCCATTTTAAAGGAATGGTAGAAGAAATTTAAAATGGAATCAACCGTAATTTATGCTTGATATGTATCAGTGGAATTCTCCATTTTGTTACTTTTCTTTTTTCAGAAGCTATTAGATAATTCAAAACATCAATATCCTTAGATATCACCCATCATTTATCAAACAACTGTAATATTTACCTAAGCAAAATATGCCCAACCAGAAACACTCAGCTTCTCACAAATCACTGTGGGTTGGTGCAGAGGGAAAGGAACAGCTTTCTACCTAATGTGCTAATCATGACTGCGCCCAGCCCAGAGGCTAGATATGCCAGAAGCCCTCTCCAGGCTGCTGCCTCCACGCGGGCACTGGAGGTCCAGAGCCAGGGGCACCTCCCACCTCCCAGCAATGGTATGGCTGGAGAAGAAGCATTTGCACGAGGCATCTTTACTTTCTGTGAGATTTTTTTGTTGTTGTTGTTTAAGTAGGCTCCACACCAGTGCATGGCTTGAACTCATGACCCTGAGATCAAGACCTGAGCTAAGATCAAGAGTCGGATGCTCAACCGACGGAGCCACCCAGGTGCCTCTCCTGTGAGATTCTTAAGTTCCTTCCAGTGGCATCAGTTATCTACTGACATTCAGAGCTAAGACTCTCTCCTGGAGTCTTCATCCCAGCTCTCAAGGCCAGTCAAGACCAGCACTGTAAGTTCCTCTCCTGGCTATCTGGCTATGCTCATTCAACCCAACCTTTCTGGGCCCATTTCGACCCTCGTCCTTCCCACATTCTGGCCATAGGGACAGAAAGTGGATGGATTTGAGAGGGTCAGGAGGTTGAGGCATGAGACGAGGGACTCTGAAATAAGTGGGTGCCCCAGGAGGGGGCTCATTAACCAGGAGGCAAGTCCCAGTTCTGGTTGGGCATATAGAACCTTCTGTTTCCCAGCCTTGTAAGGTTGGAGAATACTTACTGGTTCGAAGCATACTTACTGGTCTGTAAGATATTAGGAGAGCCGTGGGTGGAAGGAGCTGTGTGGGTGTAAATTGCCATCATTATTACAACTTCCAGAAAGGGAGGAAGACCTACCATCACAATCCCCGCTTTTGCCAGGTATAACCCCACGTTTTAAGAGCCAACAGTGGAAAACCAAAACTCGCTGAGGTTTGCCATCTCCCTTGGCTTCGGGTTCATTACCTGTGTAGTCTTCTTCGTCCTCAGGAACCTCGGCCTGGGGCGGTGACAGAGCGGCCTTGGGTGGCTCCAGCTCCGGGGTCGAAAGCTCCAGCATCCGAGAGCGAGACTGATGGGAAATGAAAGTGTTGTATGGGTGCTCCGCTGTGCCGTACAAGATGAGGCTCCATTCTTTCAATTTCCCTGGAAGACACCAAGCCCAGAGTTACCGGACAGCCATGAAACCTCCCTCAGAAAGTCCTTGAGGCGCCTGGCCCGAGGCCGCCATCACTCACAGAAGAACCAGGCACAGGGCTCCTCCTGGGGGCTCTTCACCCACCATCTAGTCACCGGAGAACCAAGGACGTGCCAACTGCCCAGGCCATGTTCTCTGTCCCCCAGTCTCACCATGGCTCTGCTGATTGGCTTCCTTGCCCTCTTGGACTATCCAGTGGGTGGACCTGGGGCCTGGCCCTGAGCCTTTTCCCATTTGCTTCCAAATGTGAAAGCTGGATTCCATATACCGAGGAGTCCTGCTATTTGCATCCTTGACCCTGGATCACACGAAGATTGGTCTTGGGATCCTTCCTATGTAGCCCGCCAAGGTGGGTGGGAAGTGTGGTAGGGTGGGAATAGCAGTGCAAACCCAAATGTCCCCAGATGCTGGGTGTAGAGAGGATGTCCTCAAAAATGGCAGGATGGGGGCACCTGGGTGGTTCAGTCAGTTGGGCATCTAACTCTTGATTTCGGCTTGGGTCACGATCTCTCGGTTCGTAAGTTCAACCCCCACTTCAGGCTCTGTGCTGGCAGTGTGGAGCCTGCTTGGGATTCTCTCTCTCTGCCCCTCCCCTGCTCATGCTTGCGCACTTTCTCTCTCTTCTCTTTCTCAAAATAAATAAACTTAAAAAAAAAAAAAGCCAGGATGAATGGCACAGAGGCTGGATTGTGCATGGGGAAGTGAGAAGCTTGGGGAGGAGGGGTAAGGGCAGTGTGCCCAGCCATGAGTGAACAGGGGTGGGGACCCCACCGTCTACTTCCATGTGGGAATGATGGCCCATGCTGCTAGGTCTTCCCAGGTGTACAGAGAAGTGGAAATCTGGCCTGCAATTTGTAGGTGAAATCCCTGATCTTATAAAACACAGTAGAAGCCAAGTTAGATATGCCTGGGGCTGGCCCAGCTACGCGCACCACGGGTCTGAGCTTCCCTTCCTAACTATGTGTTCCCAGCATTCAGGGAGGTGAGACCATATTGAGGAGGTCATTGCTGTTATTCTTGTGCAAATGAGAGGCCAAGGTCCAATGTGGCCAGCAGGGGACACACTGTTCATGCTGAAGGACTCACTGCCTCTCCACCCCAGCAACCATGCAGCTGTGAGCCACCTCAATGAACCCTCATGACAGGCCACGGTGACCCAAGCTAGGGACAGTGTCTTTGCCAGCTTCGTATCTGTGTCAGCTGGGAAAAATCTCTGGCTTCCTCTTCATTTTCTATCATTGGGTTTCTTGGCAATCGGAATGCTTTAGGTGACGGGAATTATTGCTCTGATTAGTCCCTAAGTGATTTGTGTTTTTATTGTCGCTTCTGTTCACACTATTCCACTTCTTTCCTCTGAAAGGCAGGCCATCTGTCTTTAGATATCTGTCTATACACTATTTTTGCCACATGGTCAGCTCTGCCGGTATAACTTTAACTTTTATTCCAGTTCCAGGAATCCCTTGGACTCCCTAAATTCTACAACACGGGCTCCTGCTTGTCCACATACCCCAGAAGCCTGTGGGCTAAAACCCACACTGTCCTAGGAGGACAGAGGCAGGACTGGCCTGCAAATACCAGGCCACACTTAAAACTTACTGTGTTGTACCCCCCTTTTTTTTTTTAATTTTTTAATGTTTAATTATTTTTGAGAGAGAGACAGAGTGCAAGCAGGGGAGGGGCAGAGAGAGAGGGAAACACAGAATCTGAAGCAGGCTCTAGGCTCTGAGGTGTCTGCACAGAGCCCGACACGGGGCTCAACCCCATCAAGGGTGAGATCATGACCTGAGCAGACTTAATGGACTGAGCCACCCAGGTGCCCCTTATTGTGCTCTTCTAAATGGTGTCTGATTTTGATTCAGTTACACAATGTGGCACAGAGCCACACTCTAGCTAACCAAGGTCCCAGGCCCCGAAAGCCTGCAGCCCTCAAGCTGTTCCAAGTCAGGCCCCACGTCACCTGGGCCTTTCCCGGCCTGGCCAGGGCTA
The DNA here is from genome assembly GCF_027475565.1 of Acinonyx jubatus. NCBI lineage: Eukaryota > Metazoa > Chordata > Mammalia > Carnivora > Felidae > Acinonyx > Acinonyx jubatus. Next base: position 19,285,211 of record NC_069386.1, read on the forward strand.
GAGGATGCAGGTCCTTGAATTTGCAAAAATATTCCTGAGCTATTTCCCAGTACATGGACTTCCAAAGGGCCTGGTTCTTTTAAACACTCCGTGACCATTTCCCTAACACCATGAGAAGCACTTCACCCGGGTGCAGGTGCAGAAAACACAGTCCCTGATTATGAACTGTCATCCGTTCTCAACTTCTGAAGACCAAATTAGAGCCAGATTTCAAAACCACAGAGGAGCCGGGCACGTTAACTGCAGGGTGAGGAACCGATTAAGGGGGAGCACGAGGACCACACGACAGGGAACAAGGCTCTGTAAGCTGTCATTTGAGTCAAGACCTGTTTCCGCCCTGTATCGTGTCTCCCAAAACACCCACGAAAGCCCTCACCACTAAAATTAGACTCGTATTTTCAGATAGGGCTTTGGTAGGACAAACAAAAGAGGCTGCTCTGAGCTCAGGATCAGCAAGCACCCAGCGGAGGGAGGGGGAGCAGGAGGAATTCAAAGAAACCAAGACAGTAGATCCTCAAAGTTCTCAGCACAAGGAGAAAAATCATTTTTTTTCTGTGTGTGTGTGTGTGTGTGTGTTTATGAGACAACGGATATTGACTCACTTATTGTGGTAACTACACACAATCTAGGTAAGTCAGGTCATTATGCTATACATCATAAACTTCTTCTTTTTTTAAAATAGTTTCTTTTCGGGAAGCCTGGGTGGCTCAGTCGGTTGAGCGACGAACTTCGGCTCAGGTCATGATCTCACGGTTTGTGAGTTCAAGCCCCGTGTCGGGCTCTGTGTTGACAGCTCGGAGCCTGGAGCCTGCTTCTGATTCTCTCTGCCCCTCCCCCACTCATGCTCTGTCTCTGTCTCAGAAGTAAATAAACATAAAAATTTTTTTTAAATAGTTTCTTTTCTTTTTTTTTTTTAATGTTTATTCATTTGGGGGGGAGGGGCAATGAGAGAGACGGGGACAGAGTTTCCACAGAGGGCTCTGTGCTGACAGCAGAGAGCCGATGCTGGGCTTGAATTCATTGTGCAAGATCATGTCAGACCCTTAACCGAATGAGCCACCCAGGTACCCCTGTACATCATAAACTTCTACAATGCTGAGTGCCAGTCATATCTCAATAAAACTGAAAGGAAAAAAAAATATTAAGAAACCAGCAGGAGGAGCTGCCTTGGGATGGTAGGAGGGGAGGCTGCAGTTCAGGAATAGGAAAAAGACTTCATTTTTACTGTATTCCCTTAGGGACTGTCGGATTTTTGTTCTGTTTTGTTTTTAAGCCACAGCATATGTTACCTTTCAGATATATAATTAAAAATTTGTTTTTTAATGTTTATTTATTTTTGAGAGAGAGACACACACAGAATCCAAAGCAGGCTCCAGGCTCTGAGCTGGCAGCACAGGGGCTTGAATCTACAAACTGTGAGATCATGACCTGAGCCGAAGTTGGATGCTTAACCGACTGAGCCACACAGGTGACCCTCACATATACAATTTGAGAAGAAATCTAAGTTTAATGAAAAAAAGGGGGAGGTTGTATACTCAAAGAAAAAAACGGGATACTTGGGGCTTTGGGTTTATGTTTCTGAATAAGTAATAAATATGAATGAATATGAATAGCTAAAAATCCAAAGGTATAAAAGGGAATATGGTGGAAGTCTTCCTCTAGCCCTGTCCCCTGGCCACCATCTTTCTCATCACAAGTGACCCCATTACTTGTTTCTTATGTACCCTTCCAGAAGCATTTTATTCTTTTTATTCTTTACCAAGCAGATATGAGCATATATATTTTGTCCTGTCCCCTTTATCAACACACCTGCTACACCTTCTGAACCTTGCTTCTTCCATTAGCAAGGCATCTCGATGACCTTCCCACCCCTGCAGCAGAGAGACGTTGAATCATTTAACAGTCTCCTATTGGTGGGCATTTAGGTTGTTTCCAATTTGCAATTATGAACAGTGCTATAACTTGGTCACATGAGGAGGGGCCCAGAGAAGTAGAAAGAGGTCCTAGTGTGTGGCCCGGTCCCCAGTGTCAGCTCCCTCCACGCTAACCATCCCCAGAGTCTGCCCTCGCTCTGGGGGAGATGAGACATGTGAATGTGGAAGAACCACAGAAAAGTAGAAGGAGAACATAGCTGGGGCTACCCCAGACCAGGACTGGGTCCACACTCGACAGAACTGCCGTCCAGGGGCAGGATGATTGAAAAACGTTGGCCTGCTTTGGACAAAGCATTTAGCCAGAATGTATTATTTACTATTCAGGACACTCAGCATGCCTGTTCAAGTTTACTGGGACAAAAACCAAGCAGTTCCATTAATTCCTTAATTTCCAGCAGGGAGGTCTTAAAAGACATCCAAATCCAAATTCTTTGGTTTTTCTTTCCATCAGCCTCCTGAGATTGTAAAGAAAGAACAACAAATCCACCTGCTTAGCTGCTTGGGGCCAGCACTGTCAGGACTCTGCCTCCAGATGTCACCAGCAAAGCCCAGGCAACAGTAATTGTGTCCCAGGCACATGATAATCCTGGCTAATGCCAATAAATGGCTTTATCATCATTCACTATCTTCAGTGCAGCATTTCCCCTTGATGAATTGAATTGGTAATGAACAAACAGGATTATTCCTATTATTCAAAGGAAGAACCAGAATTAAGGAAGATTACGGTTGAATTTGCCAATAGGAAAGTACCAGCAGTAATAAAGCTTTTCTTTGCCTCATATTTTGAGTGAAGCATTAAAAATCCTTGAGAGGGGAATTTACAATTGGAGACAAAGAGGGTAGAAGTGGGGGAAAGTTTTTGTTAGGCTAAGAACTCTGAGCTAATACTTTTGAATTCTTGGGTTTTCTTTGGGCATAAGAAGTTATTAACAATAAAGAATTTATTAATCCTCCCCTGCCCTTATATTGAAAACATGCAGGGAGAAATTCTTTAGTCAAAACATAGTAAAGAAAGAGAGACCTAAAAAAAAAAATTAAGAAAGAAATACATTTCAGTCTCTGCCCTCCCTCCAGCCCCAACCCAGTGGAAGTTTTTTCCACATAAGGGCCAGTGAACCTGACTTACAAAGTTTATGAAGTTTAATGAAGAGGTTTTGGTGGAAGGAATAAAAAAGGCTCACCTCCATCTGTTTATAAAAATATACAAAAACACTTTAAAGGGAGGATTTTATGGTATGTGGATTATAGTTCACTATATTTCAATAAAGCTATTATATGAAATACTGTATATATATATATATATATGTATACACAGACACATACACACGTGTGTATTATAGACAGAAAGAAACCCCAACATTTACTCAATAAATTTAACACATAATTAAAAATGCACTTTAAATCCATATTATGGCAACTAAGAGGGAGGAGAATGAAGGGAATTTAGGAAACAACGTGGAAAGGACAAGGAAGAGTGTCCACACATGTGGGCCACCATGTGTGCGCATGTAGGCGCACACACACGCACACCTGTGCATGTTTCCCTCAGAGCCCAGTGCAAGACAGGGGGGATGAGAGAATCTTCCCTACAATCTTGTAGTCATAAAAACCATTAAAGATGGTGTTTTCAGTACCCGGAAAAGGATCTAAGAATCCTAAGTGCTAGTGTTCATTCAGGTGAAGGTAGAACAAGTACGAATTCAGTAAAGAACAATAGTGGTCCTGTACGGCAATGCACAAAATAGCATTTTCCTTAATGGCACCCTAAGGTTAGGTAGGATACCATCTTTTTAACGTGTTTTTTTTTTTTTTTTTTGCTTTTTTCAAAGTAATGAATTCACAGTTTGAAAAGTCAAGCAATGGTACACAGTCTAGTCTTTCTGTTACTGCCCCCTCCCTCTCTGAGTCCTTTTTTGGGACACGGTATCTTTTCACACTCAGAGCGTCTATTCTAGCACTTAGTACCTCATTGCTTGATTAAATGTGTGTATGCTATGTCCTGGTTTCTCATGGTTTTTTTTTAAAGTTCATTTATTTATTTTGAGAGAGAAAGAGAGAAAGAGAGAGGGAAGAGAATCCAACAGGATGCACACTGTCAGTGGAGAGCCCAATGCGAAGCTCCATCTCACGAATGTCAGATCAAGACCTGAGCTGAAATCAAGAGTCAGATGCTTAACCAACTGAGCCACCCGGCGCCCTTGGTTTCTCAGTTTTAGACACCATCCAGTGACATCCTACCTAGGATATGGAGAAGAAGCCCCACTTTCACGCCATCCCTCATATACTCACATCCTTCCCCATATACCCAACACTCTGTTGACATGATTTCTTACTGGGTCAGTATTCAGTGTCTTCTCCCCCACCTTCCTCCCATTTCATTTTGTGGGAGATTTCCTCAGGGCTTCTAACCTATCTATTGACTTCCTAAGTTTTGCCTCACGCTTAAAATTTTCAAAGTATTTATCTGGTTCTCCCAATGTTCTTTTTTTATAATACAGAATCCTGTTCTTGGTTTATAGATGAAATATTTTCTCTTCTCTTCCCTGAGGACACCTATGAGATAACGGAATTTATATATTGGTCTCTGCCCTAGTTCCTGGTACAGAGCTCCTGAGACCCTTGTTATTTCCTAAGTGATAAGGACAATAGGAACATCTCTTGTTAAAACATTTGTCTTTGACCCTGTCCCTAACGCAGGACTCCTAAACCCTTGCAAACTCCTAAGTGATAATAAGGAGCATCCTTTGTTCTCTGGAAGTGACTCTGGGCGAGCTCCTGGATGGGGGTTGGTCACTAAAAAGACTAAACTAAGATTAGTAGCTTGGAATCTTTAGTCCTGCCCCCAACTTCTCTAGGGAGGGGCTAAAAATAAAGATAGTAACGGACTATGCCTATATGAGAAAGCCTCCTTAATATCCCAACAGTATATGGTTTGGTGAACTTCTAGGTCGGCAAACACACACCAGGAGAATGGCGCACCCCAACTCTGCACAGATGAAAGCTCCTACTCTCAGGGCCCTGCCAGACCTCGCCTTGTGTATCTCTTCATCTGGCTATTTATCTGTATCCTTTACCATTTCCTTTAACAAATGGATAAGTGTAAGTAAGAGCTTCCCTGAGTTTTGGGAGTCATTCTCCCAAATTAAATGCATCCCAAGAGGAGGTCTTTAGAGCACCCATCTCTGGCTGGTAGGTCAAAAGCACAGGTGGTAACCCAGACTTGTTACTGGCTTCTGAAGTGTATGTGAGTGTGTAAGGGGGAGCCAGGGGCAGTTTTGTGGGACTGAGCCCTTAAGCTGTGGGATCTAACGCTATCTCTGATGGTGTCAGAACCAAGTTAAATTGTAGGACGTCCAACTGGTGTGACTGAGAATTGCTTGTTGTGGGGGAAAAAAACACACATTTGGTGACCAGAGGTGTCAGAGGTGAAGTGTTTTGTGTGAATAGTAGACACACAGGAGGAACACAGACTAGGGAATAACTGGTGTTCTCCCTACACAGGGGAACTAAATTTTTCTATTTTGTAATACCAGTTAAAGTCAGTTGAGTGTCTGACTTTGGCTCAGGGCATCACTGTTCATGAGTTCAAGCCCCAAATCAGGCTCGCTGCTGTCAGTGTGGAGCCTACTTGGGATTCTCTCTCTCCCTCTCTCTCTCTGCCCCTCCCAGGCTAGCACTCTCTCTCTTAAAAATAAGATAAATATTAAAAAAAACAATTATAGTTTTTCTGAAGTTTTCTGCCTTGCTCCTTCCCCTCCGAGTTTCTTCTCTGTTCGAGTTTGTTTCTGTTTTAATGTCAGATAATTTCCTCAAATGTCTGGTGGTCCTTGTACTGAGGTGTGCCTCAGTAGTGAGGCACTACAAAGCTGATTGACAGTTCTGTGTGCTGGAATATGGAAACGTATTTTTTTGTTTGTTTATTCACTTTGTACACGGCCAACTTCCTGGCTTGTGCAATATGAGAAAGAAAATGCCATCACAGTGTATGAGGTGGCTCAGATGTACACAACATTTACATAGTAAATGTGAACACTTCCCATCAGAAACAATGGAGGTCAGAGCAAAGCATATCTTTACACTGCTGAAATTAAAAAAAAAAAACACTGCCGACTCAGAATTCCATAAAATGAAAATACTATTTACAACTAGGTGGATACATGGAAACATCACAATGATTTCCTCAAAGCACAAAGTCAATGTGTCAACAAAGCAAACACACACATTTTTCAAAACAAACAAATAAAATTGGTTGAAATAAAGACTTTTTTTGAAATAAACCTAAGCTGAGCAAACTCATGGCCAGCAGGCCAACATGATAAGAAATGATAAAGGAAATTCTTCAGGCAGAAGGAAAATGATACCAGATAAAAAACTGTATCTATAGGAAAGAATAAAGAACATCAGAAATGGTAAGTATGTGGATAAACAAAAAGAGTAGCTTTTTTCCTTCTCTTACTTTCTTTTTTTAAAAATGTTTATTAAAAAATTTTTCAATGTTTATTTCTGAGAGAGAGAGAACGAGCAAGGGAAGTGCAGAAAGAGAGAGGGAGACACAAAATCCAAAGCAGGCTCCAGGTTCTGAACTGTCAGCACAGAGCCTGATGCGAGGCTCGAACTCATGGACAGTTGTGATCATGACCTGAACCGAAGTCAGACACTTAACCGACTGAGTTACCCAGGCGACCCCTTCTCTTACTTTCTTTAAAAGACAAAGACCGCGTAAAGCAAAAATATCACTGTCTGATGGAGTTGGTAATATAGAGAGAAGTAAAATATATGACATAATTATAGCACAAAGTGGGGAGTGGGAGAATAGAATGACACTGTCGTTAGGCTCTTAAATTTGTGAAGGGTGAAGTCCGTGCGATATTAATTCTAAGTAAACTGTAATATATTAAGGCTACATATCGTAATCCTTAGAGTGAACACACAAATATTGCTAAAAAGTCAAAAAGGAAATAAATGTAATATTCAAAATTATTTAATACCCTCCCTCCCAAAAAAAGGCACAAGAAGAGAAACCTTTTTAATATTGTTGGATTTAGTTTGTTAACATGGGGCTTGGAATTTTCGTATTAATGCTCCTGAGTGAGACTGGCTGAAAATTCTCCATTCTCATACTGTGCTGTTGGGATTTGGCACCAAGGATATACAGGTTTCATTAAACCACTGGGGATCATTTCCCCTTTTTCAACTGTCTCAAAGAGTTTACAGAATATTGATATTATTTCTTCCATTTGAATGTTTAGTAGAATTTGCCAGTTCATCTATCTGGTGAATTGTTATCCTTGAGTTTTCTTTTCTTTTTTTTAAATTAATTTTTTTTAATGTTTATTTAGTTTTGAGAGAGAGAGAGTGAACAGGGGAGGAGCAGAGAGAGAGGGAGACACAGAATTTGAAGCAGGCTCCAGGCTCTGAGCTGTCAGCACAGAGCCCAACGCCAGGCTTGAACCCACAAACCGCGAGTGTAAAATCATGACCTGAGCCAAAGTCGGACACTTAACCAACTGAGACAACCGAGTTTTCTTTTAAATTATATAATCAATTTAATAGGATAGTTTCAATCTTTATTTTTTTCTTGTGTCAATTTTACTAAGTTGTATTTTTTTCTTGGAATTTGCTCATTCCACTTAAAATTTCTTTTCTTTCTTTCTTTTTTTCTTTTGGTTACAAGTTTATCATACCTTCTTACAACAATTTTAACGTATACAGGATTTATAATAATGTTCCTCATTTTCATTCCTGAAATGATATAGTCTCAGTTTTTTCCTTGACTGATCCTCCTAGAGGTTTATCAATTTTATTCGTCTCCTCAAAAAACTAACTTATGGTTTTCTTGATTCTCTCTTTCATACTTTTGTTTTCTAGTTCACTAATTCCCGCTATTAAAAAAATTCTTTCTTTCCTATTTCTTTGCATTGATGTTTTTGGTCTTTCTCTACCATCTCAAGCTGGATGCTTAGCACATTCATTTTTAGCCTTTTGTCTTTCCTAATGCATAAATTTCCCTCACTCCACAACTTTCCTGGCATTCCACTTGTTGGGATATGTACTATTTTTATTATCATGTAGTTCTATATATTTTCTAATTTACATTATAATCTTTTTCTTTTGACACATGGGTTATTCGGAAGCATTTTTCAATTTTCAAATGTATGGGCTTTTTCTAAGTCATCTTTTTCTTTTGATTTTTAACTTAAGTGTAATGTCAGAGAACAGGGTTTATATGCTACCAATCCTTAGAAATATGCTGAAGCTTGCCAACCAGCCCACTACGTGGCTGATTTTCATAAATATTCCATTTATGCTTGAAAAGAAATTTTATTCTTCGGTTGGTGGGTATAGACCCACCAATAGACCCATTAGACAGACCCATTAGATATAACTTGTCAGTTGTGATGTTTGAATCCTATATTCTTCAATCCTGTTTTATCTATCAAATATATTCGAGCATGTTAAATCTCCTACTTAGTGTGTGAGTTTGTCTTTTTCCCTTTGTACTTGTAACAGTTTTTTGCTTTCTATGTTTTGAGGCCGTGTTAGAACTGAACCAAATCTTTTATCAATGTGTGGTAATACTCTTTAGAGCTAATGATGCTTTCTGTGCTGACATTTCTGCTTGTCTGATGTTAATATAACTACACCAGCTTTCTTTGGGTTGGTATTTTCTTCGTATGTCTTTCTCCATCTGCTTTATTTTTTAATTTTTCTGGTTGTTTGTTTATTTGTTGTTTTTCTGTTTTAGAGACCCTTCTTCATAGTTCTTAGGGTCAGTCCCAGCAGGAAGCAGACAGCATAATTAAAGGGGGATAATCCAAGGAGGCTTTAATAAAGAGACTGTTTACAAAGGTGTGAGCAGAGCAAAACAAAGTTACAACTTTGGATAGTGGCGTTCCCTGGGGCTAGTAACAGAACTGGTGTTAAGACCTTAGGTTATTTTATTCTACTGGCTAGGGTTGGGGGCAGGACTGTGACCCTGGGGAACTCTGGCTGCTGAGGGCAGCTGGCGGAAAAAATAAAATAAACTCATAAATAAATTTTTTTTCTCCCTCCATTTTCCTCTGGAGTTTTGCCTTGGCTGAACTTAACCGTAAGCCATAGGCAAAGAGTCTGAGATGATGCCAGCCTCCTAAGGCAGAGTGGGGTGGAGAAAAATAGACAATGGGGCTGGTAGACACCAGAAACACACTTGGCACGAGAGAAAATATATTTTTTTAAAATCTAATATGACAATTTTTGTCATCTAAAATGAAGCAGTTAGTCTATTTACCTTTACTGAAACTAGGACTTCTTTTGAACCACTTGTTTTATGTGTTCTGCCATAGGGTTCTTTTTTCTTGTTTTTCCTTTCATGCCCTGAGGTCCCAGCTTTATGCAGGTGCTATAAAACTCTCTAGGTGGGCTCCCCAGATTCAGCGAATACCCTAAGGCACAAGCCACCATCAATCCTCCATTGACCTGACTGTCAACATGTCAATCAGCTTTAAAATTGTTTTCTGTGAGCAAGCAAGGACTAGGAGTCTGTAACAACTTTTAACATTTCAATTCCGTCTTTGATTTGGTCATTTGTTAGCAATTTAGAAAAAAGATTTACCTTAAAAAAATTTTTTTTAACATTTATTCATTTTTGAAAGGCACAGAGAGACACAACGCGAATGGGGAAGGGGCAGAGAGAGAGGGAGACACAGAAACAGAAGCAGGCTCCAGGCTCCGGGCCATCAGCACAGAGTCCGACGCGGGGCTCGAACCCACAAACCGCAAGATCATGACCTGAGCCGAAGTCGGCCACTTAACCGACTGAGCCACCCAGATGCCCCAAGATTTACCTTATACTATAACAAAAACAAAACCAAAACCATTGTGGAGAAAACCAAATCATAAACAACCTGGAATGGAAAAAAAAATTATCAAAACTCTGGAGGAAAATCTTAAGATTATCTTCAAAAAATTAAAGGTTAAATAGCACATGAGGAAAAATATTTATAGGAACTATGACACATGATGGGCTATTACATCTGTATTTTACATGGAGTACTTTCTCAGCAGTGAGGGGGGCCTGGGTGGCTCAGTAGGTTGAGCATCTGACTTTGGCTCAGGTCGTGATCTCATGGTTCCTGTGTTGGAGCCCTGCATGGGGCGCTCTGCTATCAGTACAGAGCCCGCTGTCCCTCTCTCTCTGCCCCTCTCCTGCTTGTCCTTTCTCTTTCTCAAAAATAAACATTAAAAAATAGTAATAACAACAGCAGCGAGACGTCTTGGGACAAAAACAGAAATGGCATTTTCCAAAGAAAAAACACACTCTGTACACAAATATTTGGAAAAAAGTGTTCATCCTCATTAGTAATTATCACAATGCAAATTAAGGAGAGATATCATTTATTTCCTCTAGAGCTGGCCAGTGAGTGTGCCTGATGAGATTACAAATTTGTTCAACTATTTTGAAAAGCAAATCCGTAACAGGCATCAAAAGTAGATATGCTTCCATCTCTTACTTGTCTGGTGAATGGTCCCCAGGAAATAATTTTAAATTTAGGAGAAAGCCTTTTGCACTAAGCTGTCTATTTATAATAGCAAAAAAAAAAAAAAAAAAGAAAAAAAAGAAAAAAAGAAAAAAAAAAGAAAAAAAAAAAAGGAAAATAGCCTGCATGTCCAACAATAGATGCATGGCTCAAATAAATTATGGTGTTTCTACTTGGTAAAGTTTTATAAAAAAAAAATGCTGCTTACAAAGGATGTATAATGATATTAAAAGATGCTTGATATGCAAGTCATACAAAGAAATCCAAAGTTATGAATGCAGCCTGGTTAGAACTCTATAAAATGTCAGGAAACAGAACACCAAATAGAAATATAGATGTATTTTTGAACATGACATGTTTCTGGGGGAAAAAAAAGGCAAATGTTCAAAAATTAAATGCACTTATATATTTGGTCGTGGCTCTGGCTGCCAGAATATTGCCCAGTGTGGGCAGCATGGACCTCCAGGTACATCTTTTTTTTTTATGTTTATTTATTATTGAGAGACAGAGAGAGACAGAGCATGAGCATGGGAGGGGCAGAGAGAGGAGGAGACACAGAATTTGAAGCAGGCTTGAGGCTCTGAGCTGTCAGCACAGAGCCTGATGTGGGGCTTGAACCCACCAACTGCGAGATCATGACCTGAGCTGATGTTGGATGCCCAACCGACAGCCATGCAGGTACCCCTCCAGGTACATCTTTGTACCTAAAAGCTGATTGATGGTACAGGAATGTGACAGAGGAGTTTTGGGGAAGCTCTTTCTCTTCTCCATGCCAATTGATTTTTCATTTTCAACCACATTTAGACTATTATGTGCAAAAATGAAATATTAAAGAAAAAAATCTCATCTTTTTATTACGTTCACCATCAGGAGATATGAAACCAACTGGCAATGCCATGACTCATAACCATGCACAACGGCGGTTGGATTGTCCCCTCACCTATCTGAAGTAGGAATGTTTGTTTTTTTCTTGCACTAGGAGACCTGGGGGATGGCAAGGAGAAGGGAGGCAAAAAGACCAACCAAAACATAGCGAAGCAAATGGGGTTAGAAGTGGGACTTTTGGATAGCTGTGTGTATAGTGACTGTTTGGAAACTTTACTGAAATCTTCAGTTCTGGTTGTTTTTTTTTTTTAAATTTTTAATGTTTATTTATTTTTGAGAGAGACAGAGACAGAGTGTGAACAAGGGAGGGGCAGAGAGAGGGAGACACAGAATCTGAAAACAGGCTCCAGGCTCTGAGCTATCAGCCCAGAGCCCAACACGGGGCTCGAACTCACAAGCCATGAGATCATGACCTGAGACGAAGTTGGACGCTTAATCAACTGAGCCACCCAGACGCCCCTGGTTTTTTGTGTTTTTTTAAAAATTAATTAATTAATTAATTTAGGGAGAGAGCTCAAGCAGGGGAGGGGCAGAGAGAAAACGGGAGAGAGAAAGAATTCCAAGCAGGCTCTGTACTGTCAGTGTGCAGCCCCATGGGGGGCTCAAACTGCAAGACCACTACCTGAACAAAAGGTCACTTAACTGACTTTCTTTTAAGTAGGCTTCTTGACTAGTGTGGAGTCCAACACTGGGCTTGAACTCAAGCCCCTGAGATCAAGACCTGAGCTGAGATCAAGTCAGACGCTTAACCGAGGGAGCCACGCAGGCGCCCCTCTTCAGTTCTGTTTCAAGAGAAGCAGGAGTGATAATCTAGAATCGTACTTTCCAGAAATGAGAGTTCAGTGACAAACTTGAAAGCCGGCACAGAAGGCACATGCTTTGAAATCTGACTTTCTTCCTAGCCGTCAGGACAAGATAGATTGAGCCCTGGATCGCAGATTGCAAAATTTCAACTCCTCTTGGAAGCGGAGATGAGCCCAAAACAGATGTCAATTAAATAGCAGTCAGTAAAACAACAATAAAACGAGAACAGCTCTCCTCTTAGGAAGAAATGCCTGAAAGAGCTAACTTAACTGAAAGGAAATCAGAAAACCATGGAACTTTAGATGGTGAAAAAAGGAAAATTGCAGTCACATAGGAGAGACTAATTTCTTCCACTTTTAACCGATTATTAAATGTTTTTACTGAGTGTGCACAGCCGAAAAGAGAACTGATTAAAATTCTATGAGCTCTTGATTTAAACAAGGTTCATGGGTGCACGCACATTCAGTCATCCAACAACTATTCACGGACTGTGCTCAAAGTGCCCGGCACTGGGGGCGGGAGAGACGAAAGCCTGAGCACTGTGCTTCAGAAGGCAAGCTTTGTCCGCCCACAGCAGAGTCACATTGGACCAGTTCTACCTATGACACTTTTGATCACCTCTGCCTCTGCAATATTTCATCCACATTATTGAAACTCACATTAGATCGGCCACCTGAACATGTGTTTTAGCCCAGGTTCCCTAGAAAATGGGAATCTGAGGCAAAGCCTGGGGACTGAGGCTTTATTGGGAGGTAGGATCCCAGGGCAACAAGAGTGGGGGATGGGTGGGTGGAGAAAGACAGGGGAGGGGGCAGGGGACAACCCCCCAGCAGGCTGCAGCTTCACAACAAAACAGCAGGGCCCTTGGCCAGGAGACATCCTTCAAAGAGGCTTTGTGGGATGCAGGGAAGGGCAAAAGCTCCCCACCCCGCCCCTCCGTCTTTTGGGCAAACCTGCTGTGCACTTCCTGATGGGTCACCTGCCCCCTCCAGGAAGCTCAATCCTGGGGAGCCCAGATGTCACACTTCTTCTGGAAGTGGAAAGAAAAGTCACAGCCTCCCCAAGTCCTGCTGGGAAGTACCTGACTCCCCAGAGCCCCTGCAGCTCTTCCCTGTGTGGGAACAACTGTGCCCCAGTCCAGCCTTCACAGCGGGGTGGGGGGGGGGAGGGGCGCAGGGGGGTTGCTCAGGAGATAAACTGGGGGCCAAACCTCTTCACCGGGCAAGAGGGGGGCCCAAGGGCAGAGGGGCTGAGCCAACCTGGAGAGGCATAGAACAGGTCCAGGTGACACTGATGGAGTAAATTGTAATCATTACATGTGCTTGGAGGTAGAAGGCATGAACTAGCATGAGCAATATTTGAAAAGAACCTTTTACCCCTGGCCTTTCTTTGGTCTTCCATCCAAGTGAGCACAGCATCTTGGTAAGATACTGTATAAGAGTATGAGGCAGAGTTGCAGAACTGGTGACATGTGACACATGTGATAGGTTCCAACATGGCTTAACATCAAGAAATACTTGGTACTTTTAATATTTCAGGCACTATGGTCAAACACCAATCGAAACCCTTAAAAAATCTCACGAAGCATTTTTTTTTCATATAAAATCTTCCTACATTTGAATCTCCTCCAGGCCTGTGAAGTGCATACTATGATTCCCATCATGCACGTGCAGTGATGGGGGCTGAGAGGAGAGTCTGTGACCAGGCCAGCAAGTGGCCCAGTTGGAACTCAGGCCACACCCACCAGAGACTCTGCCCTGGGCTCACCCCAAACAGGTCCCAACACCCATTTCCTGTGCCCAGGACCCCAGTTCATGTGGCAGCCTGGTCTTCCTCCTACCACCACCCTGTCAACTTGACTGTGGTTCAGGGTTGATCTTTATGGCGTGTCTGTCTGTGCCCCCTACAGCTAACTCTGCAGGTTCTGGCAAATGCACTCAAATTCTTCCTGAGCTTCTTTGATCTCGCCCCGGCTTCAACTTTCACGTTTGTGCTAAAAAGAGAACCAAAGATGGGATTCTGCAGAAGCGAGAGCAGGTGGAGTCGGGTGTCCTGGGCTGAGCTCCAAAGAAAGCCAAGATGTGTGAGAACTTCTAAAGTGGCTCTGACCCCAGAGAGCACACCGAGCACAGACACAAAGGCCCCTGAAAAGCCAGTCAGTTTGTGGTGTAGTTAACTCCTCACAGCAGTTTCAAAAGCAAGCTGTTGGTTAGCAAGTTTTGGTTTCTTTTGTTTGGGAAAAAAAACATTGCTTAAGAAGACGAAAGAATAGAAATGTACCTGCTGAGTTCAAGACTTGGGAGAGAGTTTTTCCATTCGGTCTGTTGACTGGCCGGTGATCCAGCTTGCCCTCAGCACAGCAACCCTGAATTCTGTTGTTTCCAGATCCCTGGGTTCTCTATAAGCAGAGCCTCTTTAATTTTTCTCAAAGGCAGTAGGGCAGGTCTCTGCCAGTTACCTCTGGGCTGGAACTTTCCCGGAGGGCAAACGGATCCATTCCTAAAGGCTGTGGTTAGAACTACTGCAGGTGAGTGAGAAGGGGGAGGGAGGAGTGGGGGAGACAGGGACCCGAGTTTCCATGGCAACCCACTATATGCCAGGTTGTGTTCAAAATGTTCACTCCCATCCGGTGCTCACAACACTCCTATGAGAGAATATTATTGGTCACAAGGTCTTCCAGCCAGTGTCTGTAGCTGGTACGGCCAGTATTGGGACCCAGGCCTTACTACTGCATTCATGTTCTTTTCACCAAATCACACTGTGGTCCCAGGTGCAGAATACCTGGTTGAAATCTGGGGAACTTCTGATTGTTGACTTGCTCTCAGGACATTTACCCTCCCATGTTTTTTGTTTGTTTATTTGTTAGTTTGTTTTTTAATTTTTTTTTAATGCTTATTGCTGAGACAGAGAGACAGAGCATGAGTGGGGGAGGGGCAGAGAGAGAGGGGGACACAGAATCTGAAGCAGACTCCAGGCTCTGAGCTATCAGCACAGAGCCCAACGAGGGGCTCGAACTCACAGACTGCGAGATCATGACCTGAGCTGAAGCCAGACGCTCAACCAACTGAGCCACCCAGGCGCCCCTTCCCTCCCATGTTTTAATTTATATTTTGTTCGGTTACTATGAAGACTGAATATCTTTTGCTGTTCACTGGTTATTTATATCTTTTCTTTATGAATTGTCTTTTTTAGGCTCTTTGCTGATTTTTCTGCTAGGGTGCTTTGCATATTTTTTAGATTTTTAAACACTCTTTATATATTAAGGCTATCATAATGTAAAGCCCTGTTTGCCATCACCTAATTATGGGGGTTGAGATGTTAGAGATAAAGAAGGTGTCTGCCTGTATATTGGAACTTTTTTATACCGGACATTGTTTTTTAACTCTATCTCTTGGATAAATGACTTTTTAGCATATTGAGAATCCAAATGATAACTGCTTGCTGGTTAGCAACATTTAGTCAGAAAAGGAGTTTGGTTTATTAATTAAGCAGTTAAACTGATGGCAATTGCATGTTTACTCTTCTGAGTGGGCCTTGAGAAGAAATAAACCAATGATTTGTAAGAGCCCCTGATTGTGATGTCTAGTCCTGGCCGAGGTGGGGAGGGGGACCAAGGCTCTACTCAGAGATGGTTTTGCTTTGTTGGGATGAAGAGGAGTTGCAGGGTGGAGGACAGAGCACATTATAAGGTCTGAGCCTTGGTCATATCCTGATTGAATGCATCTGCCTCAAGTATACCCATCCCAAAAGAGAGTCCTTGACCTATATGATTCCCAATAAGCAGTGGTGTGCTAGGACCACTTTGCCTTGGTGTATTGATTGAAAACATTTTCAGGGACTTTGTGAAATGGTTGTTAAATCTAGCCATTATTAAAAATTAAATGATAAAAGCTTATAGTTAAATTATATTGAGAACAAAGGTAAGAAATACTCAAAAGTCATCACTTCCTAATCATTTTACTGTATTTTGTCATTATCTATGCTTTGGGGAGATTACCTATATACTATGGATCCCATGGAAATACTATATGATGAGGGAGCGTGGGGCAGGCTGAGGGCAAAATACAAGCTACTGCCCTCCCTCCCCCCACATCCCAGGTGTGCTGCGTGTGATATTCCCCAGGCACTCCTGGCTGCCCAAGGACAAAGGAAAGGAAAGAAAACAAAGGGTTAACTGATAGAGATCACAGTCATACAGGACATGGGTCTCCATCAGGTTACAAATATCTTAGTAAATTATAAGAAAAAGGCAATCTTATCAACAGCCTAATCTCCAGAAATCTGTAGACTGGAGCCCCAATATCCCCCTGCCTAATGCTATGGAGAACAAAGGCAAGAAGGAAAAGGCAGGTAAAATTAAATTTCCTTATAACCTGCAGCCCATTGACAAATACTTGAGGCAAATACAGAGTATGACATTTTTCCAGGAACCCCCTACCGTTCTAATGTTAATGCCTTACTAGAGGGAAAAACAAGGTCTGCCCACAGGTCCTGTTCCCGTGCTTTAATAAAATCACCTTCTTGCACCAAAGATGTCTTCCAGAATTCTTTCCCCCCAAACCTCATCACTATCTACTGATGGCTACTGTGCATCTCCTCTGAATTCTGCTCTCAGCGACATCATGTTGGTGGCTTGAATTCAGCCATGGTGGGAGCATTTACATGTGGAAATAGATAAACATTACAAAAAAGGGCTTGATTTACTGTGGATTTTCTGGACATATGAAAGTGAAGGAGGAGGAGGAAATATTCATAATGTAGATTAAGCTTCAAAGGGCATTATATCTGTAGCCATTAAAGAATTGAGGAAATATTCTAGTGTTTGAAAACTGTCATCCAATTCAGAAATGAAGTTGTCCATGCCCTTGGCAAATGAATCAGGTTCCAACTTCTATTTATGCCAAAGGAGTTGTTCCTTGCAATTGCAACCACAGATTGGTTAGAGATACAGGAGTCTGGCAAAAATCTCTGAATGTATTCTCTGAGAATCAAGAGCCATATGTAATTTACAATGAGCACAGTGTATCCTTATTATTATTTGTAAACTGCTTGCTACACATACTTTGTATCAGTAACATTTATAATATTGCACACGCATATGCGTAAGTATATATATGTATCTGTACATACTTGCCCCTGGAGTGCTAGTTGTTTACCAGCACATAGTGTTTACCAGCACATAGAACAATGTGGGTCCACGGGTGAGTAAATGGGGAAGGGATGAGAGTCCCCAAATAACACCCAAATAAACAAGCCTCTTAATTACCAGGTGACAGAGTCCTCAATTCAACTGCAATTTGTAAATGGGCTAGAGCAGAGGGCTGCAAACTATGGCCACAGACCCACCACCTGATTTTGAATAGTTATGCTGAAACACAGCATATGCATTCATTTACATATTTTCTATGGCTCTTTTCATACTATAATGGAAAAGCTGAGCCGTTGCCACAGAGACCAGAAAGCCTAATATATTTACTATCTGGCCTTTCACAGAAAAAGTTAGCAACCATCAGGCTTGAGTGAAGCGAAAAAGACCATCTGTGAATTACTAGAGTTCATCCAAAATATTTTAGAAATATTTTTCTAATTTTAATTTTATGGTTCTTTTTGCCAAGCAGAAGTTTCTAATTTTATGTGTATAAATCTACTAAAATAATAATCTCCTCTCCAAATGGTTAGCTAATTGTTGAGGGCTTTTATTCAATACCTCATTCTCCCCAGCCCAGCCCCCACACACCAATATGAAATGCTAGACTTAGTGCACTCCTGTGGCTGTACCAGTGGACTCTCTGTTCTGTTCCCCTTGACTTATCTGTCTGTATTAGCACCGGCCATACCATTTTAATTATTATTATACTTTAAAAATCCAGTTGACCCGTGGGGTGTCTGGGTGGTTCAGTCAGTTAAGCGTCCGACTTTGGCTCAGGTCACGATCTCACGGTTCGTGAGTTCAAGCCCCACGTTGGGCTCTGTGCTGACAGCTCAGAGCTGGGAGCCTGCTTCGGATTCTGTGTCTGCCTCTCTCTCTGCTCCTCCTTCACTCATGCTCTGTCTCACTCTGTCTCTCAAAGGTAAATAAACATTAAAAAAAAAATTCAGTTGACCCGTTGAGCAACATGGGTTTGAACTACACAGGTCCACTTATACATGGTTGTTTTGTTTTGTTTTTTTTAATAAATACAGTTTAGTACTATAAAAGTATTTCCTCTCCTTATCATTTTCTTAATGACATTAAGAAAGATTTTTTTAAGGTTTATTTTTGAGAGGGAGAGACAGACAAAGCATGAGCGGGGGAGGGGCAGAGAGAGAGGGAGACACAGAATCCAAGCAGGCTCCAGGCTCTGAGCTGTCAGCACAGAGCCTGAAGTGGGGCTCAAACTCACAAACCGTAAGATCACAACCTGACCGGTGGTCGGATGCTTAACCAACGGAGCCACGCTGGCACCCCTGGCAATGACATTTTCTTTACTCAAGCTTACTTTATTGTAAGAATATAGTATATAACACATATAACATATACATTAACACATACAGGATATGTATTAATTGTGTTATCGGTAAGGCTTATGGTCAACAGCAGGTCATTAGTAGTTAAGTTTCTGGGGAGTCAGAAGTAATATGTGGATTTTTCGACTGAGGGGTGGGTTGGCGCCCCTTACCCCTGTGTTGTTCAAGGGTCAACTGTATGTCTGAATACCTGCATTTATTTATTTTTTAAATTTCTCTCACTATTCTCTGTGTTTACTCTTCCAGATCAGTTTTATAATCATTCAGTTAGATTCCTCCTACCCCCTTAATTTCGTGGTGAGATTGATTGGTATTGCCTTAAAATGGGAGATTTGTGAAGAATGGCCATGTCAGTGATGTTGAAGCCAGGAACACCGTACAAAGGAAAAATGCTTAAAAATCAATAACCATCCATTCTAAGTGCCTATTGTATTTCAAGTGTTCTGGCCGGTTAAAAAAAATAAAGGTCTCTGCCACATCAACTCTCACTTGACTCTCAGTCCTGGTGAAGCAGCCTCTCAGGAGAAACATTTTCCAGAAGTCATGACTACAGTATGCAGGAAATGCTCCTCATACAAGGCACTTGTTAGACTTCAATATTTTATTTGGTTTTTATCTTATGACACTTGGAATAAAAAACCCAACCAAAGCTTTCCCAAAGCCAGACACAGGAAAACCACTGGCCACATGGCTTAAAAGGGCATAACATCAGCTAAAGGCTGCCTGCAGTCAAAAGGGGCACACTGCGTCCAGACTGTCCTTATGGCTGTGTGGGTTCTGTCAGCCTCTTCCTAGAGCTTGGAACTAGCTTCCTTTCCCACAAAACGAGGGCAAAAACACTCACAGTAAGATTGCCATGAGGAGTCATGTTAATAGTATAACACCAAGCACTTGACATGGATGGAAATTTAATCCTTCCAACAGCTTTATGCAGAAGAGGGACCTGAGGCTCAGAGAATGATGATGACCTGTCTAGGGCCGCTGTTGGTGAGGGGCAGAATATGAGTCTGGTGAGCAAGCTGGCTCCAGACTCAACCTCTATGGTATGCTGGTTCTTCAATAACAAACAAATATGCACGCGTGCACACACACACACACACACACATTCATACATATATATGTACCCACCTACACTCACACCCCACACACATAATACATACATACATTCATGCGTACATACATACCCACATGTACATATGCATATAGACACATAACATACCCACATGCGCGCACACACACACACACACACACATATATATACGTGTATATATATATACATATACACACACACACACACACATATATATATATATATATATACACACACACATACACACACATGATACCCACTCCAGTCCATGCACACACACAGAGTTTGCTGCCCTGCCTTAGTCCTAGATAGATTTAAGACTGACTCTCTGGGGATAAGAAAGTCCAAATAAACTAGTCCAAAGAAACGAGTTCTCCCATCGTATACTGAACCTTTTTTTCTCACATACATATGGAGAATTAAAGTATATTTGCTTCCAAGCAAATATATCTTAATTGTGCAATCTAAAGTTCTATGATACTCTTTCATTTTTACCTCTTAGGAAGAAATGTTACACATGGGTATATATATTTTTAATTTCATGATGGAAATTTTCAAATCAAAATAGAGAAAGCAATAGTGAGTTTCTATGTTCCCATCACACAGTGCCAGCAATCAGCAACATTCCACCAATTTTGCTTTGTCTACCCCCTCCTTGCTTTCCCATCCCACACCCCCTGAAGTGTTTATTATTATTATTTTTTATTTTTTTAGGTAAGCTCTACACCCAAAGTGGGGCTTGATCCCAAGATCAAGAGGCACACGCTCTACCAACTGAGCCAGCCAGGCACCCCTCCTTGAAGTATTTGTGTGTGTGTGTGTGTGTGTGTTTTAATGTTTATTTATTTATTTTGAGAAAGAAAGAGAGAGCACAAACAGGGGAAGGGGAGAGAGAGAGGGTGAGAGAGAGAGAGAGAGAGAGAGAGAGAGAGAATACTGAGCAGGCTCCATGATGTCAGTGCAGAGCCTGATGCAGGGCTTGAACTCACAAACCATGAGATCATGACTGAGCCAAAAATCAAGAGTCAGATATTTAACCCACTGAGCCATCCAGGCACCCCCAAAGTATTTTCAGGCAAATACTAGATCTCATTAATATCTTACTTGTGAATACTATTGTATATATCACTAGCAATAAGAATTTTTTTTTCATAAACCTTAACTCCTTGTCATTTAGGACTTTGTTTCAGATGCTCTGATTCTACACTGATTTTTATTTTATTTTGTTTTATTTTATTTTACTTTATTTTATTTTATTTTATTTTATTTTATTTATCTTTGAGAGAGAAAGAGTGCACAAAAGCAAGGGAGACACAGAGGGACAAGGAGGGACAGAATCCCATGCGGGCTCCATGCTTAGCATGGAGTCCGATGCGGGGCTGGAATTCACAGACCATGAGATCATGACCTGAACTGAAATCAAGAGTTGGAGGCTTAACCGACTGAGCCACCCACGCCCCCCTATATACCGATTTTTAGCAATGAGGTGAAATAACACCAGTACCTGATAGAGAATACATAAGCACTATCATTCCATTCCTCTTTTTGATACATTTTACTGCTTCCCTAGCTCAGTGGGCATCTGGAAATGCTGGTGAAACAGAGAGAAACCTGGCCCATGCGGGTTGCTGCTCTTTTGGAATCAGAGGGAAGACTAGACAGACAGAGAGGAAAAAAAAAAGAAATTTTCATCAGGGAGAAAAAGTGAATTCTCTGCATTCAAGAGAAATGACATAGAAATTTTTAAGACGCCATCAATTGTTTCTGCCTGTGTATTACTATGTGAACACCATGTAAAACGAAAACCCATTGGAGCCATGGAATACGATACATGGTGTCCATTAGAGAAGGGGGATTGGAAAGCGTGCTTGAATTTTTTTTCCATTTCAGGTTGATGCCTTACAACCCCCCTCACAGGCGAAGACAACAGGAGGCACCCAAGCTCTTCAGGTGGGCTCGTGGTTATAAAGTAAGAGTGAGCCCAGGATGGAAACAAACCACAGCCCTGCTTGGGCTCTCCGTGTCGGGCACAGAGCCGAAACCGCAGGGCGGAACAGGGTGCAGAGGTGAAGCGTGAAGAAGCAGGCTTCTGCCTCTGCGTGCCCAGTATATCTGGCATGTTGCCCACAGGCAGTCTCAGTAAGGGTGTGCCCAATGAATGAGAGAAGAAACGAGCAAAGACATCCCTAGTGCTGCTCAGGGCCAAACTCACTTCCAGCTGAGCAGAGCCGTGGGCATCGGAGTGCTTGCAGGAGCCCCAGGTCACGAGGAGGTGGTGGGGGCGTCCCTGTGCCCGAGGGTACTAAGCAGGATGCCTACCTGAGCAGGGAGGCTGGCCCCGGTGGTGCAGGTGCACGGGCTTTGCCTCATGCACCAGGTGTGACCACCAATGTGAGCTCTGAGGTGAGGAGGGCAGGATAGGGGGACCCCTATCCTTAGTTACCTGGCCTGGATCATCACCTTTTATGCAAATCCTCATCAAGATGTGTTCATCCTCATCTGGTAGGAGGAAAGGCAGTGGTGAGGCCAGGTGCCATTATGGACTGAATGCGTGTGTTCCCCAAAATTCATATGTTGGAACCTGACCCCAACGTGATAGTATCAGGTGGTGGGGCGGTAGGGAGGTGATTAGGTCAGGAGGGTGGAGCCCTCATGAATGGGATTAGTGTCCTACCAAAAGTGACCCCAGAAAGTTAGCTTGCTGAGCTTCCGCCGTGCAAGGATATAAAAAGGAGGCGGCTGGGAAGAGAGACGTCCCCGGAACCCAACCATGCTGGCAGCCTGATCTCAGACTTCCCAGCTTCCAGAACTGTGAAGAAAGAACTTCTGTTGTTTATAAGCCACCCGGTCTACGGCACTTTGGTAGAGCACTCTGAATTGACCAAGACATCAGAGATTTGGGGAAAGTGGGAACATGAGGATCTGACCCCAGGCCTGTTCCAAACCAGATGCGGGAGAAAGGCGTGCACACATTTCTCAGAGGACTGGAACTTTCTGCATTCAGGAAGGCCCAAACTTAAAATTTTGAGCATTCCAGATGCAAACATTCTAAAACACAGCCGTGCTTCTCTGAAAGATGGTCTGCAAGGAGGGACCTCTGCTCTGGCCGCATCATCACCAGCCAGCGCCCTGTCTCAGGCCTTGCAGGCTCTGGATGGTAACTGGGGTGGCCTGAGTCGTGCTCGGCTTGCACGCCCACCCTGGATGCCTCAGGGAGCCTACTCTCCCACACCTGGGCCCACACCTGCTTCCCCAGTGAGGGTGCTGAGGTCCTAGCGAGTCCAGATCCAGCACTCAGTAAAGTTCAGTAAAGGTGTGCTCAACACAGGAATGAATGAAAAGCCACTTTTGTAAACACAACACAGCTGTGAATCAGGATGTGCTCTCAATTCCCTTCCTCCCTTGTCTCCCAGAGGAGACTGACCTTGGGAGAAGACACACCCTTCCCCTGGCCCAGGAACTGAAGAGGACAATGAATGAACTCATCAGCTACTCAGTTTCCAAGAAATAGTTTTAAAACGAATGACACAAACCAGGTTCAATCTGACAGGGGTGAGTATTCTTTGAGCTAGCATATTCAGAAGACTCAGTTATTTAATAAGGTGTGGTCTTAGCTGAGATTTTATAGTACTATCGCATAGCACACCATTGAAATGGAGTTGTTTTCTTTTTTCTTTTTTTTTAAGCAATTATGTAAGTTGCAGAGATTTGAGGGGTATTGAAGTGAACGATACAGAACCCAGCACCTTGCTCCCGAAACAGGGTCTCAGGAGCACTGTAGACAAATGAGAACAGTGCTGCTCTTTCTGGCCAGCCAGTCTTTGTGTTTGCTGCATTAATCTTGGCACTGAGGCTGGCGGTGACTGGAAAACCAGGGAGGGAAAGACATGTGCTTTGGGATCAATCACACCCTGGGCACCAACGGACAACACCCATAGGCAGCTCCCAGGCCTGCATTTCTCTTGGGCCCCAGAACGCTGCAGTCAGTAGGAAACTTTCGTTAACTGGTGTCACCTTCTATGGCTGAGGTCCCCGACAGACACTGCCAGACTGACCTAAACTTGTAAGTGTTGGGGACAGCCCTGCTTTGTTAATAATGCGCTTTTTAAATTTTTTTTTTTATTTTTGAGAGAGAGACAGACACAGCGTGAGAGTAGGAGGGACAGAGAGAGAGAGAGAGAGAGAGGGAGTCACAGAATCTGAAGCAATACCCAGGCTCCGAGCTGTCAGAGCGGGGCTCAAACCCACAAACTGAGATCATGACCCGAGCCGAAGTTGGACGCTTAACTGACTGAGCCACCCAGGCACCCCAGAGGATAGCCCTGCTTTGAAAGCCAGACTGGTTGAAAGACCCTTCTCATTCTTTTTTCTCTTCTCCCCTGTACTCTGGAGAGATGCTGTTGGAACCAAGACTGAGTCCGCCTGTGCACAGGGAGGAGGCGCTAATGCCTGGATGTGCTGAGCGTGCACAGCCTGGAGAGAGGAACCCATCCTCCTCACACACAGAAAGAGGGGAGGGCAGTAAGGCACCAGCGGCAGGCCACTTGCCTGCTGCTTGTTTCTGCAAAGGCCATCTCAGGAGCAGCACCTCCCTGCAGGGCAAAGCTTGTGCGAATGAACCGCCACGGGAACTGCTCAGGAACGCGCAGGCGCTTAGTGTGCCCCGGTCCCCCAAATTCCAATAAGCCACAGAAGGTCAGAGCTAAGAGAGCTTATTCTGTTCCTGTCTCAACCAGCCAAAGATGCAGGTTCTAACCATGCCCAAGGAAACGCATTGGCCTGTTTCAGGACTTACTGTGGGGCCGCCCTCGGGAGATATCCCCTGCATCTCTAAGCCTGTGTCCACTGTAGTATGTAAAGCAGCTGGTCATGTGGTGATCACAAAAGATTCCAAATGTACTCACTCATTCACCAAACAACCACTGCGCACCTATGATGATCCGCACAGCAGGAGGCACTGGGAACACGGGGAAGCCAGCAGACAAGGTTCCAGAGATCAGGGTGAAAGATGAGGGCAGGGCTGGAGAGTGCTGTGCAGGCAGGAGACAGGGAGCAGAGGCGGTGGGAAGGGGCGTAGGGGGTGCGTGGCGCATAGTTCTGTGCTGGGCACCGAAGCAACCCCACAGCTCAGTACTTGCACTTGCGAGAATCATCATTACGTAGGTAGATTTCCCTCCAGTGCCCACCCCTGAAGGGCGGCAGGGTATCCCCACTCACCCCCGGGGAGAGCGCGTGCACACTTGTGGCTTTCACTACCAGCTACTTGCCAAATGTGTACTTCCAGCCCAGACCCCAGACCTCCACCCTGGCATCCAGGTACACATCTCTACCTGGATTTGTCATAGGAATCTTCCATGGAACCCCCTGCCCTAAACTAAGCTCCCAATTTTCTCTCCAGCACCCCCTCCCCTGCAGCGTTCCAGATCCAGGAAACTGCGGGTCCGTTCTTGCCCAGAACAAAACCCATCTTCTGGAGTCGTCCATGTCCCCTCTCTGCCCTCACAGCCCGTATCTTACCTGTCAGCAGGCCCTCTCAACACGGCTTTGGGAATCTGACCACTCCACTGCCACCACCCTGGTCTGAGTCACCTTCCTCTCCCATCGTGATGACCCCTTAACTGTGCCTCTCCTCTACTCCAACCACAGTTCGGAGTAGTCCGACCAAACTGGCAGGGGTGAACCTAGTAACAGAGAAGTTCACACCGTCTCTCTCCTCTGCCTAAAAGCCCCCAGTGGCTTCCCACCAATCCTTGCAGTGGCCTACAGCGCCGGGTGCAATGTGGTCTTGCAGGATCTCGGGCACCACTGGACACACCACATCAGCACCTGCATGCTGATAAAGCCGCCCGCAGGCAGTGCCGGTCCAGGGGGTGTGGGGATCTCCTAGGTGCCTGCCCATCTTGCCGCCCACCCACCCCTGCAGGAAGAGGATGTCTCCAGCTGGTCCTAAAGAGGACTGGGATGTGGGCAGGCTGGAGAGAGGGGAGGGGTAACCTCAGGCCAGCAGAGCCCCCTCCAGGCTGTGGACGTGCCACACGAGCCACTGCTTCAGAGACAGGCAGGTCCTCTATGAGGGCTCAGAGAACATCTAGCTCAGCTCTGTTTCACAGCCCAGGACACTGAGGTCCAGACAGGGACCCTGACTTGCAAAGTTCTTAGAAGTGTAAATAAACATCTACCAGAATCATAACGGTGTGCATGCTCTTCCCCGCGATAGACATGGGCCTCAGCTTCCGACGGACAAGCTGTGCTGTGTGAACACACAGCTCCACAGACGCATCCATCCGGGTGCAAGTGGCAGTGCTGATGGCACAGGAACAGCACCTTGTACCCGAGGAGCACGCGATGCTTGTGGCTGCAGCTGGCATGAGACGCTGATCCTCGACTTTCAATGGTAGGTCAGTGCACTTTAGTGTTTTAAAAGAGTTCAGGAACTTCTACTTTTAAAATATGTGAATTTCGGGTGCCTGGGTGGTTCAGTGGGGTGAGCATCCGACTCTTGGTTTCGGCTCAGGTCATGTTCTCATGGTTCACGGGTTCGAGCCCCCAATCGGGCTCTGTGCTGGCAGCGCAAAGCCTGCTTGGGATTCTCTCTCTCCCTCTCTATGTCCCTCCCCTCCTTTCTCTCTCTCTCTCTCTCTCTCAAAATAAATAAACTTTCAATTTCAAGTGATTTAATTTGAATTTCAAGTGATGTAAAATTTTGCATCTTTGTATTTTTAGACTGTTATAGTAACTTTTTTTTTCAAAATAGTTATTATCCTAAAGGCAGAAAGAAAGTGACTGGGGGCAGGCAGGGTCTTATAGATGATTTGATCATTTAAAGTCAATTTTTGGGGTGCCTGGGTGGGTCAGTCGGTTGGGTGTCTGACTTCGGCTCAGGTCATGATCTCACGATTCGTGAGTTTGAGCCCCACATCAGGCTCTATGCTGACAGCTCAGGGCCTGGAGCCTGCTTCAGATTCTGTGTCTCCCTCTCTCTCTGCTCCTCCCCTGCTCACATTCTGTCTCTCTCTCAAAAATAAATAAAGATTAAAAAAAATTTTTAAGTCAATTTTCTGGGGGCATCTGGGTGGCTCAGTCAGTTAAGCATTTGACTTCATCTCAGGTCATGATCTTGTGACTCGTGAGTTTGAGCCCCGCATCGGGCTCTGTGCTGACAGCTCAGAGCCTGGAGCCTGCTTCAGATTCTGTCTCACTCTCTGTCTGCCCCTCCCCCTCTTGTTCTCCCTCGATCGTTCTTTCTCTCTCTCACACACAAAAAATAATAAAGTCAATTTTCTGCATGAGGCAAGTCAATGCTCTTCTGTTCTTCCTGGTTAAAAAAAAATTCTCTGAAACTGTGCTTCATGAAAACTCTGAAAAGGACCAGGGCAGGGGAAGGTTCCAGGGTGATCAAGAAGCAGGCCCCTAGGGACAACAGAACGGTGAAAGCAAACTTCAGGGAACTGTCTCCACAGACAGCATAGTCCCTGTCCCTTTACTACAAATCCCAATCCAACAGACAGATATGTGAAGACATCAGAGACTGAGGTTGGTGACTATGGCAGAAGACGCAATGATTATTCTCATTTTCTCTCCTGGTGTAGCCTTATCACCTCCATCAGTGCCTGGCCCAAAGTAGGAATTCAATACAGATCAGTTCAAGAAATGATTATGACCCAAAAGGAGAGTTAGGAAAGGCTACCATCCCAGAGGAAAAAAAACAATCTGAAAGCAAAAGTAAGAAAACCATTCCATTTACAATAGCATCAAAAAGAACAAAATACTTAGGAACAAATGTCACCCAGGATGTACAAGGCATGTGGACTGACAGCCACAAAACAATGCTGATAGAAATGAAAGAAGATCGAGATAAGTCAAAATAAATAAATAAATTGTGTTCACGGATGGGAGAACTCAATTTTGTAAAGATGGCAATTCTCCCCAAACTGTACTAGATTCAGTGAAATCTCTATCAAAATTCCAACCACTGGGGCGCCTGGGTGGCTCGGTCGGTTAAGTGTCTGACTTCTGCTCAGGTCATGATCTCGCTGTTCGCGAGCTCGAGCCCCGTGTCAGGCTCTGTGCCAACAGCTCAGAGCCTGGAGCCTGCTTTGGATTCTGGGTCTCCTTCTCTCTCTGCCCCTCCCCCACTTGTGCTCTGTCTCTCTCTCAAAAATAAATACAAGCATTAAAAAAAAAACCTGTTACAACTCCATAATAAAAGACAACCCAGTTTTAAAATAAGCAAAAGATATGAATACACATTTCTCCAAAGAAGATAAAAGTAGGCAATAAGCCCACGAAAAGATGCTCAGCATTGTTAGTCATTAGGGGAATTAGTGCAAATCAAAACCGTAATGAGATATACTTCACACCCACTAGGATGTCTATAATAAGAAAATGGATATGATAAAACAAGAGCTGATGATGACAGAGAGAAACTAAAATCCTCATATAGTGATGATAGGAATATAAAATGGTACAGCACTGCAGAGAACAGTTTGATGGTTCTCCAAAAAGTCAAACATAGAATTACTATATAACCCAGCAATTCCATTCTTACGTATACAACCAAGAGAACTGAAAATGTATGCCCACATAAAGACTTACATGTGGATGTTCAAAGCAGCATTATTCCTAACAGTCATTAAGTAGCAAGAACCCAGCTGTCCACCAACTCATGAAAGGATAAACAAAACGTTATAGATGCAATTATTTACACACAATTAAATTGTATTATTCATGAAAGGGCATGAAGTATGATACATACTATAAACATTATGCTAACTGGACACGAAAGGTGACATATTGTGTGATTCCATTTACATGAAACATCCAGAAGAGGCAAATCCATGGATACAGCAAGTAGATTAGGGGTTGCTGGGGGCTGGGAGAACGGGGAGTGTCTCCTTAGTGGATATGGGGTATCCCTTTGGGGTGATGACAAAGTTCTGGATTTAGTTAAGCGGTAAGTTGTACAAGACTGTGAATGTGCTGAAGGCCATTTGGTTACACATTTTATTTATTTTTTTAATGTGTATTTATTTATTTATTTTTTCAACGTTTATTTATTTTTGGGACAGAGAGAGACAGAGCATGAACGGGGGAGGGGCAGAGAGAGAGGGAGACACAGAATTGGAAACAGGCTCCAGGCTCCGAGCCATCCGCCCAGAGCCTGACGCGGGGCTCGAACTCACGGACCGCGAGATCGTGACCTGGCTGAAGTCGGACGCTTAACCGACTGCGCCACCCAGGCGCCCCAATGTGTATTTATTTTTGAGAGAGAAGGAGAGACAGAGCGTGAGCAGGGGAGGGGCAGAGAGAGGGAGACACAGATCCCAAGCAGGCTCCAGGCTCTGAGCTGTCAGCACAGAGCCTGACGTGGAGCTTGAACTCACGAACCATGAGATCATCACCTGAGCCCACGTCGGACACTTAACTGACTGAGCCACCCAGGCTCCCCTAGTTATACACTTTAAAAGGATTTAAATGGTGAATTTTACCTCCATAAAAAAAAAAGAAGAAGAAGAAAAAGAAAAGAAAAGAAAGAATTATGAGAGACACAAGTTAAATAAAAGTCTGAGTTAACAAAAAGGTAGAAATAACAAAAGTGGTCTGGAAATTCCTGAGAACCACTGACCTTGCTTCTCGGGGTTGCGGACCTGGGACGGCATGTCTTGGATTTCCAAGGTCCATTCCCCCTCGGCCTTTTCTCCCCAGCAGTGCACGGTCATGAATTCCCAGTTTGTAAACCCTTCATTGGAATGATCCAGCAATCTGCAATTGGAGACTCGGGGTGAGAACACGAGGATCTGGAAAGGAGGGGGTGGGACAGGCCGAGGAGGGCTCTCTCCCAGCTCAGAATTACTTAGGTGACAGTACTATTCAGCTGAGTGGCACCTCCAGGGCAGCAGGTCTGAGAACGGAAGGAAAAAGAGCCTGGCCCTCAGCACAGGCGCAGGTGCAGGTACAATGGTGACCGCTTTCAAACCCTTGCATTATGACACAGCCCTGGACAGCAGCTTCACCTTCATTATCCCATCGGGTCCCCTGAACATTCTGAGAGGCAGGCAGGCTGGCAGGACTTACAGGTGCCCAACATGAGACGGACTCAGCCAGCGATGGGCTCTTCCTGCCATCCTAGTTTGCCGATGGAGAGATCCCAAGGGTAGTGATTCATGGCAGGTCCAACGGCCAGGAACCAGCTGAGCTGGGACTCACCCAATGGCATTCGGACTCCTGTCTTTGTTCTTTCCAGCACAGGGAGGTGTGTAAGAGGTTACCAAAGAAGGTCCTCAAACCCCCCACCCCCCACCCCATGTTCCTTCAAGTGTTTGGTTCCTTCCTACCCTTTCCCTCCTACAGAGGATCTGGACCAATGCCTGGATGCCCAAAGGCAGAAAGAGGCTAGGCCACATGATTCTTTGACTTAAGCACCAAGGGCATCACAGAGGAAACCTTTCTAAAATGCTGGCTTATGGAACGAATGAAACCTTCACATCTGTCATGGACCCAGCTCTTACGTGCTGTTCTCCAGGAGATACAAAGAAGGAAAAACGTGCAACTCTCCAGGGCTTAACAGGCTTCAACAGGTGCATTTGGAAGAGATGACATAAGGGGCCTGGTTGTTCTCCAGTGTGGGTGGGAGGCACCCCTGGGTGCAGCAAGAGGAGGCACAGGAGCTCCCGCCCCTCAGCCAGCCTCCCCTTGTAGGTTCTGATGAGCCTCCCTTGGTCCTTTGCTACCCCAAGGTCCTTCTGGACTTCAACCCAGATCCATTTCGTCTTCTTTGACTTGAGCAGGAAACAGGAAACAAGTTATGGGCACCCTCTTTCTTCCCACACCCTGTGCCCTGCTTAGTCTCCTCTCCTTGGAAGAAACAATCTCAGGTTCTTCTCCCTTACTCTTCCTTCCCAGTCTAATTTTCTAGCTCTATTGTGGAACACTGTCTTTACCCAAGAGCTCTTTATTTGTCATCAGAAGTTCAGATATATATTTGGTGTGATGTAAGACTGGATGCCTGATTTGGGTGTTCTCCGAACATCCAACGAATGTATAAAAACCTTTATCGGAAGAATGTTCTTCGCTTGGCGAATAGTGAGGGGGAGGGCCACACCCTGTACGTTCTTCTAAGAAACTGCAAAGGTCAAGGCTGATTTTCACACACGATGCCAAACTGAACCCGACCCGCCTGGACAGAACAAAGACAAACTGTCTTCTAAGGGCTGAAATACTTAACGAAATGTCTACTTAACTCTTGGTGAAAAAAAATCTGGCAACCTGAAAAAGCTGCCGTATTGAGCAAGATGCGAAATAAAGTAGAAGTAATAGATCGCCCAAATACAAACTCTTGATATAATCACAAAATCTGTGCCTTGGAAAAAAACAAATTCCCAAGACTCAGATGACTGCCAAATGGCCTCAAGGCAGGTTTCAAGTGCTTGATGGCACAGGTACAGCACCTCCTAGCTAATGGGTAGTCTTGAAGCGAATGAACTTGGCAGGACCCGCTCTTTCCCATCTGAGGGGCACACACTGGGCTTGAACAGGACGGAGGTTAGAAGGGGAGGAGATCAGAGTGCACAGAGGCCAGGCGGTGGGGATGCTGGGGCGCTGGAAGGTTCTTCCAGGTCAGGTGGATGTAAGCAGGACAGGGAGGGAGGCCAGCTGCATGTGCCGGGCATTTTCATCTACATCATCAGCATCCAGTGCTTGTAGCATTCTGGACTGTGATGGGAGTGAAATGATATTTCTAGAGGTGAGGGATAAAGGGAGGAGAAATGGGTGACTCCTGGGTGCCCAGCCAGGAGGTGAAGGAGCAGGGTATAATCTCATGTCTCTGGGCCCACAGCCCATCTCGGCGTGGGTCCTCGCAGGTCACTGCTGCCCTGCTGGCCTCTGACCTGCCGCCCCAACCCCTAAGCCTCACTGTGGCTCTTGGTCAACCCAGGTCACCATTTGGTGCCTGGATCCAGTTCCTGCCTCGAAGTCAGGCCTCACCACCTTGGATGCCTCCTGGTGTGCAGCATGGAGCAAAGAGGGCTCTAGGGAGGTGACTTCATGAGAGCCCAGAGAAGTGGAGCCTGTGCCTGGCCTCCGTGCTACTGTAAGGATGGGGACCTAAGGTGCCTTGAAGTGGCCCCGCCCATCCGCCCAGCTCCAGTCTGGTGTTTGAACAGGGAATGAGGGCCCTTATCAGAGAACTTCAATGTTTCAAGGAATGCTAGA
This sequence comes from Acinonyx jubatus, assembly GCF_027475565.1. NCBI lineage: Eukaryota > Metazoa > Chordata > Mammalia > Carnivora > Felidae > Acinonyx > Acinonyx jubatus. The sequence continues at coordinate 19,317,163 of NC_069386.1, forward strand.
AATTTGGACTTTTAGATGAAATCTCTAAAAGTTCCAGTAATAATAATAATAACTCTGGTTGCAAAATAGCATAAATAAAGCGTTGGCTTGCCAGCTGGCACTCTCAAACTGCTCACAGCCTTGCTGGTCCCTCAAGGGCAGAGGCAGAGTGTGGCCCAGGCCCACCTTCAGGAGGGAGAGATGCCCCCTGTCGCTCTCGTTCTACGAGGGTGGAACCTAACCTGGTGGGGACTGAGTCTGATGGCCAAGCCCTTGGAACCCATGAAGCCAGTATCTCTGGTCTCAGGGCTGGTTCCAGAGGACAAACTCCCCACTCCTTCAGACAACTGGCTGGCAAGAGCATTCAGCCTTTCATCTCTGCAGGCAATCTCTCTGTCTTATGCAAAGTAGGGGTGGGGTGGAAGGGGGCTAAGAGAAACGGCAACTCCTACCTGGTCCTGAATGGAGGCCTTCACTCAACCCCCATTTTCTGAATCCTACAGCCCAAATATGGCTGCAGCCCCAGGCAGGGAACCCAAATGGGTCATGTGGGCCCAGTGTGGGCAAGCAGGCAGTGGGGCCACGGCCCAGGGGACAGGTAGTGGCAGGGTGCTTCCTGAGGCGGGGGGGGGGAGGGGGGGGGGACACAGTTGCCACCTGTTTTTCAAGAGAAGCTGGAAGTGCTGGTTTGTCCTGAAACCTTTCTTTTTCCCTCTGCCTCTTAGCTAGAAGGGGCTGGAAGGAAGCCCCAGTCCCCCTTGCCCCCTCCCCCAACCTCCCATTAATCCCCTCACTCCAGTTACCTGCAAGCAACACAAATGCATCAAAGTACTTCTTTCTTGTTTCTGACTTTGTGGAAGAAATGGCTCCATGGCTCTCCACAAAGCCTATGTGATTCCCCAGAGTTCAGAGGCTGTTTATTGGTCCTGAGTGGTACCCTCTCAGGCACATGGGTGAGAAGGCTGTAGAGGGCAGCCACTGAGCACCCCAAGTAAGCCAGTCTCCCATGGAGCAGAGCCTCCTGCCCACACAAGTTCAAGAGCACACCCCACAACTGGAGAACCGTGCAGAAGTTTCAGCGGGCAAAGCAGTCCTTCCCTAATACAAGCTTTTACTCCAGATGCCGAGTGCATGTGAGAAAAATGATCTCTGGTGCACTTTGAAGAGCAATTAAGTCATAGCCAGAATTCCATAAATCTCTCCAAACCCTCATCTCTCCTGCCTGGAAACAAAAGTTTTCCAGGAAGGACGGTTTTGAAGGCCAGGTTTCAGGTTGGTGGGGTATACATCTGAGTATCTCCAAGAGGAAGCTGCTGAAGAACCAACCTGCCCTGGGGAGGAGGGCCCTGCAGGGACACTGTGACCTGGGGCTGGATAGGCCCTCCTGACAATCCCCAGCCTTTGCCCCACTAGGCCAGCCTGGCCTTACCTCTTTGCCAAGAGTTGAGACTTGGTTCCTGAGGGAGAAATGAGGTGGATCTGGAGGTCTCCCCTGCGTGGGTGGGAAATAGAGATGCGAGCCACCACATGCTCCAGGTAACCCACACGCTGGTCTGAGTGGTCCGCACAGGCAGTGGTCAGGGCGGTGGTCCGAAGCGTCTGCACCACAGGGATGCTCCTGGGAGAGGAGGGAGGGACTCAGGACGTGACACCAGAAGCTCCAAGTCTCGAGTGAGGACCATGGACTCAGGTCTTCCCAGGAACTCCCAGGGAGGAGAGCTCTAGCCCCTCTTGGATGTCCCACTCTTGGGTGCTCCCAGTGGAGCTATCTTGCTGGCCCAGAAGATGTTTGCTGTCCTGGAATTTGCTTAGAGACACAAAGAATGGCTTCTCATACAGACCCAGTGATCGGCCCCCTCAGTGCCCACAAGCTGGCTTCTAAGTAGCCTTTGGCCACCTCATTTCCTCAACTGCTGGGGTAAGCCAGGCTTTAGAACCCCACTACTTTGTTTCAAAGACCAGCCTTGATAATATAAGTCACCATGCTGACTAATAACAGCAAACATTTCCGGAACTGACTGCATGCCAGAAGCTAGACATGGCACTGAGAATTTACAAGGATTAATCCATTAAATCCAGAAAGAGGTCAAGGATCATGCTGAAGGTCACACAGCTACTGAGGAGCAGAGCTGGGATGTGAGGCTGGAGTTCACTGCTCCCACTTCTGTTCCACACTGTTCCACAAGGATGCTGTGTGGACCCACACTTGTGTTTAAGACACTGGGGATGAGGAGATATGGTCAAGGCACCATATGGGGACACTGGGGATGAGGAGATATGGTCAAGGGCTGGAATTGTGCTCTTGTGCTAACTGCACTGGTCAAGGCCGTAGTGACTGGACCAGAGTCATGGAAGATGGACAGGAACTGGTCCAGTCCCTACTGCTGTGCATGGAGACTGGGGGCCTCTCCCTCCCCTGTCCTCTAATAGGAATGGATGACAGTTCTCTTTATGAAATCAGGGAAGTTTTGCCATATGGGATGGGATCTGAGGACAAGCATCAAACCCCAATCATTCATGGCTTATTTCCACCAGAATCTTCTAAGACTCCCCAGAGGAGGCAGACACAAAGCTCGCACCTGCACGTGCCCTGCCACATCCAGGCCAGGCGCTCCTGCCCATTCTGGGCTACCACGGTTGCCCCCACCGCCCCCACCACTTGTAAACTGAGGAAAGATCTCCTGCCACCCAGCAGCACATTAATAATCCCCCAGTGCTCAGCCAAGCTCCGTCTATTAAGGGGAGTGCTTTTCTCATTACACCCCGACTTTCCGCTCAGGAGGGGAGGCTCGCAGCGTAGTCTCAGCATCTCTCAGGAATTACATCGCTTGGCTCTACAGGGCCTGAGTCATAAAAAACAATCAAAACAGTTATAAACAGTGATGTAATTCCCTCAGAGACTCTGTAAATATTTGAAAACATGATTTGCATGCATCATAAATTGATTTAGAGATGCTGACTTCTTTCACTGCCTTCTCCCAAATTTTCCTGTCTGTGTTTACAGGTCAGCAGGCCCCCCGCTGTGCCAGATGCAGAGCCTTTCCTGGGCCCAAGAGGAAGGTCAAGCTAAAGCAGAAACAAAAGCCATAAGAAAGTTTAAAAACCTGCGCTATCCCTCCAACCTTTGGCCATTCGGGAGATAGAATGATCACTCCGACCTAGAAATAGACCTGAAATCCCACCAGGGAATTCCTTTTTTTTTTTTTTTTTAATGTTTTATTTATTTTTGAAAGAGAGAGCGCAAATGGGGGAGGGGCAGAGAGAGACGGGGACAGAGGATCCGAAGCAGGCTCCATGCTGACAGCAGAGAGCCTGAAGCCAGGCTCAAACTCATGAGATCATGAGTGAGATCATGACCTGAGCCGAATGAAGTCTGATGCTCAACCGAGCCACCCAGGCACCTGCCCACTGAGGCATTCTTAATCCTAAAGATAAGGCATAGGATTTCAGAAAACAGGAAGGGGTATAAGATATGGCAAACAGACCCCACCCTCACCTGCCCACTTCCCCTGTGCCCCAGCCACAGTGTTGACATCTAGAGAAAAACAACAACAAAACAACAACAACAACAACAACAAAAACCATCTCAAGTAGTGTTAAATAGTGAGATTATGAAAGCTTCTTGCATTTGACAATTTTATTCTTGCCACTGGACTCTAGCTGCTAGGCCACCCCAGAGGTCAGAAAGCTTGGTTGCTCTAATGCCCAGAGGCCACCTTGCCCCTACCTGCAGGGTGGCTGGCTGGGGGTGGGCAGCCCACAACTCCTTCCTTTGGAAATTAAAGCCCAGTCTGATTAGATTTTCAAACTTAAGACATTACCCCCCCGCCTGGGGGGGCAAGGAGTCCTTTTCTCTGGGGAACAAGGCTAATTATAACAGTTTGCATGAACCCACACTGTCACAGGCCACCAGACCTCCTCATTTCTGCAAGTTCTAGGGAAGGGTGGGGAGCCCAGGACATCCACTCAAAGACAACGAGGCATTACCCTCCTTACTTGAAGTTAACCTTCCCCACCTTTTATTGTTCCTGTTGGAACAAATAACCTAATATTCCAAATCAGGGGCTTTTACATTTCCTATAAAGAGAAGGGAGGTGAGGGGGAGGCTTTAAAATGTTTCAGGATAGTCAAGTTGAAGTTTTTCTGTATTTCAGATAGAAACTCCAAGTAGAAATGGGGACGCTGAAAATCAAAAGCCATCACTCTGTAAGAATTAACTCCTATGCAGAAGGCGAAATCATTGATGGGTAGAAAAAAGGAAGTTATTCCCCATTGTACAGTTATTTCAAAGATAACACAGAAAATGCAAGTGGACTGCAAAGCCGTGTATTTTTTAGTTCAAACGGTGCGGGGCGTTATCTTTGTCACACAAACACAGCTAAGTTGTATTTTAACCATGAAACCTGATTTAGAAAGGTCTTAAAGTTCCCAAGATAACTAAAAACGTCCCACTGTGATTAAATTCTGTAATTGTTGTCTGTGTATGCAAGGCCATCCCCCAAGGGCCCTAAAGGAACCCAAGGAGTTAAAAAATCCCATAAGACCTAGCTCCAGACCCAGCGATAGATATTTAAACTATGGAGACTGTCCTACTTTGAAAAGATCTCTGAGGACAGACTTGTCACTTCCTGTTGAACCACATTTCAGACTTAATTACTGATACTCCAGATGTTCTCCTTTTATCCTAAAGTCTCCTGAACAGCTCCCTTCTCTTGAGGGTGGAGCAGTCTTGACAATAACTTCCTAGTACCTCCTGACCTTTGACCTCTGAACTTGTCTCCAGTGTATAATAGCATCTAACATCTTGTAAATGTGTAGAAACAAGATCCGCTTTAATAAATTCAAGGCACTCACCAAATCACAATGCTTGGACTCCGATAGCATCACAGTAAAATTCAGAGCCAAAGATAAATATTTTCAAGTATGGGTTTTCCCTGCTGTCTGAAAGTAGAGTGTTCCTATGAAACCTTTCTCAAGCTGAGAGCAAAGGCATTAAGCAAAGAAGCAATTACCATTAATTTATATGGGAAAAACATGTGAGGACTCCCAGACTCCCAGATGCCCCGCCCCATCTACCCCCAAATCACCTCTCTTAGGTTTTTCTGATACCTTAAGAAATGTCCTGCTAATGGATGCCCAAAATAAATGGAGACAAAGCACAGATGCTCACAGATACAGTTCGAAGCTGTGGCTGCTTGATGCTGAGATGCTGGGTGTAGTTCCCCGGGGAAGGAATTTGGGGGCACCACTATTGCTGCTTAGGGTGTGCAATGACTTTCTAGCAGCTCACTGCAAAACCAATACTGAATGCTATTTTTGCTTTCTGACCTTTCTTTGGGAAAAGCAGAAATCCTCTGCCTATTTCTTCCAGGTCTAAGACTTTCATAAAAGCCAAGTGGTGTAAGGTGAACTTTTGAAAAGTGGGGGATACCTACACACCAAATGGCCAGGGAAAGCAAGGAGAGGGGGAGGTTGGTAGCTACCAGTGGAAACCCTGCATTGTTCTACTTGTCTTTCTGCCCTGGCTGGGAGCATACTACAAGCTAGTATGTCTTTCTTTTTTCTTTTCTTTTCTTTTCTTTTCTTTTCTTTTCTTTTCTTTTCTTTTCTTTTCTTTTCTTTTTCTTTTCCTCTCTTTTTTTTCTTCTTTCCTTTTTTTCCTCTTCTTTTTCTTTCTTCCTTTTTTCTTTTTTAAATGTTGTTTTTTTAAGTTTATTTATTTTTGAGAAAGAGAGAGAGAGAGAGAGAGAGAGAGAGAGAAAGAGAATGAGTGGGGGAGGGACAGAGAGAGGGAGAAAGAGAATTCCACTGTCAGTACAGAGCTGGACACCGGGCTCGATCTCATGAACAGTAAGATCATGGCCCGAGCTGAAACCAAGAGTAGGATGCTTAATCGACTGAGCCACCCAGGTGTCCCCAAGCCAATATTTCTAACTCCCACCTTGAAGACCTCTCTCCAGCTCAGCTACAAGGGCAGATCTGTGCTCTGGTGCAGAGCATTTCCAGAGCAATGCTGCCTTACCAAGCTGCAGGGCTGGAGGCGGGGTGGGCAAAGCGAGCTGGGCCCAGCTCCTCACTAGACAATTCTGAGATCATGCTGAGTGGGAGACCTACCAGAATCGGAAGGCAGACTGGTCCTTCCCCGTGTTGTATTTGGAATCTGTCTTGGGCTGATGACCATTACAATGGAAGGTCAACCAGGAGCACCTGGATGGCTCAGTCAGTTGAGTGTCTGACTTTGGCTCAGGTCATGGTCTCAGGGTTCATGAGTTTGAGCCCCTCATCAGGCTGGCTGCTGTCAGCGTGAAACCTGCTTGAGATTCTCTGTGCCTCCCACCCCCCTACCCCTCCCCTGCTTTGACTTTCGCACACACTCTTTTTCTCTCTCTCTCTCTCAAAAAAAAGGAAGGTCAACCAGTAACCCTTTCACAGACCTTCTAAAGGGTAATAGTGGAGTGGAGGGGGGTTAATTGGGACATTCCTGTTAGACTAAACTGTGGGAAAGCAAATTGGTCTGTTGGAGGGAACAGAGGGATCTGAACGTAGACAGTAAAAAGCTTCTTGGTCACTTTTTAGATCTATAATATGTTCTAGGATGAACGTTCTTGGCAGGATGGTCACAGAATCTCAAATACATAGATTCTTTCATATTAGCTTACATTTCAGGTCTTCCTTAGATGAAATTGCTTCTGAATATGAAACCACAGCGCATCACTTAGGCTGGAAATACAATTTGAAAAGAAAAAGAGACTAATCCAGTACATTAATCTAGACATGCTGTTCATGATTAAGTTGTAAGGTGCTTTAATACACAGTGTTTAAATTTACGTTTATTTTTCTCCCCCCCCCATATGAAACAAGGGGCTAAATTAGCTGGCTTTAAACATTCCTTCCAGCTCTAAGATTCAGTCTGATGGGGAGTGAAAAAGACAATAAGATATACAGTCACTTCCCATTATTCACGATTCCATGAAATTTGCCTAAATCAATACTTGTGCTTTTGTGATCATTTGCGGATATATGCAGAACAGCAAAATGTTTGAGCTGCCCAGAAACACACGTTCCCAGTTGAGGCCAAACAAAGGCGACACTCTGTCTTTTGTTTTCAGTTCTCATTCTGTGAACAAATGTCCTTCTTGTGATCTATTTTTAGTGCCATGTTTTTCATATTTTTGTGCCTTTGGTTGGTGGCTTCATGGCTTAAAATGGCCCCCAAGCAGAGGGCTGAGGTGCTGTCTGGTTCCTAAGCATTGGACAGCTGTGATGTGCCTTGCAGAGAAAACACGTGTGCTGGGTGAGCTTCATTGAGGAAGGAGTTACAGTGCTGTTGGCCTTGAGTCCAGTGTTAATGAATCAGTAATACATAGTAAATAAAATGTTTTTAAACAGAAACACACATAAAACAAGGTGATGTATGGATCAGTTGACAAAAATGCTGTGGCCAGAGGCTTGCACAAACCTAACCCTGTATTTCTCTTAGAAGCGATGGTTCTATATTTGCAAAGTCAGTGTTTGTGGTGACTTCATAGAACATTAACTGAGAACTGGCTGTATTATTTGAATTCAAATACTAATTTTTTAAAAAACTATTCATTATTTTATTTTAGAGAGAGAGAGGGAGAGACAGAGTATGAGTGGAGGAGGGGCAGAGGGGGTGAGAGAGACAGAATCTAAAGCAGGCTCCACACTCAGTGCAGAGCTTGATTCCACGACCCTGGGATCATGACCTGAGCCGACATCAAGAGTCAGCTGCTCAACTGGCTGAGCCACCCAGGTGCCCTCAAATACTAATTTTTGAAGTAAGTTGCATTTATAATTTGGGGGGAACAGGTTTGTGGCAAAAAATAAGCTTGGGATGTCAAGGGCTGTAGGATAATAGGCAGCTTACGAATATTCACCAGTGTCTCAAGGGGTGTCAGGAACCAGGACAAATATGAGGACCCAGGTATGGTCACCCACCAGGGAAGGACAGCAAAGCACGAGTTTTCCTAGGATACCAGCCATGCCCTGATGGAAGAAGCCAGAAGCAGGGGCCTCATATAGCATCTAGGAGTGCACACAATTAGATGCCCTGGAGAGAAGTGCCACGCGGGGCGTGTGGGCAACCTGCACAGTATAGACAGGGCAGACCAAAGGTCAGAGTAAGAGGGGCTTTTAGCTTTTAAAAAAGATGCCAAACCAGACTGTGCGCCACAGCACAGAAGGGTCCTGAAGTTGGGCCGATGTGGGTCATGGCCACACGGGTACTTCATCAGGACATAGTGGCTGTGTGGCCTTGCCTGCTCGCCTAGCTAAGCTGCTTCTGACAAGACAACTGGGCCTGGCCTCTGGGGTGCTGGCAACTGCTCAGGACTAGAAGAACCTCCTACTGGCCAGGGCCAAGGTGCCTTCTGTCCTCAGGGCCAGTGTGCCCAGCCTGTTGGGGATGCAGAAGGAAGAGAAGCAAGCTCTCTCCTGGAGAACATGCAGATCACTCCTCTTGCTTTGGTCCCGCCTGAGTCCCTGTGATGTGCCCCTTCCCAGGGGGACAAGGTAGACTCCGGAGACGGGCAGCCTGGGGTGGCAACTCAGCCCCTCCACCTCTCAGCCCCAGGCTACTCCTCAACTCCTTAGGGCCTCAGTGCCTTCAATATATAAATGGGGATAAAAATAGTCCCCACACTTCACACCCTTGTTGGCTGTTTTGAATGTGTGAGCTCACACAGAGCACTTAGGCCAATGCCTGGCACACAGTAAGGTCCTGATCATTATCCATTATGCTTATCTATGTATTTATAGGTAGAGTTGTGATAAAGTAACCAACCCGTGTGGTCTGGTCTCATGAAATACGAGAAGGAGAAATAGTGTGTGGTTAATCCATAGTTAATTGTTTTTTAACGTAAGGTTTTTTTTGTTTTTGTTTTAAAATTTTTAACATTTATTTATTATTGAGAGACAGAGCGTGAGCATGGGAGGGGCAGAGAGAGAGGGAGACACAGAATCTGAAGCAGGCTCCAGGCTCTGAGCTGTCAGCACAGAGCTGGACGTGGGGCTCGAACTTACAAACCGCGAGATCATGACCTGATCCAAAGTCGGACTCCTTACCAACTGAGCCACCCAGGCGCCCCAGGTTTTTTTTTTTTTTAATGTTTATTTATTTTGAAAGAGAGAGAAAGAGCATGAGCAGGGGGGAGGGGCAGAGAGAGAGAGAGAGAGAGAGAGAGAGAATCCTAAGCAGACTCTGCGCCATTAGCACACAGCCTGATGCGGGGCTCACACTCACAAACTGTGAGATCATGACCTGAGCCGAAACGGAGAGTCAGACGCTCAACTAACTGAGCCACCCAGGCGCCCCCATCCATAGTTAATTTTCAAACATCTATAAATATATGGTCTGGTCTATAGATAATCCTTAATATGCAAAGCCTTTGGGACTGAAATATATTTTTGGGTGTGTGAGTTCTTTCGATAAAAGTCAAGCCACACTACACTGTAAACTCTAGATGGTAACCTTCCAAACCTATTAAAACAAAAGATGAGTAGATAACATCTTAGTGCTTTAAGAGATTCTTTTATTTTTGCCGTCTTTCCAGAAGGAGTAGAGAGTCAGGGATGGCATAAAATGTTTCATAGCAGCCCTGAGTTTTAAAGACACAAAGAAGTGCTGGCTTAGAAACATCCTAAGGGTCAAATAAGATATTTACTAGCTGGGCCTTTTATTTTTTTGTTTCATTCACAGGAATTATACTGAACTTGATTTTCTTTTTTGCTTTTAGAAAGGTTATAAAAATATCAATTTTGTCCTACTCTAATCTGACACACAGATTTTTAAAAATGTTTTTATTTACTTATTGAGAGAGAGAGGGGGAAAGAGTGCAAGCAGGGAAGGGGCAGAGAGAGAGAGGCAGAGAGAGAGATGGAGATCGAGAATCCCAAGCAGACTTAGCACTGTCAGTGCAGAGCTTGATTCGGGGCTAGATCCCACGAACTGTGAGATCATGACCTGAGCCTAAATCAAGAGTCAGACACTTAACTGACTGTGCCGTGCAGGTGCCCCAGACACAAAGACTGTTAAATAATTTTGCATGGGCAATGTCACAGGTCATGGTCCTCTGTACCTTCCTTTAACAGAAGAAAAGTCCTAACCATTTGTGCCCAAGACTAAGCAAGGATCTCTCCTGAATGTGTTCGAATGTCAAAAGTCATTCTCTTTTGCAAAAGTAGCTGTCAAGTTCAAGTGATTTTCCCCTTGTCCTTGCATTTAGATTTAGCATTCATTGACAGCTTTTATGATGCTCTGTGGGTGCTGGAGAGCTAAGTCAGACACCATGGTGTCTGTTTCAGGGGGGCTCAGTCTGTTTTGGGGTGGGGGGGTGACAGGCTGTAAAGAGATGGCTCAGTGAAATCTGGCTGTGCCTTGGAGCAGGAGGCCTGGCCCCTCCCTCGCGTTTCTTACCACCCCCACCCCTGTGGTCCCCTCTCTCCTGGCATCTCCAGGCAGGCTCCCTGACCTTCTCCATGCTCCTGGGGACTTCTTATTCTCTCTCAGGAGGGGGATATAGACAGAGACAGGCTAAATTCCCAACCCCACAGTCCCTAGATGCACTTCATTCCTGCCCCAGTATGTGACCATCTACACCCAGGCCCTCTGACTCAGCACCCCATACGACAGTACTGTAGAATGGCAGATGTGGCCACAGCCCCCACTGGGACGTCCATATTTGCTCCTAATGAATACAGTTCTTTGAATTTCATCACACTAGGGCAGCCTTTCCCTTCTACCCGAGAGGAAAGAGGTAAACGTATCACTTACGTTGCACCCAGGTATGCATGGGATGGCCAGATAAAGAGGCTCTCTCTCTTTCTCTCTCTCTTTCTCTCTCGCTTTCTGCTTTTCTCCATGGGAAGCAGCTAAAGCCAACTTTGGGACATTCAGAGAGTCCTGGATTCCACCACGAGAAGGAGAAACCAGAATGAGGCCACAAGAGTGGACGGCTCTCTTGGTGGACAGCCGGACCATGGAGAAGGGGGACTGACAGGGAGAGGGAAACATAGGTATGTGGGAACATTTCCCTTTCATTTGTAAGCCAAGTGATTCCAGCAGCTTGGACAAAGCTAGACAAGAACCCTCATGAGAAAAATTGGCCATAACCTTCAGGGGTGCTTAGTGGCCCTGATTCAAGAGACCCTGACAGGTAAGCTGGAGCTCTCTGCCAGGACACAAAGCCCAAAGGTCCCTTCCACATAGTAATATTTCTCTCTCTCTCTCCCTCTCTCTAAATCTCCCCCTCTCCCTCTCTCTTCTCTCTTTCTCTATCTGGAGGCCCTTATCTCCTTGGGAACAGTTGAGAGTGCAGTTAAGCAAGTGCTTTGGGATCGCCGGTTGGCTGAAAAGTCTAGAAAGAGCCTGAAACCGCTACACGTAAAGATGACCTTTCTTCAGAAACAGAAGTCTGATTCTTCCCCTCTGTTGGAATTCGCAGAGTCCTTTCTTCCCTCAAAGGACAGGAACAATGTCACACTGTATGTTTTGGCTGTTTCCCTCAACCTATGCTGTCTAGACTCTGTGTGCTTTCATTTAAAAAACAAAATAAAATAAAAATAAAAACAACCCTTCGCCACCTAGGCACCACTCTACCATCTTAAAACTATTTCTGGCAGGAGAAGAATGCTTCATTCAGGAGCCGCCCTGATGGGGAGACCCGTGGGAGAGAAGTAAGCCTGGACGCAGTGGCCTCGCGGAGCAGGACCCAGCTCCCAGGTGCCCAGCGTCACCTGACCTGGAGTCTGATTCCCCACGTGCCGGGCATTTTCCAACAGGCAAAACAAAAGAAAGCAAAAGGCCTTCTTTATCTCAGAGAACCTCTCGCTTTCTTCTGAATTGACAGGCTAACGCTGCCCAGATCTGGAAAATGATGCTTTAAGATGTCAAGATTGAGACCTGCCGCTGGCCGCCTGGCCTATCAGGCCTGGGAGGGGTCACCCAAGCTGTGTCCACAGTTAGCAGCAGGACGCAGATGTAATTTCTCAAAAGAGCCTTCCATGGCTATTTATCCAACAAATACTTTCTGAATTCCTCCCGTATGCCAGGCAGCAGCGAGAAATGTTTTCCTCAACATTTTCTAGCAGAGGAACACGTTATGAGAGGTAGATGCATTCTTTTTTTTTTTTTTTTTTTGAGAGGTAGGTGCATTCAAAGAAGAGGCAGTATCAAAGGGAGTGATCTGTATTTGTTGATAAAGGAAGGGTCACTTCTGATTACTCCAACATGTCTTTTTCCAAACACGCATTTTCCCAAAGGTAATAAAATAGTTACAGCTAAGAACAAAAAAAAAAAAGCATTCCATTCTTTATCAGATACTGAGGCCTAGAGAAACACCATTCTCCTCCTTAAAAAGTAGAGTGGCTATGGCAGAATTCAGAAGAATCATCTGATTTATTCTCCTGATGGAGTAGGGTTCTTGCTATCTGATTTACTCTGTGGCTGTTTTTTTTTTTTTTTTTAACAAAAATTCCAATGAATGAATGCATCTGATTTAGAGCAAGTCACTACAAAGGGCGGCACCGGGAGTGTCCTAACCATGCAAGAGAGACAAAGCCAGGGTCCTACAGCTCAAGGCTTGTTAAAAAATCCTGGTGCTTTGGGGCACCTGGGTGGCTCAGTTGGTTTGAGAGTCCAACTTTGGCTCAGGTCATGATCTTGCGGTCAGTGGGTTCAAGCCCAGAGTCAGGCTTTGTGCTGACAGCTAGGAGCCTGGAGCCTGCTTTGGATTCTGTGTCTCCCTCTCTTTCTGCCCCTCCCCCACTTGTGCTCTGTGTTACTCTGTCTCTCAAAAATAAATAAGTGTTAAAAAAATTTAAAAAAAATCCTGGTGCTTAAACCTTAGGAAGGTTAGTTATCAAGGCCAGATAAAAGTGAAGCAGAGGAAAAGCGCTCTGCGCTTTGGATAATAAGTCCCCATCTGCAACAGAGAAGCGGGAGATACGGCCACTCCTGCTCTGGGCTGAGGAAGTCACACTGTGGGCTGGGCTGCAGCTAGGGCTCCCAGGTGACAGAGACGACCCCCATCACAGCTGCTCCAGTGGGCAGGGCTGATCGCTGGGCCGGTCAGCTCTGCTAAGTATCCTGGGTAAGAATTTCTAACACGAGGGGCCATGGGTCTGGCTCCCCACCATGGGGCAATCTGCAGCAAGAGGAGAAACCATAACTGACAGCAAAATACCTCCAAACGGTCAGGAGTTAAGTGACTCCTTTCCAGCTCAACAATCCGCATGAGAAAACACAGACACGTCTATGCACAGTCTATGCCCACTGACGTGCACGGGACTGCGTGTGTGAACACCTCCCCCTGCAGAACCTGGCAGCAGAGTCAGGTTGGCACCGACGTTCCTGAAAAGCCACGCGGTGCCTGCGCTGAGCCTCACCTGGGCCTCTTGTCTGTGGTGGCGACACACATGTGCTGGGAGGGCACCGCCGTCCACTTCTTCGCCTCCGTGACGAGGGCTTCCGCGTCCACCAAGCCAAATCCATAGAGATGGCTAACTGGAAAGACAGAGCCTTCAGACCCCACCTCATCCTGCCCCCAGGAATGGAGCGAGGCTCCACGCTCACACTCCACTTGGCTCCCACCCAGGGCACCTGATCCACAACTGCCACGGGACAGACCACTTGTGTCACTCCATGGCTGCAAGGGTGCGGGCCATCACCTGGAAGTCCCGGGCCGCAGGACCAGCCCTTCTGAGGACTGCTTCAAGATCCCAGCCACTTTACCCTCTCCCTGGTCTGTACTCCTTCAGGTCAGGGGTGCGGGCCAGCCAATGTGGCCCACTCCGGTGCTGAGTAGGAAAAGAAGTGTTTCCTACTCGGACCTATTACTTTCTTCCTGGGAGACAAGTTTGCGTTTCTGTATAGTGAAGGGACTCATCGGCATCTGGGCTCCCCGAGTCATGAACCAGACAAGAGAAACAAAGCCTTAAACCCGTTGGTTCACGCGACCATGATGTGCAATAAACAAGAAAGCAGGGCCACGCTCATCTTTTTTGCTATCTTCTTGGCCTGCTAACCTCCCACGGCATTTGGGGAGAGGGGCACGGTGTGCGCACTTGTGAGTTGGCCTGAGCCAGTGTTTAATTTGGCCAGGTAGAAGAGTTTCAAAGTTTAATTTAAGAGGCAAGGTCAAGAACTAGATACAATCTATTTTCCTATTTAATTAGGCCAACATTGAAATGTAGGTCAGCTCTTGTTACAGCACACGACTACCACCAGCATTCCTGCAAAACAAAGATGCATTAGGCCTGCCTGATCAATGGCTTTCTTATTAAAAGGAATGTCCCTTGGAACTCACAATAACACCACTTGCCCTATATTTTACACATACTAGTAGTATCAGGCTTGGTGTCGAAATAGTTGGATCTCAGCTTCAGGAAAGGAGAAGTCCTCCCTAACATACCATGGCTGAATGGAAATCTTTTTCAAGCATCTCTGGTAAGAAGCCATACAAACAAAGCCAATGGCACAGTCCTATAATTATCTGCTTAAGAGGCTCCATGTATCTGGGTTACAAGCCCTGACTGCAGGTTGATTTCATGGAACCTATGTCTGTCCCAGGCTGGATCGGGGGAAGAAGCCTTGCTGTTCTAGGAGTTACTTTTATAACACAGACAGAAGTTTTATAGTTAGAAAGTAACTTACATAGCTATCTCAGCGTCCTCATTGTACACATAAGGAAACTGAGGGCCAGTTTCAAAATCGTATTGCTACTCAGGACTAAGAATGCAAGCTGCCCTTAGGTGGCACACAAATAAATATTATTTATTTATCTTAATAGTCATGGATTTGTTTGGATGTGCATTAGGAAGAAATAAAAGTACACACCAAACCTGTGTTTAACTAGATGTAATAAAGTTTCCTTTTAAAAAATATATTTTTTTGAAAGAGAGAGTGAGAGAGAAAGAGCACAAGCAGGGGAGGGGAAGAAGGAGAGAAAGAATCTTAAGTGGGCTCTACATCCAGCTTGGAGCTTGACCGGGGCTCGAGCTCACATGAGATCGTGACCTGTCAAAATCAAGAGTCAGAGGCTTAACTGACTGAACTACCCAGGCGCCCCTAAAATATATTTCTTTATGTAAAAAAAAAATGCAAGTCAATTTAAAGAGAACTATTATACCAATACTGGTACAGGTGGTCCCTGGATGTGGGAAAAGTCATGATGTTTAGGGAACCCTGAATTCTACCGATCTTGGGTTTTTTTCCTTAATGTCAGTGTGAGGTCCCAGAATACCATCCTTAAATCTCTAGCTATATACGTCTCACTCTTGTGACACACAATCAAGGTCATTTGGGGATTCTTTTTGAGAAGCTCCTGTCAACCCTTTAATAGAGATTCCAGCAGGTGACCCAGTGGGCCCCCAGGACTGGCTGACTGGTCCCCGCCCAGCCCAACAGGAGCCACCACCGCACCTTTATGACCAGCACCGTTGACTTTCCAATCATTTGCTTTCAGGTGCGCCGGCCTGGATGTCTTCACCAGCAGGTGCTGGACGTCCCTCCAGGTTAACTGGCTGCTGCAATGACACAATGACAGACCGCTGAAGTCCACACAGGTCAAAACAATGGCTTCACAGGACCAT